>NC_134469.1:73743330-73870268 GCF_964194025.1 Convolutriloba macropyga | reverse complement strand
CTTAGAAATTCAAAGTATGAGAGTGAACTTATAAAGATTGCTGATTGTTTGTTAGATGGACATGGCATAATTGATAATCCTCTTTTGTATCTTGAAATTAGAAAATAAAGTATATAATTTCTTGCTTGTGATTTGTATTTACCTTTATAATTTAAACTAACTTATTGTTAAAAATCAATTTTTCAAAAACTTTTCTTACAAATCAAAAATTCAAACAACTTTTTTATTAAATATCGAAAAATTTTTCAACCTTTTCTCTTAAAAATCGAAAATTTTTTCAACAATTTCTGTTAAATATCGAGTTTTGAATTGAAAAAGTTTTCTTGAATGTCGAAAAAATTTTCAAAAACTGTCATTTAAAAACGCAAAAAATTTTCATTTTTCTTCATTTTACGGTATGATTTTGCGCAAATAAAAGAAATTTTCTTTACATTTTAAAATGACAACTTTCGAACTTGTTTTGTTTCAATAAATATCAATTTTTAAAACAAAGATTTTTATTAAAAATTGAAAAAGTAATTAAGTTTTTTTCTTAAAAATCAATTTTTAAACGACCGTTTTTGTTAGAAACAGAATTTTTATCAAATTGTTCTTAAAATTTTGACAAAAAAAAATTGCTGTGTTCTTTTCAACATAGCTTGCATAGTGTTTGTAGTAAAGAAAAAGTTCAACTTAAAGAGAAATGAATTCAAACAAAAGTATAAATACACCACAAGTAATTCAAGTATAAAATTTACAATATCAGGTTCATTCAAAAAGAGTTCTCACAACGTGATCTGGCAAGTTTTGAATCTCATTGCCAAATGGACGGACTCTTTCAACGATTGCTGGAGGCTCTGTAGGTCAAACACTGATGGGGGTTACCGGAACCTCATCAGTCAGCACAATGGGGTTGTGAGCTGTTCCGTCCTCTATGGAGGGGGTTGTCATTGACGGTGTAGTTGACATATCAGTCGAACCATAATACTGAGCTGGATCAAAGTTTTCCAGATCGTTAAATGACCACGTGGTGCTAGTATCGACACTCAATTCGCTTTTTTGACTGCTGCCAGCATTGCTCACTATCTGGAGAAGGCTGCTTTGCTGCTCTGGACTGGATACTTGACTTGTCTCGGGTGTATTGAACCAGTTGGGAATCTGTCCTTCCTCCCACGGAAATGTGTACTGAATGCTTCCAGCAACGTAGTCGTCGGGAAAATCTGTTCCGTTAACGTGAGGGTAGTGATGCCCACTGATCACAGCAACTTCGTGGCCCATTGCGTGAGTTCCAAGCTGATTCTCCGTGATTGGAACCTGTCCCTGATGATATGTGTCAAACTGTTGTCGCTGGTGCTCAATAATGTGCCACACTGTGATAGGCAGGTTTAGAATTGACTCTTAGAACCCATTCGATAGGTCTCTGATGCTGATCCGAGCAGTCTCCTCTGTGAAAGAAACTGAGTAGAGAAGGCTGTTGTTCTGCACTGTAAATTCCATTTCCCAATGAGGTGAGATTAGATGAGAGTTTAAAGTAGTTGAGACAGAGGTGATGTTGATTTTAGAGAATAGAATGATGATATGTGTCAAACTGTTGTCGCTGGTGCTCAATAATGTGCCACACTGTGATAGGCAGGTTTAGAATTGACTCGTAGAACCCATTCGATAGGTCTCTGATGCTGATCCGAGCAGTCTCCTCTGTGAAAGAAACTGAGTAGAGAAGGCTGTTCTGCACTGTAAATTCCATTTCTCAATCAGGTGAGATTAGATGAGAGTTTAAAGTAGTTGAGACAGAGGTGATGTTGATTTTAGAGAATAGAAAGCAAGTGATGCCGGGCGAATTTTTCAGCTCTATTTATACTAAACTCCAACCAATGAGAACAAAGTTTCCAAAAAGGGTAAAGTTTAGCAGAAAAAGTGACGTTTTTTCCAGAAAAGGAAATGCCTCAGTTGTAAAGTTACCAAAGAAGGAATCAACTCATAGAAAATCTAACATTACTATCCGAAACACGTAAGCTCAAAACTGAATAGTGACCAAAAAAGGTACTTTTTACACGTGTTATCCTAGTTAACAGCCAAAGATGGATAAGTTAGAGGAAATGAGTTGACGTAATTGATCAAAAAAGTCAAGCTTTGATAATTTCTCTCCATCTCGTTAAATCTCAAATCGATCTCGGAAAATGTTCCAAAGTTGGAACTAAATTTTTGTATATAAATGTTGGGGAGTCGTATTCCAAATCGTAGTCTTACCCCCTCTGCATTGTAGTCCTTGTAATAATGAAAGAACAGCGCACTCTGCAGAGATGAAGTAATTGTTACTGGTTCAGGAATTGGGATATAATTAGATTGAGACAAATTTCTGTACTGTTCCATTATCTCTGGGACAGAATTCAATATGAAGAGCATTTCATACTTGTTGATGTGTAGTTCTGACGATAAATCGAAAGATTGTTTTGTTATGTAGTCATCATACTCGAATTTTTTTATAGAAAAGGTTGCATATTCAAATCCTTTACTAAATCGGATAATTCTGTTGTTTTGAGTAAAAACGTCCAAAAAATTGTAAAAGAAATAAGAGTCAACATCAATTTCGTCTACTCTGTAAGCATCAGCGATTCCTTCCTTTCTTTTGTAAATTTTTTCCAGAAGTTGTAAGTGATTTTTGATCAACATTTTTCACAAATGAATACGGTATCAAGTAAAACTCTGTTAATATAAAAGAAAATTAAAATAGAAAAAGCAATGCATAAAATGAAATCGTTTATCTTGAGAATTAGATTTCTAAAGCTGAAGTCTGATTGGGCGGGAGGTTCTATTACAACAACATTAAGTTGTACAACGTAAACTTGTTCTTCAATAGTAGATGGAAACTTTTTCTTGATCTCTCTCTTGTTGTGTTGGAAGCACATTCATTCACTACTTTCTATTTTCAGTTAAACTAAATTTGATCTCAGGCAGTAAATTTTATCAATATTTGAGATACAAAATTTTGGACCAAATCTATACAAAATACTGTAACAATCGTGAATTTTTAAAGAATAGTTTTCTTGTTGTAATTTCTTTGGGGAAATAATCTGTATGGAAAAATTCAAGTAAAGTTTAACAAATAAGAGTGAGAAGAAAATGAGAAAAAAATGTTTAGTTCGAATTTTTTGCCACGGAATGAATTTGTACATTTAAACTGAAAGCTAGTTAATTATATGCAGAACTGTCGCAATTAGAATCATATCAATCTTCTAGAATGTTCTGACATAACGCCTGAATCTAAAAATAGAAATGACGTCATTTCCATATATGGAAGGGATGAGTCATCATCGAGTACCTCAAAGTTACATAGCAGCTTTAAATCATTATACTTTGTTTTTTCAGATTCAGTTGCTTTGCAATTTACCTGAATTTTACTCAATTCATATTGAACTAACATAACAATGCCTGCTCTCGATAGAAATCTCCCAGTGAAATGCACAAATTGCGATAAAATGGTGGTGAAAAAGCATTTGGCCAGACACAAACAGTCTTGTGATAGTGGGACTTTATCATGCCCCAAATGTCCCAACTTTTTTACAAAGAAGAAGGAAGACTTGAATTATCACCTTGCCAAGCATCATGCCCCAAAAGATGTTAAGCTTAGTACTGTGTGTACTGTGTGCTTGGAAGAGTTCCCAGGTTTTTATTCTCTTCAACAACACAAGAGGAGAAAGCATGGAACTTCGACAAAAGCTGGGACCAAATCGAGTGAAAAGCTCAAAGAAGTCCTAGAATCAGAGGAGCTAGACCAGAACAACGAGCAATTGCAGCAGGAACTTAGTGCTTGCCAGAACTTTTTTGATGATACGGAAATGGAGAATGGGAGACATCGAGTGTTTAACTTCAAGTTGTCCAAGCTCGATCCCAATGAGATCAACGAGAAATTAAAAGAAGTTTACGAAAAATTAAATTGTGCTGCCAAAGTGAATCTGGCTCTTGGTTTTATCCTGCGCAATGTGGACACAGATGAGTATCGATACTTTTATGCGCATGAGAACAACACTTTTCTTTGAAAAATCTCATTTGCTCTGTTCAAAAGGTGACTTGGTCTCTCTTCAAGACAGAGTAGAGAAAATGGATCTAGTGGAGACGTGTGCACAGGAGAGGGAAAATACAAAGTGGCGATTTGCTTTGACTACTAACGTAACAATTTTTTGCGCTCTCCTAAAAAACATTCCAATGGGATGTATCGATGCTGTTCTTCCTGAACAGTTACTTTGACGACCAGATGTGAATTGTCTTGTATCGAATGGTTACGGCGAGACCTACAAAGATTATTTTTGCCTGTTCAGAGCAATAGCTGTTCACTTGTACGGATCATCTGAGTTGGAAACGAATGCAGCAAATTTGTTTAGTGCTTTTCTTCATGAATCCGGCAATCAACTTTAGGGGAGTATCAATCGATCATCTCGTGTTTGTTGAAAATGCGATAAAGCATAACATCTTTATATATGTTATTGATATAGAAGGAGAATTCGTTGGAGAACTTGCAAGAAGAAGTGTTGAAATGTACGAAAAGAACATTAATTTACTGCGATACAACAACCATATATGCTACGTGGATGATATTAACACATTCTTTAAACGATTCCGTTGCCCCAGTTGCGATACATTTATAAAGTACGTAAGTAATTTCAACCGTCATGTAAAATCCTGCAAAGACAGAGTACAGCATATTTATCCAAAGAGGGTGTATGCTCTGCGAGAAACTTTGTTTGATAAACTCGATGCATTTGGAATTTCCTACAACGATGATCAAAAATTGTTCAAAAACTTGGCTATTTTTGACTTTGAATCTATCTGCGTTCCCACTGAAGATTTAAAAGATACAAATACAACTACTTGGATTGGAAAACATGAGCCAATATCTGTCTCCATTTCCTCCAACTTGATTGAAGAACCTGTGTTTCTATGCGACAAAGACCCTAAGAACCTGATTGTTTCTTTTGTCGAAGCTCTTGACGAGTTAGCTAACAAGAGTAAAACCGAAATGCAAACAAAATTTGCATCAATTCAAGAGATAATCAATAGCCGAGTTAAAGCCATCTTTAAAAAATTGAACGAAAGGAAAGGTCGCACAAATCCTGCATTTGATTTCGAAGATGAGTGTATTGAGGAGGAGGAGGAGGAAGCTGATATGTCTACTCAGTTCCTACAAATGCAGAAAAATCAACTTTTGGACTTGCAACAACACTTTGAGCGTTATATCAACACATTACCTGTATTTGGATTCAACAGTGGAAAGTACGATTTGAATCTCATCAAATCCTACCTTCTACCTTATCTCATTCATGAACGGGATATTCAACCTACAGTTATCAAAAAGGCAAATCATTTTGTTTCCTTCAAGTTCGGTGACGTGCAGTTCCTTGACATTCTGATATTCCTTGGAGGAGCTACATCTCTCGATTCATTCCTCAAAGCTTACAAGACAAGCGAGACTAAAGGTTTCTTCCCATATGAATGGTTCGATTCTCCAAATAAACTTGACGCACCTTTTCTACCCCCTATGAATGTTTCTTCAGTAAGCTGAAGAATCACAACCCTTTGGAGAAAGAATTCACTGACTTTACTAAATTGCTGAACAGTGGACTATCTCAACAAGAAGCTCTGAAAAAATTGAGACTGAAAGAAGTTCCCCCATCTGGAGTCGACAACTACAATTACTTGAAAGTGATTTGGGAGGAAGAGCAAATGTCTACAGTTAGAGATTTTGTCAAGTACAACAACAAGGATGTTGTTCCAACACTAGAAGCAATGCAAAAAATGATGGAATTTTATCACATCAAAGGAATCGATATGTTAAAACTTCGATGTACACTTCCCAATTTAGCAAACATTTGTCTTCACCAGTCAACAAACCACAAATTTTTTCCATTTGTTGAAAGTGACAAGGATTTACATTATAAAATACGCGAGGACATGACTGGTGGACCTTCTATTGTGTTCACAAGAAAGGCATTAGTTGATCAAACCTTTGTCAGGAATTCAGAAAATATTTGTAAATCTATCGTGGGTATTGATGCTAGTCAACTCTATCCCCTTTCAATGTGTCAAGAAATGCCAACAGGAATTAACACACGGTGGGAACTCGACACAAATTCTCAAAAATTCAAAGCTTGAACCAATAAATTTTGAACATTTGAGAACATGGTCATGTCTTATCTCCAATCACAACGCCCAGAATGCATAATTGAAAGCTATTATACGACCGGGAAACAGAAAAAGATTGACTGTTTTAGCGTGGACGGTTTTTGTGCTCATTGTGACACAGTATTCGAAGCTATGGGTTGTTATTTCCATTTTTGCCCATGTCAAGAAGCTCGAGCAAGCCTCTCGGAGGAGGAAATGCAGAGAGGAATCAAAAAGAGAACACGATGAACTGAGAAGAGATTATTTGAGAAACAAAGGATACAATATTGTTGAAGTCTGGGAGTGTAAATGTTGGGAACGTGTTAAAGAAGAGGAAAATTTTAGAAATCACGTGAGGAAGAACTTTCCCTTCAAACTACCTATGAAGCAAGAGTCTCTTTTAGCTAAAATAAGAGATGGGAAAAAGTTTGGATATGTACAGTGCGATCTCGAAGTTCCAGACGGATTAAAGTACAAGTTCTCTAATTTCCCTCCTATTTTAAGAACTTTAATGTCAGTCGAGCCGATATTGGAGAAAATATGAGAGAGTATGCAATTGAAAACAACCTACTCAAACAACCTCAACGAATGTTGATTTCGAGCTTCAAGTTGGAAAATGGGACAATCATTACACCTTTACTCAACTTTTATCTCAGTCTTGGTCTGAAATGTACAAAGATTTATAGATTTGTACAATACACACCCAAAAAATGCTTCAACAATTTTGTTCAGTCAGTGGTAGATGCTAGAAGAGCGGGTGATGAAAATACTGACTCTAGCGTTGTGGCTGAGACAATGAAATTGTTGGGTAACAGCTCTTATGGGTATCAAATTATGGACAGAAGTAGACACACAGAGACCAAGTACCTGAATGATGAGAAGACGCACAAAGCAATCAATGGGAAAATGTTTAAGCGTCTGAACAGTGTGTCAAAAGAAATTTACGAAGGTGAGTTTGCAAAATCGAAAATTGAGCATCGAGAACCTATAATAGTTGGATTCTTCATACTTCAGTACGCTAAATTACGTATGTTGGAGCTCTACTATAACTTCTTCGACAGATTTTGCGATGTGGATAAATTCGAAGAGTTAGAGATGGATACAGATTCTTTATTTAGCCCTAGCGCACGAGAACTTGTATGATTGTATTCGACCTGCTAAAAAGGAAGAATGGGAGACTTTGCGAGAAAAGGACTGTGATGATTCCTTCAGAGCAGATGCCTCACACAACTTTTTCTCTAGAACATGTTGTTCTAAGCATAAGAAGTATGATAAACGGGAGCCAGGTCTTTTCAAGGAAGAATTCAGATGCACCGAAATGATTTGTCTCTGCAGTAAAACCTATTGTTGCTACGATGCTGAGTCGGACGAGTACAAATTCAGTAGCAAAGGCCTGAACAAAAGAACTCTGGAAGAGACTGGAGATGGACCAATGGAAAAATATCGTCGAGTGATGGATGAAATTATCAACCTTACTTCGACAAATAGAGGTTTCAGAACAATAAATCATTGTGTTGCTACATATGAACAGATAAAGAAAGGGCCATCCTATTTCTATCCCAAGCGAGTAGTTGTAGCTGACGGTATCCATACCGAACCCCTCAAATTGTAGATCTTTTGTAATAACATTTATTCTTCTCTAATGTGTGATTTTTTATTATTTTGTCTTTGTGAATTTTTATGATTATGCTTTAAACTTTATACCAATTTAATGTAAATGTTCGAGTGATTTTGTATTTCGATGTGCATAATTTATACTATGTCTGTTATTTATAACTTTTTCAATTCAATTTTTTTAAAAAAGCTGTCATTTTTAACCAATCAGAAGAGAGTATTTAGAAATTATTGAAAAAACGGCGTAAAAATGTACAAAAATCTCAACAATTTTTCAAAAAATACCCCTAATCTTAATATATGTCAGCGGATATAAATAATCTTAAAACATGTCGACCGCTATCACTAATCTTAAAACATGTCGACCGCTATAACTAATCTTAATACATGTCGACCGCTATAACTAATCTTAATACATGTCGACCGCTATAACTAATCTTAATACATGTTGGCCGCTATGACTAATCTTAATACATGGCGGCTATACACAATCTTAATACATGGATATTCTATTCCTAATCTTAATACATTGAGATTCTATTCCTAATCTTAACACATGGAGATTCTATTCCTAATCTTAATACATGGAGATTCTATTCCTAATCTTAATACATGGAGATTCTATTCCTAATCTTAATACATGCACCCTATACCCTATCTTAATACATGTAGGCGCCCCTAGATTCTTTTCCCTATCTTAATACATGGAGGGGGACCCTAAGCGGTCAAAGCCGCTATAACCAATCTTAATACATAGGGTCCCCACCCCCCACCCCCCCCCCCCCCCGGGGACTATCACTCACTCTATTACTACTCAGATTCTTAATGAAAATATAACATCTCAGCATTTAATAAAAAAGAAGTTCATTTTTTGTCTCTGTTTTTGAGACTGCAAATCTTAATAAGCGATTGCGGCTGATTGGCTAATTCCTTGCAACCTGCCAGCTATGTTACCAATTTTGACACTATCTAATGTTTTAATGACCAATTTAGCTTTTTTTTACTTGATCTCAAATGAATTTCGTAGTAATTATTTTAGTCCTGTCGATATTTTTTGATGCAATTTTTCATAAGGCCCACTTCTCTTCCAAAATTTTTTGTCTGACTTTACAAAAATTTTCCTATCAGCAAAATTTTTAGCAAAATTTTCTTACCCTTTTCCGCAATTTTGAAAGCTTCTATTTTCATACCTCTTTTGATTCTGCTTGTATTAGCATGACATTGTTTTTCCCAAAACAGCATTATGCTTTTTACTGAGTTGCGTGAGGATATAGGAATTGTTTGACAATATTTTTTAAAAGCCGCGAAACGATAGCGGCTATTAATGTGGACATCTTGTTTTTTTTTATTTCGTCACCATCGACGGTTCTTAGACCTGACTTCTTGGAATCGACTTTTTCAATGAGTTCAGTGACTTCTACTGCTTTGCAGTTCAATTTTTTGTACGTGATGTTATTTCTGCTTTTAGGTCAATTGTTTGAGTTACCTCACTCAAATAAATGTTTTCTGAACTCACTTATGGAACTTTAAATTTACTATTTAAAGATCAAAAGTGTGCATCTAAGTGGAGCCAAACTTATATGCCCTAATTCTTAAGTATTAGTCTTGAGTTTTTGATTTCGAATATCAATTTTGAAAAAGCTCTTCTAGGGCTTTTTCTTTTTAGACCGCATGTGTCTTAAAATTGACAATCCGATTCTAACCCAATATGTCTAGTGGTCTATTATATGACTGTCTATCTTATTTCTTTAGTTATTTCAATTCATGGAAGGCCACGAGCGTCTATCGCGGCTATTTTCCGGCAATCTGCGGGCTATGTTTGTTTCTCCAAGTTGTTTGTGAGCCGACCTTTCTGGATCTGAAAACGGCTTGATATATTTCTGGTCCGTTCCGAGTGTCAATTCCTAAAATATTTATCAAGGCACAAACGTATCGCTTATAAGCATTATCAATTATAGAGGTAGTTAACGTCGGGTTAAATGATATTGGTGTCAGCTAAGTTCAACTTAAGGTTGCCTCCCCAGGGGCCCAGATAGCTACTGACTAAGTCAACCGGTCGCTGGTCTTTTTGAGAGGAGAGTAATTGCCCGAAGTTGTGTTATTTTTCAACTGGTGTTAAGGCTGACAAACCAATTGGTTATATTTTTGTGGAAACAACTTAGACAAGTGTAAAACATGTTGATATTGCATTGGATGAATCTTTTTTAATAGCCGCACAGCGATAGCTGGGGCTATTATTGACCTTCTCTTGGTTTTATTATTTCATCGTCAAGATTTTGGTTACGACCATATGACGTCACAACCACTTCAAATCTGCTTTTTGTTCATTCGTTCATGCAATTTCATTTGAACTGTGTGCGACGTCATTTTCCACTCTTAGTGGAGCGAGTTTTTTGTTCATTCGCGTGATTAATTTTTTGGGCACACTTGACTTACCTTACTCTCAAAAATGACTTCCTCACTTTGAAATTGTCTTTTATTTACTTTAATTCAGAGAGATAAGGTCAAATGGGTGTATGTCACTCTAAATGAAGGTTATTTGAGAGCAGCTAATACAGGCAGCCAAAATTTCCACAGATTTTTAATCAAAATATAACATATCAGCCTTGAATCAAAAGACGAATTTTTTTGATCTCTCTTTTACTGTTTTTTGGAGACTGCAGATCAACGAAGCTATTGCGGCTATTTTCTTGCAATCTGCCAGCTCTGTTTGAATAACTTAAAAATACCTACATATTCATTTTTTTCTTTTTATAGCTGCGAAGCTGTAAGCTGGGCGAAGCTATATTGCGGTGCTTTTGGTTTTTTACATTTCAAAGAATTTGAATTGTATTGGGGCGCTGTATTTTTTTTTAAGATCGGTTCACACATTTCCATGATTTTTGAAGTCAAATTGGAGTAGTGATTTTGGTCCCACCGAAACAGGAAATGGAGCGAAAAAGCGAGTGGTTTTGCGGCGTGAATTTTTTTCGCTCTAATTTTTAAGTAGAGTGAGAAAACGGTGTTTGAACGAAAATTCGGTTTCTCGGTAGTGGTTTTTTTGTTCACACGCGGCAATTGCACTCTGATGTTTACTGTTTTTTCGGTTTTTTGGATCGGATTTTTTCTAAATGGTTTTCCCAATCCATTCGCAGCTCATTCTAGGCCTAGTTTTTTGTTTGAATTTTCATTTCTCGCTTGTGGTTTTTTGTTCACATGCGGCATTTTGATATTGATTTTCTGTTTTTTTCTTATTTTTTTCTGATTTTTTTTAAATGGTTTTTTCAATTCACTGATAGTCCTTTCTCACCGTGGAGGATTTCTGGGGCTTAAAGTAGATAATTAAAATGAAATGAAATGGTTGTTTAAAGATAATTTAAAATTGGAATGTGTAAAAACTGTTTAAAGTTTTCTGCGCGATAAAATTCTCTCACATGCTGTTGAAATACGTTTTATGCAGTTTGTGACTAGTATTGACGTTTTTGGATTGAAAACGTGTCTTGATGACGAGCACCGTTCAGCGCTCGAAAGTGGAAAGAATGCGTTGATGTAATATATTTTTTACCTATTTCAGTACGAGCAACGACAAGTGACCACATAAATGAAGCTGCGTTGATTCTGAAGAAGCAGGCCACCATTATTAGTGACACTCTGCTCAGACGGAAGTCACTCGTGCGCATGGTACTGGTTGAACCTGATCCGAGTGTGGTGTCACCTGGTGTCCGCTTCGTCTCCGCTCCTGAGTGGGCTGGATTGGCTGTCTTAAGGTGAAAGGGGGAGAGTTTTACTCAGCACGAGTATTTTTTAACAAGTTTTGTTTCATTTTATACTTACGGCTTCTTTTATGGTAGAAAATCATTCAACTAGTTTAGCTAATGAAAATCACCGGAAAGGTGAATGCGGTACCCGTTTTACGGTGCGAAATGTTTAAATAGTTTTCTCCGGTAGAAATGAGCATATGTAGCAAGCTATGAAATCACTTTAAAAATGTAAAAAAGCGACGTAAATGTTTGTAATCAGAAAAACTTAGAGTATGTTAGTTGTGTTTAATGTGTGTTATGTGACCACTTTCTTTACGAACTAAGATCGCATAGCACATATAACCCAATACTAATCTAATAAAAAAATTACATTAATTAAGTGACTGTCAAATCCTAAATATCGTTAACACTGATTTGAGCATATTTTAATTATTGAATATAAATGGCATTTTAGTCGGTTTTTAGGATTTTTTTAATCTTTGAAAGCCACTTAATTAATGTAATTTTCATATTTAATTGCTCTCAAACGTAGTTTGTAGCAATTTGTAGCAATCCTGTCGGTCTTTTTAATGCGATTTTTCGCTTGACCGATTTTTCGCCTGACGAATTTGACTTTTCCTCCTCAAAAACGGGATAAACAGGTAGCGCCCAGCGGGAATTAAGTGCTCTTGGAGCCTTTCAGCTCTGTTTCAGCTCAAACTGTTTTGCAGACTTATACTTATGGTGCGAAGAGCTGTTCTTTGAGTTTGAAAACACCCCCCCCCCCCTCCCAGCCCCCAACGTGGCTAGCTACTGACGAACAACCGCTCGCTAAAAACGCAAATTTATACTAATTTGCACAATTTTTTCATGCTTTTTGGACTTTTTGGTCATTTCTTGAGTTTTATCAACCGTATGTGTCAGGGAACCTCCTCTAAGGTTTGATATTAGGTTACTGCATAGTTTCTAGTGGTAGTGGAATGGTTTCAACATTTTAACATCACGAATTTTAACATTTTTTTAAACGTGCATTTTCAATTTTTTGACCTTCATTTTTCATTATTCACATTTTTCCAGAGGAAGGGGCCAAGAAACCTCCTTAAGGGTTTGATAATAAGTTACTGAAAATTTTATATATGCACTGAAAAAGCTTTCAACTTTTTAATATGACAAATTTTAGCAATTTTTTGAGAAAACTTGCATTTTGTCAAGTTTTTTGAAAATTTTTGTCGTTTTTTTTTAGGTTTATCCATTCTCAAGAGCCAAGGAACCTCCTTTAGGAATTGACAATAAGTTGTTGTATAGTTGCTAAATGTAAAAAAATATTTTTTGAGATTTTAACACCACGAATTTTAGCATTCTTTGAGAAAACTTGCTTTTTTTTTCTATTTTTTTTGACATTTATTGATTGTCATTTATTTTTTTGACATTTATTTATTGTTATTACTCAAATTTTTTTAGCCTTAGAGAAAACTTTCGTTTGTGTTTGATAATAAGTTACTGGAAAATTTTTTGGCCATGGATTTGTTTTAACTTTTTATCACAAATTTTCGCAATTTTTTTCTGCAACTTAATTTTTTTTTTCGATTTTTCTCATTTTTTAGGTTTCTCCAGCTTCAAGGGCCACATAACCGCCTCTAGGGTTTTATAATAGGTTACTGCATAGTTTCTAGATGTACTGCAATGTTTTTCAGGATTTTAATATCACGAATTTCAGCAATTTAAAAAAATATATTTGTAATTTTTTCAGGTTTTTTTTCAATCATTTTGATTTTTTATCTTTTTCATGCACCTGGGATCCAGGGACCTCCTCCACGGTTTGATAATAAGTTGTTGCATAGCTTCTAATGAAATGGTTATCAATTTTTTAACGGCTCCAGCTTTAGAAATTTCTCGATAAAGTTTCAATTCTTCAATATTTCGGAAAATTATCATGTTCCAAGTTTATGGGTCTTTTTGAGCCAGTGAAACTATTTAAATCTTGAAATAGGGATACTGGATAGTCTCTTGAGACAACGAAACGGTTTTGAAGATTTCAATATCTTCAATTATAGCAAGATTTTGTTTTGTGACTGTTCGCGATTGTTTTCAAAATTTTTATATTTTTTTCCTTTTCTTAGTTTAACGGTCATTACTGGCCAACGAAACTTAAGTCTTGCAGATGGGTTTTTTGACATACCTTCAGAGATTAAAAAAAGTTTTGAACATTTGTTTTCACTGCGTACTCTGGAAACTTTGCAACGTTTTGCAATTTTTCAAACGATCAGTTTTGGTTTATTTACCAACAAGGCTAGAAAACTAAAAGATGCAGAGTCGAATCAAGCTACTACTTGATATGTTAAAGATATGTGCCCGAGTACTGTGAGAAGCCAGTGATAGAAGGGATTGTAGTGCCAGACCAAGAGGAGAGGGCTAAAGAGGAGATCGAAAGAGTGAACAGATTGTTGGCAAACAAATTGAGCGAAGCTTTTCCTCAAGTCCTCTTTGCAGATGTTAGTACGCTGAGTGCCTGCTGGAAGCTTATTCCTGTTATGTAAGGTGTCTTTAATTATTGAAATTGCTGCAAGGGGAATCTGTTCAATGGTAATATATTATACTCATCTGGTCTATGGTATATTGAGAATGTTTAAAGATCTCAAATGTGTGTTTTAGGGACTGGTTGGGAAGCTCTGGGCAGTAAAAGTGTCGATGGTGTCATTCTCATTCGATGTTGAGGCATTTCTTAAGGAGTTCTCAACTATGGGCAAAAAACTAGAAGACTCATCTTCGGTGAGATTTCGATTTTCCAGTTTTCTCAAACTAATTTTTCAATTGAGTTCTAAGCAATCTTATCTAGTTTTTAATAGCCGCCCTCATCTTCTCAACCGGCTATTATTGCGCTCGTATTTTTTTTTACTTCGTCAAACTTTTTTTGCTTTACCATTTTGCCGCTTTTTCCACATTTTGCTAGAAATCTTTTTGACTTCTCTAGGCTAGTTTCTCTCTTCTCTCATTCTGCTAAAAGTGAATTTGAACATCAGTTGCTAAGCAAAGCAATTCAAAATGAACAGAGTCGGTATAAAAAATTGAAGTCAGAAATAGAAACGGGATAAACCCATAAAGCCCAATTTTAGATGCCCGCTATTTGAACGTCGTTCCTATAAGTCTTAGTTACCACCTCTAATGATTTAAAAAATATTTTTGTACAAAAATCTTTTTTTTCCAGTATATTCTATTCGTTCAATCCCAATCATGCTTATTGGAATCAACGGCGGCTATTTTCCGGCAATCTGCCGGGTATGTTTCTCTATTATAGCTGCGAAGCTGTAAGCTGAGCGGAGCTTTTTGCGCTGTTCTTGGATTGTTTATTACGACTCAAAATGAGTATTGGTTTTCTTAAGGTTTTTTTGCAGGAAGTACTATTTGTTCAAACGGCGATTTGACCTAAAAGCGAAAGTGAGTAAAATTAGCGTGTGAACTAGCGAGTTATTTGATCATGCGCTGCGTTGAGTGAAGGGCTTTTCGGTTTTGAAAAGTGTTTTTGAGAGAGTGGCGCAGATAGATGACAACTTTAGCCGTGTTTTTGTCGATTTGGCCCAATTTTTTGTAATTTGTTTTTTTTTGGTTTTTAATAGCCGCCCTCATCTTCTCAGCCGGCTATTATAGCGCTCCTATTTTTTTTTTTACTTCGTCGAATAAAAAAATGTTTTGCTTTACCTCATTTTGCCGCCTTTTCAACATTTTGCGTGAAATCTTTTTGACTTCTCTAGGCTAGTTTCTCTCTTCTCTCATTCTGCTAAAAGTGAATTTGAACATCAGTTGCTCAGCAAAGCAATTCAAAATGAACAGAGTCAGTATAAAAAATTGAAGTCAGAAATAGAAACGGGATAAACCCATAAAGCCCAATTTTAGATGCCCGCTATTTGAACGTCGTTCCTATAAGTATTAGTTACTTCTCTCTAATGCTTATTGTTATTGATAGTAGCCCCTGTAGCCTCTCTCTAAGAAACAGAAGTATGTTGAACTACGAAATGCCATCAAAATAAATCGGACTTAAAAAAATGTTTTTGTACAAAAATCTTTTTTTTCAATATCTTCTGTTATTTCAATCCCAATCATGCTTATTGGAATCAACGGCGGCTATTTTCCGGCAATCTGCCGGGTATGTTTAATCTTATCTACCCACCATCGCTTGACCTCCGCCCTACACACACACCACACACACACACAGGTCACCCCCCCCTAAGGCTAGCACCCCCAGCTGGCTACTAAGCCAGCCGCTCAACGGTCGTTTGAGAGCAATTTGCGCGACGTTTGTTGGTTTTGTTTTAAACTGAGGTTTCTTTAATCGGAGTTTCTTATAATTAATACATGTTGACCCTCAAATTGTTTGGAAGTTGCTTTGACGTGTTGAGCTTTTGATTTGGCTTTTGCGGTTATTTCAAATAAGCATAGCTTTTCAATCATACCTAGATCATGATGCCGAAAAATCATTTGGTTGTTGTATTTTTCTGGTGCTTGTTCCTGTTTTTCTGCTTCCATCTATTGCCCGCTAAATTGCAGTGCTGGTTAAATTGAACTTTTCGGTGAGGTATTAGTTTTCGAGATGTGATGTGATGTCGTCTCAAATTTTTGTTATTTGGGTGTTTTAGTTTAAATAAGCATAGGAGGTGCATTTTAATTTCCCTTTGACCAAGAAGGCAGTGCATAGTTCTGTCTGCATATTCTTTACAAATTACCATTCTGGGTGTTCCATATGTTCATTCAGTTGTTACAACTACTGCATTTGATATCCAAATGTTCAAAATATTGAGTTTATTAATTTTTAGTTACTTAATGCTGTTGTGGATCTTAAATTCAAGATGAAGGATTTGAAACATCTTTTTCGACTTTTTAATTTTTCTGTTTGTGAAAATTCTCAGAATTTCAAAGGTTAATGGGCTGCTACTGCCTTGGACTTCTGTGCGAATTATTGAGTTTTGCCTGTATTTTTTGTGCGCTTCTTTGTCTTAGCCATTAGTCTCCTTAATCTCATTGTTTTTAAATAATACAAATAATAATATGAATAGTCCAATTTCATTAGGAGTGGTTTCTAAGAATTTGACACTATTCGTTTATGACTGTATTGTTCATTTTTCGTCTTCTCAATTAGTTACACTAAGGACAGGTATGATGGCTGGCTAATGAGGCTGAGCTAAACCTAATGTTTGATTTGAGCAGTGTCTTGTTAATCGCCGCCCTCATCTTCTCAGCCGGCTATTATAGCGCTCCTATTTTTTTTTACTTCGTCGAATAAAAAAATTTTTCGCTTTACCTCATTTTGCCGCTTTTTCAACATTTTGCGTGATATCTTTTTGACTTCTCTAGACTAGTTTCTCCCTTCTCTCATTCTGCAAAAAGTGATTTTGAACATCAGTTGCCCAGCAAAGCAATTCAAAATGAACAGAGTCAGTATAAAAAATTGAAGTCAGAAGTAGAAACGGGATAAACCCATAAAGCCCAATTTTAGATGCCCGCTATTTGAACGTCGTTCCTATAAGTCTTAGTTACCATCTCTAATGCTTATTGGTATTGATAGTAGCCCCTGTAGCCTCTCTCTAAGAAACAGAAGTACGTTATCTTCAACTACGAAATGCCATCAAAATAAATCGGACTTAAAAAATGTTTTTGTACAAAAATCTTTTTTTTTTCAATATCTTCTATTCTTTCAATCCCAATCATGCTTATTGGAATCAACGGCGGCTATTTTCCGGTAATCTGCCGGGTATGTTTGATTTTTGTAGACATAAAATTGGTTTATGTAGACATAAAATTGTCTTTCTTAGACCTAAAATTTAATCGATCCTGTATGAATATATAACCCTCAACGCGCCTAATAAGCGCGAAATCGGCACATATTTTTATTTTTAGTCAATTTTTGGCCTTTTCCATCTATTTCTTAATTCTTGGAGCTTTGTGCGGTTTTTTCCACCCGCTCATTGAATATGCAAAGCACTTTTGATGATCTAACAATTTATCTATTTGACGTGAGATTTTGTGTTTTTTATAAAAGTGTACACAAACTAATCCGGTTTTTGCGGTTTTTGTCCCCACTTCTGTTTTTTTTTGTCGTTATTTACAATTGAAACTCTTTAAAAAAACTTCATCTGCACCGTTAAGGATTTTTATTTCGTTTTATTATTAATTGAAGTAGTTTTTGGTAATAAGCCTTTGAAGTTAAGTATATAAATTTGACCATTTTTTTTTACCTTTTTTCCAAATTGTTTGTTTCGAGCTTGAACTGTTTTCATTTTTTTTCAAAAGTTGCGAAATAGTTTTCTGATCTTTATTACAATTTCTCTGTTCTCCACACTGCAGCATGTATTTTTCTAACAGTCTCCTGAGTTTTATTGTTTTATTGTCCCTGCTTTTATTAGTTTTAAAAGTTTTGAACTAATAATTTAGACTTGATTTTAATTTTTCTTTTGCAGCTTGTTTTTAACTACAATATAGCACTGAGTTTTTGCTGGATTCACTGTTTAAAATTGTTATTGAGTTTTGTTTTCTGGGATTGTTCGTAGGGCTAAGTTTTGGTAATATAAGACCTTTTGCTTCTGAAGTTTGATCTTTTTTAGTCTTTTTATTAGCCGCCCTCATCTTCTCAGCCGGCTATTATAGCGCTCCTATTTTTTTACTTCATCGAATGAAAAAATGTTTCGCTTTACCTCATTTTGCCGCTTTTTCAACATTTTGCGTGATATCTTTTTGACTTCTCTAGGCTAGTTTCTCTCTTCTCTCATTCTGCTAAAAGTGATTTTGAACATCAGTTGCTCAGCAAAGCAATTCAAAATGAACAGAGTCAGTATAAAAAATTGAAGTCAGAAGTAGAAACGGGATAAACCCATAAAGCCTAATTTTAGATGCCCGCTATTTGAACGTCGTTCCTATAAGTCTTAGTTACCATCTCTAATGCTTATTGGTATTGATAGTAGCCCCTGTAGCCTCTCTCTAAGAAACAGAAGTATGTTCAACTTCGAAATGCCATCAAAATAAGTCGGACTTAAAAAATGTTTTTCTTCAAAGAATCTTCGATATCTTCTATTCTTTCAATGCCAATCATGCTTATTGGAATCAACGGCGGCTATTTTCCGGCAATCTGCCGGGTATGTTTTTTATCGCGTTAAACAGAATACATAATTGCGAACGCGTGAATGTTCTTATTAATAGCCGCGAAGCGATAGCGACTATCATTGAGGACATCGTGGTTTTCTACAATTCAAAGAATTTGAATTTTGTTGGGGCGTCGTCTTTTTGTTTAAGATCTCGTCACACATTTTCATGATTTTTGAAGTCAAATTGGAGTAGTGATTTTGGTCACGCCGAAACAGAAAGTGGAGCCAAAAAGTGAGTGGTTTTGAGGCGTAATGTTTCCCATCTAATTGTAAAGTAGAGTGAGAAAACGGTGTTTGAACAAAATCTGCTTTCTCGTTGGTGGTTTTTTTTATTCACATGTGGCAATTTCACTCCTTTTTTTACTGTTTTTTAATTTTTGGATGAGAATTATTTCTAGAGCGTTTTTCCAATCCATTCATAGTTCATTCTAGGCCTATTTTTTTGTTTGAACCAATTTTCCATTTCTCGTCAGTGGTTTTTTTTTTGTTAAAATTCGGCATTTTGACATTGATAATCTGTTTTTTTTTAAAATTTTATCTGATTTTTTTTTTAGAAATGGTTTTCCCAATTCACTCGTAGTCCGTCTAGTTTTTTGTTTAGTCATTGAAAATTTTTTGAATTGTACGTCAGGACTTGTCCTGCTATGTTTTTTTAATTCGTCGTGTCATCGATGATTCTTACGACCTGACTTCTTGGAGTTGACTTTTCAAATGACTTCGGTGACTTCTACTGCTTTGCAGATTAATTTTGTATGTGTGACGTCATTTCTGCTTTAAAGTCAATTGCTTGACTTAGCTCACTAAAAAACCACTTCTGAACTCACTTATGGAACTTTAAGTTTTACGAACATTTACTAGTTAAAGATCAATAGTGTGCATCTAAGTAGTGCCAAACTTATAAGCCCTAATTCTTGAGTTTTAGTCTTGATTTTTTTATTTTTAATATCAATTTTGAAAAACATCTTTTAGGGCTTTTTCCTTTTAGACCATATGTGCCATAAAATTGATGGTCCGATTCTAACTCAAAAAGTCTAGTGGTCTATTAATGGACTGGTGGTCGATCTGTCTCTCTTATTTTTTTAGTTGTTTGGCCACAAGCGTCTATCGTGGCTATTTTGCGGCAATCTGCCGGCTATTTTTTTCTGTTTGAGACAATATTTTTTTACATCTAAATCTAAAGTGACAATAGTTTGAAGGTTAAAGGTTAGTTATATATTCGCATAATTTTTTACTGCGGGAAAATTGACGGACTGATTTTTACTGATATCATGGTTCTGTTAAAGATTATCAATCGCGAGAACATTTTTTAAATAAGCAGTAATAGCAGATGCCATATGGTACGCGGCGTTTAATTTAGCAGTTTACTTGCATTTAGCGCGAATTTTTTTTTTATACCTCATTGGAATAAACATTGAAGTAATTGCGAGGATGTTTGCAACATTGTGGACTTCCAAAAGTTAGAAGAGACTCGAACCTGCAGTTTCTGCGAGTATAAGTAAAGAGTGGACACGATTATAATGAGTTACATTGAGTTTGTTTCTAGTTCATCGCTGGTCTTGGTACTGTGGTGGAGAGTATGATCAGAGCTGCCAGTGAACAATTAGCAGAAGAGCAGACCAACCAGTTCTGGCAGGAGGGAGTCCTCCGCAACCTACCTCTCTTTGGGGGCATTTATTCTTGGATACTTCCAGCTGGCACTTCTCCCGTCAAAGGACGCTCATTCAAATTGTCATCAGGTAAACATCCTTATAGACCGCCCATAAAAGACCTGGGCAGAATTTTTAAGGGTTAGTTAGACATCATAGAGCTAAAATTATGTTTCAATTTGACTATATTTTAGCCTCCGACTAAGCTAATAGTCGTCCCATATAGACGCATGATTATGATCAATCAATTGTTGATCTTAAATTAAACATTAATGTACATCTTATTTGAGCTTTTTTCGATTCTTCAGAAAAAAATTTCACTGCCTATTTATTAATAGCCGCGTCAGACTCAGCGGCTATTATTTAGGCGCTCTCCTTTTTACGACTCGAAGAGCAGTATAGCATTATTCGTATCAGACAGGTTATTACAAGCCAAAGTATTTGGATTGTATTGGTGCACTTTTTTTACGACGCAAATGATGGTGATTAATTCCTCTCGAACGAAGTTTCAAGCAGTTATTGCAAGTGTGTGTGTGTCTTTTTTATTCAAAATTTTGGCTCGACGCTTTTTTTCTAGAATATTCTTTGAGTTCTTGAGTGACTTCTGCAAACTTGATTGATCCCAAGTTTTGAATGATACCAAGTTTCTCTCGTTCTGAAATAAATCAAGCCAGTGGGATAGTTTTTTGCCCCCATAAAACGTTTCTAAGCTACGCCCCCTCTTAATTAAATTGCCACCGTCTGTCGTTCGAGAGCAATCCATCCGACGTTAGTCAGTTTGTTTTATTAATAACCGCACAGCGATAGCTGGGGCTATTATTGGCCTTCTCTTGGTTTTTTTTTACAATTCAAAGAATTTGAATTGTATTGGGGCGCTGTCTTTTTTTAAGATCTGTTCACACATTTTAATGATTTTTGAAGTCAAATTGGAGTAGTGATTTTGGTCACGCCGAAACAGGAAATGGAGCAAAAAAGCGAGTGGTTTTGCGGCGTGAATTTTTTTCGCTCTAATTTTTAAGTAGAGTGAGAAAACGGTGTTTGAACAAAAATTCGGTTTCTCGGTAGTGGTTTTTTGTTCACATGCGGCAATTTCACTCTGATTTTTACTGTTTTTTCGATTTTTCGAATCGGATTTTTTCTAAATGGTTTTCCCAATCCATTCACAGCCATTCTAGGCCTAGTTTGTTGTTTGAATTAAATTTTCATTTCTCGCTAGTGGATTTTTGTGTTCACATGCTGCATTTTGACATTGATTTTCTGTTTTTTTCTTATTTTTTATCTGATGTTTTAAAAATTATTTTCTCAATCAATTCATAGTCTTTTCTAGGTCTCGTTTTTTCTGTTTAGTCAATGAAAATGTTTTGAATTGTACGTCAGGACTTGTCCTGTTGTTTTTTTTATTTCGTCATGATTTTTGTTAGGACCATATGACGTCACAGCCACTTTTTGTTCATTCGTTCACGCAATTTCAACTGAATTGTTTGACGTCATTTTTCGCTCTTAGTGGAGCCAGTTTTTTTTTGTTCATTGGCGTGATTAAATTTTTGGTCACACTTGACTTACCTCACTCTCAAAAATGACTTCCTCACTTTGAAATTGACTTTTATTTACTTTAATTCAAAGAGATAAGGTCAAATGGGTTTTTGTCACTCTAAGTGAAGGTTATTTGAGATCAGCTAATAGAGGTAGCAATAACTTATACAGATTTTTAATCAAAATTTAACAGATCAGCCTTCAATGAAAAGACGAATTTTTTGGTCTGTCTTTTACTGTTTTTTTAGACTGCTGATCTACGAATCTATTGTGGCTATTTTCTGGCAATCTGCCAGCTATGTTTTTTTAATATGTCAATGTGTTGTGGAAAAGTCAAAATCAGAAAGAGTCAAAATCTAGACGCTTTTCTAGAAGTTTTTAGCTTTTTTAATAGCTTTTGGAGTTTTGTCTTGGTTCCACTTCGTTATTCTCATGATTTTGGTGATCTTTCGATGTGATTGATAATATTTTTGAGGTGTGTTTGGTAAAGAAATGGAATATTTTTTATCGAATTTTTGTATTTTTATTTGATTGTTCACAAAAGAAATTTGTTGCGATTATAATTATCATGTGGTCTTTTTTATGCCATTTTGCGTCGGTTTTTAATCATAGATTTGATCCGCTCCGTCACGTTAGTCTGTTATCGCTCATTTTTCTTGTTCACTTTTTTGTTTAGAGCTATTTTTTTTAATGTGCTTATGAATATTCGGGGAATTGACAGCATTTTTTCTCTCCTTTTTGATTGCAGGTATTAGCCATCTCTTTCTCGTGGCCTCTTCAAATTTGTTTTGTAGGATCTCTGGAGAGTACAGAATTTGTGTATGAGCACAAGCTGCAATATCATTCCGAGACTCTTGAAGAGTCTGCTGCTCCTGGAGAAGACGAAGGGACTAATGAGGTCGATGACACCGACGAAGAGGCCGAAACCTCTGAAGACTCCGAACCTCAGAAGCCACAGTCCTAGACTTCCATCTCCTATTTTACTCAGTTCCGCTAGACTGAGGGGATAGCTGTCAATATATTAAATATGAATATGAACTATGAGAATGTAAAATACTTTGAATGCTAGAATAGCAGCCAGTGCCTTTATTGGGATTCCAGTTCTAGTTTCCTTTTCTCCCGAGGTTTTTGCAAAGTTATAAATTCATTGCTCTCAATCCTTTTTTTATATAGCAAAACGGTTATGTTGATCACGTGGGTGCTGTTTCTAAATGGATAATTACACGGCAGTTATAGTTCACGATCATTCTTGTTGATACGAGCTGTGCACGATTAGTGACAAGCATTCATTTTGTTGCATATGAAAAAGCAAAGAGTCGAATTTCCAGTGATATCAATTGATGAGATTTGGTGGTGTATTCTTTTCCTTGACCCGCATTGAGAAATGTAATTGGTTGTTTAAACATGAATGATGTATGCTGTTAATTTGTATCTTTTCAACAATCTACCCGCCCTTTTCCTCGTGAAGATATCGAAATAAATCCATGCAGTAGGCTAAATAATATTCGCGGTAATGAAATTTTTATTTCATACAACAACAAATTAAAGACATGGTGGCTATGGATATGCTTCGGCTGTCTCGTGCTTAGGATATTCAAACGGTAGGCTAATTGTAGTGTAATGTTGTTACTAATTACACTTAAGAAGGGGGAGACAGTTTAAGACGAACGGGGAGGGATTGTTGAACAGTTGCGTTTTTGTATATCAAATTTTTTCCTTGTATCTTCTGTATTGCAATGAAAATGGTCAGTGAGCACTTTGAGTTTTGAATATTTGCATTAAAGGTAACGTGCTGTCATATAATAATGCTATCGTATGTTGGATTTGTTGCCTTTGTTGTATTGCGTGGTTTCATTCAATGAGAAATTGGTTGGTGTAGATTGTATTTAAAATCACGGACATATCTTTAATTTAATTGTATATATTAACTCATTCTCTTTCCTTTGGATTTTATCAAGCTTTGATGTTTGAAAAGTTGAATATGAATTCTGTATATCATTAATTATTATAAAATTTGGTTTTAATTCACTGATTTATATCGTGTCTTTTACTGCGAATTGAAGTAAACAAGTATATTTTAACGGCGGTAAAATGAAGTTCAACAAAGTCCCTATTCGCATGATCGTGGCAGTGTTTTGGCAAATTTGGTGTTTGTCATAATTTACGGTCAAATTGCTGACCACTTGCTTTTTCAAAACAGAAGACAACTAGTTTTTGACATCAAATTATTAATTGATTGAAATGAAACAGAAGGCCGAATGAAACCATTATTAACGAGTGTGAAAATGCAGTTGTTCAACGACCTCAATTGGCAGAGTTACGGGACAAACATCTTTCTTTACGGGCAAAAATTCAACTTGATATACCTCAATGTTAGCTGATATAGAAGTCATGTACCCTTGCAAAGAAGATACCATGCAGTTTAGCAAAGAATACTTTATTTTCCCAAAATTTTGACGTAAAATAGTTTTAATTTTTTTGGTAAATACAGTGATAATTGTTCTCCCACGAAGTCTGAAGTAATTATTGCAAACTCATTGGTCTTTTGCAAAATGTTTGCTTGACGGTTTTGACTTCCGTTTTGCGTGATCTAAAATTCTCTCTATAACAAATGTCAGCAGTTGAATTCATATGGCGGTAGTTCACTACTAAAAGTCAAATGAAGGGACCTTTTTGGCACCCATAAAATATTTCTAAGCTACACCCCCTCCAGATTAAATTTCCCCTGCCTGTCGTTTGAGAGCTATTCATTCATGTTTAATAGCCGCCTCAGCCGGCTATTAAAGCGCGCCTATTTTCTACAATTCAAAGAATTTGAATTGTATTGGGGCGCTGTCTTTTTAAAAACTGTTCACATAATTTCATGATTTTTGAAGTCGTTGGAGTAGTGAATTTCGTCACGCCGAAACAGGAAGTGGAGCGAAAAAGCGAATGGTTTTGCGGCGGGAAATTTTTTTTGCTCTAATTTTAAAGTGGAGTGAGAGAACGGTGTTTGAACGAAAAATCGCTTTCTGGCTAGTGGTTTTTTGTTCACATGCGGCAATTTCACTTCGATTTAAATAATTTTTCTATTTTTTGGAGCGGAATTTGTTCTCCCAATTCACTCATAGTTCGTTCTAGTCTTTTTTTGGTTAATGAAAGTTCTTTGAATTGTACGTCAGGACTTGTCCTGCTATGTTTTTTACTTCGTCGAATGAAAATTTTTCCGCTTTACCTCATTTTGCAGCCTTTTCGAAATTTTCGTGAAAACTTTTTGGCTTCTCTAGGCTAATTTCACTCTTCTCTCATTCTGCTAAACGTGTTTTTAGACAGCAGTTGCTCAGCAAAGCAATTCAAAATGAACAGAGTAAGTATCAAAAAAGAAATCAGAAATAGAAAGGGGATAAACCCATAAAGCCCGATTTTAGATGCGCGTTTCTCGAACTTTGTTCTTAATTACCATCTCTAATGCTTATTGGTATTGATACTAGCCCCTGTATGGTCTCACTACGAATCATGATGTTGTTCAGCTCCAAATTGACATCAAATTAGGTCGCACTTTAAAGTTGTTTGTATAGAAAGCATTTTTTCACTAGTTTTTTCTCTTCTTTCAATCCCAATCTTGATTATGGGAATCAGCGGTGGCTATTTTCGGCAATCTGCCGGGTATGTTTTTAATTCAAAGGCTCTCTAACAAAGTTTGAAGGTCAGAATGTTTAACTGTTATGACCTTAACTTTGACTTATGCTAGATCTAAATAATGGTCCTTAATTCGCAGTCAAAATCAATAGGCAAAAAAGTATTCCTTAAAGTCGAATGAAAAGTGCCTAGTAATAGCTTCCTCAATTTTATGCACTCTAAATCCAATAATTGATCTTTAGGAAACGTCTTTTGAAGCGCCTTAGTGAACTGCCCTTGCAATGCGCTCCCAATAGAATCGAGCTCATCGCCAGTCGTTTAAGAGCCTTTCGGCTGGTTAGTTGGTTATATCTTGATGATCCTTTTGAGATGAGCTATCATAATTAACTGAAAAGTATGTTTCAATAAAATTTCGGATCGATTTTTCTACCCTCATTAAACCCACAAGGTTTCGCTCGACCGATTTTTCATCTGCTGCTTTTATTGTCCTCAGAAAAGTGATCAACAGGTAAAGTTCGTGATTCACCAAAACTGTCGAGGAAATAATTTCAAATCGGTTCCTAGAAGTTTCACCCCTCCCTGACTCATACACACACGCACAAACACGTGTTCCCATTGTCCACCTCATTCCACCAGTAAGCCTGTACGTTTGATCTCTACAACCCCCTCAATTAATATCAATTAATCTCAAGTTAACCTCGTTTTTCGTCTGATCGCCCAAGTTTCATGTGTTGTAGTTTAGAGAAGCGGGGGACCTGACGAGGGCATTAAGTCAGAGCAGTTCTTTTTGGAGCCTTATTTAATAGTCTCTCTTGATAGATTTTCTGAAGGTTTTTATCTTTAGATTGGTAATTATGATTTTGCACCAGTAGAGGGCGGAGCTAGTGTGTACTTGTTAATATTTGCAACTAATCATGAAGACGGTCGGCAATGCTGTGAACGGCGTAGATAACACATTGTCCAAAGACAACACAGGTGAAGAAAAACTATCTGACTTTGGAGGTGTGCCTTTGGAGTTGACACTTGCAGCCTTGCAATTGGATGACGTGAATCAGCTCAAAGCCTTATGGAATGGTGATTCCTCGAGGAAATTCATGAGACTTCCTGTATTTGAAGAAGAGCAGAAAAGTGTCCTGCATATCGCAGTAGAATTCCAGGCTCTGGAGTGTTGCAAGTTTCTGTTGGGCCAAAAAGACTTCAATGTGAATTTGTAGGTAATTTGAGATTTTTCTCGAATACGGCGTATGTGATAAGTCCTAAGTTTGTGGTATTTGATTGCCACTTTAGTGGGGGGGGGGGGGGGAGGAGGAACTCCAGCGTAGAATGTGGAATTAAAAAGTTTTTTCCGTTTTTTACAGGGAGTTATCGAGGTTTAGAGTTTTGTGAATAGTGGACTAAATTCCGTTGTTTTTATTCGCATTTTCCGTCTTTCTGACCAAAATTTTGTAAATTTTGCTAAAATTTGTTCAAAAAGGGAGCTTTTTGAAAATATAATTTTACCAGTTTTTTGCAAATTTAAACTCGATAATTATACAAAATGCTTTATTTATTTTTATTTACTTGGAAATTTGATCTATTTCGCAACCATTTGACCGTCTTGACTTTTCGAGTTACTTTTAGGCCCTCGTCTTTTTCGTCTTACGTGATCTAAATTTCTCTCATTCACAAGTGTCAGCTGCCGAATTCAAGAGGCGACAGTTCACTAGTAAAGTCAAATGAAAAGTTCGCCGAAATTTTTGTAATTTTTATGGTTTGAGCTCAACCAGCTTTGTATTGCAAAAAAGAGAAAATTTGGGCAAGCTCAGTTTGTTCTGGAAAATTTTTGATTGTTTTAGTGCTGTCTTTCTTGTAATATGTGTTGCATTTTTGCATGTCTCAGTTTTTGAAATGTGATAGACAGGTAGAGCCCAATGGCCATTAAGCTTCTTTAGAGGCCGTCAGCTGGTTGTAGTAGTTTTTCAAATTTTTAGTTTGCTGAACTTGCTGGGAAGAGCTAATTCAAGGTGAAAAGGTTATTTTTGGAGTTCTTTTACCCAAATTGGTGCAATTTTTCTCGTTTTCGTCGTTTTTCCATTTTTTGTTAGATGGGTCTTCATCTTCAATTGACGATAGTTCTTAATTCAATAAATTTTTTGCATACCATAATTTCTTTTGATGTCTGTTTGTTTAAGTACGTCTTGATTATGATACTTATTTTTTAATCTTGAAAATTTTTTGTCCTCTAAAATGGGATAAAAGGTAAAACCCGGACGGTATTAAGTGGCTGAGCAACTCTCTTAGAGCTTTACGCTCTGCTAGTCTCTAAGTGTGAGGTTAGTAGTATAGGATTTTGGTAAGGAAAGTTCGCGCTGAGACCACATTGGTAAGGAAAGTCCTTTTTGTGACCATATAGCAATCTCCCATAGGCGAAAAAAGTTTGAGCATGCCATAGTCCACAGAATTTGTCTTGGTAGGGGAAAACCGAAATTTGACCACCTCTAAAAATTGATAAAAATGGTCTCTTTTAATTGAAATTTTTACCGTTTGATAGGTCAAAATGGCAGATTACGTCACACAAAACTAAATTTTTCTGTTTGAAATTTAGAATTTTTTTCTTCTAGTAAGCCAATCACTTCTTGAATGACTATATCTTAAAATTATTTTATTGAAGCGTTTTTCATTCTGTAGAAATACTTTGACTGGTGAGGTGGTCAACTAAAAATTTCAAATGCACTTGCAAAAACCTGTTTTAGGTTCTGGTGACATAATTCGAATTCAGGAAATCTATACAGAAATAAAAAACAAATTTCCGGATAAATCTGTTAGGCTAATCTACTTTGTTGCAGCCTGTGAGTACTTCAGTGGTTTAAATAACTTTGATTACGAATTTGCGTTAAAACTGAGGCCATATCGAGGACTCATAGGAATTGATAACTCGTCATGGGACAAGTACCTTAAGCGCTTTAAAGTGCTCCGTTTGCATGCTATTCTGCATGATGCTGCAGGTTTCACTTACGAATTTTACGAGTTAGGTCCCGGTTATTCATATATGCTTCCCTGTAAGATAAACAGTTGCTTCAGTGGGCATGTCACTGGAATTTTATTCTGCTTATATATAAAACTTATAAAGTGGCGTTTATTTCAGTCACTACAATGCTAACGGAGAACTCAGTTGTGCTCGACCTAGAGGGATTTCATTTTAGAAAGAATCCATTTTTCATTAAAGAACTTGGCGTGTGTTCAGAAGAATACAACGACTGTGTTTTGTTTAAACCACCAAGAACATTTGAATATTTGTCTATTGAAGAAAAACGAGCTTTTACATGGTTGACCAGGAATCTTCATGGCATTGATTGGAACGCGGGAACGTACCTTTACATTTATATTACACAAATTTGTCAAAGCATCTGTTTGAGAAACCCCAAAGCAAGATTTTATTCTAAAGGATCAGAGAAAAGCAAGCTGTTATCTGAACTCTTGGAAAGACCAGTTATAGACCTGAATGATTTCGGTTGTCCAAAAATTGCAAATATAAGGAACAAAACAAGGTGTCCGAATCATTTTGTCCGGCAGAACGGAGAGTGTTTGGGAAATCATTGTGCTCGAGAGAAATCAATTTTTTACTTTAATTGGTTAACAAATGAAAGAGGTGTTGACCAAGCTGGAGGCACCGTTGTCTCAGAATTCAACGATCTGTGCTTGGATAACAACAACGGGATCACTCAACGTGTCGATAAAGAAAAATGAAACGATCACGTCAGGCAGCCAGTGCCTACTCAGAAAAATTGACATAAGCTTGACTGAGGACGAAATTCGCTCCTTCACACACCTAATTTTTTACTTAGAACCATACATTAGGTGGAAAAAACAACAATTGAATCTGGAAAACTTGCACGAGAACGGAAACTCTAAAGAATCGTCAACAAATGAAATAAATCGATGTTAGACTTAATGAATGGATAATTTATAATGAAAAAAAAATTTATAAATAGAAAAGCAATTTTATTGTTTGGTTTCATCAATGTTTGTTTTGTGTGCAACAAGAAATTAATTTTTTTCATTTTATTTTATAATGGACGAGTTTAAGGTTGATCAGATTGACAAACTCTTCGATTTAGAAAAAGAAAACAGTAACAAATCATCATGGAAATTTTGTAACGAAATTACCCTACCACGATCAGAGGTTGTGTTTTTTGTTCAGATGTTTGTAATTCTCATTTTGATAACGTTGTGTATAATTAAACTAACTGTCCTAAAACCCACATGTGAGGAAACATCAGTTTGGATTTCAATTTTATCAAGTTTAGTTGGCTATATCCTACCTAACCCAAGATTATGAACAAAATAATTCCAACAGAGGATAGAATTTTCATGGCAGTAGTTGGACCTTCGGTTTGTGGTAAAACAGACTTGATATTTAAAATGCTTCAAGGAAAAACATTCTTTCCCAAATTTGGCAATGTTATACTGCTGTATAGAGAAATGCAACCAATTTACGTGACGTTTGAGCAAAAGTTAGGAGTAAATTTAAAAAAATTTGTGGATTTGAAATTCACACAAAATATTGAAGATTGTTAATTTTTGACGATTCATGTGAGGAAATTTTTATTGACAAAGAGTTCGTTAAGCTTGCCACTGCAGGACGCCACAGAAACATACATGTTATGTACATTAAACATAATCTTTACCAACAAAGTAGATGGTCCAGAACTATTGATTTGAACACAACGCACATCATTTTATTTAAATCCCCTCGTGATGTTCAGCAAGTTGATTATTTAGGAAAACAACTCAATCTTGTTCGTTTTTTAAGACATTGTTATGATTTAGCTGTTAACGAAATTTATGGCCATTTGCTTATTGATCTGAGCCCAAAAACATCAGACTGCTTGAGATATTGTTCAAATATCACTGACCCAGGACCAACGGTGTTTTATATTCCGACAGACAAAGCAGAAGTTACCGAAATAGAAAATGAAAGGGAAAAAATTCTCTACGCTGAAGGAAATGGTACCATTGTCGGCACCAGAGCTACGTAAATATCTTCGCGGTGCCAAAGACGATGTTTTCATGGTTTTATGCGAATGTCTCTATAATGTGGTGAAAGGAAATGTAGATGTAAAGATTAAAAACATCGAAAAATATGAGAACGTTTGCAAATTAATCTTAAAAAAGAACACTTCAGTTGAAAAAAGAAGAGCACTTTTTTTTAACAAAAACTGGCTTTGAATTATTGAAGCTCATTGTAAAGTTTTGTTATATACATTTGAGTTACCGAAAAAAATGACGAGTGCTGTAGAATTTATACTAATTCCCAAAACTCAATACATAAGAAGCAATTCTTATCCTTCAGCAATTTTGAACAATTCAAACATAAAGGACAAAAGTGCTCAGCTGTCAGTTCTTAACAGATTTCGATCATTACATCCAAAAGATGAAACATTAGAAAATGAAGATCATGAAACAGAAGATGCAAACCAAAAATCAACTTCGAGAGAAGAAATTCTTAAAAAACTTGCTTTACTACCACCAACAAAATATGCACGTGCTGAAAAAATTCTTGATATGATAGAAAAATTGACAAGGATTGTTATTGATGATAACGAAAAAGTACGCATTGATAAAATACCATCAAATTTATCGGTTTCAATTTTACTTTACAATTTACAGCAACCGAATAAAAAACTTGACGACGACAATTACTTTAAACTTCTCGATATCCTCAGTGTAAATGAAAACCTAGTGATTAATAGTAATGCCAAAGCTGCGACCAGGAAGAATATTGAAAAACCCTCCAGAAAAAGAATCACACCTCAAAAACAATCAAAAACCAAATCAAAAGCCCGACCAAATAAAAAGCGCACCCCTGAAAACTTTGAACAAGATAGTGACAACACCTTTACCGAAGGATTTGAAACCACTAAAGAAGATAGCGAGTCCGAGGAAGAGAAGAGCTGGGATTCTTTCTCAGAGTGAGCGTAAGCATCTCGAGGCGAAATACACCAGTGGTTCTGCGGCATATGGCAGTGTAAGAAATTTGCAAAAAGCAACTAATCTTAAACCAAGAAAAGCGATAAAATTTCTGGAGGGTAAAAATTCCTATACCAAACACAAAAAAATCAGAAAAACATTTCCTAGACCTAAAGTCATTGCATACAGTATAAATGAGATTTGGTCGCTCGACTTAGCTCATGTTGATAAATTAGCCCCATACAATCGAGATGTTAAATATCTTTTGGTTGCAGTCGATTGCCTCTCACGATATCTTCGAGTCGAACCCCTCAGATCAAAATATGCGACAGTAACTGCGGAAGGCTTCAAGCGAATGATTAAAAATAAACAGCCGCAAAAAGTTTGGGTTGATGCTGGATCAGAGTTTAAAGGTTCCTTCAAAACCCTCTGTGAAAAAAAAGCAGATCCAAATTTACAAAACATTCAGCGAAAAAAAGTCGGCTTTCGCAGAAAGAAATATTCGTTCTTTGAAAAATTTGATATACAAGTATTTGGAAGATAAGTGGACTTATTCATACATTAACGAACTTCAGAACTTTGTCAAAACGATAAACTCAAGAACCAATAGAGTGACAGGTTTGGCTCCTGGCAAAGTATCTAAAAAACACGTTTCTTCCCTGGTTTCCTTGTCCTTAAAGGCATCAGAGAAACTAATTCGACGGCCAAAGTTTCACATCGGGGACTTTGTACGTATATCAAAAGCAGATATCCCTTTCAGTAAAGGTTATAAGCAAACATTCACAAACGAGGTTTTTGAAATTTATGACATACCAACTGTTAATCCCCTAACATACAATATAATTGATGCCAATCAAGAGCCTGTAACAGGTAAATTTTACGAGTTGGAGCTGGTAAGAGTGTTAGACAACAGTGCCGAAACTACAAAACATGAATGAATTCACTGTTCACTTGGTATCATCCGCTTCGATGAACATTTTCCCTGACAACACACTGGCAAATTTTCGCAATTTTTTCAATGAAGAAATAAACTTAGAAGGTAACTGGAGAGTTGCCTTGAGTGAAATTATTTTCCCTTCCCGAATCAATCAAATTAATAACAATATTCTAAGAACTTATTCGTTTGGTGGATACAAAAATTATCAAAGCAGTATTCCTACATGGGCAGTTTCTAGACCTTACACAGGTGAACTAGTCTCGATTGGAATTGGATCCTACGAAAACATAGAACATCTTTTGAAAAATATCAAAAGAATCGACAGGACTCCCCCATTTCAGTTATCAATTTGACAAAGTCTCGGTTATTTTAGTACTTTATTTTGGGAAAAACGAGGGAATCACTTTTCCAGATAAAGAAATACCAAGTATTCTAGGTTTTGAGAGCATACCAGATGGATCCGGTTTCCACATTGGCTACAAAATGCTAGACTCATTTCAAATGCTTTCAATGACTGACGAAGATTTAGAACCATACAAGGGTGACTATCCGTTTGATCTTTTGGCTGGAAAACAACTTATTTTTGTTTACACTGATATTGTAGAATATCAATACGTTGGTGACACAAAAGCACCTTTGATTCGTGTCATTGAAAACAATGCTTAAAAAACGGCAGCCCTTGTGAAATTGAACCAACACACAGAATCGTTTTAAGTAATTTGGAATACAAAAAACTACTCTCGAAAAATTTTCAGTCGATTGGAGTTCAATTGAGAACAGAGACAGGAAGACTTGTTCCTTTCACTGGCACAGGCAAAGTTATTTTAGCACTGAGTTTCAAAAAAATTCGACTAAATGGAAGCATACTATCAGCAACAGTCGATTTCGCCTTACTTTTCGGGACACTATCGTCAACGGGGAAGTGGCTTTGGTGCATTAGCTGCTGGAATTGGACGTGCAGCTCTACCAATAGCTCGAAAAGTTTTGTGGCCAGCGGCAAAAAGAATTGGACGGGAACTGATTGCTCAAGCTGCGCCTGAAATTGTTGAAATAGTTTCAAAAAAGAAAACACCCAAGGAAGCAATAAAGTCGACTCTGAAAAAGCAGTAAAAAACAAATTGGTGGATCAAGGAAAAGACTAAGGAATCAACAGAAAAGCGCACAACGGACCAAACGTATCATTCGAAAAAAACAGCCTGTGAATAGGAGTCGGTCTAATTTTTTTTCAAAAGTTCACATTGATTACTAATCTGCTCCCTGCCGAAGCAACTCACACAACTTTAGACTTGTTTGAGAAGCAACCATTGCTGATAACTTTTGACAACGCCTTTACACAGAAAATTGGACCATCATACTCTCCCGATGGACCAATGCTGGAGTTTGAGGTTTTGGGTGACAGAAACAACTTTTTTGATTTGCAAAAGATTTTGCTTGAAGTGAAATGCAAAATAACTCAGAATAATGACGTTGATTTACGTACAGGAGCGGATGCTGCCGGGACATATGCTCCTTATTTTAGTAACAACGCATTACATTCTTTGTTCTCAGAATGTACAGTTTCAGCGAATGGTGTGAAAATTTCCAACACCAACGGAAATTATGCTCATAAGGCTTTCATTGAAACAGAATTTTCCTCTAGCAGAACCGCTAAAGGTACTTGGCTCGTTTGTCAAGGTTATTACTTTGAAAACGAACCGCAAAAAACAGACGGACAAGATGATCGCGCGGAGGACGTTACCGCAAGGCAAGCACTGGTTGCTGACTCATTGGAAAATTACTTTATAGGAAAACCAGCTAGTGATATTCTTACTTGTGACAAACACCTTCCTAGTGGAGTCACACTTCGAATATCTTTTCGGCGGTCGTCAAACGATTTTGCAGTTATCTCTGAAGCTGACAAACATTACAAAGTAAAAATTATTGAAGCAAACCTGTATGTCAGAAAAATGACTTGCAGATCACGTCCTGTCTGCCATTGAAAAAACCTTGCTTAAGACACCTGCAGTTTATAGATACAACGAGGTTTTACCTCGAACGTTTCTTGCTACTCGGGGTGTTCACAGCTGGAGACAAGAAGATGTTTTTTCAAAGGAACCCGTACGAAGAATGGCGATTGCAATGTCATCAAATCAGGCTTACCTTGGATCAAATAGAACTACACCTTTTCACTATCAAAAATTCGGTCTCTCGCAAATTGTGATTTATCGTAATCGATTACCTTTTGTTGGAACACCAATAACCACAAATTTTGAAAAACGACTCTACTTTAATACACTTGAAGCACTGGACTTTTTAGATAGAGGTGGACACGGAATATCTTTGTCTGATTATCAAAATCATTTTGTGATGGTATTTGATCTTACGTCTACACAAGAAGCATCGCATGATTTTATTCATCCCGAGCTTACAAATGGTTCAGTTTCTGTTGAATTAACTTTTGCGAGAGCACTGGCAGACAACATTGAAATTTTGTTTTTGGGAGAGAGAAGCTCAACGTTTTATGTCACATCGGATAGGAAGGTGACAAAAAACACTCTTATTACCTACCCTGGTAATGGATAGTGACGAAATTGTTTCCATGATAAATAAATGTCCGCATCTCAAGTTCAAGTATCGAGGAGTTTTTGCAGCGGATTTATTTCCAATTTTAAAATGAAATTGTTTCTTAATTGTGAACGCATCTGAATCTAGTATGCCTGGAAGTCATTGGATTCTACTGTGCTACCATGACAACAACATGTACTTTGCCGACCCATTGGGCCTTTCAGTTACAAACTATACAGCAATTTACGTAAGACTTATGAAGTACTATCAAAATGTGCAAGAACTCAACGCGAAATTTCCTTTACAACAGAGGAACTCTGCGGCCTCTTTTGTATCTATATTGCTCATGTGATTTATACTAAAGATTTCAAATTGTACTTGTATATGAATGACAATGATTTGTTACGTTTTGCTACACATATGTTGTAATTGAATTTTTTTTGAACAGATGCTTTTGAACCCAGATGTTACAAAAAAAATTTAGTTTGAAAGAAATTAATTTTTGAATTCATACTGAAAACACACTTCATTAGAACTAGAATTTGTATTAAGAGATCCATAACCAGTAATCATTATGTCCATTATTTTAAATAATTCAGCAAACTTCACTGTGTTATATAAATGTATAAAACGATCTAGTGTACAATCAGGTATAAAATCAGTTTGAGTCTGTGCATCCTTGTTTTTCATTGAGCAGAAACTGGGTAGTTTCTTTCGAGAGACTGAGCAAACACCTGATTGATACTTTGAATTGTTTTCAAGAGCAAGAACAAGTTTATCCATAATAGCTCCAGATATCACCATATTTGTAGAAAAGATTAGAGACTTGAAACAGCTGTACAGGCACGGAACTGAGTATCCTTTTGAGTTGATCTTTTTGAAATCCTCGGGAACTTTAGATATTTCGGCCAAAACATGGTAATAAACAGATTTACTATCACAAAAACCAAATTTCTTCTCATGCAATACGTATGCAAAATTATTAGTGTTTGTCTTCTGAAAAATAGGCTCACTATCGGTTATAAAAAATTTGAACTTTTTCTGAAATGGTACAAAGAATTCAGGTGAACGCTCATACATTGCCTCAACCATGCCTAATGTTCTTTTTCACTTGCGGAATCGTCACAGTTGGTCTTTTTTCTTGGTTTCCAAGTTCGTTTCAACCTTGATCGTTCTTTGTTTAACACAGGTAACAGGTTTTTAACAACGCTCGCTTGTGAGGTAAGTTTGTCAAACTCTGACACAGTGAGCGTTACTCTTTGGTTGAATTTGAAGTCGCCGTCAATTTTTTTTAAGAGCTTAATGGTTATATAGCTACCAGTATTCTCAATAAGTTTTTACTGAAACTCGAACAAGTCTTTTTTCGCTTTTCGTTATATCTAAATATGCGTCCCCGAATTCTTGTGCATTAGCAGCTGAATTTTTCATTGTGACAAAATTTTCTATTCCTGAAATCGTATGATAACGGCAAGATTTGTGGTTTTCACGTTACAAAATAACACAATAAAATGTGTAGCTGTATTCCACAACTTGTTCTTACATGAATGCCCTAGGCATGACTACAAATTGTGAGTTCAAACCATGAATGCATATCCCTAGGGAAAACCTAATCTGCATTCTAGTGAAAACCACAACATACTACCCTATCGTCAGTAAAGTTTTTCCACAAGACTGAATTCTCTTATCAGAAGACAAAACAGTATGCATATACAAAATAGGAGACAAACTAGTAAACTTAGAATGGTGGTTTTCCGCCCATTGACCTCCCTTATCACAAAGCGTTTTCAAGTTTACATTGCTGTATAAATCGGTAATTAAGTAGTAAGGTCTTAGTCATAATATATAACGAGAAAGAACAAAATGACCTTAGGAAATACACTTTATCACGTGGAGCCATTATACATTGTCGATTAGTTTTCTACTCCATAACGTTAGAAGAAAGCACATTGAAAATATTACAGGGCTACTTTAACTCTTGAATTGATATGAAGTTGATAAATTGTTTCAGAGGCGTTGACTGCCGCAGGAAAAGGTCATAAGATTAACGTTTGTTGGGTTGTTTATAGAACAACTTTCATTGTAGTACAGCTAAGTTTCAAAACCACAGAGTCATATTCTGTCGGAAGCAAAAACCAAACTGGTCTTATTTACAAAGTTCAAATCTTTCAGAAAACCTAATTATTTCTAAGCTGTTTTGATCAACTATTTAACTTTTCATTTCAAACAACTGAGCAATGAGCAACTTTGTAGTAATTTAAAAATTTTTCCTAACTTTGACACTCGTTATTTGATTCACTATGCCAAAAACACGGTCTCAATCATCGAGCAAAAATTTGGCAATCACCAATGGACTCCTGGCAAGCACTTCAACTTACCAATGAGTTTGATACAAATTTTACGTGTTGAGACGGCAATCTTGGAAAAACAAGGATTCGCACTAGCAGGACGAGAAAAGACCCAAAAAGAGTATGTTTTCGACTTCTCAATTCTGCATCCAACAGTCAGGAAAATATTTTATGACTACGAAATTGCCAATGTACCTCTCTACGAAAATCAGCAACGATATTGGGATGAAATCGAGACGTTGGAATCCGTGTGGCATATGAAAATGTCGCCAGACTCTCCCGACTCTAGCACACAAAACGCAACATTCACTCCAACGATCGACTCCCCAGTTGACAACCTTGACACCCCTAAATCAGAAGACCACAGGTCGCCCTGTTTATTTGACACACCACCGGTTGAATTCTGTTATGCCCCCAAAAAACGAAAATTGGAACGAAAAATTAACTTTTAAAACAAAAAACTTTGAAAACTTTACTGTGTTTGAAACTGTGTGCTCTTTACTGGTGCTTTAGTTTGTCTTGTCAAAAAAAATAACTCTGATTTGTGGCTCTATGTTGTGCTTTTATTTATTTAACTCTGAGAATTGTAACAAAAATTCTAATTTAGTTGAATTCTGGTCTTCTTCTATAATGGGAAAGTAAGTTTCTCAACGAATTGTGAATTTATAACCGATTGACTGAGTTTCTAGATTCTTTGCTACATACCATAAGAGTACCTCAATGAGTGAAATACATGTTATAGAAACTCAAAGTTGGCTGAAATTAAAGAAATCTCTACTGCTTAAGAAAAGTTCAAAAACTTCGAGCCACTTCAAGCTAAGTTTCATCTACATATGTTGTCATACTGCTGTCCAAAGCTAAATGAGCTCTGTAGAACCAAGTATAATTGTAGCGGAAGCAAAAGGATTCTTTCGAAGTCCTTTTTAAAACACTTAAACTTTCAGAATTGAAAATTAAGCGCATGGAAAAATGACATTTTTGAACAAAAAAGAACATTTTTAGTGTCTTTTTAAAACTAATGAAAACAAATATATATTGTGATGGGAAGTTGCCATGTGACTGCATTGTTTAAGTTGAATCAAAGGGTTACAATCATAACATTTGAAGACTAAATCGAATTAAAAAATAAAAGGATTATTTTCCCTTTTGATCTTTTAAGCCTCTGAGTTGGTGAACAAAAGACTAAATAGCCTCTATAATGTCAGCACAGTTGCTGCTCACAATAACAGTTTGTACTCTGCAGTCACCTACACTAATTAGTTACTAAAATTTCGAAAAAAATAACTTCTGTTTTTTACGCTCGAATGGTTTTCAATTCTGATCACCTGGTGAAAAAAATTATGAAAAAAAATTTTTTTGCCCTTATAGAAAATGTTTGTCACTGTTGTGGCTACAATAGTGTTCATAACACTTTTTCTCACAAATGAACCATTTCGGCTGTGGAGTCGAAAATGAACCATTTCGGCTGTTCATTTCTCACAAATGAACCATTTCGGCTGTTCATTTCTCACAAATGAACCATTTCGGCTGTTCATTTCTCAGAAATGAACCATTTCGGCTGTGGAGTCGAAAATGAACCATTTCGGCTGTTCATTTCTCACAAATGAACCATTTCGGCTGTTCATTTCTCACAAATGAACCATTTCGGCTGTTCATTTCTCACAAATGAACCATTTCGGCTGTGGAGTCGAAAATGAACCATTTCGGCTGTTCATTTCTCACAAATGAACCATTTCGGCTGTTCATTTCTCACAAATGAACCATTTCGGCTGTTCATTTCTCACAAATGAACCATTTCGGCTGTGGAGTCAAAAAAGTGACGCAAAAATCACTCAAGCGTGAAAATTTGACCATTAAATAAACATTGCCAAAAAACAGTGTTAGAAAGCTGAAAAAAGTCATCCGGGGCTATATTGATCCGTAGAATGCAAAAATGAAATAAAATCTACGCCTTTGCCTGATGAAATTCTGAGAAAAACCGCTTTTAAGGCAAATTTTTGCGTTTTTTCGAGAAACCTAATTTTTTAATTGAATTTCACTAATCAGTTTGATCAATGAACACTTTTTGGACTTAGAACTTCCATGTGATCACTTCAGCGTCATTCGCCACTTGAGCGAGCTCTGTTTAGATTACAAAGAGAAAATATTGGGCACCAAGACCCCACATTCAGTCGGAAGCTTTGAAATTGTCGTAAAATTAATAAGTATAGGCAGATCTCAAGGGGCTCCTTTTGCTCTCAGCCGCAAATAAACAAAAAGAGGAGTTTCTAATGTTCCCATTTAACAGACTGAACTGATATCAAGACAGTAAAACTAATGAAGTTTGAGCTGAACTTATTTTATGAAGTTAAAAAAGCAGAAAAACTGGGGAAAACTCAATCGAATTTCAACACTATCGGTGAAAACCTTTGATATCATCAAAGGTTGAACTGGATCTGTCCTATGGCGGAGACATACGTCAATGAACTGTACTGAAACATGAAAGGAGCGGCATTTATGTTCCTTTATGAAAAAAAGACCAACCGCAAAACAAGTTCGGATCGTTAATTGACTCGAACTGAATCTAGAGATTGAAGTCAAGTGAAAACCTTGAGGTTTGCCGCAACTGAAAACAATCATTTTCTCTCTTGTGCAATTGAAATTCAGCTACTTTGCAATTTGCAATAAAAAACCTGATTCAAAATGTTGTCCAAATTGGCCTCAACTTCGAAAACTGTGAGCTGCGATCTTTGTGGTAAGCAGTACACAGAGCGACGTGGACTTCGCAAACATTTGAAACAAGTACATCTCATCGTGGAAGATAACCCGGAGTTCAAGTGCTGGCAGTGCAACTTCACGGACCCAACTCTCATTAATGTCAAAGAGCACATAAAGAATGCGCACAACGATAAAAAATTGCAATGGAACACCTGCATCCACGACCTCAACGTGTTTGGTAACAAGCGTTCATTTGTTGACCACATGATGAAGGACCATGGTCATCCTATCTGGGAAAGTGATAGAGAAGAGACCCAAAGACTAGCTCCCGTGGAAACAGCTTTCGATGGAGTTGTGCGTCGATATGCGTTGCGACCAGCTGATGGTGAAGTTGATCTGATGCAATCACTAAGTGATCGACGCGAACAAATAGAAGACATTGTCCGTGAAAATGTGCTTCATGAACCCCAAAGAGTCCAAATCTCTGCTGAGGTGTCTCTCGACAAAACAAAAGAAGGCGAAGAAACTGAATATATCACTATATACACAAATAGTGCATATATCCCCGTAGATGTGCAGTGCTGGAGCGACCAGGAGTTCTTTCACGCAGTAGACCAAATGCTGAAGACAATCTATCAGTTTGCATCGCATGGTAGTGGCTGGAAAGTTCATCAAATAAACGAGATCAACATCAAACTGGTAAAAAACAGTCCCATACGAGGCTCGTCTTTCATTGAGTTGCCGAGAAATCTTAGGAAGCACAAGAAGTGGCTCTTGAACATCCGGAACACGGCGGATCACAAATGTTTTGCCTACTGCTTCACGGCAGAGTATCACGACCAATTCAAGCAGAAACTGACCTCCGATATCCAAACTATTGGATGGAAGAAACGCGATGACCCGCGGGTCTTCAACCCTGAGTTCAACCCTCTGGCCCATGGACCTGTTGGAGACTTCAAGTACCCCATGAGTATCAACGATATCCCCCACTTTGAGCAAGTGAACAGCGTCAACATTTTCAGGTGAGTCATGTGTTGCTTCATTAACAAAAATCATTACTAATCCTGAACACACTTCCAAAAGCAAAAGTAATTTTAAACGTAAAAAAAGAAGCTGTAACAATTAACAAAAATTTTTAATATTTTTAAAGCCTATTATTTAGACATAAAAAGAAGGAGCTGCTACCCTATCGGATCTCAAAATCTCCGAACTCATTTCAAATGGATGTTCTACTACTGACTGAAAACGATAAAACGCATTACGTGCTAATTAGAAACCTCAAATCTTTAACACGCAGAATAAAAAACCCAGATGTGCAGTTGCGAAGCGATCGTAACTTTCTTTGTCGAAACTGTTTTCATATTAGCTCTGACAAAACCAGCTTGGAAAATCACCAACGAACATGTTTAGCAAATGAACCTCTTGAAATATCAATGCCAGCAGAAAATCAGAAAAAACTAACATTCAAAAACAAAGCAGCTAGATCCTACTGTCCTTTCGTATGTTATTTTGATTTGGAATCAGTTTTGGAGCCCACTAGTTACGATTTAAATGATCCGAAAAAATCAAGCACTACTGTAATTGAAAAACATCGACCAAGTAGTTTTTGTCTAGTTTTCATTGGCAGACAATCCAGTGCCATACTTCTTCAGTCTAAGAAGAGGACCAGACTCAATGGAAAGATTGGTGAAACTACTTGAAAAACTCGCTGAGAAATTCCACAAGAAAAAACAAAAATTTCCTCATTTTATTGGTAGTAGAAGTCATTTGGATGAAACCGAGAACTGTTGGATTTGCGAGGAAGCTTTTGCAACCGAAGATGTAAAAATTCTAGACCATTGTCATTTCTCTGGAAAGTTTTTGGGCTATGCGCACACACTATGTAACCTTCAAAGACAACGTACTAAGTTCACACCAATTTTTGCGCATAATTTGGCAAACTATGATATTCATCATGTGATACGTGCCTTGAAATCTGGGAGTGAAAATAACACAATTTCTGTCATTCCAATCAATGAAGAAAAATACGTATCACTGAGCTTGAAAGATTGGCTTGGATCGTACACTACCAACAAAGGACATGTTCGTCATAAATATGAGGAAATGCGTTTTTTAGATAGCTGCAAGTTCATGCACTCGTCGCTTGATACATTAGCCAAAAACTTGCCCAAGAATAACTTTGTGTACATTGATAGTCATTTTTGCTCGCACTCAGAAGAAGAGAAGGACTTGCTTCGTCAAAAAGGATACTTCCCTTACTCATACATTATCAGTTTTGAAAATTATGATGAGCCAGAACTCCCTGCCCGACATTTATGGAAAAATAAACTGCAAGGAAATGAAATATCTGTTACTGAAAGTGAGCGGAAGCACGCTAGGAATGTATTTTCAAAATTTAATTGTTCTAATATTGGAGAGTATAGTGACCTGTATCTAACATGCGATACCCTTATACTCGCATGTGTATTTGAACACTTCCGCAAAGTTTGCTTCGACACGTACTCTGCTGACTGCGCGCAATACTACCCAGCTAGTAATTTATCAGGCGATGCTTTCCTTAGAGTGTGTAAGGCAGACATTGAACTACTAACTGTGAGAGAGCATCTTGATATTGCGGAAGCAATGCTGAGGGGTGGAATTTCCAGCGTGTTTTCGAAAAGGTTATCACAAGCGAATAATAAGTTTGTGGAAGGATTCGATAACCAAAAGCCCTCAACATTTCTCTGGCTAATTGACGCAAATAATTTATACGGGGGAATAATGGAAAAGTACCCCTTACCTTTGAACAATTTCATTATGGCGTCAAGTGTTACACTCCAGAAAGTTTTGGAAACGGAAGCAGATTCTGAAGTTGGGTACATTGTTGAGGTGGACATAGAATATCCTCAAGTCCTACACGAGGCACATTCCGATTTCCCATTAGCTCCCACAAAGGAGATAATAAAAGAAGAATGGCTCAGTAATGACCAGAGAAATTTTTTAATTGAAAATGATATTCCGATACAATCAAAAGTCAAAAAGTTAATTCAGACAATGTATCCAAAAAAGAATTACACACTGCATTATTTAACTCTTCAACTCTATGTACAGTTAGGACTGAAGGTAACAGAAGTGCACAGGGTGTTGCAATTCAACCAGGCGAAATGGTTGAAGCCCTACATAGAGTTGAACACAGAGAAAACGCGCTCAAAACAAGTTTGAAGAGGACTTTTACAAACTGTTGTCCAATAGTGCGAATGGAAAAACCTGTGAAGGGAAACGGATTAGAATTAATGTTCAGATAACGCAATCAAAATCAAAACTTTTAGATCTGGCAAGTTGTAATAGTTTCAACGGAGTTAAAATAATTGACGAAAAACTTGTGTCCGTAGCAACAAAGAACAGCAAAGTTATGTGGGACAAACCAACAATAGTTGGCTCGACAATTCTGGATCTAGCGAAATGTTTCATGTATAACTTTCACTTCAATGTAATGAAGCCAAACTTTGAGTGTAAACTACTATATAGCGATACGGACTCCTTTCTCTATGAAATTGTATCGGAAGACTTGTTTGAAGACCTTGCCAAAAACATCGAATTAAAAAAACACTTCGATTTTTCTAACTACGCTGAAGACCGCGTTCTTTTTGATAGAAGCCAGAAGAAAGAGACACTGAAATTCAAGGATGAGATGGGAGGGAAACTTATAAAGGAGTTCGTGTGCCTTAAACCGAAGCTTTACTCTATCTTAGCTGAAGGTGAATAAATACTAGCAACTTACAAAACACTAGTTCACTTAACCCAACGCTTGCAACTAACTATTAACTTGTAAAGTAGAATTATTCTTCAAAGTAACTGTGTTGTATTGTTTAGATTGTGTTAAGAAGTCGGCCAAAAGCGTCAGCAGGTTCACACAACAGCAACTTCTTCATAACATATAAAGAATGCCTGCTTTCTGGCCAAACGGTCAGAAAACCTAATACCAGAATCACTTGCCAGTCCCATAATTTGATCACAATAACGACAAATAAAGTTTGCCTCAACAGTTTTGACAACAAACGATAGGTATGTGACGGTAAAATAGACACACTTCCATTTGGTCATAATTGCATTGATTGGGAGGGCTTAAGCGACTGGAGTTTCGAAAGTGATAATGTTGCCAGTCTTGTGAACAACCCTGAATGGACTGAGGATATGCTCTTAGAAGGGGGATATAATGTTGATATTTTCACTCCGCCCGGCCCAGGGTTCAATCAAAGGGAATATTCAGAGACAGAATTACAAAATGTAGCAGATCTCGAAGCCGAAACTGACTCCAACTCTACCCCGACCCCTAACCCATTTCTCGATGTAGAAGCCATTGAAAGCCCCGATGAGGGAATACCTAGATCTAAAAAACCACGTGCCAAATTATTTGAATCAGACTCCGATTAATTTGTATATATGTGTGTGTACTCTTATTAGCCCAAACTGTTATTCTTTTATACAATTTTGTCATAATTCTGAAATTAAACGTTTGCTCTTATTTCTTATTTTCAGTGCTAAGTTTATTCCAACTTTGCTGAGGGAAGCAATAAACATAAACAAAACCACTTTGACCAAACTCAGACACCATAAAATTAATATAAACTTTCCAAGTTCTGAGACGGTCAAATTTCGGTTTTCCCCTACCAACACAAATTCTGTGGACTATGGCATGCTCAAACTTTTTTCGCCTATGGGAGATTGCTATATGGTCTGAAAAAGGACTTTCCTTACCAATGTGGTCACAGCGCGAACTTTCCTTACCAAAATCCTATACTACTGAGGTTCACCGTAAATATTATGAGGAGACATTCTTGTTTGAAGAGACGTCCCTAATCTTACGGGTTGAGCCCCTCCCTCCTCTGCCTCTCGTCGACACCCACCACCATTTGCCTACACCAGGAGATTGTGAGCCCCCCGTAACTCTAGCCTTTTATGATCCCTTCTCCGCTCGCACGTCCTCTGATGTTAGCATCACTAAGACCCAGCTCGCTACAAGTGAAGCCAACCTCTCGCCGGTCGTTTGAGAGCAATTTGCCTGACGTTTGCTTTATATCATGTTTTAGGTGTGTGAGATAGGTTACTGGATTTTTCTGGTTACTGGACAAAAACTGGATTTGAAGATATTATTGGTGCAAATTTTGCGACATGCAAATAAAACTTTTTTGTGTTTAAGATTTTTATCTTGAGGGGAATGGCGATTCTCCAAAGCTTGCGCATCGGTCAGTGGGTAAATTTCAAGGTATGTTTGACTTCGACCGAGCAGCAACACATTAGCTGCATGAGTTTTAGCAACATTTGAGTGCTTTTTTTGTCCAGTTTTTTTTTCCAAATATTGAACCCAAGAAGTTCTTGAACTTGTTGCTGCTGAGATTGTACTTGTTGACACTAACGTTACGACTCTGGTTTTGATGACACTTACACTATGAAGCTCGGGAGAATCGTTCGTAGTTGTCTATTTCTGTTTTTCTTACACTATTTGTTGTTTTGCCTGCCCCTGATTTAACGAGCAAGAATTTTGTCATTCTTGTTTTCTTACAATTTTTTCTTACAAGCAGTTTTTGATCGAACACCTTGGTATTCAATACGCTGATCTAAAATTATTTACCCTTTGATTGCTTTTATTTTTGTTTTGCAGGAAGTTTTCCATTGGTCTGCAGGTCAGTTACAGGAGTTTTTATATCTTTGCATTGTTTTTCAGGACTTATTTTTTCTATCTTCGTCAAACAACAATTGGTTTCGATTTACCTCAGATCACAGCTTGTTTAACATTTTGCATTAAATATAGAAAATATAGAAGTGCTTTTAAGCAGCAGTTACTCAGCAAAGCAGTAGATACTAAAGAGTTGGTGTCAAAAACCGAAATCAGAAATAGAAATGGGATAAAAAATCATTTCTAGATCCTGCCTCCTTTAGATCCTCGCTGTTTTAACTATGTTGTAATAAGTGTTAATTACCATCTCTAATGTGTATTGGCATTGATACTATTCACTATCTTCATTAAAAGCGGTAGAATGTCTAACTACAAAATGAAATCAACATATGTATGTACAACAATAAATTTGTTTGTTTTTTCAATCCCAATTGTTATTATGGGAATCAACGGCGGCTATTTTCCGAAACATTTGCGATTTGCCTTGTATGCTTGAGGCTTGCGCTGGTTTTTACTTTTGTGAGCATTGCTTGTGTGATGGCTGATATCTTGGTGTCATCCATAAAACCTTAATTTGCAATGACCCTCTGCGAGATATTTTATTTGTATTTAGCGATTAGTTGCTCTCGAATGAAGTAAACGAGTGACTTTTTATGCAAATTTATGCAAAATGTAAACGAGTGTGCCTTTATATGCAAAATTTTAGCTCGAGATTTTTTGCACTTTTGTTCCAGAACGTACATTCTTTGATTTCACTTGTCCAGTGTCTTTTTTATACTTGATTTCTTCATTTTTGCGTGATCTAAATTGCGTTAATTCAGAAACAACGTTTTTTCTAAAACAAAAGCAATTGTCAGAGTATATTACATGGACCGGATAGCCGAGCGGTAAAAGTTTCAGTCTAACACGCCGGAGGTCGAGGTATGGAACCCTCCCTTTTCGGAAGATTTTGCCCCCATAAAAGTTATCTAGGCTACAGCCCCTCTACGGCCACCTGTCGTTGGAGAGGAATTTGTCGCACGTTAATCGGTTTATGTTCCTTTGATCGGTTCTGTTTGGCATTATTTAAATTCATGTTCTGATAGATCGTGATATTAAATGATCCCGAACAAATTTTTTAGCAATGATGTGGGTCCTCTATCGTCACTTTTTCACTGATCGTTTGTTTTTTTTTACGCTTGAACTCTTGTTTTTGTGCGATTTAGGTTGCTAAAGTGCCCACACATTGGATTTCAGTCCCCGCCTGTCGCATTATAGGAATTTGTTCGCCGTTAGTTGATTTTCTCTATTTTTCCTTCAATGCCAGGTTTTACTAACTGCTCCCAATTAATCCTATGTGTTTCATATAAAGAAATTTAACACAGAATGTTGAGGCAAACCCTCGGTTTTTCCGATTGTTCCGATAACCAATTTTTATCTGAAGCAAGTTTTTTTCGACTTGAACTTTCTTTTCTTACTTTTCGAACTTGAATTTGTGGGATGTTAGGAATTAATCACTGGAGAACTCATTTTATGATTCGCCTGTTCTAACTGCTGGTTGTTCTGCACCAGTGTTCGAGTCGTTTCATGTCTATAATGGGTTATGCTTTGAATGCAATAATTTGCTTGACCGATATGACTTTCGAGCAACTTCAAGTCTGACTTTTTGACTACTGATTCTTCCTTGCTCTCTCATTCACAATTTTAAGTGACTGAACTCAAATGGTAGAAGTCATCTGAGAGTATTTGCAAAGTGCATTGGAATCGGTTTTTTTCACTTCAAATAATCGAGTGATCTATAGTAAGCTCAAATGACATTTTAAGCGCTTTCTTCACTTTTATGGGCAGCCTGTGATCAACGCCTCACATTACGTCGCCAAACGTACAATTTGTTTGAGTAAATATACGGGATTTCGTAACCATTATCCATTATCCGCGTCAATTTTTTAAGATTAGGCTTATAGGCGTGTGTGGACAACACTGGCAGTAGGAAAAACTAGTTCAAATTTGCGTCACAATTATCCACAATGCTTAAAAATGCTGACAATCGTGGATAATTGTGACGGAATTTTATCACTGTAGTCCGCGTATTCCCATCACATTTATTTTGATGTAAATTTATTCGAACGGAAACTAATTCTGCGTTTTAGTTTATTTATCTTAATCCGATTTGTTAATTGTTTTGACTACTACAAGTTACTGATGAACATTGATATGATGATAAATTTTCGGATAAAAGTCCCTCAGTTACCGTTCGTGAACATTGCTTACGTTAAATGGCTATATTTGCTTCGGAATTTTGCAATTCGAGTCCGCGTCTCACCGGCACAATTCAAGTTCACAATTGAAGTTTTAGTCAAGATAACTGTGACGAAAGAATGACAAGTCTTATTAAGGTGAAAATTTCTAAAAATGTACGCTTGACGATGTAATACAGACTGAAGCATTATATGGAAAATTGAGTCACGCCTCTCGTCCGAGAAACGTTTTTCCGACGTTAGTCGTCTTATGTTTCCAAGTTTTAATCAAGTCTGTTGATTTAGAAATCCTGAATAGAATTGTTCCGTAAAGTAATGTCAAAATAAAGTCAATAGCATTACAAATAGAGCTAGCATACCTACCGCACTTAAAAAGCATTTCCATTGCACAACAATCAAATCATTGGGGAATGTTTACGGAGTTTCATTTGATGTTGACTTCAAGTATGTTTTTTAAGTAAATTTGATCCGTAGATTTTTTTATGGCAATGAAACCTGAACGAGAATACTTTGTAATGTTTCAGAACAGACGCGAACGGATTCTCTTCTTTTGACTATGCTGTAGCTGTGCCAGAACCCAGTCTAGAACTAGTTAAAATTCTTCTGGACGGAAAGGTTGACGTGTCTAATCGAAGCTTGTCTGGATGTTCCACATTTGAGTCTGTAGTACACAATCATAGAACTTACACAGTGATACACGATCACCTTTTAAAACAAGCGAAGCTCAGAGAGTACGACAAGTTCACTCTTATTGGAGATATCTCATTGGGTCTTGAACAGTTCCAAGTGCCCATGATGAATTTCACATCAAGTGTTGACGTTTGGAACAAATTGGAACCCTTCTATTATGTACGACATGTCCACGTCACTCCCGAAATTCTGGACAAGTGAGTTATGTTTACCAGGGACAAGTTATAAAAAGTAACTCGGTTATTGGTGGTAGAAATACTCGGATAACTTTAAAAGAAATTTGCACTTTGTCTAAATTCTAATTTGATAGCTTCTATCATGTCATGGAAAGAGTCCATAATGACAGTATTTGGAGACGGATGCGGGCTATGTGTCAGGTTTTCATTCATGAAGATGCTTGCTGCGAGTTCTATCAAGTGGTGTGTTTTAGAGTACAAAAACTTGACCAAGATGAGATGGTAACTTGTGAGTGCACAGATGGATGTATGAATAACTGTCCGTGTGTGAGGAAAGGAAATATTAGGTGAGCCGTTTTCAACAATAATGCCGTGTTCAAACTTGAAGGTATTCCGTTGAGTTCAATGAACAGTGAAGTGCAAAAAAATTTCCGAAACGGGGACATTTCTATTAGCCTTAAAGTCATGAACTGCTCTTATACTGTTTTCAATAGTATATCAATGTTGATCACTGTCAGTTCTGAGGTTAAATTTTGTTTCAGTTTCGTGTCCAAGAGTTTGATTGATGTACCTCCAGAAGAAAAGAAAGAATTTCCTGTTCTCGGTAGCTGTAAACAGTCTTGTAAGTGCACCTCATGTGGTAACAGATTTGTAGAAGAAGGAGCGAAGTATCATGTGGGTGTGTACTACGTGTCAGAAAGCATGGGCTTTGACCTGAGAAGCAAAGCTTTTATACCGAAAGGCGCCTTCGTGGGGTTGTACGCAGGACAGCTTTTAGATGAGAAGGCGGCAGCACAGGTTAAATTATTATTTGCCAAGCACTGCAGTCTGTTACAGCTTTCCTTCATTGACTTCTAGCAATTAATACGGAAGAACGTTTTAATGAAATAAGAAAACTTAGATTTTTTGTAAGGAAAAGCCATGCCGAAATTTGTTTTGATATGCTGCAGTAAGTTGCCGAGTCCCACGTTAAATCTGTCCATCACAGCCGGTTTTTGTATTGTGAATTCCAATGTATAATGATCAAATTGAACAGGTTTGGACTGAACTTACAGCTTCTTACCGACAAGTGACAAAGTTATCTCTGGATTTCTGCTGTAAAAAAGCCTTTCAATTTTTTAAACTTAGATCTATTAAAGATCTGAGCATTATGCGTTAAATCATATGAAAGTTTGACAAATTATCTATGCAGAATTGCATTTCGTGCGTTTACTTTTTTCAGTGTGTGTAGTGCCCTTTAGTTTGTAAGAACTCAATTTTTTTACTTGATATTACACCAACTCATAATCAAATTTTGGGGGAGAATATTGCCATCGATGCGCAACACTGGTGCCCATCGATCTGCAACACTAGTGCTAATTTTAGAGAATATTGCTTTATTGTCCTTCATTTCCTTTCCCTGACCGTTTCTCTACATGAAATATTTTTGTTGGTTTCTCTGTCAATTGATAGCCGGTTAATGAATAACAACTAACTGTATTGCTTGGTCTGTTACCAATAATTGTTTTGGAGTCGCAACTTATAAATAAGTTTTTATCTGATGCTTTATTAGCTTTTCTGGTAAGATTCTTTCCCGTTGTTCAGTTTCCTGTTATTGTTCCGATATGTTTAGTATTATTAAATAGGATTTCGTTGTGTCAGTTCTGTTGGTCAGTTTCCTCCTTCGGATTTATTCCTGAATTCTTCTGGCTATGTTTTGTTAAAGATATGTTCACTCCTTTTCATGATTTTTGAAGGCAAATTGAAGTGATTTTGGTCACGCCAAAAGGAAGTGCAGCGGAGAAGCGAGTGGTTTTCCGGCGTGAATGTTTCTGCTCTCTTTCACCAAAAATTTGCTTTCTTGACTAAGGGATTTTGTTCACATGCGGCAATTTTACTTTGATCTTATTTAAATTTTTTGGTCGGATTTTCTAAGTGGCTTTCCCAATCCATTTATTGTCTACTCTAGTTCCAGTCCTTTTTTAGTCAATGAAATTTCATTGAATGGTGTCAAGACTTGTCCTGCTATGTTTTATACTTTGTTGAATAAAAATTTGTTTTGCCTTACCGTAATTCACAGCTTGTTCAACATTTGCGTGAAATCTTTTGACTTCTCTAGGCTAGTTCTATTCTCAGCTCTCTCTGCGCAAAGTTCTCTCAAACAGCAGTTGCTCAGCAAAGCAATCTAAAGCAATATAAGTCTTAGTTACCATCTCAATTGCTAACTGGTATCGATAGCAGCCCCTGCATCCCCTCATTGAAAAACATGAGCATATCTAACTACGGATTGACATCAAAATAGTTCAAAAGTTTAAAAATGTTTTTGTACAACAATCATTTCATTTATTCTGTTCTTTCAATCCCAATCGGGGTTATGGCAGCACTGGTGGATTTTGTCCGTCTATCTGCCGGGTATGTTTGTAAATGTTAAGGTTTTTATTATTATATCAATTGCAGAGAATCAGTTGTTTTGAGATAAAGTATTCGACTATATTCTATAGATCGTCTACATGGGATGATGTTGACTGTGGAATAGCTTTTGATTTTGTGTTGTAGAGCAAAGATGACAGCTATCTGTTCGAAATTCCCTGCCCTGTTGAAGTTAAAGGCAAAGGTCTCTTCATTAATGCAAAAGGCTTTGGCAACTTCTGTCGCTTCATCAACCACTCGTGCAATCCCACACTCACAGTTGTCGAAGTCAAACAGGACAACTATGTCAATTTTTCCAACCTGTGTTTCTTCGCTAATTGCGACATACAGGAAGGAATCCAGCTGACATTTGATTACGGAGATGAATTTTGGAAGAACATGGTTGGAAAACTTGTATGCAGATGCAAATATGAAAAGTGCAAATATTCTACCCCCGAAAATCTGCTAGAGACTGTGGGATCTCAATCGTGACTTTGTGCTTGAGATCTGTTAGGATTTGATCATTTTATAGCGTTAGAATAAAGTTTTAAAATTGGTTCTTTTTGCAGTAGATTTCTTGAGAGGTCTTATGTATTCTATAATATTCTGTCTTTTATTGCGATGAACGAGAATGCCAAAGAGTATTCACACAGGTGAATGATAACTTGGGCATAACATACCATCAGCACTCGCGTCATAAAGCCACGTTAATTGATCGCGGAAATATTTTCATCGGAATACATAATGACTTAATGAATGATTTTTTTTCGATTTTTCGAATTTTTTCAAAATGATTTTTTTTCGAATTTTTTCAAAATGTTTTGCAATGGAAAAAAGACATGTTTGTATTAATCCAACCTGGGTATTGGTTGTCATGGTGTTTTCCATGCATATAAAGGCAAAATTCTATTGTTTAACTTCAAGACTGTTTATATTGTTCTGACCCCACTTGTGGGAGGGTGGAACTATATACTCAACTGGATTTTATGTAATCCAAAGTAATTGGATTGTATTGGTGTGCTGTTTTTTTACGACTCAAAGAGTATTGGCGGAACGTCTTTTTTATCAATTATTTTTTGAAGTGTATTTGAAAAATGATGAAGCCGCGCGTGAAAACTAAGTTTAGGTCAAACGGCTGAAAGAATTGAAGTGCAAATAGGAGAGAGAGCAGTTTTCTGTTCAAGCTATTTTCCAGAGAGCGAGAAAAGTAGGTGTGGAAAAATTTTCGATACGCGAGCAAAAGTTTTTTGCAAGCAGTTTTATAGTTTTTACTTTTCGGAAAAATTGGTTTTTCTAAAACATATTAGCAAGTAACTGTACGTTTGGGAGCCTTTTTGACCATCTCAGTGTCTAGAGTTTTATATGCAATCTTGCGCCTTTCTGTAATTTAGCAGTTGTAGGTGCTTTTTTCGCGGATTTTCTTCTCTTTTATTGTCGGGGGCCATTTTTAGCTTTTGGGGTCATATTTTTGTTGTTGAAATTTATTTTAATGGTGGTCATCGTGGCCTTTTCATTTTGTTAATTTTGATTTAGATTATTTCAGTAGAAGTAAATGGGCTAAATTTGAAGAATGTTTTGTTAATTTGTCTGGATCTAAAGTTTTTAGCTAATTCTTGGTTTTTTTTAGGTTTTCATATTGCTAATGCTCAATTATTAATAGCCGCCCTCATCTTCTCAGCCGGCTATTATAGCGCTCCTTTTTTTACTTCGTCGAACTTTTTTTTGCTTTGCCCATTTTTTGCTTTGCCCAGAAACGGGATAAACGCATAAAGCCCAAATGCCCGGTACTTGAACTTTGTTCTCATAAGTTTTAGTTACTCTCTATAATACGTATTGGTATTGATACTAGACCCTGTAGCCTCTTACTGAGAGACAGGAGTATGTTCATTTAAGAAATGACATCAAAATAAATCGCCTTTAAAAATGTTTTTATACAAAAATCAATTTTTGTTGATATTTTCCTTTTTAATCCCAATAGAGTTAACGGGAATCAACGGCGGCTATTTTCCGGCAATCTGCCGGGTATGTTTCAATTAGTGTTGTTTGTAGAAATAATGTAACTTATTGGAAGCTCCTAAAGCTTTTATAGTACTTATTTTCCTTGAAAATCAATTAATTTTCACTTCAGATTGTTTCAAGTTTTATCTAGATGGCTTGGGCGTGGTTATGGAGCTCACTGAGTCAGCAGGAATTCTGTTTTAGGGTGTGTTGAGAACAATCTTTGAGACTTAAAGTTTTACAGCATTTTATTGAACAGCTTAACAGCTGCTTTTAAAGATGGTCCTTTACTTTTCGGGTTTTCTTCGTTTTCGAGATATGGTGGTTTGTGTTTTTCTGTAAATTGGTATTCGTTTGTTGAACATAATTGAATCTTACTAAACCAACCATGTATTACGAACAAAGCTTTTTGAGTCGTAACTTATGAAACGTTTACATTAATTTTCTTTTCTAAAAGTTTATCCTCGTTAATTGCTTCCTTCATTTGTTGATTCACACTGAATGGTGTAATGAAGTTACTAGCTTTATCAGTTAGCGGTTGTTCAGCGTGTAAGTTAACTTTTAGCTATTGTCGATTCCGGAGTCTTATCTGTCCACAACTTCTTCGGCTGTTTCGCGTCAGTGAGGTCTCAATTTACAGAGACAATTTTAATCACGGAGTAAAAAAAGGGAAAAGTTAGTAGGTTTGAAGCGTGATTGTTTTTCAACTATCTTTAAAGTAGAGTGAGAAGTTGGTATTTGATTAATTGCTCAAGAACGAAGTTCATAGTTATTATTGTAAACGTGTCGGTCTTTTGTATGCAGATTTTTGCGCTCTTGACATTTTGCGCTCTTCTAGAAGATTCTTTGACTTCTCAAGTGACTTTTTCACGCTTTCGTTCTTCATATTTGAGCAATCTCTATTGCTCTCCATCCGAAGTAATATAAAATCGGTTGGAGTATAGAAACAAGAAGGGCCAGATAGACGAGTGGGCAGCGCTTCTGGTTAGGGATTGGAAGTCAATGGTCAGAATCCCGTTGCGGTTAATTTTTTTCCAGCCGCCTGTTCATCGAGAGCAATTCTTCCGACATCAGTCGGTTTATTTTCAAATTTTAGGTTTTTGAAAGCTGTTTTTTGCGTGTTGCAATTTGACTGCTGTTTTCTTTGTCTCTTCTCTCAAGTGCTCTTAAGATAATACACGTTTGTTCAAATTTCCGCTATTTGCAGTTGAAGGAACTTATCAATGAGCAGCTAATGCTTTGTTTTAGTTTGACACTATTCGATGTCATAAAGTTTGATTTTTGCGCTTTTATTATTTCTGATGAATTATTATCTATTCTCATTAATGACAGTAGCATTGGTTGTTAATGGGGCACAAGTAAACCCAATTAAGTGTGAGTTTATGGCTTCTGGTTTTCACGACTATGACACTGTTTGTTCTCAAAATGTTTTGAGATTATGGGTGTATTTGTTGTTCTTTTTGTTGTCTTATCAGTGGCGACAGGTTTTCATAAGTTGATCATGTAAAATATTTTTATTGATTAAACTTTTTCAGTTCAAATTTTTTATTTCTTTGATTTTCAGTGTTTTCAAGAATTAATATCAATTTTTGAGGATTACGAGTTGTTATCGCTCAATTTTTTGTCTTATCTTTTAATCTCCTTAATAACAAGTTTCGTTGGTTGCTAAGGATGCCCAAAATTAATCGGTTTAATTGTATAATTTTTTTAAACCTTTTTTAACATATAGGCTGCTCGTTTTGGAAAAAATGCTTTGATTTTTTTTTACTTTTGTTGTTTTTGTAATTGTTGCCGTTTTATTGTTTATTCTCATTTCTGATAAAATTTCACGGTTGTTAATGATAAATAGAAGAATCTAACGAATTACTTGTGTTAATAGCAATCGTTTTTAAGTTTTTTGACAAGTGTTTTTTTTTGAAAAAAAAAAACATCAGTTCTTTGGTTTTACGTGTTTGTTTTTCTTGCTCTCTATCGCTGAATCTCTATCGCTGATTCCAAAATAACTCAATGATTTCTGATTGACATATTGTGCAGAGTAATTTTACTCTATTTTTGCTCCAACTTTTGACCCACTATTCATTCAATTACAGATGTCTGAATTTTGCCGTCATTTGTAGTTCTAGTCCCATGTGGAGCCATTACAACAGCTAACTAGTACTTAACAAGTTTAAAAAGCTCGTGATATACTGTTGTTAATGGTTTTGATTTGTAGCTATGGTCTTCGCTTTGTTTGGCCACACTTGATTTACAGATTTCTGATCTTTTCCAGTTTTCTTCCACTGATGCCTTGTTTTTGCTTTTGTCATTGATTTCACATGGTTGTTATATTTTGTACTCATTCAATTGACACGTAGTCTCAATCTTTTCAAAAATTGTTAATATTTTTTAGGGATACTTGAGACAATAAACACATGGAAAAAGACAGTTTCTAATTGCTTCCACTTTTGATTCAATTTGCGCCTATAGAACAATGGGCTTTTGTAACTGTCTAAGCATGATGTTGCCTTTATAATATTAATTGAATTAATTGACGAGTAGTTAGTTAAATCCATTCCGTGGAGTACTTTGTCCACATTTTTGGTCTTTTCATTTTTTTTTTATTTTTGCAAACATATTTTAACATGTTCAATATTCACGTGTTTTATTAACCCTGAAGTGATATAGAAACTTTTATTGTCCTCTACGTGAGTTTGTAGAATAAAACAAGATTGAAGTTGGATCTAGATTTTTTGGTTTTTGAATTAATCGCGCATGGAGTTGGCATGCGAAGACTCAATAATGCATTTGAAATTTCCTTCTAACTGAGCTGAAAGTTTCAACTTACGTGAATAACTCAACTCACGTGAAAGACGCTGAATAGAATTAAGATGACAAAAAACTTGAAAAATGTACTCTTAAACTGCCAATCACATATTTTATTTCAAAGTTTTCTATTTTGATGCATTAATAACAAATTGTGACTGGTGATATTTAATATGAAGACCAGATCCATAAAACAATTTTTTTCAGAAGTTACAGTAGGGAGCTTTTTTTCAGAAGTTAATATGCGGAATATTGGTGAGTAACATATATTATTTGAATGTTACTTTTTGCTAAACTCGCAGGATAAATTAATAAAGTTAGGCGCTGAAAATTTCGGCTACTATACTTTAAATTAAAGAGTGTTTTTTTTGTTTTTGTTAATTTGAAAGAAGTTTAAAGCAGAAGTTAGATTTTGCTAGCGTATTGAAAATAATTCTGCTATGTGAAGAGCAGATTATCTGAAATTAATCAGCATTCAAATTAATTTTTTCTCAAAAAAAAATAACAGAACCCGCGAAACTCTAAACTTAGTCAAATTTCAATCATGGATGAATTTCAGAATTTTCACTTTTTCTCTTGTTCATCATTCAGTTGGATTAAATTTTTACAAGCAGTTCGAGAATTAAACTTTTTGCAGATCACATGAAAGTTTTATCATCAGATAAAAAATAGTAGTTGGAATAAACTTCATAGATGGTTTGGAAAAAAAATTGAAAATTGGTGTTTGATAAACAAACTTTTGATTAACAGTGGAAAGTTGATATTATGGGTTGTGGCAGAATTATACTGAAGTCAACAATTTGGATGCTGGCTAGGTTAAGTGCTTGAAATATCTGGGAGACTTCGTTGATAAGCGTCTCATTTCAATTTCAATCATCATATTAAACGTCATCAAAAAATTAGCGTATTCAACGGAATGTTATTGCTAGCTAGAATTTTTTTCTCGAAATTCTTTTTAATTAAAATGTTCAACAACTATGTGAAACTCATTATACATTGTGGCATTTCAGTTTATGGTTTTTCAAAAAACAAAACTGAACTTTATTTTTAATCTACTAAACGCATTTTAAAGACTATTTTCTTCAGAAAAAATATCATGTATGTTCTCTTTTTAAGCTATACTACGTGCTCTGAGATATTTAAGTATATCCTATCTCGAAGCTCTTGTAAATGAGTTCCTGGATCAGATTGCAAATACTTCTCCTTTAGATTTTTTTCCAAGATTTTTTTAACAGGCCAAACACACGGTCATCCGTTAGGTCACTAGTTCATATAAATGAGTTCTCTTGTAAATGAGTTCCTGGATCAGATTGCAAATACTTCTCCTTTAGATTTTTTCCAAGATTTTTTTAACAGGCCAAACACACGGTCATCCGTTAGGTCACTAGTTCATATACCTTGCTTGCTTACTTACCGTGCCAAAAATTTTCGCCGACATTGTTAGCTAATTATTGAGTTTTTTTTCAATTCGAACTAAGTTCAGAAAAAATCCTATTCTATTTAGATAATATAGACGTTTAGACGTTTTTGATATTTCATTAGGTATTACCACTTTCTGTAGATTTTCTGGATACCTCTTGAAGAGTCGATTGACTTGATTGGTGTCCAAGGTAACGAATTTAATAATGTTTGCAGACAATTGTTTATCTTCTGCCTTCTCAATTCGATTCTTTGATCTCCACATTGCGGCGCAGATAAAACTAAGGAGACACAGGTTTAGGCCTCGACTTATGAAAAGACCATGCTGGACTCAAACAGCCCATCAGAAGACTTTAGCTGGACCTAATCGTTCAGCTAGACTTTGGCTCGACCAAGACTTTTAATGGTGGACTTTAACTCGACCCAAATATGATGCTCGACTTTACCTCGACTTAAAATGCTAGTGGGGTGTTGCTGGTAGGTGTTACACATCTACAAAGAGAAATATAGAAAAGTTAACTGTTATTAATACCACAAAATGCGATCCTCGACTCATGAAGAGAGCATGCTCAACCTATTAAAAAACCATGCTCGACCCTAATTTGCTGTGAAAAGACCTTATCTGGACCATGAAAAGACTTTACCTCGACTTTAGTTTGGACTGTGTATTTATAGTCAATATTGGACCCCGCAACTAGATTTATAAAGTCTTTTCATAAGTCGAGGTCTAAACCTGGGGATTGAAATGTCAGTTTATCATGATTTTGTTATATTAAGCGATTAAGAAGCAATTATTTGGGGAGATCGAAAGCCTTACTCTTTTAATGAAAACTCAAAGTACAACCAAATTAACCAAAAATTTGGTTTTCGACTGGCCTTTGTTTCTTTTTCCTTTTGCGGTCTCCTGGTCGTATCTTGTTAAATACTTATTACGTCTCGAAGGTCAGTTTGCTCAGCTGTTCATTCCGCTATTGCACTGCAAAAGTTTCATATAAATACATTTATGTCATTTTTGTTATCACTGACTGTTTCAACATATTGTTCTTGCTAGACTCGTTTGTTCATTTTAACATCATTGTTTGTCCACATCATTGTTTGCGAATGAGGAGTATTTGGTTTTAGAATAATCTGAAACTGACGTAGTTTGGTATAGGTCACGTGATTCTGAGTAGAAAATGGGCATTTGTCAAGCAGCACATGACAAGTTCGAAGTGTAAATCAGAATTTCTAAATTACTTTAGCAGTCAAGCTGCTTGATACACAAACTTTGCCATTTTTGAAATCTGAAACTATGGGAAGTCTGACAATCTAGAATTTGGTTTCGCAGCGATCTGGCATTGTAAAGATAGACATATTAATTATTTCAAGAGCTAGTGAACAATTGGAACGCAAGTGAATAATTCGATTCATTGTATGCAATTTCTTGGAAGTCGAATGGACTAGTTTCCGAGTTTGTCAATACAAATCCCAGATCGAGGTGCCCAGACCGAAGTGATCTTTGTTCAGGCCATCTTCGAACGCACTCCTATGAATCGTGCGCACGAATTACATGGTCTTTAAAATTCTTCCAAGGCACGAAAGTATGATGATGAGATTTTAATTGCATGAAAATCTGGACAACGGTCCGGAATTTGTCTGATCAGTGGTCAGATTGGTCTGCGATCGTCTGATCAGAGGCGGCTTAAAAGTGTCAAAGCGTTAAAAAAATCGTATAAACATTTTATTCAATTGCATGATTGCTTGCATGGTGTTAGTGTTGTGTGTCAAGTAGTAAAATATAATAATAAAGTAGTATATAGTAGTGTGTTGCCTCGGAGTTTACAATATTATAAGCGAAGGAGGAGGAAGAGTTTGTTCAGATGGCAGATGGGGTTGGGAGGGTGGAGGAGAGTAGTGGAGTGATCCATCTATTCCTCCTCCCTCTCTTCGCCATTCTTGATGATTTTGACGAAGGCTGCGTAGTCGAGGCCATCGTCGTACAGACATGAGTCTGCCCCCTTGAACATGTCTTCTACCTCGTCAGGCGTGAATCTACAAAAAACACACAAAGTTGCTCAAAAATGTGCTATTTCTTCAACGCTGTCCCGGTTTTTCAACGCCATTTTAATTCATTGTGTAACAGGTAAAATTGAAAATTGCAACTAAGGATAATTAGGATTTCAGGAAAGGGTTTTGTTGTAATATTATAAGGTAAAATATTGGTAATCATATCCGTCCTCAAGTTTTCGAAATCGTATCAATTATCTTTGCTTTTGACGCGTGAGAAAATCCCAGATTACCTGAAATTGGTTCAACTTTTTACGAAGCGGTTAGGAAGTATCCAAAAACAGCTGGGAAGTAAAAGATTGAGCTGAGCTCACTAACAAAGAAGCTCAATTGGCTAGTTGTAACGAGAAATAATTAAAGAGCGTCATCGGCTCAACAATGTGTTGTTGTTAATTGGGCTCAACGTTGGGGGAGTAATACTCAGCTGGGTTTTTTGTTCAGAGTCAATATGGCCTATCAATTTTCTTCCAGAAAAATTCTAATTAATTTTATTAGAAAGATTATAGAGTGTTAGGATTTATTAAATTTGAGGGTCCATAATTACAGGCCGTTGCCAACGTGAATTGACATATTTAAGAGTATAGTAAATTTACAATTTTGAAATATCGGAGAGAGTGTTATCAAACTGGATTTGCCCTACGTTTTTGTTTGAGACTCCTTTGAGCAATTGTCACCTTATAATAAATTAAAGCAACTGAGAATATTGTTATTTACGCAACTATAAGATAATTTTTAAAAATTTTGGCCTTCAAAATCCAAAACCCTTAATTTGTTCATTCATGCCTGGCAAAGACTAGTATTGTTCAAACTTAATCATTTTTGACGACTTATGAAACTATTTTTTGCGGCCCATTTTGCTCCATTTTTGTAAGTTGCACTAAGTTGAGCCAAATCTTCAAAATTTTTCTTCAGTCAACCAGAACAAAATTCCTGGCTTTAATCTAAATAAACAATTAAAAAAAAACAATTAAAAAAAATTCTGATGATAACTGCAAATTAGACTTCTAAAACAGATACTAGTTCTTAAAATTTCGTGACCATTTGTGCCACATTCTACTGCCATTTTCCCCATATTTGATCCAAATAATTCTAGAAAACCGCTGTTAATCTTTTTATGAGCTGTTTTGAAAAGTTTAAAGAAAGTTAAAATGTGCGCAGATTCATTGTTACTATCGTGAGTTGGCACAATTTTTGACCGATAGATTTTTTGCCCATTTAAGCATTCGTTTCTTTGCGGAAATCTAAATCATCCCTAAAAATCTCAATTTGCGCCATAGCCATCCATTATGGGATGATCGCTCTAATGTTTTTGTCATTCCTTATGTCAAAAGGGCTTCAATCAATAAATTTTTAGTACTGGCATTGTTTCAAAATATTTTATTTTGCTAAAAGGACTAATTACGTTATGTTTTTGGTCAACCTTTTTGGATCTTCTTCTGTTTGTGTCTACCCAAATCGTTATGCACCCCCACTTACGGAGCACGTGCCACTACAGAGTAAATCTTTATGTAAAAAATATGGCACGTAAGTCGGTGGTGCAAATAGTATGCATCCACTAAGCTGGGCGGGAGAGGGTCGCAAAAGGGAAAGATCCCATTTTTCAAATAGCTTATAGATAAGTGTATAATTGCAATTCCGCCAGAGTTTTTGACATTTTGCTAGGTTGCTGCTGGTCAAGAAATAATTTTACTTAAAATTATCAAGGTCACCTGATCTTTTTTAGTAGTTTTGTCGAATTCAATTTAGTTTAGTAAAAAATAAACTCATTAAAGATTTTTTTATCACGGAGTCATCCTGAGTGTTCTTTTATGTTCCAAGAACTTGCATTTTTTCATGAAAAATATTTTCAATTGAATTATTTTTTTTACGATGGGAGGTCAATTTTTTTTCTCAGCGTATGGATCGTAAATCAGTTGCATGAGAAATTTGGAAGCGACTACAGGTAAAATAGAATAAATAAGATTTAGCCAAGATGGCAACGAGTGGGATCATTGATTATTCAAACTGAACTAATATTTAAAACAATGATCGGTTGTGAACAATGATTTTCCTACTTATTGAATTTACGCAGATTCCTCATCAAAAAATATATCAAAATTAGTTTTTATCAATTTCTTATTACTATTCGTTCATATTTCTATTCGTTCATATTTATTACTATTCGTTCATATTTCATATAATATTCGTTCAATGATCAATTTGTGGTACACTTTTTTTCTCTAATTGAACACTTCTTACTTGGTTTTTTGCAAAGCAAAGAAATTCGGTTCAAATAATTGAGGGGTTATTTTTTATTTCCCTTTCAAGTCAAATTTTGTCATGTTTCTGTCTCCCACGAAATTGTCTAAAAAGAAGTACGCAGTTACATGTTCTACAGTTCGGGAACTAGAAGACAGTTGATTATTTGAACTCTGACAAAAAATACCAGAAAATTTTGGCAGTCAAAATAAGCTACAAAAACTACAATTTCCTCATTTTTTTTGCAAAACTGGTACTCAATAAATTGCCTTGATTATGCTTCAGGGGATTTGTTTACGTTGATTGAACGGACAATTAGTGGAAAAAATGTCTTGAGAATTTCGGAATTTTTCCACACATGTACTAAAAATGAAATAAGAGCATATTCATGACTTTTGCTACAAAACAGTCTTTGTTACCTTTCTGGTTTTCACAAAATTTTGTTAGAATTCGAAAATGTCGGATGATGTGAGAAGCAGGAACAAAATGCGCAAACTCAAAATGCCGCCGAATCACTTGTTGGCTCTTAAGCTGGTTGATTTTGATGACGTAGTAAAATTTTGTTTATTATACGGATTAAACTGCTTTTTGATGACCTTTTCAGAAACAAAGGATAGGGATCAATAGTATGTTATGTACGATATATTTAGTACATTATGGAGAGGGATCCGACCAGCTAATCAAAATGAGGTTAAGCATCATTAAAAACATTGTGATAAATTCAAAATTGTTGAACCTTTAAGAATTTGTAGTCCTTTAAGCCTTCAAGATTATTAATTTAATTAAATTTTCTACTCATTTCTGTTAAGGAAAGTGGAAGGAGCTATTTAGGCGAAAACTGAAAAGTTCAAATTAAAAACTCGCCAGATAATCAATCAACTTGAAAAGTTTCTCATTGATAATAATTTTAAAAACATCTCAAAGGACTAAAATAGCAACTGGATCGTGGAAGAATTTTGCGGTTGGTTTACCTGTCTCCCATGGAGGTGAGGAGTCGTTTGAGTTTGTCCTCGGAGATTCGTCCGGTGCCCTCCTCGTCAAGGAGCTTGAAGGCATTGTGGATGGACTCCTCAGGATCTGTTCCACTCAGTCGCTCTCCGAACAGAGTCAGGAACATCGTGAATGAAATGGGACCACTCGCCTCCTAGTTCATAACAAACAACTTTTACATTCTTAGCATTATGCTTGTCACTTTTCAAATTTTCAGAGGGAAGAAGCTAACAAAATAGTTTTATCTTTTTTTGTAAAAGCGTCATTGCGTGAAATCACCACATGCAATTAATGTGTCGAATGACACTTTTAGTTTCCCAGACATCCGAAAAAGACAAATTGTTCAACACACACAAAATCAACAGGAAAAACGTGCCGAGTTGTGATAATTGGCGAATTTTACATAAAGGTTTTTGTATACATTGAAAAATTGTTTAAAATGACTGGCCTGAATTTTAATGCTTTTGAATGGTTACTTAGTTCTTGTTGCTCCGACCTCAATTGCGGGAGGAGGAGCTATATGCTCAACTGGTTTTGTGTTCAATCACTTTTGGCCGATCGAAATATCTGTCGTACAGATTTCTGAGTGGTATCACTAGAAAGCTCTTCGAGTGTGATAAAAAATATCTTCAAAGTTCGGTCTTTAGGGTTTTTATGAACGTCTCACTTTTAATACTGATTTTTTTTCTCACATTTTAATAAAAATTTTTATAAGTTTGTCAATTTTTGTCAGGAGTTTTTGGTTACAGATACTTTTTGCTGTCTGTAGCAGTCTGAGTAATGACAGGTCCCATTGATGTCAGTAGCACAACGATTTTCAATTACTTGAGTTCATCGTTATTTTTTTGCTGTACGCTTATCATTTCCAAAAAGCATCAGTGAGTTTAAAATTCTGACCTCTTCTGCTGTTATTTTTGTTGTCTAGCCCTTCATTTTCATTTGTTGCACTCTTCATAAGTCCAAAAATTGGCATATCGGAACTAAACTAAACTTCTTATTATTTGATAGCTAATCAGAATTATAGGAGAAAGATGCAATTCGGTTTCGTAAAAATTTGGAAAAAATATTTAGTTTTGTCTCTTTTTGTTTATTCCTTCATTTGGTTTCTTGGAAAAATTGTGTATTGTACAATTACAGTTGGACTTATCCTGAAAAATGATTACCAAAAAAGACGAAGGTTTTCTACAGAATTATTAGGGAAACTTTTGAGTGTACAACTGACAGCTAAATGTTCTGAAATTTGTTTCAAAAACAGTAACAGATTATGGGAAAGAATGTTACTCCTCAATGTTGATTTATCGATGGGCATCTTATTTTTTTTTAACAAGACGTTCTTACTGCTTCCAATAGCTCATAGTAATTTCAAAATGAAAGTTTTTCCGTGGAGTTGTTTTTGGTTTTTAAAGTTTTAAACACACATATTTTTAAGAAATTGAAGTTATTACTAGGGTTATTGTTTATTTTTTCTTTCGAATATGAGAGTTTATATCATTTAATAGCTAATTTCTCTTTCTTTAGATTTTGCAAAATTGAGTAAAAATGATCACTGCAACTATCCATTTTTTGTATGCACTTCTGTCATTTTTAACGATCTATCAAACTTTAAACCATAAAATATGAACAACTGAGTCTACCAAATGCGATTTGTGTGTCATATTGGTACATAGATGATGCTGTCGTAATTGGTCTGTGGGCCACTATTGATTTTGTTGATTCTGACACTACGTGTTTTCATTAGAAATAAGTAAATCTATCAATTTTTTGTTTCTTTGCTATATTGTTATTAATCCTCAATACCGAAAGTTCTTGATAATGTTCTAAGAGGGTCTATCTAATGTGTCTTTTTTGTAGTTTATGGTAATGATTACTTTGAAACTCTGCTTCAAAAAAATAGTAAAGTTTTGAGTTTTGACTTCGAATGTTTTTCACTCTAGGCTTGTTGCAGTCTGAGTAATGAATGATCTCAATGTTTAATATACTGCCGTGACAAAATTTTATGCATGCTTGGAGTTTGTAGCATCTGTTGTAACTAAGGGACATCAATTTTTCATTTGAAAAAGAATTTTTCCCCTTTCCTCTCAGTGTTGTAAAACTAGATTTTTTGAATTTTGTGCTTTTTTGCTTTTAAACTCATTTGGTTTTTCGCTAAACTTTGCTTACATCTACTCAATTACTGTGAATGCTAAAAATCCAACTGGTGTTCTGAAGAGCTCGTTTGTGTTTTACTTTCTTAAATGCTGCACTCATTTAATCGTCCAAAGTGAGAATTTAAAGTCTAATCAAAACTAAATAGAGTTCGCTTGTGTTTAGAAAATCTTTATAGTTTTAGATTTGGTTTTAAAACGAGACATATGTCGATTTTTGGATCGAGATTTTTCGTTAAAATTAGTTGTTCATTTTTCACACGTTTTGCTATCAAATTTTAACTCGAATTGAAAATACAATCCGTCTCCTGCTTTTACTCGAGAGCTCTTTCAACAAAGCGAAATCTTCAGCTCTGAACTCATCGAGTGGAATCAGAAAATTTGAGACAAAATAACTTCGTCTAATTGAGTTACAGTGTTATCAGAAATCCCTTCAATATAGTCTGACAAAATGGCTAATTACTGCTTGACATGGATTACTATATGCGGTAAACGATATTTTTTTAAAACAAATCTTTGCATTCAAAAAAAGCTGCATGTTTTGACCACTTTCGGCATTTTTATTATTCGTCTTGCTTCTGAACGCCAAAACTTTTTTCGCTTTTTTCTCCGTCAGCTTTATACAAAGAAATTTGCATCAAAATTTTAAAATTCTGCAATTTTATCGTCTGCTTGCGCTGGAGTTGAAAATAAAAAAGATGAAAAATAACGTGAAAAATTTTGTTTGTGCTAGAAATCTTTGCTTAAATTGCTTAAAACCAAAGCATGCCTTAAAAAACAGGACCTGGGAATCTACGAAAAAAAGCTTGACATTTTGAGAAAAATGGAAAGGAATATTGACTGACTACGATAATTCGGCATATTTTTACATCGAATAAATGAACTAAATGATTAAAACAAAAAAAAGGTCGATATTTCTGACGAAAAATATCACTGTAAGTTGATGGAATAGAAAAAATTGCTGCGTAAAATTACAATTTTTTTGTCAAAATGCCCAGAGCAATAAGAGCTCGTTTGTGTTTTACTTTCTTAAATGCTGCACTCATTTAATCGTCCAAAGAGAGAATTTAAAGTCTAATCAAAACTAAATAGAGTTCGCTTGTTTTTAGAAAATCTTTATAGTTTTAGATTTGGTTTTAAATCATTATTTAAATTAAATCATTATTTTTAAAATAAATAGTCCATTTCAAAGTATGGAGTTTGCATTACAAGCGTTTTTCATCAGTTCAGTACAATGTATACATAGCGAAAATAACATGGATCAATTAAATCATCATATAACATGAAAATTTATTTAAAAATGGATCATTGCTGCTACGAAAGTTATGAGATATTTTACTTTGATTGAGCAAAATAGGGAAGAGTAAATAAACATGTGAACATAAGAAGACACTTTGAAGGATTTGAAGCCGATAGGGATAGGGGGGGGGGGGGTTGAAATGTGAAGTGGAAGAGGGGTTTAGCGTTTGGTATATTAATGAGTGACGTACCTTGGCCATGCTGGCAACATCAGCTGCACTGACATTCTTTCCCAGAGACTGCCATGTGGCTGCGATGTCTGCCTCACTGATGGTCTGGTCCTTGTCCACGTCTATGATGCCAAAAGCCTCCTTGAACTCCTGGATCTGTTTCTGGTCGAACATGGCGAACACGTTCGAACTGGCTCGCTCCACCTTCTTCTTGCCACCTTTAGCTTTCGATGCCATTTCTGCTCTTCTTTTTCTTCTCTGCCTTTTTTACAATCAAAACTATGACACAGCAACCACTGACTCGACTAACAATCAACACTCACGCACGCACAGATTACAACCAACAAGGTCTGTTTCTCTAACAGCGAATGCTAAGCGAAGTAAATAAAACGACGCTATAGGAAAGGTTACCCAAGGAAAGAGGAACGAAAGTATCGGGTGCAAGTGTAGGTGGTGGACTGAACCCAGGAATCAGAAACAACGCTCACGCGACCACAATTCTAGCAGGCAAAGCCAACAAATGGGTAAAACTGCAGAAATAAACCAAGTTGGTTATATTTAGAACTGGGTCCGAATTCCTCCTGGCGCAATAAATACATTTGCACGCCGAACTGACTGGTTGGGAAATACCAAGTTATAACATGGCGCAGTTATAACTTACTAGTTATGTTGAATACGATCATAACTAATTCCTTCACGTGTTTCTCTGCAAATGTAGAAAAACGTATGACGCTGAATATAACAAAGCAACACATTTCGAGAAACTGTGTTTGCTGGAAACTTTGGCTGAAATTGGAATTTAAACCCAAATTTGGAGCCCTAGTATACCCTTTCATTTCATATCTCTAAACACGTAAATTGTGAAATACAAGCCGAGGGAATTACGGAAAACCACGTCGTACCCCTGTTTATATATATTCTCAAAATTTGAACTCCACGCAGAAGTATTTATAACACAATGGTACGCCCAACTTCGTAGTAAAGTTTCACGTGTGCGGGTGAAAAAGAGAACAAAGTTTATCAGCAACAAATAAGATTTCTCCAAATTTCTCACATAATTTGGGTTTGAAATGCACTTTCTTTCCTAACTGTGTTTCCCCAGTTCTATAAACTATACGCCGTGAGCGACCATACTGTACAAAATAGCAAAGCACGGAAGAATTTAGAGCCAAATCTGGCATTTTGAGCAATCTTTTGTATGTGTTTAAGTTGGGGAAAATCACGTGTTTGAAGTGGCCTTAGTTGAAATACATTCCCTCCGTCGTTAATACAACACGACAGATCAACTATGCCAGTTGCTGAAGCATGAAAATTAGCAAATTTAGATTAGAATTTGAATAAGCGAAACATGGTTTTCTACTGCCAAGTATGAAACATGTAAACTGATCGAGATATAATAAGTGATACGGTGAAACGTAAAAACGTAAAAAATGAGATCTGAGAAAATCTTGGCAAATTTTATGGTTTATAATTCTAATAAAAAATCTGGCTTTCAAATTTTTGGAATAGTTTTGGTAGCTGCATGTGCACCTGGATGATGCGAAATATTACCATATGAGGTTTCTGCGAATAACGAGAAACTGTTGAAATTGGCCATGTTGGTCAGTGCATAAAATTAAAACAATTAAGTTGACAAAAAACGAGGTGGTGGCGTAACTCTTACTTTAACAGAGATGCCGTCTCTCTCAGCATTATTATAACGTACTAGTTCACTAAGTCGGACAATCCTAATTCTGGTCGAGATGGCAGTGACGTTTCAGCGCATTTTTTTGATGCAAGCAATGCGCTGAAATTATGCGCGCAAGGCGCTGAGGGCACTGAAATACGCTGAAACGTTGAGAATGCGTTGAAATTTTGAAATATCTGCAACGCAACTACATAATTTCAGCGCATTTTCAGTCAAATTTAGGAATCATTGGCAAACTCCCAACAAATTTTCTGACTTTTGATTGATTTTGTTGCGAGGCCAGGCTCTGCAGAAGTTTCAGGATATGATTCTCTGGGCAATAGTTTTCTGACTGATGCCAATCTACACAATTAAAAATTTGAAAAAGAAAAAGGGATTGGGGTCAACCAACATTGGATATCAAAAGACCGTGTTTGATCAATATTGGGCATAAGAAAACCCAGGCTGGACTTGGACGAAAATACTCAGACCAACAGATAATGGGAAGGAATAAGCAGTTTACGACCGCTATCCTCTACGAAAAATCTTTCTATTACTCGTCATGGGTTGTGGATTTTTTCCTGGGTTGTGTTCATGACCACAAGACCATGACCAACCCCGTTAGACAAATGAACATTTTCTCTTAAAAAAGTGCTTAAAACCTAAAGATAGAAGGAATGATGTTGTGCAAATTTCAAGCTACTATTTCTTTATATCAATTGCCAAATAAGCGTAGCGACCTCAACCAGAAATTTCCAGCGGGTGGATGAGTAATATTTCTTTAAAATTTTTTAATTTAAACCGCCAAATTGCATCAATTCGGCAATTTTTCACAAATTTCAACGCCATAAAAAATCAGGCCATTATTAATGTTCCAAACATTTTCCCTAAATCCTCCTAATCTACTTTAAGTCTATTCTTTAGCTCTTTGCAACTGTCCAGGAAACAGAGTACGTGTATAGAGTACAAGAAAGGAATGTTTTACAAAAGTCACTCTTAAGGGAAGCGAAAAATCTAAGTAATTCTCCGCTGTCTCCTAAGTTTATTGTGAATAAAATTAGAAAATTGGAATTTTACTGGAGAAATGTTCATTGACGTTTATCCTGATGACCAATCAAGTTCGATGCTAGTGACTGAAATTGGCTTGACTCAAATGTCTGTGTTATCGTTAAAAGAATAAACCACCAATGAGTCCATAATCAGCGCTGAATCTTTTGTCTATTCATAGTTTTATATGTTGCTGTCTCCTCAATAACTTTGGAATGCGTAAAAATGGAAAGTATTTGACGGAAAAAAATTCTGTGGTGAAATCAAGCAGAGATCTTTAAGTTAGTGATCTCAACACCCAAGCTCAAGTTTTGTAGTTGAAAAATTAAGCAATTAGTTTAATTAATCCCTTCAAATTTTAACGGTAGGAATGTCTTAAATGTACCAACCATTTGTTTTGCCTACTTTAGCCAATCAACAGGTAATGCATGTATACTGATGTGGTAATATTACTTTTTGCTTTGGGACCACATTCTTTCTAAAATAAATGTTACTGGTTTCCTATTTTTCGAAAAAGTGGGATTTTTTCCGTTTATGCACCCAGTATGTTACGCACCTCCAGTTACAGAGCGGGTGCCATTACACAGCAAATGATTATGTAAAAACTTAGCTCCCTGGTGGGTGCAAATATTATGCACTCATTAAGCTGGGGCACAAACAGAAAGGATGCAAAAAATATGCCCAAGAAGTGCACATTTTTGTACGCTTAGAGTGTCTGAGTTTTGTATTTTTAGAGGTTTTATAATAGGATGCATATTTAACATGATTTCAAAAAGACACTATGATGTAGGGTAGTAAGAGGCTGTTGATGTAGGGAATGCTTTTTTGCAATTGACTTGCTTCTATCAGTTCGGCAATTCACCTCCATATCACAAACTCAAAGTAACTGAAGAATGGGTAAACATAGTCATAAATTTTTAAGATATATTGCAATCTGACCTGATGTTGGTGAAGTATATTTATTTTATAATGGCTACTAATTTGAACTGAGTCGTTGCTTCGAAATTGTTCATACCTCAAATTTATCAGTGTACATCAACTATAATTTTGAGCGATTAATTCGATCTTCCCACCGTCAGAGTTGACCAACTCGACGATCTTCCCTCTAAATACCAATGACTTGTTCTATGGTTAGGAGAACAATGAGTTAAGTGCAAAAAATTGCACTAAAGCTTGCCATATACGGCAAGGGCAAAACCTTGTTCATATTTCAGGTGTAAATTAACCATTATGATTTTATCTAAATACCTGTGAACTTTTGTATTTTTAGGCCACTTTGCATTGAATTACTCAAATAAAAAAACTATTCTTACTGGTGCTCGAGACCACAACAATGGTGTCCAGACCACCGACCGAGCGACAAAATTTGGATCTGCAGAATGCTGAAACCTGTGCTGCGTGGATTATGTCCTTTGTGGTGAAAAGTTTCGCAGAGCAAAAAGAAGACAAAATCAACACCGATAGTACAATTTGGGACCTGGAGGTAACGAATCATTTTCTTAGTATGTGCGGGCAAGACGCCATTCTGAAACTTAGGAGCATTATGAGCCCTGCAAAATTACAAGACACTCCTTTTAAAGAGATCAGATTAGTAATTCAAAACTATATTTCTCCCAAAGAGATATTTAAAACTGCAAAAACAGCTAAGACTCTGTCCGTTGTCCAAGGCGTTAGAAACTCCAACTATGACTTTCTGGCGCTCCTAAAATAAGAAGCACGCTATTCGATGATCTTCCAAGTAGATATTAGTCACTTTTTATCATATTTGGAGAACAATGAGTTAAGTTCAAAAGAAATCACTAATACTTGCCATCTACAGCAAGGGGAAAAACCTGTTCATACTTAGGGTGTAAATTAACCATTATCAGTTCATCTATATCCAGTTTTTGTAAAATTTCATGCGGATAGCGACTAAAAATATCTGTGATTTTTTGTTCTTCTAGGCCATTTTGGATTCAATTATTAAAATAATTGAACTCTTGTTACCCTTGCTCGAGACAACGACAGTTTCGTCAACGTTTATAGGTTGTTTTTGTGGCATTTTTGATCTGTAAAGAGATCGACCGCAACAAAAAGTTTAATATTTCAGTTTTGCTAGCCAGTTCTGCTTTTTTTTTGAAAAACGGAAGTCACTACAATGATTCTGTAGGCATGTAGGCCTTCGAGAAAATGTAGGTCACCTAGGCCAGGTTCCATGGGCTTGAGTGTGTTCAAATACTCATCGGATGATATTTTCTGAACTTCATCTTTGAATAATCTTTTTTGAGGGTTGGAGCATGAACATGTGTGGAAATATACATTCTCTCTATCTTCGTTTTGTTGCGAGTACGAAATTCCCAATGGCAAAATACCCAAAATATACTCAGTATTTTATCTTAATTTTGAAACTACCAGAACGATTATTTAGCTAGTGCAATTTGCGGGCCGTGGCCATGCCTCAGTGACCCGTTGGACTTAATTTCAATCTATTACAACCGAACTCCTGATTAAATTATCACGTTATTTATGAGAAAATGAAAATTCTCCGTGACTGCGTCAGTTTTTCTATTAATCTACTTGGAGAGGAGTTAAAGGTACAATAGTAGCCTTGATTGCCCTCCAAAGAAAAGTAATCAAATTTTGAAAACTAATCTGTCTTTTCTTTGAGTAGTGACATATATGTCAGGGTTACAAAACCCATACCACTGCCATCACTTCGTAAAATTTTATCTTTTCTACCTGCCTTCACTCAATTGCCGGTATTGTGAATTAATTTCATTGGGGCAATATTATAAGGAGTGATTTGACGCAATATACGAGCAACTTTGATGTACAGACGATGAACAAACGGCTGAAAACAATTTTTTAGCTGAACTTTGTCAGAGAGAGCAGCTTCAACATCAGGTAGAAAAACTTTATTAAGCTTTCTACATAAAAAAATTGGTAAAGGCGACAAAGGGAGAAAAAGTATCTGTGATTTTTTTGTTCTTTTAGGCCATTTTGAATTCAATTATTAAAATAATTAAACTCATGTTACTCTTGCTCGAGACCACGACAGTTTTGTCAACGTTTATAGGTTGTGTTTCGTGGCATTTTTGATCTGTAAAGAGAACGATCGCAACGAAAAGTTTAATATTTCAGTTTTGCTAGCCAGTTCTGCTTCTTTTTGAAAAACGGAAGTCACTACAATGATTCTGTAGGCATGTAGGCCTTCGAGAAAATGTAGGTCACCTAGGCCAGGTTCCATGGGCTTGAGTGTGTTTAAATACTCATCGGATGATATTTTCTGAACTTCATCTTTGAATAATCTTTTTTGAGGGTTGGAGCATGAACATGTGTGGAAATTTACATTCTCTCTATCTTCCTTTTGTTGCGAGTACGAAATTCCCAATGGCAAAATGCCCAAAATATACTCAGTATTTTATCTTAATTTTGAAACTACCAGAACGATTATTTAGCTAGTGCAATTTGCGGGCCGTGGCCATGCCTCAGTGACCCGTGGGGCTTAATTTCAATCTATTACAACCGAACACCTGATTAAATTATCACGTTATTTATGAGAAAATGGAAATTCTTCGTGACTGCGTCAGTTTTTCTATTAATCTACTTGGAGAGGAGTTAAAGGTACAATAGTAGCTTTAATTGCCCTCTAAAGAAAAGTAATCAGATTTGAAAATTAATCTGTCTTTTTTTTGAGTAGTGACATATATGTCAGGGTTACAAAACCCATACTACTGCCATCACTTCGTAAAATTTTATCTTTTCTACCTGCCTTCACTCAATTGCCGGTATGGTGAATTAAATTCATTGGGGCAATATTATAAGGAGTGATTTGACGCAATATACGAACAATTTTGATGTACAGACGATGAACAAACGGCTGAAAACAATTTTTTAGCTGAACTTTGTCAGAGAGAGCAGCTTCAACTTCATGTAGAAAAACTTTATTAAGATTTCTACATAAAAAAATTGGTAAAGGCGACAAAGGGAGAAAAAATATCTGTGGTTTTTTTGTTCTTTTAGGCCATTTTGAATTCAATTATTAAAATAATTAAACTCACGTTACTCTTGCTCGAGACCACGACAGTTTTGTCAACGTTTATAGGTTGTGTTTCGTGGCATTTTTGATCTGTAAAGAGATCGACCGCAACGAAAAGTTTAATATTTCAGTTTTGCTAGCCAGTTCTGCTTTTTTTTTGAAAAACGGAAGTCACTACAATGATTCTGTAGGCATGTAGGCCTTCGAGAAAATGTAGGTCACCTAGGCCAGGTTCCATGGGCTTGAGTGTGTTCAAATACTCATCGGATGATATTTTCTGAACTTCATCTTTGAATAATCTTTTTGAGGGTTGGAGCATGAACATGTGTGGAAATATACATTCTCTCTATCTTCGTTTTGTTGCGATTACGAAATTCCCAATGGCAAAATACCCAAAATATACTCAGTATTTTATCTTAATTTTGAAACTACCAGAACGATTATTTAGCTAGTGCAATTTGCGGGCCGTGGCCATGCCTCAGTGACCCGTGGGACTTAATTTCAATCTATTACAACCGAACACCTGATTAAATTATCACGTTATTTATGAGAAAATGAAAATTCTCCGTGACTGCGTCAGTTTTTCTATTAATCTACTTGGAGAGGAGTTAAAGGTACAATAGTAGCCTTAATTGCCCTCCAAAGAAAAGTAATCAAATTTTGAAAACTAATCTGTCTTTTCTTTGAGTAGTGACATATATGTCAGGGTTACAAAACCCATACCACTGCCATCACTTCGTAAAATTTTATCTTTTCTACCTGCCTTCACTCAATTGCCGGTATGGTGAATTAAATTCATTGGGGCAATATTATAAGGAGTGATTTGACGCAATATACGAGCGATTTTGATGTACAGACGATGAACAAACGGCTGAAAACAATTTTTTAGCTGAACTTTGTCAGAGAGAGTAGCTTCAACATCAGGTAGAAAAACTTTATTCAGCTTTCGACATAAAAAAAAGTGGTAAAGGCGACAAAGGGAGAAAAAATTTACGCTTTTATTAGGTTTTTGTAATTAAATTATCGGAAATTTTTGTAGGATAAAATCAAAAAGTGTTGCAGTTACTAGATTTTCCCTATTATTACAAGTAAATTTAAAAAATAAAATATGTAATTTTCTGATTAACTGAGCATCAAAATATTTTCAAATCGGAACAAATAACTTTGCTAATGTTCAGGTGAACGATATGTTCTCGATATACATTCAATTATGGCTTTACAAATCTGATCTCTGTAATATAGCATTGAACTGTGGGTTCTATGAAGATGATAGTTCGAAATACTCTGTCACTATAAGAGTAGTGGATTATTTATCAGACGGACATTTGCGTAGCCAGAAGCCAAACATCATGTTGAAAATGATAAGGTTATAAGCTGCGACCCATGCTTGTTTTCTTTCCTCGTCCCACACAGTCGGACCAAGTCTTTTTTCGATATTTTGCAAGATGCAACCGCCCAGTTTCTGTGAAGAAGCATAACTTGTTAAGGACGATTTTTCACATATGGCTTAGAAGAGTAGGAGAAACAAGCCAGCAATTAAACCATAAGTTTGTCCCGACCATAAGTTTCATTTAAGAATTTTGTCCCGACCATAAGTTTCCTTTATTTGTCGGGACAAAATTCATATTGTCCAGTGTCCGTTTTCACATGACAAGTGGAGATGTAAAAAAATTTTTTTTATCTCAATTTTCGAAATCAATTGTATTTAATGTAATCAATGAGCAAAAACTAGTAACGACCCTAGTGGTCGACGAATCGATAAACTTGCAAAAAGTTTGCAAAACAATCTTGAAAGTGAGTGCATACCGGTACCAAGATTCTTGCAACATTCTAAGATTTTCGGTTCAATTGCAAGAGGTCTTGCAAATTTTTTGTTGTGCAGTGCGCTAGTTTTTGCATGAACCTCTGTAACTCCGTTGACGACTAGAGACGTTGCAATACTGAGCTCAACAAAGAGCGCATCAAAGACTCTAGCCGCCAAAGAGAAAAAGACCCAAAAATGGCTACGACAAGCACATATATAAGCCCTAATGATGAGCGCATTGAAATCTTGCAAGAATCTTGCAAGATGATTCAAAACTTGCAAGATTCTTGCAAGATGATTCAAACCTTGCAGGATTCTTGCAAGAAGCTTGCGAGATATCAATCAAGTCAAAAAAATAAATCGGGGTTCAAATGTTTTAGGAAACATATTTGAAGCAAATTATTGTTTAATAAAAAAATTTCAAAACCTAAATCAGTGAAAAAAAATTAAACCTGGATTCAAAATCTTGCAAGAATCTTGCAAGTTTCTGGATTCTGGAAAATTTAATTGTGTATTTTTGGTAGCTGAAACTAACTGGAAACTAAAGTAAATGACTGATATCAGAATATTTCATCAACAAAACTGAACCTTAATAACTCAAATCAGTCTTCTTTAAGTTCAATTTACCTAATGAAAGACGAAAACAAACACTTTCAATTTTTCTCATTTTTTTCAAACGAATTATTTTTAGAGAAACAAACAGTTGGAATCTTTGTTACTGATCCTATCGGTAATTTAGCATCTTTTTGTTGTCGTAAAAAATTTGATTGATGTAAGGTCTAATTATCTTCCTATTGAGTTTCCTTTTTTTATTCTTCTTTCATTCGATTTATAGTTTACGCGTTATCTAAGAAAATCAACCTCGATTTTCTGGTAAATTAAACCTTAACTCCGTTTTTGATCTTATGCTAAGTAATGTATCTCATTAAGGACAAAGAGAAAACAACCGTCGGAGTTTTTTATTACTGATATTTCGCAAAGGTTGAAAAAAGTACTAGCAAAGGTTGAAAAGGGGGAACAAAGTAAGGGTGGGGTTCGCGGCAATCAAACAAACAAAAGCGAGGGGGCACGAAAAAGGGGGCAGGGTTGAAGCGCACAAACAGAGAGCAAAAGGAGGAGGGGTTGGGGAATGCGTTTTTTGCTCATCATTATCTTGTGAATGTAGTTTTTGCTTAAATATATTATTTCAGAGAATGAAATATGCAGTAAGAGAGCTAAACTAATTAACCCCTAACTGTCTCATTGGCAAAGATGTTTACGATTTCAAAATCACTGCGAAACTTATCAACTGTTTATTTACATATCATTAAACTTTGTCAAAAATGTGTACCTTTATAAGCTGATAGATAACTGGTTTTCAACGGCATAGAGTGTGGTAGTAGCACTCGAAATTGATGTCTTGTTAGTCGACTTCCCGATATGCTTGATAAGTTAGAAAATTACACGGGGACATGAGTCTGAAGGTAAAGATCAATTCTACGAAAATGTGATTAAAAACAGCTCATTGATTGATGCCAAATATAATTTGACTTGTTGCTTGCATAATTTCATCAGTTCAGTTTTTGAAGCACCACCCTATATTATCATTACAGACTCATTGATTTCTTAGATATACGCATTGCAGAGTCAAATTTAATCGTTTTTTTTTTCAGAAAAAATGTTCAACCCTGAACAGAAATCCGTCCTGATAATCTGGTTATAAATTACTTACGCTGTTTATTGCTTGAAAGTAATTTTTCATCAACTAAATGCAGGCTCGGTATTATGCGTTCACACATAATTTTCTAACCCCGCGTATCCGAAAGTGGCTAAATTGTCTGCCAGATGAGGAAGAGATAGAAAACTTTCAAAATCTTTCACATAATGGTCAAAAATAATTGTTGTATGAATTTTAAAAAATGCTTCCAACACAAATCACTTAGCAAAGTATACAATGCCACTTTTGTCGGTCGATGAAACCTGTCATCACTAAGATTACGAAACATGATAAACAAAAAAATCGAATAACAACAAACATTTGCATCCGAAACTCAATCTATCCGGTCTATTTTTTTGAAAAAAAACTACCTAACAAAAAAGTCAAAATAGCGTCAAAGGAAACCTAAACTAAACAAATTTGTTTGTTGTTCACTAGAAAAAAAAACATGAAACCAGTCCTTGGCAACACTCGGTAACAAGTAGGCAATAAGGAAGGAAACTGACAAAGTAAAAAAGCACACGTTTAAGTTTTCTTGGAAACAAATAAATTCAAATAACGAAAACCATTAGATGTCAATCGAAAATTCAAAACAATTTCGGTTTATTCGTTCCGCAATATAAAATTTATGAGGCTTTTCATAATCCAAATTCTGTCGCTTGTCTACAAAAATAGATGACAACTTCAAACAAAAAAAATCCAGTAAATTTTGCAAGAAAACGGCGTCTAAGCCATTGAAGCCGTATTCTAATCAGTAACATATAAGACTTAAAGTGCGTTTTCTTTGAACAACAAAAATGAAACAAGTGACCTCTGAAAAATGAGACCGGGTAACAAATATTTAAAAGGAACGAAAAGGGAATGTTAAAAAATACATTTCATATTTCCGAAATCAATTTATTTCAAGGACATGACAACATTAACTAGCAGCTAAAATGAGCGTAAATAGGTTCCTTCATTACTCAAAAAAGCTATTGAGAGCTTTAATTTTTCAGAATAAATGATATATCTATAAAAAGAACGTTAAATCTAAATTGTTATGAAAATTTTTCGAAAACCGTAATCGACGCCGTTCAAGCAATCAGCAATGTTCCAAAAACCATAGATATGTTCAATTGTGCCTTTCATCAACGCTAATAATTTAATATGGGACAAAAGAGAATTATAATTCCAGAAAAAAAGGGTCTATTTAAACTTGCAAGAAAACGGCGTAATTGTTCCGAATATTATGTTCCAGATATCAAGAATTTGACAAAAAAAATTCAAGTCGTCAAAAATCAATGATTCATTATTGTTAATTATCGAGCTAAATTAGCAAAAGTCCGACAACTAGCAATCTTTGAAGCTAAAAAAGAATGTGTCAGCAGTTTTTAGGACTGTTAATACGATAAGCGTAAACAAAGTGGTCTAAAGAAGCTTATTCCAAGCCATTTTTGATGAAAAATGACTGAATTTTCAAAAATTTTGCAAAACTGTTGGCCAAAAAAATGAATTAAACAGTTCAACAAAACTCTGCATTATAGTTACCAGTTTTTTTACCCCAATATTTTTAAAAAGCAAAATTGGCAAAAGTTGTGTAAAAATACCTAAATTGTGAACAAAAAGAACGAAAATGAGGCAAATGTTCACAAAGCTTTAAGCCTCGATAACTCTGTGGAAAAAACAATTCAAAAAAATTTTTTGTTATATTTTCTACACTCTATGGGCTTTTTATTGATTCCACTTACAACGCTCTACGATGAATATATCGATCGGCAAAAATTGACTGAACAAAAAATATATATAGTTCCTCCACCACTACTTACATTTGTTCCTAAATACTCGGAACATTTATACCTAAACACTTGCGCTCATTCGATTCTTGGAAGTAACAGACAATTTTTTTGAGAAAACCTTTGTATCAGAAGAGGCAATCCAATTTCCATTCGGAAACTTTTAGCCGGGATTTTGATTTTGTTTGTTTCTAATTGTTTTTGAAAAAATCTGAAAATGTTTTCTAATCGAAAGACTTGCTGTTGAAGTATCATGAGATAAGCAAAGAGAAGAGTTCAGTCTTCATCAAAACATGCTGGCAAATTGTTCAGTTGTAGAGGATAAAATGGGGGATGGAATACAATTCCTTGGAGGCACCACACAACCAAAACTTGTAAGCGGAAAAATTGTTTTCAGTTGATTTTTATTCGTGTTTTGGTCTTTTTCTTCAAGATAAAATTGTTAAAAGCACATCCGATGTCTCCCAGTTTGTGTCCTTAAACCTGGCAAACACTTCCTCTATGGAGGCTCCTTTGCTTTGGGCACATGACATAATAATTTGAGAAACAAATGTCAAGCGTTCAAAAAATAAATTTTTTACGAACTTTACAAAAATCGTCTTAAAAGTTTAAAAAACTGATTGGTTGTGGCGGCTGAGCTTACTAACTCAATTACAAATTGAATAGCGAGTCAAGGCCACTTCAAGCCTCAAAGCTAGAATAGCGTGACAAGCGAAACTTAATGCTACTTCTATCGAAGCCATTTGGACTTGTTCACTTTGTTCAACATTTGTATTTAGCAACTATTATTAGTACAAAATCGTCATATATGAGGTGAAACTCAAACTCGAACTACCTCAACCATCAGTAAAACAATACTACGACTTAACAGTATTGCATCAGATTCTTTGCAATTGGATTGCGAATCAACCTGTTATTGATACAGAATATTCGACAAAACTTCTACATGGTTAACAATTTTCCCATGAAATCAAATTTACACTAAAAAACTGACGTTATGGAAAAGTGTTCACATTTTGTCGACATTATTATCTACAGCCAATCAACAGTTGAATTTGACATGTAAATCCAAGTGACTAGCAGCATAAAAGGAGCCTGAAAAACCACCAAAAATCAGTCGAAACTTGCAATTTTGGTTATATTAAAATGACATACAGTGCGTATTGAAGCACACTTTCTTGAGCGGTAAAATACTTGTTATTGTTTTTTGTTTCTGTAGATCATATTAGTGATAGTACAGTTTTAACTTTACCTTGACTTGTTGAAAAGAGAATTAATTTTGATATTCTCAAATCTTTCATTCTGGGGACCGAAGTTCCTAATCAAGAGAAACTTTGTGCAAAACTTACTGGCTTTAACGAAGCCTAGCACAATTTGATCTTGGTGGTTATTGAAGCCGATTGAGAAACAAAAATTTGATTATTGATTTATTGGAGTATTCAAAAATGAGTTATATCTGATCGCCTTTTTTAGAAGGAGACTCACTAGGGAGTTGAAACTTTGCATAAAAATAGCCGAATTATAGGGCTACAACTTGTTGGAGTCAGATTTCCTTAATTCGACTTATGACTTGAGTTAATAACCAAAACTCAAGCAAAATGTGATTGTTTCAATTTGAATTATTTGTTATTCTGAGAGAAACAAGTTCGTTATACAGCAAAGCTGAGAAGTTAGTTACTGAGGCTAATTGAGCAACAAGTAATGCAACGGTATTCCACAGTCTGGCGGATAGTACAGTTCACAAAAGTTAACTGCAAAAACACAATATCCGGACAGATTTGAAACCGCTGAAACGAACTGGGTGGTGTAAAGTCTTCCTTGACTTTGATAGGAGAGCAGCCGTTAGAATTGGTCCACCGACCCGAACAGTGGAAGGCAAACTGCTGTCAAATTTGGTTAAGAGAGTGCCGAAGGCACCCCCTAAGAGAATCAAACAAATCAACACGAACAGGCCAGTGAGGCGAACAGAAGAGTGCAATTCAATAAAGAAATTGAAGTGCAAACCCTGCTCAAAGGAAACCAACAAAGCAAAAGCACACAGCAACCAGGCAAGTCAAGCACAACCAGCAGAGAGGAGCTTCAATCAACAGCTCACAGGTACGATAAAAAACTTCAAGAGTTAATGGAAGAAGTTAACACTAAAAGAAGGCTTGGCTAAAAAATAATTGAAGATTCAGACTCAAACTAAAGGTCCTCTATCAACACTCTGTCCACCTGCTAGAGGAAGAAATTCCCAAGCAACTGCAGCGTTGAAACGAGCTTGTGCCCTACCAAGCAAACTTTGTTGAAGAACATCTGAAAGAAGCAAGGAAGTGCAAAGCAAGTTTGGACTATCATTGGCTTGCATATATAAGCAAAAGCACGCAACCAGAAATGAATGCAGAGCAAAGCAACGCAAACCAAGCAGTGAACAACAGCGAAAGAAACAACAACTACCCAACGGACAGTCCAGTTGCTCAAACAGTGCAAAATGGAGCAACAGAAAGTGGCCAAAAGACGGAGAATGTTTCGGAACAGCAAAGCAAAGGCGCGAGGAAAGGATGAAGAAATTCGATATCGAAGTCAAAACCAAGATGCGACTAGAACGGGCACGGTTCGTGCGAAGGAGGCTAGAGCTGGAAATGCAAATGAAGGAACTGGAAACCAAGCATCAACTACTGGAGGAAGAGCGCGAGCTAGAGTGCAAATTGAAGAGAACAGCACTGGAGAACGATGATGCTCGTTCCCAATCAACCAGTGCTCCAAACAAATCACCCATCAACTGGACTCCCAAGAAGAGAGATGTTTTTGACTGCGCCAGCAGAATCGACAACCTTCTAACACCAGATCGATCAACAGCTCGCTTCGAAGTAACCCCTGAAGTGAACAGCAAAGTCACTTCTCACGATATCGCAGTTCAGGAGACCGATCTTCAAATGTTGAAGACCGGGACGTTTCCCCAGAGGTGATCTGCTAATATACAACAGTGGGTACGCGGGTAGCAGTAGCGTACCGAAGCTCAAGTTGAACAACTTCGATGGGAACCCCTCGAATGGCCGGAGTGGGCTAGTATGTTAATTGCTACAATGGATCAACGACCAATACCAGACTCAGAGAAGATGAGCCATCTGAAGACTCTACTGACAAGCAAGGCAAGGTCAGCAATCTCTGGAATGGGCTATTCTGGACAGTTCTTTGGCGCTGCAAGGAGTATTCTGGAGAGGACATTTGGAAGGCCTCGTGTGATCATTGATGCACAACTGGAGAGTCTTCGCAAAGCAAGTCAGATGAAACCTCACAACTCAACAGGTCTGATCATTTTCTCAGTTTTTGTTTCAAACTCTGTGAATGTGCTCAAAGAGTACAAGCAGATTGGTGATCTGCAATAGTAGATAAGCTACCCCAAGTTCTCAAAGAGAAGTGTTGGTTCTATGTTGATGATAAAGATGAAGATTGGCCTGATCTTATTATGTTTGAAAAGTGGCTATCTAGGATAACATTCGTGCACGAAGAAATTTCAGATTTCAAGGGAGAGCGAAGAGAATAAGACCGAAGAAGCACAAATAGAGACAAACGGTTCTCGAAAACATCGAACTTCAGTGCAAGTTCGAGCGTGAAAGAAACGAAGCAAACGCAAAGTGATGACTGCCCGCCAGCTGACGGCACTAATTAAATATGGAACTGTCCGCTATTCAGGAACATGAGTGTGAATGATTGGTACGCAGCAGTGAGAAAGCAACGCTTATGTTATGGATGTCTGGGCAAAGGACATGCACTCAAAGATTGTAAAGTCAATGCGTGCGGCATCAACAGATGCATCCAGAATCACAACCGATTGCTACACTCAGAAAACCAAATGGACGAGGGCGATCACGCAGTCAACGTAAGCGCAGCAACAATCAACCAGAGTAACGAAGTTACTAACTTTCTTCAGATAGTTCCTGTCTCAATACAGAGCGGTGGCAACAGGCTGAACATATACGCTTTCCTCGACAGTGGATCAACGACTTCCTTCATCGATTAAAGTGTGCAGGAGAAGTTACGAGCCCAAGGCACCGATGTGGTGCTCAACATAGCTGGCATACATGAAACAAAGGACCTGAAGACAGAAAGGTTCCTCTCAAAGTAAAGAGACTACATTCAAAGGTGCTTTCAATCGAAGCGTTTGCACACCCGTCAATATCCTTGGGAAACACAAACTACAACAACAATAAGCTGGAGCAAAGTTTCAATCACTTGAGTGTTCTACCCAACAAAAGCTTCAACTTGATGGAAATTGGCATCATCCTTGGTCAAGATGCTTATGAGCTACAACACCCATTGGACTACAAGATAGGAACACGAAGTGAACCTTTCGCCATTCTGACAGAGCTAGGATGGGTAGTTAGTGGACCCATGACGGGCAAAAGAAGACAAAATGTTTGTCATTTAGCCTTCACTGAAGATGTAAAAGTGGCTGAGAATATCCAAACCTGGTGGGACATAGAAACTTATGCTTCCAAAATCAACGTCGTCAGTCAGCCAAAGAAGCAACTGCAAGCACAAAAGATGCTAGAGAGTACGACGAAGTTCACAGGTGAGCGGTACGAAGTGGGAATGCTGTGGAGTGAACCAGAGCCAAACCTACCGAACAACCACAGCTCAGCCTTGGGTCTGCTTTTTTCACTGAAGCGAAGATTCCAAAAGGACCCAAACCTGAAGAGTTTGTATCAACAGTCAATAGATACAGACGTAGAAAAAAAATTCGTAAAAATATTGGGCGAGTTCAAAGTGAAAGGCACCTCCGCGAAAAAAAACCCGAACAAGCCTTGCAAAGTAAGACGTGATTGCAATGCAGCCTCAGAGTACAAAGAAGTATGCCTAAATAGTAAGCTACTAGCAGGACCTGATCTGCTACACGGGTTGATTGGAACAATATTCAGATTCCTTGAAGGACCAATAGCCCTAACAGCTGACATCGAATCGATGTTTTTACAAGTGCAAGTTCCCGAACAGTATAGAAGTTGATTGAGGTTCTTATGGCGTCCAAGATCTAACGAACCTGTTCAGATAAACGAACATCAGCGTCACGTATTTGGAGCTAAGATTTTTCCAATTTGAGCAAACTCTGCTCTCAAGCAAGTGGGACTGGACAACAAAAAGGAGTTTCTTATTGCAGCAAAAGCAATACAAAACAACCTCTACATCGACGATTTCATCAAATCAGTAGAATCCCCTGAAGAGGCAATTAAAGGGTTCAATCAATTACAACCTCTTCTCTCACGACATGGAGTTGAAGTCAGTCAGCAACACGAAACAAGTCGAAGTGGAACCCAATACGGAGGGAACCTCAGTGCTAGGACTAAAATGGACCGTTATTGATGACAGTCTTCAAGTATGCAGAGGTACAAACAAGGAAGTTGAAGCACCTAGAACCCAAAGGAGGATTTTGTCATTGGTATTTTCAGTATTCGACCAAATCAGTTTGTTTGCTCCGTTCAGTGTTCACATAAGACGACTTCTGAAAAGCATCTGCACTAAAAATGGGCAACATTGGGACACCGAAATAGAGCCTGGTGACGAAGCAGAATTTCTGAGATGGAAAGAACAACTTCCAATAGTTGCTGAAACAAGCATCGATCAAAGATACTTCAACAGAGAGAGGGATAAAGCCGAACTTCATGTGTTTGCTGACGCATCCGAAGACACAATGTGTGCAGTGGCCTATCTACGTTCACATCCAAAAGAGTACTCAGCTGACTTAGCATTTGTCATTGGAAAATGCAGAGTGGCACCGACGAGGCATCTTCCAACACTCCGATTGGAATTGCAAGCGGCAGTCATGGCAGTGAGGTTGAAGAAACAGATAGTCAATAAACATGAAATGAAGATAGATAGTTGCAGTTTTTGGTCAGACTCAACTACGGTATTGTAATGGATACACAGTTCCCATCGTAAACACTAAGTGTTTGTGGCCAATCGAGTAGCTGAGATACTAGATACAACCGATGTTTTACAGTGGAAACATGTGGGCGGTATCAACAACCCAGCGGACCTTGGCACCAGAGCAATCAACATTGAAGAACTCAAGAGAAGTGAGTGGCTGACGACCAGAAAGCGAATGGCAAGAGCAAGTGAACTTAATCGTTGCATCAGATATAGAGAATATACCCTCATCAGTCTTCATGATACACGCTGAAGAAAAGAAAGCTGTTATTCAGTTGGAACGATTCAGTAATTTCAACAGACTAGTAAATACAGTGAAATACGTACAGCGAGCATTGAACAAACACAAACCAGCAACACTCGTAGTCAGCATTTGAGACACACATTTGAGAAAAGGCAAAAGACACAATCTTCAAGTTACTACAGCAAGAACAGTTTGGAGAAGAGATGAAATCTCTCAAAGCTGAAAAGGAAATTCCAAAAGGCGACAAAATTGTACAATTCTCAACTTTCTTACATGAAGAAAGACTTATTCGAGCCAAAGGCAGAATAGGCAAAAGTAAATTGGACTTCAATGCAAAGCATCCAATTTTGCTACATTGGATGCTACCATTTTGCTACAATTATTCTTGCGAAACGAGCACAAGGACAGTCAACACGAAGGCACTGAACATGTGAGAAACATTTTTCAACAGAAGATGTGGATCCTTGGCATACGGAACGCTTTAAGATCAATTAAGAACAAGTGCGTTGCCTACAAAAAAGGCAGAGCACAAACGATAGCACCAGTCATGGCAGATCTACCCGAAGAGCGGTTAGATGCCTCAACAGCTTTTACAAATGTTGGAGGTGACTACTTTGGCCCTTTCATTGTTAAGATTGGGCGAAGAAATGAAAATTGATGGTGTGGTCTCTTTACTTGACTAACTATGAGAGCGGTGCAATTAGAAATGGTACCCAAGTTAGACACAGATAGTTGTCTCAATGCAATAATGAGATTTATTGCGCGAAGAGGCAAACCAATTACAATCATCATTGACAACGGGACAAACTTTGTTGGAGCTGAAAGAGAGTTAGCAGAGTATGTTGCAGCTTGAATCAAAGAAGGGATCGAAGAACATCTAATTCAACGAAGAATCAGATGAAAAATCAACCCACCCTCAGCACCTCACTTTGGAGGAGTATGGGAGCGGTTGGTGAGAAGTTGCAAGAAAGCAATGTATGCGGTGTTGGGGAACAGATCAGTCACGGAGGACAATCTCTCAATTACGATGTGTATTGTTGAGCAGACTTTGAACGCAAGACCGTTGACCCCAGTCAGTTCGGACGTTAATGACTTAGAATCATTGACCCCCAATCACTTCTTGCTTGGCAACAGGAACGTTTGCTTACCCTACCTACCATGCGCAGAAGAATTTGTTAACTATCGAAAGCTCTTTCGACAAACTCAAGCCTATGCAAATCTCATATGGGACAGATTTCGGAAAGATTATCTGCCGACTCTGAATAATCGACAAAAAAGGCGATCTACGTCGAACGAAATCCTTAAAGAAAGCGATCTCGTTTGGTTGATCGAAGACAGCAATAAGCGTTGAAATTACAACCTAGGCCGAGTTACGTAGACCATCGATGGGTCTGACAGTGTGATTCGATCAATGATAGTTCGAACGAACAGCGGAGTGTACAAGAGACCAGTAGTGAAGCTCGCCCCAGTACAACCTGAAAAAAGATGTTTTCGCGATGGAAAACAGGACCGGCGATAAGGCGGCTGAGCTTACTAGTTCAATTACCAAATTGAATAGCGCTTCAAGGCCACGTCAAGCCTCAAAGCTAGAATAGCGTGACAAGCGAAACTTAACGTTACATTCTATCGAAGCCATTTGGATTTGTTCACATTGTTCAACATTTGTATTTAGCAACTATTATTAGTACACAACCGTCATACATGGAGTGAAACTCAAACTCGAACTACCTCAACCATCAGCAAAACAATACTACGACTTAACAGTATAGCATCAGATTCTTTGCGATTGGATTGCGAATCAACCTGTTATTGATACAGAATATTCGACAAAACTCCTACATGGTTAACAAATTTCCCATGACATCAAATTTACACTGAAAAAGTGACGTTATGGAAAAGTGTTCACATTCTGTCGACATTATTATCTACAACCAATCAACAGTTGAATTTGACATGTAAATCCACGTGACCAGCAGCATAAAAGGAGCTTGAAAAACTACCATAAATCAGTCGAAACTTGCAATTTTGGTTATTTTAAAGTGACATACAGAGCGTATGGAAGCACACTTTCTTGAGCGGTAAATTACTTGTTATTCTCTCTTGTTTCTGTAGATCATATTAGTGATTGTACAGTTTTAACTTAACTTTGACTTCTTTGACTTGTTGGAAAGAGAATTAATTTTGATATTCTCAAATCTTTCTTTCTGAGGAACGAAGTTCCTAAGTAAGAGAAACTTTGTGCAAAACCTACTGGCGTTAATGAAGCTTAGCACAGTTTGATATTGGTGGTTATTGAAGCCAATTGGGAAACAAAAATTTGATTATTGATTTATTGGAGTATTCAAAATTGAGTTATACTCTGATCGCCTTTTTTAGAAGGAGACTCACTAGGGAGTCGAAACTTTGCATAACTATAGCCGAGTTATAGGGCTACAACTTGTTGGAATTAGATTTCCTCAATTCGATTTATAACTTTGGTTATTAACCAAAACTCAAGCAAAATATGGTTGTTTCAATTTGAATTATTTGTTATTCTGAGAGAAACAAGTTTTTTATACAGCAAAGCTGAGCAGTAAGTTACTGAGGCTAATTGAGCAACAAGTAATGCAAGGGCATTCCACAGTATAGCGGATAATACAGTTCACAAAAATTAACTGCAAAAACACAATATCCGGACAGATTTGAAACCGCTGAAACGAACTGGGCGGTGTAAAGTTTTCCTTGACTTTGATAGGAGAGCAGCCGTTACATCGGTCAACCAATTTTAAAGTCCTCCATACCTCTGCAGCCCTTGTAGAGAAGAAGTGATTTATCGGCTTTGATTTCTGAAGGATGATACGATCAGAATATGCATCCATTGAAAACTTCAGTCAGCGGCTGGATGAGTATCGGTAGGCAAAGATTTTTTGTAATGCTGCTGATGCCATCTTGAGCAATCGATAAAGTATTTCTAGATGTTCTATGATAGAACTCACTGTATCAGCTGTTACAGGGAGAAAAACAAACGACTGTCTAACTGAACTACTGTTTGTTGCATATTTTTCTGATAATATCTTTTTGCCCATTTTAGCAAAAAGTAGTTTCCTTGTCTGAATTTTGAAAGGTTTTGTTCCATAATAACGGACAGAATTGATCGCTCTTTCATTTTGTTCTGCTCTGTTGATTTTTGGCTGTCAAATAATGAATTATTTTTGTTTTTTTTGGACAGAACAGATCTGCTTTCTCTGCTGAACCTTCATCCGGAAAGTTTGATGCTGATTTGCAAAAATTAATCTTTGAAATAATTAACGTTACTTGCTGAAAGCTAACTTTTTATCCATTGAGGTGTTTTAGAGAGAGTATTCTCTCAGTTTTGAATGTAAACATTGTTGGCAATTTATGTTGTTAACTGATTGCTCAAATTTGTTTATTTTTCAGATGCGCCTAACGGAACATGACTAAGAAAGAGTTCAATACATTTTTTTATATACAATTTACCTTAAAGCAATTGTGTTCAACAACGTTTGACCAAATAATCTCCAAAAATTTTTCGATTGAATATTGAACTGTTCCATATTGAAATCACCGCATATTAACTGTTTCACGTTTAAATTTCATATTTGAAGCAAAAATATTCAGAATTTTTCAAACGAAAAGAATTAATTCTGTTAGCATATGACCATGAGAAATTATTTTTGGTTTGTCATCAATTAAATTAGTGAAATAAGCCATTTTTTGCCGTTTGCATTTTCGATTCAAGTATCCTATCCCACTTTGACATCAATCCTTACTACAGTACGTTTGGTTTTAACTGATTAGAGTTTGGTAGGCATCTATTTCGCAAATATAGAGAAAATTTCAGGAAACAGCTCAAATAAGTGTTTCTGCTCAATATCTACCCCTCCAAAAATTGACGATGAAAATTGTAAAACGATATTGAAGTTAAGTAACTAAAAATAAAGTTCTTTAAAACAAACTTATTTTTAAAGGATAGGAAAAAACATATCAATTTATTAATATTAAAAATGGCACGAAAAGTCAAAAAAAAATTAATCAATTAAAATTATATTGAAATCCTTGCAAAATATGAGTCAAGTAATAAAAAATAAAAACATTTTCAAGATTTTACACAAAAATCAATAAACCGTAGAAAAAGAATTAGTGCGAAAAACAGTTTAGAAATTCTAGTTTTTTATGTTCTTTTCTCAATTCTCAATAAGAACGTTTTATGCCAAGAAAATCTTAATCAAGTGAGATCTTAAAACGTCTGAAGTATTCAGCGTACCTTCAAGTCCCGCTCAGGGCAGTAAAAAGTAATTATAGGCAAAAACTTGTGACAGCTTGCCTAAAAAATCAGCAAAAAATTTGCATCCAAATTAACATAAAGACGGTATTGATAACTAAAAATCTTCATTAAAACAAACCTCAAATTAATAAACCTCTCCATTATCATTGCAATCTTCAAAGCAAAAAAAATGAAAATAAAAAACTGCTTAAAACAACAGCACCCGATTAAAAATTTGCTCTCATTGCTAGCTTTTTCAAAAATAGAAGTTTGAACAAAACACCTCTCCCCTTTTGATCCAGTCTTTTCAGCATTCAACTCCACATATTTTTCAGCTTTACATTTCCCGCTTAAAAGTGTAGTGCAATGTAATGCAATCAAATGAAATCAACTGCAATCAACTGCAATGAAATTCCAGCTAATGAGATAAACTGATTTTTTTTTCAAATTCATTATACTCCAAAAACTCTCTTGCGATATATAAATTATGTCTGATTTTTTTCTGAGGAGATATTTTGCGCTTTGGAAATGTTGATGTCTAAGTTGCTAGTTCAAAAAGTTGTGAGGTACAAAAGACCAATTAAATTGAACTCAGTTTCATTTCGGAGGTTTTTGAACTATTCGCTATTCGAACCTCTCAAGCGCTTAGATAATCTCTGATTTTGCTCTTGCGATTGTTGACTTTCTAAAATTCTTAATTGCGATTGTTGCTTTTTTTATTGCTATTGTTGATTCCTAAATGTTTATCGAGGTTGATTTAGTAATTGAATTATTGAATATTCGGTTTTGTGAACCATTTTTGGGTGCTAAGAAAATTGGCTGACAGGGCGTTTGGCCGACAAGGGAAAAATGAGAAATTTAGCCGACAGTTTTATCACAATTGGTAATAAAAGTCCCTAAATGGTCCATAAATCAGTTGTTCGATTTGATAGATTCATATCAAGTCCCACGGACCGCTGAGGCATGGCCATGGCCCGCGAGGCATGGCCAGATGTGGTTAAATACCGCCCGACCACGGATAGCCCACGCAAAGGTGGCCAGGCCGAATTGATCTCTGATCAGACCATCTTTGAGCGCACACATGTTCTCGGTGCGCTCGAATTACATGGCCTGGAAAAGGCTTCGAGCGCACTTATGTCTGGACAATGGTCTGGAACTTGCCTGATCAGAGGTCAATTTGGTCTGATCAGAGGCAGTTTCAAGCGCACAGTAGTCTGATCAGAGGCCAATTCGAGCGCACACTAATCTGACCAGAGACCAAGTCGAGCGAATTTTTTTCGAGTTTTTTTTTGTTTTTTTTTTTTAAAATGATATTTGTTGTCTCTAGTAAGAATCAACAATAAAGCAGCATTCTGATCAGCACTCCATCTGAAAATCTGATGGGGTTGATCAAAATCAAGGGTCCAGCGGATAGCAACTACCGGTCTCCTCAAGAAAAGATTTTGGATCAAAGCAGATCAAGAGGATTTTATGCAAAGCTGTCTAAGTTCATTCATTCAGTTAAAAACATAAATTAATGGCATACTCAAAAAAATTTTTTGGTACTTTTTTGGTTTTGTCTGCGCATTTTTGTCTGATCAGAGCTGATTTCGAGCGCACTTTTGTCTGATCAGAGGCTATTTCGAGCGCACAATAGTGTGATTAGAGGAGGTTTTCGAGCGCACTTTAAGCGCACACGGGGCTTCGAGCGCATGATAGTCTATTCAGAAGACACTTCAGTCTGGGTCGGTCTGATCAGAGGTCGCTTTTGTCGGGGACGGTCTGATCAGAAGCTATTTTGGTGTGGACCTCAACCTGGGAGACTTTCGTTACACTAGTTGATAGAAGAACTGCGGTATATTTGTCCGCTTACGAAATAGTGTTTTAAATTGGCCAATCACAGCTTTAGAATAAGCTTTATTTCTCATTTTACTGAAATTGTCGGTTAAATTTCTCATTTTTTGGTCGTCGGCTAAACGCCCTGTCGGCCATAACGGCGGCCACCCATCTTTGGTTTCTGGTAGCTTATAGTATAGCTGTTCACAACGACACTCCCAGGCCAATCATTGTTCGAAGTTATAACAATAAACTTTACTTTTCACTTGTGTCCACTAGCAATGAAATCTCCAGTTGCGCCTTATTTGCGTTCATAGCTTGCGTTGTTCAACAGGAGACCGCTCTCTCCAATAGGGTTAACCAATAGGGTTAACCAATAGGGTTAACCAATAGGGTTAACCAATAGGGTTAACCAATAGGGTTAACCAATAGGGTTAACCAATAGGGTTAACCAATAGGGTTAACCAATAGGGTTAACCAATAGGGTAACAAAAAAGCTGATTTTACAATGGATTTTATAAATAATAATAGTTTTGGCTAGACGTATTTGTCGATAGCATCAATTTTTTTAACAACATCAATACTTTTGTTACAATAGATTTTTTTCAGAGTAAATGAACTTGGTTGTTACTACAAGTGATCAATCGATACTGTATCAATACTTTTGAGATTTTTCTTCCGAGTTTTTGCGCTTCAGAAAAGCGAGTTTCCATTAATTTCCAAGTTTCCAAATCTGCTGAAAGATTCAATCCAAAAAATTCACCGGCAACTTAATTTAACAAACAAACTACAACTTTGCACTAACAAGAACTAATGTTTTTCATAGCTGAAAAAATTTGTGCAAAAACACTACAAAAATTAACATTATGAAAAAAGAAAAATTAAACATTTTAACTTTAAATTGAAACTAATAAAACACCAGAAACTATATACACCGGATACTCTACTCAAGATACTGTTCAAATCTTTTTTTTCTATCTAAAAAGTACAACGGAGGAACGGAAAACTACATTCATCTTGAGATTTGCAATAAAAACAGCAAAAAATAAAAGTTTTGGGTTGGAAACAGCTGTATAATAACAAGTCATTACATATTAGCTGCCTCAATTTCTAGTGGACAGTTTTTTTCGTTTTCACTCAAGTTTTTCATTGTGTCTGATAGTTCAAAAGACTGCAAATATGAACGTCAACTCTGAAAAAAGCTAAAATTTAATTTTTTCAACTCCAAAACACGATACTAATAAAATTCCAAAAAATACTTTAATCACGATTACCTACGCTGGACACTCTTTGTATCTTTCTTAACCTAAAAAGTACATCATGGCAACCCAAAGTTACATATATCTTGATGTTTTACAAAAAAGTCAAAAAATTATTAATGCAACATATTGGATTGGAATTAGATGTGTTATAACGAGTCTTTACCTATTAGCTTCCTCAATGTCTAGTAGATGGTTTTTATTGTTTCTATTCACGCTCATAGCGTCTGCATCATTTTTTTCAATTATTTGTCACTTTTTAACTCAATTTCGTCAAAAATTGCCAAAAATATTCAACAATTGCTTGAATAAATCATAATTTCTCAGAATTTCGATTCATTGTCAAAATAATTTTTTGAACACCTAACCAGCAGTTTTTTCCATGTGATTGTTTTGCATCAAAAACAATAGTGATTACTTGTCCAAAATTGCTTTTTTTTGTGTATTTTTCGAGAAGTCTTCCATTTTTTTATAAAAAAACTCGCACCTTTCCGTCACTAGAGATACCTCGAATCCGTTGCTTTTTCGGTGACGTTTGACTCCACGCTGATAACAAGGTCCCGATTTTAAGTTGAGTTGCCTTTTTATTTTGTTCAACAAAATCTTACATTTCGCGATTTCGAATAGGCACCAGCTCGACAAACAAAAAAACAAACAATCTTTCACATGTACTCTGAGAAAACAAGAACGAAAATTTTTTTATAACTTCATTTTTTCACGTTTTTTTGCGCTTTAGTGCAAATCACAGATGCGCAAAAATTGTATCAATAGAACAGGCTGTGTTTTACGTAGCTTTTTGGGAACATAATGTATCAATCGGACACAATCGACCGAAACCTTTAAAAACTCAATGTTAATGTCCATAGGTTTCCTGTTGACCATGGAGGCTTCCGCATATAAAACAGGTATTTTTTTTAAAAAAAACTTACTTACTCCAAAAAATTAATTCCTCGACTCCCGAGAAGACCGTGATCCACTCAAGTGTGTTTCTAAGAGGACTATATTAAATTCTTAGAAAAGACTTTTTCTGGAACTTGTAATTAAAGTCAACGTTGCCCCTTAGTGTAGAATTGATTGGTCACGAGATTAAATTTATCAGAAGCTGGCAAAAAAAGAAATTTGTTGAATATTGATTCTTTTTGCACAGCTTTAAAAGCATGCTTATGCATTTTGGCAGCAAAAAACCCGTAGATATGCAAAAAGTTGGACGATGGTCAACGGAGAGGTTTTATGAAATTGCTATCCTTCACCATTTTTTGTACAGAATTATTATGTAAAACAACTTTAGCTTTGATCACAGTCAGCTTTGGTTGAATCAACTTGGGACCATAGAGTGCACAAAGCACACATAGTTTAGAGAGACGAAAGAGAGAGACTTTAGAGTGCAAGGAATTTTTTCGATAGTTAAATGGTTAGTGAACCCCTAATCATTTGAATTTTCAATACAAACTCAATACATATATGAACTTTTTGTGAATAGTTTTTTGTCATCTCAATGCTCATGGGCATTGCTCCCTTAGGGTTGAACAAGTCTGTCTCACACTTTAACAAATTATTATTTTTACAATCACTGATTTCGCTATTTTCCCATTTCTCCAAAACGATTTTACTTTTTTTCACCCTGATTCAAATAACCCTTCATATCTTAACACCAAATTATTTCACACTGCAAATTAGCAGTCAACATTGCAAGCATATTTTCTCATATTGAAGCGAACAATTCGGTTGCGATGGTTTTATATCAAATCCCAAGAGTTGCTTAGGCATTGCCTAATGATTATAGAAAAAATGTTAATAGTACCAATTATATAAAGGAATAAAATCGCGTTGAATTGGTTGGCGTGACAAGATAGGTGGCTAAACAACCGCGGGTAAAAAAGCTGGAAACCTTCAGAAAAAGACTTCGGATAAATAATTTTGGACAATTTTGCAAGTTGGTCACCAATATCATTTTGTGGGAGTCATAATGTGCTGACCTCATAATGATAGGACTGGACGTTCTTCTTGTTGTGTTTGTCTGCAAGCTGGTTAATTGCCTGCTCATATTTACCAATGCCCCTCAGGTCTACCAAACACTGGCTGAGGACAGTCCCTATGGCCTTTGCATGCTTCTTGAATCTAAAGAGGAGGACATTAAAAAAAGCGAGAGAAGATTTTGCCCAAAATCATTTATGAAACTATACGGGTTTCATCATCCGAATAGCTGGTACTTCTGATGCGACTAGCAGAAATTCCCCTGAAACTTACAGGACCTGTCAGGTGAATCATTTTTAGTGGAAATAAAATGCATGAATTTATAATAACAATTAAACCCTCGATTTCAAAAACTTATGCATGTTCTCTGTTTGTTTGTCCTGTTGTTAAAGCGTATCCCGAAATTGTCCAATTGGATTTTTTTCGAGAAAATGGGGTAATTTGGTCACCTGGTAAATTTGACAGAATATACAATATGACAAAACATTTCATAAGTAGAGAAATTGGGGGAATATAGGGATATAAAGATTATGTTTTTTAAGAATATTTTGAGGTAAGGGTCAGCAGGAAAGTACGTTAAGATATAAACTGACACAAACGAGCATGTTTTGCATTGCTGTTACGGTTTTTGTGGTTGTGGTTGTTCTTTTTCAGGATTTCCCAAGGGTGCTAGGACAATAGATCGAAAGACAACAGATCGAAAGTGAAAATTGGGACAATAGATCGATAATTAAGTTGTTTAGGTTGCGGGAGTAAGTACTCGGAGTCACTGGAAGACAGTGAAACGGAGGACTTCTCACAGACAGTTGGCTTCTTTGAAGAAGCACTGGAGCAAGCGGACAAGGCAGAGCCCAGACGAGGGACACGAGCAATGAATGTTCCGCAATTTTTTGGGGAAGTCAGGACCCATCTTGTTGTGACTGAGGGTGACTATGTGGAACCCAAAACAGTCTACGAAGCCAAGCAAGGTGATGATTGGGACCAGTGACACCGGGAAATGAAGGACGAGGTCAAGGCACTCCAAGACAACGAGACTTGGAACCTAGCAAGACCACCCACAGACAGGGACGTCATACCGGGCAAATGGGTCTACAAAGTGAAATTGGGACCCAGTGGTCAAGTGGACAAATACAAAGCACGCTATGTGGCAAAACGCTTCAAACAAGTGGAAGGACTGGACTACTTTAAGACTTTTGCGCCTACCTATAAGCCAGAGACATTCAGGATTCTCCTTCAACTATCAGCGAAGCAGGGCCATGTGATGCACCAGTTTGATGTCAAGACGGCTTTCCTGCACTCACCAATAGAGGAAGAAATGTATCTGGAACAGCCACAGGAGTTTGTAAAACAAGGATCAGATGGAGAGAAGTTAGTATGCCGACTGAATAAATCAATTTATGGTTTGAAACAGGCAGCTAACAACTGGTATAAGGAACTGGCAAACTTCCTACTGAGACAGGGGTTCACCAGAAGCAGGAATGACCATTACCTGTTCGCAAGAGCAGAGAAAGAGGTTCACATCTTTATCTTGGTCTGGGTTGACGACATCATAGTCGCATCAAGAAGCATGACAGTGATGTCCGATGTTAAAAAAGCACTCGAAGCAACATTTCACATGGAAGACAGAGGGTTATTACACTGGTTTCTAGGTCTAAGAATCAGACGAGAAGAGGGCAAAGTCACAGTCAACCAAGAACGCTACATAGAAACAATGCTTGAATATCAATCAGACTATAGTCTTGAACTTAGTGAGATTTAGAAAGAAAGTTTAACTTACCAGATTACAAAGACAAGAGCAAATTGATTTTGATCACAGAATTTATATAAATGAATCGTCAAGAAATGGTGCTTAGAATCAGTATTCGGTTCAAATTGGTGACTCTAGGTAACTAATACTAGAGTGAGATTATTTGATGTAAAATCTTCCCGGCATGTATTGAATGATTATGATATCACCAGAAACGTGAATGAATTTTTAGAAAAGTGTAAATACATATCATCTATGGTACCCCTTGCGACTGGTTTCTGGGAAATTTGCAGAAACACACCATATTGGGTAACCCTTGCGACCCCCATTGTAAATCATGGTGCTGAGATTAGTTTTGCATCTTGACTTTCTCGCACTGATAGTGGGTATATATATATACAGCTGAATTTTTAGCCTTTTTTCGTCCCCAAAATCAAATCACCATCTTGATCTAATAATCAGATCTCTCCTGTAAATCTCTAAATTCTACTGTAAAATATCATTCTTGTTATTCTGTCATTTTGAGAAATTAATTTTTCTACTTAGTTAAAAACGCTTTTCATTCCGCTTGCGAAAACCCATAACCCAACAACAACCCATCTTGTTTCTTCCACAATAACTATATTTTACAGCTTAGTTAAGAACCGACAAAGTATTGAACAACTCCTCGAAGAGAGCTCCCAAAACTGTTTTCGTTTTCAGTGATACAAAACCAACAAGAGCTGAACAAAAAGATCATTGGTACATAGACAGCTATCTTCTTTTAAAATTCCAGCACAATGGAAAGTGAAACATTTCATCCATTGTGGTTAAATCTTTCATATAGTTAAATCTCTCACAAAAGCAAAACTGTCAAATTCCATCTGGAAATGATATATCAAAATGATTATGGAATAAAGCAAAGCAAAAGTTCATAATAGTAATAATAGGTGAGCACAATATAAATTACCGCAGTTTTAATGATATAAAGCAAAATTGATTCTCTTTTGGTATTGTATTGGCCATCAATATTGAATGAATCATCAACAAGTGAAAAGATTCCATTTGATTATAAAATCAAACGAGGCGACTCGGTAATGTGCGATCGCACATAAGGTTCCGACCCCGCTCATCCACAATTTTGGCTTGATTGTCTACCAAATGAGGAACATAGAAAAACCCAAAAACTCAAGTAATTAAAAAAAAATTAGTGTATGAACGAAAAGAAGGTCTCCAAAGCAAATAACTGTGGTGGAGTAAAAATGGCGTATTAGATTGATGAGGTGTGCAAATACTAAAAAAACAAGTCAATATGAACAGCAAAATCATAACAACAGCAACAACAAAATTAATTATATCAAAAATTTCATGTCCGTTTTAAAAAACAAAATTTAATAACAAAGTCAAAAAACCGTCAGATAGGTAACAATTAGACAATAAAGAAAAAAACAGTAAAGTTGAAAAATTCGCCTGTTTTTTTCTTAAAACAATTAATTTTGAAAAAATGAAAACCATTAGAAATCAAAAAAATATCTCATAAGTGTACGATTACCAATGCTTCCATAGAAGGAATTAAGGGCTGCCGGTATTCAATTTCTTACGCGGTTACAAAAAAAACATATAGACAACAAACAAAAAATCAAATAAAACTTGGCAGAAAACGCTTTCAAAACCGTAAGGCCATACTATGGCCATCAAAATGTGTTCAATTGCACTTTCTGCAACCACCGATAATGTTTTATGTGACCTCTCATTAATGAAGCAAGGTAACAAGTAGACAAAAATGGAAAACAAAATGCAAAAATAAGTAAAACTATAAATTTTTTTCGAAAAAAAATATTTCCAACGACATGAACGCCATTAGTTACAGAATATAAAAATTAATTAGGTCGCGTATAGTCTTCCAAGAGAAGACCATGAGAATTGAAATTATACAGAATATGTCGTATATCTTCAAAAAAGAACGTCAAACATGACAAAACTCAAAAATTAATTTATTTGTTTTTTCATGTCAAAGCCAGAAAGTAAATGAACTTTCGAAAACATTAGATTGTGTGACACTAATCCCCTTTTGAAACTTTCCTTTGACAACAATAATGTCTTAATTGGCCTGTAATAAACGAGACTAGATAACAACCAGACAATGAAAGGAACAAAATTACGAAGTAAAAAGTGTTTTTTTTTAATTTGGAAAACGATTGTTTTCAGAGTCATGAAAGCTATCAGCTATCTACTATAATCGGAATATTGGCTAATCTATTCTGTCATGAAACGTCAATGAAACCGGGTCATTGTACTGGAATTTTATACTACAAAAAAGACAAAAACGGCATTTAAAGACAATTTAAAAAAATCAATTAAAATCTTCGAGAAAGTAATGTCGAAGCCGTTTAAATTATTATCTATATCTTCAAGCATTTTAATAATATCAATTTTTCTTTATTCTGAAAGCCAATAATGTGATATATGAATTGTCAATAACGTGATAATGTGACAAAACCAGAAAACGTGAAAAATGGGCAAATACCTAAAAAATAAGTAAACTTGAAATCTAGTTGTATCAAAGCCAGTAGCCATAACTTAAGGCGTAAAACCGAAATAAAGATTGAAGTTGATTTCAATAGAAAGAAGAAACATTCTTTCATTGCGGACACTAAGCTACATTTGACCGAAGAAAGAGAAAAATAGAGGCAAAAGTTCAATAAGTCATTATTTATTTGAAAATCAAATACTTTCAAAAGTCAAAACGACCATAAGCTATCAAGTGATCAACTTGATGCAATAATTTTTTTGATCAATTTTTTTTATATAAAAAAGACGGACTGTTTACAATCCGAATTATTTTTGGATTATACCAGTCCAAGATTGGTTCAAAACTAGCCCTGCTAATGTTGTTTGTTCTTTAAGAACGCTTAATTATTCGAATGTTATAGAAATTGATTTTTTGTTACATAAAAAATCAAAAATAGATGCTGCGTTTTTGATAGTCAACGAATAAGTTTAGCAATATTTAAATTTTAATTACAGAGCACTCTCAACGGAACTTGATGTAAAAAATCACCCTTTTGAGTCTACAAAAACTGTGTTAGTGGTGCTTTGTTCTGTACTTCCTGTAAATTTAATCAAAATGGACTAAAGAAACTTATTTTGTGCTGTTTTTGAAGAAAAAGTCTTAATTTTGAAATACTTAGTCAGAATTTTTGACAAAGAAATAAAAAAAATACCCTACAATATTCTTTTGATTTTTTTGTTTTTACAAATAAAAATCACCAACATTTTAAAAAAAAATTAACAAATTTTATCAAAATTGGCGAAGTTTTATTCAATAATTCCGGAAAAAGTGAATAAAATCTCGCCGGAATTCAGACTATTTTCTCAAAATTTAAACCTCGATAACTCCATTTAAAAAACGAAAGTTTAAAAAATATTTTTAATTCCATATTCTACGCTGGACAAGCTTTTTAGTGATACCAGTCTCAACTCTCTACGATGAATATATCGATCGGCCAAAATTGACTGAACAAAAAAACCCGTTTGAATATATAGTTCCTTCCCCCCTCAAGAGGGGTCGGAACAATCAAAAGTCGATTGATTCAAAACTTGAATGTTTTTTTTACTCTCCTATCAGTTCACATCATAACACAATTGCAATGCTAACAAACGTGCATCTCAACGATAACCATTACCAGGAAAAAGTGATGCTTGATAAATCAAGTGATCGTAAAATTAAAAGCTTGGAAAGACTGAATAGAATTGATAGGGATGTTTGGCACACGACTTCAGATGCAAAACATATGTATAAACGTTTTCTACGAAGTAATGAAGTTCTTCAAAATAATGATATAAAATTTGTTATTTTGTATTGAAACTAACACGTCAATCGTCTTTGTTTAAAACACTCCATTGTAGAAGTTGCCTTGAGAGATTATCGTAAAATGCTGCGCCTAGATGCTTTTGAAAACAATTGCAAGAAAGAAAAACATCTAGGAGAGTTTTTTAAATCCTTTTTTCAATTCCGAATTATACATTGTTATTTCACTTTCGAAAATTCAATTAAATTACATTATCCATTGAAATTTAAGTAAAATTTTATTGGAAGTTTAAATGTTTCCTCAGAGATATGCAGACAGAAACTCTGCAGGCGGTGAAGCGTCATAATTACCAATACAAAACAAATGTCTCCCTAGCATTCTAAAAAGTTAAAAAACGAACTCATTATTCTGTTGCTCTTTGTTCTGCGCCTGTTATTTACCACTCATAGGGAAACACTAGTCTGATTAAAGTGGGACAAAAAAACGAGGACGCAAAATAGATTTTACAGAGATTTGATTTGAAGCTGTAGTATTGGTAATTTTCTCTCCTACCACCCCGAGTACGTTACGAGGCCAATTATGAAAAACATGCTATTAAAATATAAAATCCGATTAGATCAAATAGTAAGCCAGAATATTTTTCGGCATCATTAGTTATGGACTATCGGCCACCGTCGCTCTCAGAAAGCATGGAGAGGCATGATATATATTCTATTAAACAGTTATGAACTAATTTATAAGTAAAATCATTTTTCAGGAGATGGCCAGAGCATCACATATAACCGAGAAGTGAAGAGCCAAGAATTTCCTACTTGGGATTGCTGCGCTCTTCTGTTCCAGTTTTGTATCCATCAGCCCAGGAGAACATTTTGGGCACCTCTTCATTCTCATTCATGAACCTAAACAACGACATTTACATCAAAATTTGCTCGTTTTGAAGATTGTTTTAAAAAACATAAATAGCCAGTTTGTTTTCAAGGTTGTTTTAAAACGCGAAAATAGTCAGATTGTCTTCAAAGAAGTTTATTTAATATCAATTTGTTTTCAATTTCAAAAACTCGAATTCAATGCTTGGGTCAGTATTTGCTATCGTTTTTAAAAAAGTGTCTTTAAATCTTAACAAAAATCACTCCAAATTGAAACTCTGTTTGATATTTTGACGGAATGCAATTTTTCGTGGTCTTGCCTCTGGATTTGGTTACCTCAAAAAACCATTTGAAACTTTCAGAGACATGAATTCGAAGCAAAACTTTAAAATTATTTTTTAAGTACGCCCACTGTATTGACAATTAAAGCGTCCAAAACAGTGTAAAAAATTACTTACTCATATGCGAGTTATTCTGATATCACAGGAAAAATTTTCCATCAAAAACCAATTCATGAAAATCCTTGAACTTTTTTGAACGTGTATGTTGCTGATACATTTATCACTAACTCGAGAGTATTTGACAGCGTATTTGGAATATACACTAAAAATCGTGAAAAATTGTAATTTTTGTAAAATTACCTAAAAATGTAATGCTTGTAAAGCAGTTAAATTCCATTACAAAACCAAAACGAAACTTCAGAGCTATAAAATCTGAGTGCTTCTACTGAAACTCATTTTTGCGGTTAGTATCTTTTGTGGGAAAAAATAGTTTTCAAATCTTACATATCATAGCACATCCAGATCGCTTTCACTGAGTATTAGTCTTATATTGTATATATTGAGGCCAAGCTTATTAAATGAAAACTTTTGTGACAACAAAAAATCCAATGCTCTTTTGATCACAGCCCGATCGAGTGTTAACGCTCGACAATATATTTAGTAACTGTTTAGAACATGAATATCATACTTGAAGAGCAACGCAAACTCAAACTCAAACTCTAGCTCACAATCATACAAACAGTATTGCCAAGTATACACTAATTGCGAAAATCATTCTCTATTTCAACGAACGAAACTTAAATGAAGTATGTGATACCGAATTTGACAAACCAATTTCAGTGAACTCTGTGATAATCATACCAATTCGGAAAGCGCGGGGCACCATATAAAGGATATCGAACAACAAACTCATAGAAGTCAAATGTATTGTCTACAAAAATTTTTAACCAATAAAAGGTGCAACTCAACTTTTACATGTTCTAATACGCGACCAGCAGCGTGAAAAGAGCTAACAAACATACCAAAAAAATTTTGAGACTGATTAAGTTTGTCTTATAGAAATGATATACTGTGCGTATTGGACCCCAATGATTTTTCTTTTAAACTTAACTTTGATTTTTTATTCATATGAACAAAGTTTTTAGCTAAGAAAAATCTGGCCGAAGTACAGATTCACTTTCATTTACTGGCTTAAACGAGCCTTAACCTAGTTTCACATTGGTGTTATCGAGGTTATTTGAAGACTAGTATTGAGTAATTTCTGCGAATTTTGGAAAAACATCAAAACTTTTGCGTTACTTAATTAATCTGGTTAATTAAGGTTGCACTGATTAGTCGAACAATGAGAACTGAATTTCGAGACAATTTGAGTTCTCGGTTCCTTTTTTGAGTTGTTAGCAAAAACAGCAAGCAGAGAGCAGCCGTTACAGGTAAACTATGTTTGAAATTGAAATCAAAAGTCCTCATAAATCGCATTATCTTTGATCTTATCCAAGCTATTGAAACTTGTTGCTTGTCAGAAAATAAAGAATGAAAACTATCTTTAAGATTTCTTTTTACAGGAAGATTGGCAACGGGAAATAAAATCAAGACCTCTATGATGAAAAATATTAGACAAACGTTTGTGAATATCTTCACTCACGAGCTCGGTTAAATCAGTATTAGTTTTGAACTTAGAATTGAAGTATATGACTACCAACAAGGGGAATTATTTTTTTCTGTAAAATCGTCGCAGTGGATAAAGTTGGCCGGCATGCAGGTGACTGTCGCGGTCGCATGAAATGAATGTGACTGTGTTTACAGACATGACTGAAAGCGCAACTAATACCAACATCATATACAACCTCCAGATAGAGTGACTTCTTATTCTTTAAAATTAATCAATCTCCTTATCATATTTCAGAAGGCGGGTTACAACATATAGAGCGGCTGCGAATCAAACATTTGATCTCTACGGCAAACGTTATCGAGCGATGGAAATGGAAATTTTTTGTTATACTTGCGGTCATTTTTGGTGGGTTTTCTTGGATCTCAAAGACGTTGTTGCTGCACATTAAAAATGATTTACCAGTGGACGTTAGAAGTTATGAGTCAAAGGGCTCTCCTTCGTGTTTGACAATTCAGCGCAATCACTTTCTCTATTATTTTTTGCAGCTCAGCAACATCGCTGCGTGCTTCCGCTTTAAAGCACACGGTGAACGTTGTACGGTTATTTATTTGCATTTGTACAAAAGAGCAGAGGGAACGAATTTGAAATTATATCCGCTAATTTTTAAAGAAAAAATTGCTGAACTTTAGACTTTTTTCTTTTTCTTTGTGTTTGAGTGGTGACGGTAGACATATGTCGGTGTGCATATCTATGTTGAATTCAACGACTTATAGTAAAAAAAAACGGAATTCAAAAAACGGAATTCAACGGAATTCAAAAACTTCCTAAAAGTCTTGCTCTGTTTTCTATTTTATTTCAAAATTATATGACATAAAATTTTCTTGAATTGAAGGATCAATGAATACCTCTAATAGCCCTGAAAATCGCAAGTTTATTTTTTCTATTGAGTGACAATGATAATATTTACGGCATCAGCACAACTTTTTTATGTCAAAATTTTTCTTCAAATTTGAAACGAAACTTGATCATTTTAAAAACTGTTTAACTTCTGTTCCTATTTTTTGTGTGTATGATTAATATCGTCAATTTTTTGTAGTCCATCAGAACTATGTTCAAATTTCCATTTCAAAGACCTGCAATAGAAGCAATGTGTGTTTAAAATAATCATTGAAAATTTCTTCATTAAATTTCCTTCACTAGTTAAGGATGAAGTGAACAAAAGGAAACTGAAATCAGCGGATTGATCACAAAAACTGAAAGCCTTCTCGAAAAATACGAAGTTCAAATATCCTTCTACACTTGGTTGGGTTTCTAATAACCAACTCACAACTCTGCGAGATAAATATATTGATCGGCCAAAATTGACTGAACAAAAAAAAGCTAGTTGAACAATAAGTGGGATCAGTACAACAACAAATTGACCAACTTACTGTTCCAGAACGTCTTCAACAAACTCGTCATAATTTGGCAGAAGTCTCTGGACATCTTCCAGGATGATTTTATTTTGTTCATCCGTTATTTTCATATTCTCGTGAGTAGTCATGTCACCCATCTGCTGCATTTACTCTATATCTGAAATTCAACAGCAAAAGAACATTAGAAAATCCCTCGATCCGCGCTTTGAGACTTCGTAATATGAATTTCTGAAAAATTAATTAATTGATGCTATAGCTGAACTTTGTTTTTCCTTTAAAGAAATTTGAGAATTGTTTATTAGTTCAAAAAATTTGGTTTAAGTTTTTTTTCCAAATGATGTCTTCTTAAAGATTTTTGTGCAATTAATCTATTTTTAATCGCAACTAACTAGAATACAATTCACAAGTTAATAGTTTCACCCTTCATTGAAACAAAAATCTACGGTTTCAAAGCATTTTACCGATCACTGTTTTTATTTTTTCTGTTTAAATATTCTTATTTGCACTACACTTATAGAGAAAAAAGCAATTTCAGCTCATCCATTTATTGATTTTTTGCATTTAATGATTGGTTCACTTTGGAAAAAGGATGGCGTTTCATTTCAATCAAAACAAGGAAACTTAAAAAAATATTATATAAATTGCATTTTAATAAATGAATTCAATGACAAACTGTACAACACAAACAGATCGTCAAATTGACAAAGGGGTTTGATTACACAGGAAAAACAATATCATTTAATTTAAACAGAAACAACAGAACAAAAGATGCTTTTATCAGGAATTGTTTTGTTAACACTGTCCATGATCTTATTTTACTATCGACTATAAAACGAGCAGTCTCGTTAATATGTGTTCGCACATGATGTTCCGACCCGCGCTCAACCACATTTTTGACATAACTGTCAACCAAATGAAGAGATAACCAAAAATAGATCTTTGAGCTTAAAAAAACCGTTGCACAAACTACTAAACAAATTACATAAAACCATGCCCCATTAAAGCACTCACGAGATCTCACACACTCAAAAAGACTACGGGAAAAAATAAACAATAAGAAAAAACATTTTTTACGGCAAAATTTCAACATCTAATATTATAAGCACCTCGTTACAACGTCAAAACACAATCAGGAAAAAAACCATAACAACACAAAATTACTTTTTCGTTACAACAAAGCAGTTGGGACTTCATATTAATGAGACCAAGAAAAAATGACGGAAAGAAGCAACAATGAGTCGAAATTGAAAAATCAACTAATATTTTTTAAGCCAAATATATACAAGCGTCTTAAAAACCATTAGCTTTTAACCAAAAAAAAACTTAATAATTTTAACTAGATCATTACGAGACCAATAGAATCCGTCGCTGGTTAAACTAAGCGACAGAAACAGACTAAAGATAGAAAAAATTGAAAAAACTAAAAACAATTTGCGAAAAGACAAATTATTGAAGCCCTTAAAATCTTTCGCTGTTGTCTGATTATTCTGTTTTTTATTTCAAATTTTAGTTCAACTATTTCAGCTAAAACTATACTGAAATATTAAATTTGTTCACTTGGGCCTCAATTCAAAATCATTGTGATCTGTTATTACACGAATGTACCTAAAGAAGAGAAAAAAGAACACAAAAAGGAACTAAAAAATATTTATGAAAATGCCTAGTGTTCAACAAACAAAACATCATTACGACGTAATATCAATAGCCACTTTTAAATTCGAACTAAAAAGTAGAGGACGGGGCCTCTCTATACCGAGAAGTAAATTCAAGTTGACAAAAAACTTAGAAGTATAAAATAGTTTTGAAAAAACAGAAAAAACTAAAACTACGAAAAAACGTTTGAAAACAGATAATATCATAAAAAATCATAAACTTTAAGCCGATTTGATATAAATTTTCTGCATTGAGTAAATTTTTTTGTTCAACATTAAGGACCTTAAATGAGCTTATGAGACCTCTAATCTTTTTGCGGCTACATAAAAAAAGCAGGCAAAACAGCGAATTGAAAAAAAATATAGAGAAAAGTGTCGAAGACATTAAGAAATTAGCTATTTATTAGAAAATTTTTCATTTTCAAATAATTTTTCAACAACAATGGATATGTTATTTATTACAATTTGACTCCAAGAAAACAACAAAAATAAACAAATATATGAGAACCACGAATTTTTTGAGAAAACGTTGTATCACAGCCAAAAAATTCAACAGCTTGCAACGGAAATTAACTCAACTAAAAAATAAGTTACAATACGTTATGCTTCGATAAGAAAGCAAAATTTTGTGTCATTTTTAAACCATCAATATGTTATCACAAAAAGTCATATGACTCTGAAAACGACAACAAATACAGGCAAGAACCAAAAAAATCTGAAGAAAAGGGGAGAAGACATTGTCGGAGCCACTAAACACCAAAACCAAAAGTTTTTCGCTGCAAATTTTATCTATGATCTATAAAAGTCTCCTCTATGCCAATGGGAACTGGCAATAATAGGATAATGTGATAAGAGCTCAAAAAGATCCAAAATTATGAAAAAATATCAAAAATTAAAAAGGAAAACTATGAAAAGTCGTGGCACCGAAGTAATAAAGACCATAATTAGAACATAAAAGCTATAAAAGGTGTTAATTTTGTTTCTATTAGATAGGCGCGTCCTGTAAATTTGTGAGGTGCGTCCTGTCAAGCGTCCTGTCAATTTGTGAGACTGATTTACAGCTCAAAGAAACAAGTTTAAGTTCAGTTAATGTTCACAAGAAATTTTTTTTTCAAAAAACTTTTTTTAAAGTCTTAACCGCTATTAGCTGTCCATTCAAATCACTACATAAATTCGCTATCTACTTGTTAGGAAACCTATTGCACTTTTATTCAACGAGTCCAAGTCATAGGACTTAAAGATTTTATTAAAATCTCAAAAAGAAAATCAGAAATTTCAAAAAAAAAACGAAAACTCAGATTCGGAGCCATAAAAAAGAGCAAATCCTTAAAAACGAAATAATTGATCAATGTTCATCAATTGAATGTAAATGAGACTTAATTTTAAATTATCAGCTCTCAAAAATTGCCTCAAATGGTTTTTAAATTATCAGCTCTCAAATAGAAATCGAATTTTTTTAGCAGTAATCTTCCCTATGAGAAAAAACTTTATTTTTAAATGGCTTTCTGTCTGTTAAAAACACAAGATTGTTTCATTTGCAGCATAAAATCTAAATTTGAATTAACAATTTAAGGAAAAAAATCTCACTTTAAACCTCGATTACTCAAAAAACACAAAATTCAAAAAAATCTTTTTACTTCCGAACTTTACGCTGGACGAGCTTTTTAATAATACCGCTCATTCTTCTCTACGATGAATATATCGATTGGTCAAAATTGTCTGAACAAAAAACGCATTTTAGTATATAGTTTCTCTTCCCACAAGTGGGGTCGGAACTATAACCAAACGGGTGATCTCAAGACCACTGCGTGACAGGTTTTAGATCAAACTAGGAGAATTGGGACTATATAAACCTTCAAATCTCAAGAACAATTTTTATCAGTTAACCCAATTTTTTTTCTTAAACTGTTTCTGCTATCATCTTTGATATTGCAATTCATAGAATTTGAATTGCCTTGGGGTGCTGTCTTTTTTTAAGATCTGTTCACACATTTTCAGTAGTGATTTTGGAGTAGTGATTTTGGTCACGCCGAAACAGGAAGAGGAGCAAAAAAAGCAAGTTCTTTTGCGGCGTGAAATTTTTAGCTCTATTTTTAAATTAGAGTGAGAATACGGTTTATGAAAAAAAATCGCTTTCACGGTAGTGGTTTATGTTCACATGCGGCAATTTTACTTTGACTTTTTACTGTTTTTTTGTTTTTTGGATCCGATTTTCTTCTGAATGGTTTTCCCAATTCAGTCATAGTCCGTTCCTGGTCTAGCTTTTTGTTTAGTCAATGAAAATTCTTTGAATTGTACGTCAATACTTGTTCTGCTATGTTTTTTGATTCTCATTAATGCCACACCGAACACCTTTGCCATCACATTAGCTCAAAAAATTTGACTTTGCGCTAAAACTTAACGAAAAGCTTGAAAGTTTAAACGATGTTTCATTCTCGTTTTATCCGTTTTCACAGAAAAGATGATTAAACCGCTTTAATCTCGTTGATATGATGAGACTAGAGTTGGCTTGAATCTGCCTCTGATCTGAATATCCCAGACCGACGCAATCACCTACCAGAAAAAATCGTGCCCATTATCCAGAGTTTTGAAGACTCTTCCAACCCTTATAATTTGAGCACGCATTCTTGAAGATGGTAGGATCAGAGGTCTCATTTTATTTACCTAAATTAAATTAAAATTAATTGTACGTACCTGGTCACGTATGTGGAACCGTTTGAACCATACAGGTTTATCTTAGTGCAGTTTATGTCTAGTTCAAACTAGTCTCAATTTTGATCAACAATAAAAATAATTTTAATATTTTTCTAAAATATAACGCACCTCAGATAGCGCTTGCTGGCTTTTAGAATAGTAGTTTATATGCTCAGCAACTGTTCTGTATTTGCCAGTAGTTCGAACAATTTTATCAAATCTCGATCAACTTTTCTGAGCCGTTTTTAATGTTATTAAACACAATTATTGAACACGATAAAATAATGTTATAATTTTGTGGCCTTCGTTTTACTGTATATTCTGCGTTAATTATTTTGGTTTGTTAATATAACCTCATTGATAGCAAGCGCACCTTTTAGAAAAGTTTTAATGTAATTGTGTGCACATTATAAGCAGAGAATTCAACCTATACTTTGCACTGACAAGAACTGTAGAACGAAAAAAAAAACTTAAAATAAAGAATGGTCAAACTGCAAAAGTGCCACAAAATTGATAACTTGAGCAATTAAACAGAAAATTTTTTTGGACCGAAGCATTTAACAATGGAAGTATATAAGTTCGTTCCTGCGTAATCACAGGGGTAATCACAGCAGTAGCATGTTCTCAGCTGTCCTTTTCTATGATTCCCCAGACCTCAGACTTCATTTTGTGGGCATGAATGCTCTTTTTTGATGACTAGAAGGAAGAGGGAAGAGATGAGAGAGGAGGGGAGGGGAAGGGAAAGGGTGTTGATTTCAGTTACTGCACCCAGATATTGTCAAAGCCAAAATTGGAAACCATCAAGGGAACGTGTCCAAGCCTTCAAGTTTCTCAAAGTATCTCAATTCCTGCAGCCGGACGATCTCACATTTTGAATTTTAAAGCCAACCTTAGATCGTTTTGTGGACAGTACTGATATTACAAAATGGCATACACTGACAGAATTTAACACTGTCAGTGGATTTAACAGAGCGTGAAAAATGCCATTCTACAATCTTTTATTCTCAATTGAATTGCTTTATTCAAAGGAACATTGTGTAGAACACACTTACATGTTTAATGGATAATTTAATGCACAACTGTCCCTGTCCCATATATAAGGTTTATTTATGTAGTCAAAGACAATTTTTTCTGACTTTGCCACTGTTAGTTCAAAATCTTAATTGCGGTAAAAGCAAATATAGCGCTTTTTTGATTAGGAGCAAATTTGCCTGTAGCCAATCAATGAATTTCCAATTTTTTAATCAGGCGTCTATTAATCAATCATTTTGAATTTTATTATAGTGCCTTTCAATTTTTTGAGACAAGTGTAAATAATTTGTTCTCTGATAGACATGAACAAACAGCTCGTTTTCAATATAACACCATTAAATATATATATATATATATATATATATATATATATTCATAAGTAAATTTTCCTTCTGACCTAACCAAAGAGGAGATTTTGATGCCAAAAAAGAACTAATTATATAAAACATACATCAAAAGCATATTGAGTGAGAAGAATCTGATTACGCAATTTGTGGAATCTAATAACGTAAATTGTAGAATCTGATTACGCAAATTGTGGAATTCAATTAATCAAATTGCGAAATCTAATTAATCAAATCATCTAACCTAATTACGTATGCATTTCGATACGCTTACACTAATCAATCAGTGTAATCACTAAACCGCGTTGGTGGACGAGACTTAATCTCCTCAGCATATTTCATTCCAAGCCAATTTAGCGAACAAAACTGTTTTCCACAAAACTAATGTATTAAGATTGCGCGTGAAATCCGTTTGACAAATCGGTCATTTATGCACCATTTGGGTGTCTACTGACCCCTAATGAAAATTACTGGCAGCATGCGAGTTATTGTATTATTGAATAAAATTGACCGATATAACCAATTAGGTAAATAAGCGAAAATTAATGAAAATCTCGATCCCTGTAATCAAATAAGCAATTTACATCTTGTCTCCAAAATGACTTTGATCAAATTGTCAAAGCCAACACTAGTTTTCAATGATTTCGCAAGCTAAAATTAATTCTGATCATTCATTGTTGTTATAATTATATTGGGCTGCATGTTTTTTTAGCAGACTTCTTCAATTTTGTTTTCAGATACATGTTCTGCTCTATCTCCCAGTACTTTTTAGGTTTTTTATAAAAATTTGATTTTCTAGAATTTTCATTTTATGAGTTTTATATTAACAGCTTTTCATTGTCGTAACAAAAACGGGAACTGTGAGTGAAAAACGATGTTTTCAAATAGGTAAATTGTAACAAGCCCACGAAATTATAGCCCCCATTATGGTATGCATGCCCTGATTGTGGGGGGTTGTAAATTATCTGATCACTCAGCTTGGGGGGGGGGGGGGTGGGGCTATAATGGGAAGGATACCAATAATTTCTTTTTGATTCTTAGATATAGTTCAATGATTTAATCTTTAAAAACGCTTAGTAACTATGTAAAATTGCATTTGAATGACAATCAATTATAGCGAAGAGCATGAAATTTCTTTTTTCGTTCAGTCTGTTGCCCCTTTTTTGAGAAATAATGGTACAGTGGATCTTAAATTCTTGCAATTTACTATCTGGTCTCTCGTTTTCTACAAAGATGGAGTTGTTGTATCAGATAAGAATGTTTTTGCGGTTTATCATGAATGACTTCATTATCTACTTCTGGGTCTATTCTGTTTGCCCCTGTGCTATTTTTTACACAGTAACGTAAATTTGTAACAAAATCACACTTAAAGAACACGGGGGGCCAAAACCGAATAGAGCCCTAATAGCACGTTACTAAATAAAAAATTGCACGTGCGCCTGGGGGCGTAGAAGATTAGAAGATATAAGCCAGCTAAGCTGGGGGGGGGGGGGCACAACAGAAAAGATCCCAAAATCCTTTGGACAATACAGAAAAAAATCACGGCAGGATTATCATGATTACTGTGTTGTTTGTTTTGCGCAGTTCAGCAATAAATGAGCTTGAACACGAGTTTATTTGAAAAATGTTCTAAATTTTTTTAAAAAATGTCATTGAAAAACTTTTTTAATAAACACTGAAATTGCGTGATGGAAACAATGGCAAATCCAACTTCAAAAACCGCAAAACTAATCCGCTTTATTGCTGTTTTCTTCGCGTCTGAAATGCAGTAATAAGATAAATAAGTTTCTCAGTGAGGTAAAAAAAAGTTCAAATCAGCGAAAGACAGTCTTTTCCCTTACCACTTTGTTTTCTATTTCAAGCGTTACCGGCTTCTTCTGAGTCGCAACTTTATTACGCGGGTCTTTCTCTTGTTTTTCCTGGGTCTTGCCGGGAAACTTTCCGGGAACTTATTAAGATTTCCGGGAATCGGTGCACTGGGGGTCTAGGAGTATTAGCCGACCCTGAAATCAGACGACATGCCTAGTAGCCGACATATAACATCAGGACGACGAGAAATCGACATAAACCAGAATCCGATAATTCAAACAGTGTTTCACCTTTATTATTTTCCGTCGTGATAATTTGTTCGGTTGTGATAGCTTCATATCAACTCCCACCCTCCGCCGAGGCATTGCCAAATTAACTAGAAATATATGATACGTTTTCTTTCAATTTTTGTATACTCAATCCAAACTGTGCTTCATTTTGAAGGAAAAAAGTTAACAAATTTTTCTAATGCGAAATTCTTTCTTATAAGGTACCACTGACCTCTGACGCCAGATTTGTTCATGTCAGTCTAGATCAATTTCATTTTGTCAGGGCAAATTAAGTAGGGAGTGGCTGAACTTAATTATTTGATTTTTGGTCCTGTAAACACGGCTGCGACCAAATGCAAACATATTGGTTATGTTGGTAAACAACTGGTAAACAACACACATCGGTTGCATTCATTTTTGTGATCTAGTTAGTCAAACTCATTGGTCCCTAGAACAAATTATTGAAACATGAATAAACTGAACATAGTCTCTTTGTGTTTGTTCTTGGATATCTCTGACGCACTAAACTACCTTCAACAACCTGTTGGTAGAAAAACAGGAGGAAACTTGTTTTCCCAGAAAGTAAAGAGCGCAATCATAAACGGGATTCCCAGTCGACAGAGGCTGTTCTATGTGAAGGTCAAGACAGACGAGGGTAAAGACTTCTGTGGGGGAACTATCGTAGACATTCAGTGGGTGATCACTGCTGCTCATTGTGTAGCGTTCAAAGAAGGTTTGAGAGGCACATTCATTAATTACCACTCTTTGCGATAACATAAACATAAATAATCGGTGACGTGATGTCAATTTCTATATAAAGTACGCATTTAGACGTTGACTGTTTAATTCACCGACAAGTAATGCACACGTTGTTATCGCAACAAGAAGAGATTTTTATAGACAAACAGTACTCCGTGATTGGACTACTAAAATTTAATAGACACAATTGTAGACACTACTGCTTTTAATAGACACTAGTGCTTCCTATCTCTTTAGTTTTTATGGGACAATAACAGTTCAATTCATCGATAAGTTATGTAGCTTTTGTAATCGCATGTAAATTTGATCCAAAAATATGGTTATTATTGCCCATTCAAAGTCAGTCAGCAGCTCTTCGTCGCCTCGCTGAGTAATAACTTTTCATCCGAGAAAATAACAAACGCCGCTATTGATAATTAATCAACTCCGGCTGCGATTGCAACTGTTGGATAACTTAAGAAATTAATTGTTTACGTCCGATAACATACCCAAGCAGTGGCAAAAGCAATGCTTTTAAATTTAGACTACAATGTTCTGAGACACTTTTCTAGCAAGTTTTGCTGTAAGCAAAGTGGCGAGAAAAGAATGGACTAAAGTCAACTGCACTAAAGTTTAAATCACGCAATTGTTCTAGCCTAGCAAGGGTTGACTGCAATCATTAACAAACTGTTGTTTTGCAATCTGGAAGTTACTCAACACATCAGTTTATCTCGAGGTTTGATAGCTTCTGTAAAATAAAAAATTTTTTTACACATCAGGTAAAAATACGCTTCCTGGACTAAACAACAAATCTTAATCAGCTCCGACACAAAATTGCAAGTCTTGTATCGCTACTGTATCAGAGCTCAGATCATGTCATTTTTTACACATTGCAAGTTTTGAAAAGAGTCTTAAGGCTTGACTAGTCTTGAATCAGTCTTGGCCATGACTTAACTAGTTTTTTAATCAAATCTAGCTTATGATTTATGATTTTCACGGTTTTTTTGTTCCCTTTCGTTGAAGTGCCCGTGTCGAGAAAAAAATCGGAAAAATGTGTAAGATAAGCGGTGAAAAATTAGTTTTTTCACCGCCAATTTCATACATAATTTTGCGATGAAATGCGGTGAATGCGGTGAAATTATGTAAGTTCACCGCTAGAGTAAGCGGTGATCTTACAAAAATTCATCACAATTCAGCGCTAAAACGTGTAGCTTCACCGCTGAATATAGTGGTGAAATTACTGCTGTCCTCACAAAATTTTAACACTTTTCGTCTAAGTGGTGAATTTATATAAGTTCACCACTAAGTTAAGCGATGAATTTATCTATTTTCACCGCATTCACTGCTGCTCTCACAAAACTTTAACACTTTTTTCTAAGCGCTGAATATATTTAAGTTCACCACTAATCAAAGCGGTGAATTTATGTATTTTCACCGCCTTCACTGCTGTTCTCACAAAATTGTATTACTTTTTTCCATGTGGGGATTTTATGTAAGTTTACCACTAATTTCAGCTGTGAATTTTTGTAATTTCACTGCACTCACAGCTTATCTTACATATTTTGCACACTTTTCATCAAAACGGTGAATTTATGTGATTTCACCGCTAACAGGCGACAAAGGTTTTTTTCACCGCATTCACAGCCTTATTAATGTAATTTCACCGCATTCACCGCTTATCTCATAAAATTTTCAGCATTCACCGCTTATCTTACATAAATTTGCGTTCAATGGCGTTGACACCACGACCCGGATGACAACAAAATAATAGGTCACCATTTGAAATGCATTGCCTCCAAATATCTCAATGTGAAAAAAGAAGAACACAGGAAACCGAGCACCTATACAGAATTCACAGGTTGACAATGAAAAACGGCAAGTATCACCAAAATATACCATACGCACCTTGTTATAAGTTAACCTTATTGAAAAAAAATAAGTTCCAACACGATATATGTCACATTTCAAAAAACTGCTCATTGTAACTTTTGATCATGGTAAGTTCCTCATAGTTCAGACATGTTTACAACTGGAGAAAAGCTTCGAGCAATTTCTCTGCTAATTTTTAAATGCATAAATAAGCAATCCCTACTGTATTAAACTAAATGCAATTTTCCTTGTGCTACGTATAATTCAGGAATTGCCAAGTCTTGGCCAGCACTTGAATCAAAACCACATAAGTCTTTGTAAGTCTTGCCAACTCTTAGGAGTTGAAACAAGACATTATCAGCACCGATTTGTTGGATAAATAACTGCATTTCACTGGCGAAGTGCTGAACAAAACTTGAATCTCGTTCTATATCTCATTGCTCAGGATTTTGGAAAAGTTCATAATTTCAAAAATTCAAATTTCATAAATGGAATTTTCAGCCAAAACTGTTTCATAAAGACATCAGATTGATCTGCTTACACTGAACCTGGGGAAATTTTTTGATAAAGCGAAGTGAAAAGAAGATGTTTACACTTTTTAATTCAACTAAACCCTGAAATTCAAGCTAAACCATTCAAAAAACAACGTACAAAAAAGTTTATTCATTTAAAGTCAAATATACTAACAGTCGAATTTTTTGTCAGAACAAAACCGGTAATATTGAACAAATCTAATATACTGATACTTTGTTACGAATTACTTGTGAGTTTTTCTTTGTCGTAAAAATGTAAGCAAAAACTAGAAGAAAATAATTCTCTGATCTGAGACATTCCGAGGGAATGTTGAAAAAATTTTGAGTCTGAGGATGTTTCAAAATTAAGGTTTTTGCATTTTCAGCACCTATGTGAAAGTTTTGCATAAGTAAGTGATTATGCCTCGACTTGGGAAACGGGAAGGCAAAAGAGCTTCCATAAATAGATTGACCTAAGAACCTAAAGCCACTGTCATTTTGAAGAATTTGTGTTATTTTTCTTTTTTCTGATTTTTCTGATTTTTGCAGTTCAAGACATGTCTTGCAGTTCAAGGCTAGAAACTTCCTTTTCATATAAAAACTATTGGTGCTCTTGATTGTCAATGTTCAGGTTGCTTGAAAAATGAAATTAAAAACCACGTTCATTCTCATGTAACAGGGCATGCCTGGGGTTAGGGCTTCATTGTGGAAAGATTTATAGTACAAGAAAAATTCGCGAAAACGTAGAAGTCGAGCCCTGTTATTCAGATGGTAGTCATCCCTTTTTTTGTCGCTATAGATTCGACAAAAGATTTCACCAATAATGTTCTCCTATTTTTACGAGTTCTGTTAAAAGCAAATAATTGCCTGAAGATAAATGTTGTTATCTTCTATATCGTTGTCGACTACTTTCAAAGTTTACTGACCAATCTATTATTCTGAGCCAAGAAGACATAGCTGAAAAATAAATCAAAACGGGCGTCTATCGGTACAGAAAGGAGCTACTTACAAAGAAAGTGGGCGGGGTTTTCAGCCATTTTCGGCTGAAAAACGACTGAAAACGGACTATAACTACCTGAATGACAGAGGAATTGGATCTGGGTATGGTTTTGAAAGTACCGACGCCAGTAGCAGTGGTGGCGGTGGAGGTGGCGGTCAAGCGTGAAGTAACGGCAGCGGGGGTGAACATAAAACCTCGAAATAGTGGCACGTTACAAAAGTTTTCGAAATTCGAAATTTTCAATCGAAAAAAAAAATGAAAAATTGGTTTTTGACTCGGGAGTCAACTGCCAAGTGTTATCCAAGTCTGCGCTAAGAATTGTCAGACTTCTGAGACATGTATTTAGACATGCCCGGTACTGAGAAGTAAAATAAGACTGGATTTAGACTTGCCTAGTACTGATGTTTACTTGGAGTTCGGTCCGGGTCGTCAAACTTAGACCGTTATCTCGCGAGATCTTTTCAAAAGACGGTTATGATGCAAGATCCCGAAAGTTCCCGATTCTTGCTAGGTAACAGTCCGCAATAGGATGGATGAGCCCTCGATAAATTTCTTTGTTTTGCCGTTAAGTGCGTACTCACCTAGCCTGTGTTTTAGCTTCTAATTTGCGTGTGTTGGTGGGAGACTTCTCTGACCCCGAAACAGATCTTGTTGAGCATTCAGTCGTCTCTCTTCATATAGCCGAAGGGTAAATAAATCAACATCGCATCATAACTTCTGTAATTAGTGATAGGAAATATTGAGATATTTTTGAAAAACTAGCCGATGAATGGTTTAGCATGAAACTCTAATTTAATTGTTTAAATTTTGCTTTTCTATGGCGCCAATCACTTCGAATTATCCAGTATTGTTGATAGTAGTTTCTATCTTTCAAAGAAGTCTTTAGGAGCTAAATTTAAATAAAGGTATGTTTTGCGTTTTTCTCCGAGTTCGGTTGGGGGACTCAAAAACTGTTTCAATATTTTTCAAATGAAAAACCATTTGGTCTCACCAACGCTGGGATTTGAGATGCTTAAAAAACCCGAATTGTATGCAAATATGAATGAAAAAAGCGAAATAAATAGCTAAAAAAATCTTAGATAACTGACTCAGCAATCATTTTAAACTGTTGAAATGAAAAATTCCACCACTTCGACTTTACTGTGTGAATATTTTTTAGCCAGAAGTACACATTGTATATTAACACCACATAGTGAACTGCAATTTCATCGCAAGAATTTTTTAAATGCTGGTAGGTTTATTATTTACTGTGAGAAATGATTGAAAAGTGTTAAAGTTAGACGAAAATGACCAGAGTGATGGAAGGTGACTAACTAATGTGCTCCACCACATTCATTGGATGCAATGCCATTTTAGAATCAAGTCTCGTTTCTATGCCATCGGAGATTCCCATTAAAGGTTTATATATCAAGACATTATAGAATTAAGTGGTCTTAATTTACCGGTTAAAAGTCTTAATTTAAAATACCGGTTAAAAGTATCATTTTGTTAGGTTGAAAAGTGGTCAAAGTTGACCATTGCCAAATCTACCCATCAAAAATAATCATTTCTTATATGCAAAACAGTCAAAAACGAGCATTTTGGCTGAACAAATGTTTTGCCTGTGACCGTTTCTCCAAAAGCGTGCATTTCTAAAAGTTTTTTTAAAAAAAAATTGGGATTAAAAATCAAATGGAGAAGCGTCTCTCTTTTAGGCACGAAAAAGCTAAGATTCAATCTATCATCTTCATTTTGATATCTCCCTGTTTGATGAAAAAGAAGACTTTGTCCAAAATCGCTCACTATATAGATGAAGCTCGAAAAATATCGTGGAATCAAAATGGCGATATCGTACTTCTGAGTTCGGACTCTAAGTTACATGACCGTTACATATTTTTGAATATTGTAATGACGTGATCAAGACATACCCAAGAGATACACAGGGCTTTTTGAGGGTCAATTAGGAATTGACATCTCAAATCTTGATGAACTAGAAGGTTCTTAAAAACAGTTCTTATCTTATCACCTCACGAGTGCTGCTTATTGACTGCATCTTCATCCGAGCTACATCAACGTAAACTTTTTGAATTTTGAGTTTAAACATTGTTCTTAGCTTCTCTGATTTGACAATTTTATTTACAATTATATTCAATTTTGTAACGTGGATGTTGTTGATGTAGATTTGAGATGTCTGCAAGGCCACTGAATGACATAGCCCTACTGAAGATGACTGCTCCACTATCTGGCCGAGTGCATGTGTTGCCCTTGTGCTCTGAATGGTTGTCGCCAGCGGATAAACTGGCTACTTGTGGCATGGGCACTACCACTGGCACTGGAAAGTCATTCGAAATACCAGAACAGCTACAGGTATCAGACACACTGCGCGCTTACCTTCTGCACTTTCTCATTCGGGAATTTTGTGCACTTTAATTTCACTCTTCAGTTTCAGAACTAGAAACAAAATGTAGTTAGTTCCTTTTTTTATGTTTTTAAGGCTTAAAATTGCAACTCATCCGCTTTATTTTTTTTGCAACTGATCTCACTTTTTTTTGTTTTCTGAAGTTTTTTGAAGAAGACTTCTGTTTTCTTTTCTGGACACGAGGTACATCGAGCACCGATCAGAGATGATAAAAAGAGTTGTCCTGATTTGTCAAGATTTTCTCAAGTGCTGTCAAGAAATTTTCTTGGTTTATTTTGATGAGATCTTACTAAGATTTACCATGAAGATTTTCTATGAAATGTTGGTATTTCAAGTTCTTGGAAAGATGTTTTAAGTTTTTCAAGAGATGTCAAGATCATGCAATTCTTGTCGAGGTGTATCAAGTTTCAAGGATCTACTGTCGTGGTCGATAACACGGGTCAAAGAATTCAATAAGTTGAATTTTAAATTAAATTTTGAACTGAAAATATACAAAAATTAGCTTGTATTTATATTGGTTATCTATGCAAAAATATACAGAGAAAATTTAGATTAGCTAAAAATATTTTACATGATTGGCATGTGAATAGATCTTAACTCCGAATCCCGGAGGTGACTTTCTATTTTCATCAACATTTCATGAGAATCATATATGGCTTGGGTACAATCGAGTTCATTAGTTGGAGGTCGGTGGATGTTAGAATCAGGTTTCTGTTGGTGGGAGAATTTACTTCTGACATATGATTGATAGGTCAATAAGATAATGATAGCGCCAAAACAAAATTAGAATTGAGTTTAGTTTTGTAGCCATTACTTATTGACACAGCAATAAAGTTCGTCAGGTAAGTTCTTCTTTCGTTCTTTGAAACTTTAATAAAACATCTAAGTTTCTTGATGTTTCATTGAAACCATCACATCCTCCCTCCTTTTTTAAGCAAGTTTGTGGGTATAGGTTCTCCAAATCTGTCAGGTTGTTTTCTGTTCCTGGTTGATGTTCGTGAAGGCTCTGAGGTTTCGGGTTGTTGGTGCTCTGCAGATGATGTGGCTGCAGAAGCTTCATCTTGATGTGAAGGTCCCACATCTGTGTTCTGAGGTTGTAGTTCTGATTGAGATATGATCTCCTCCACTGCTGGTTCAGTTTTCACATTGTCCTCGTCTAGTCTCGCAATTTGGTTGTCGCTCACTAGAATAGTCCGTGCTGAGTTTTCAGGCTGTATGAAAGATGTGTTCAGGCCCTTCCTGATGATGAAGGTAGCAGGAACTGTCTTTGTGTTTTCGTCGGCCTTGAATAGAATGGGTTCGCACAAGTCGAAATCTGCTATTGCTGGTAGTCTCACTCTGCGTCCCAACAAGAGTTCAACTGGAGTTTTGCTCCTCGTCTTTGAAGGGTTGCGATGTGTCATCAGTGCCCTTTGCAGGAATGCTCCAAATGACACATTAAGTTTGGGACTCCACGCTTGAAGTGCCCGCTTCACTGTCTGAACTGCTCTTTCAGCTAGTCCATTAGCTCTTGGATAATAGACGGGTGATTCTATTTTCTTAATTCCCAGTGATTCACACCACTGTTTAAGGTCACCACTTACAAATTCAGGACCATTATCAGAAACTAAAGTTTTTGGTTTTCCGAATCTTGCAAAGATTTGACTAAGATATCTTTTAACTGTTTCTGATGTTCTATTTCCCGCGGGGAAGGCTTCTATCCAACCAGAACCCGCGTCAACAATTACTAATATATTGCCTTGGTCCTTAACATAACCCCAGTCCATGTGGAGCCGTTCCCAAACGTCGGCTTCTGGCCACGTAGAGACTGTTTTTCCCAGGCTAGGCCTGTTCAATTGACAATTCTTACATTTACTAACAAAGTGTTGAACGTCTTGGGTAATGCCAGGCCACCAAGCTATCATTCTGACTGATGCCTCAGTTGCATTCTTTCCGGGATGTGTCTCATGCGCTTTTGCCAAAACCAAGTGTCGTAGTTTGGGTGGAATGAAAGGAACAACACCTCTGAAGATGATTCCATTATGTAAAGTAAGTGCATCTTTCTGTTGTTCGAATCCTTTTTCCGCTTCTGAACATTGTTTCCAATTGCCGCTTTTGATTCGTTTCATTATGTCTTGGAAGAGTCTGTTTGTTCCAAGTTCAGTTTTGATTTCTGCTTGGGTCACCAGATCACTCTGAGCGAAGTATATGTTATTGATTGCAAAGCACACTCGATCGTTGTCGGATTCGTCTTCGTCAAAATCCATTCTGCTCAAAGCATCTGCATGGGGTATCTGATCCCCTGGTGTGTACTTCAACTCATAGTCGAAACCCATTAGAGCTATTGCCCATCTTGTGATTCTCGCTGATGCTGTCTTTGGGATCTCCTCGTCTGGTGCAAAGAGATATTTGAGTGGTTTGTGGTCAGTCTGTAGGGTAAATCGTCTTCCAAGAAGGAATTGCTTCAATCTTGTGACCACAAAGACAATTGCCAGTGCTTCCCGCTCTATGTTCGAGTAGTTTTGCTCCGCTGGAGTCAATTTTCTCGATACATATATGACTGGATGTCCTTCTTGCGAAAGAACCCCGCCAATGGTTTTTTCAGAGGCGTCAGTAGTAACTGTTGCTTCTTTTTGTAGACTATACGATTGTACTAGTGGGTTAGCACATAATTCATTTTTTATGTCTTCAAATGCTTTTTGTTGCATTTTGCCCCATGAGAAATCGCTATTTCTCATGTTATTTAAGGGTAGCATTTTTGTTACAAAATCAGGAATCATTTTTCCGTAAAAATTAGCTAGCCCAACAAACGATTCGAGTTGTTTATTGTTAGTTGGTGTTTTTGCATTTTTTATTTTTTCAACATGTTTGGGATCTGGTGCTATTCCCTCCTTTGAAATGGAGTATCCCAAAAAGCTAACGCTATCGACTGGTTTTGAGTTAGATTTTTTCTCATTAATAGTAAAGTTTTTCTCACGTAGTCGACTCTTGACTGCAAGCATTCTCTTGTCGAACTGTTCCTTGGTAGTTCCATACACCAATACATCGTCTTGAAAGATCACAACACCTTTGATTCCTTTGAGTGTTGATTCTATGCAATTCTGGAAGATTGAAGAAGAGTTTTTCAGTCCCTGAGGTAGTCGGCACATCTTGAACAATCCCTGAGATGTGCTGATTGTGCATATATCTTTTGCTTCTTCGTCAAGTTCAATTTGATAGTAGGCATCTGAGAGGTCAATTTTGCCAAAGTATGAGGCCCCATGTAGGTTATGGAAGATCGTCTCCATGTCTGGTATTGGGTAGTCCTCATCCATGACCTTTCCATTGATGTGCACTTTCAAGTTCACGCAAAGTCTCAGTTCTCCCCTCTTCTTTCTCTGCCACACCACATTAGTCACTCCTCCTGGCTGTACCGGTTCAAGGATGCCTTGTCTGACCATTTGTTCCAGCTTCTCTGTGACCTTGTCTTGAAGAGGCAGAGGTATTTTTCTGGCTTTGCAGAACATTGGCTGTGTTCCTGGTATCAACTTCACATGAGCTTTGTAACCCTTCACAGCAGGTAGGTGCTCGGCTGTTATGTTGTTCACGCCGTGCTTGCGTAGAAGGTCTCTACCAAGTAGTCCAAATTCTTCATCAGACTGCACAACTGCAAGTTGTTTTTGAGTGAGCCTGCTTCCGTTCCCCTCAACGTCACAAGCAAGTGATCCCAGAAGCGTTAATTGATGACCATCATAAGCTTCAAGGTGTCTTATCTTACCATCCAACTGAGGTTTACCAAGCTCAGTCCATATTTTTGATGATATCACTGTGCTATCTGCACCTGTGTCTACCTGCATTTTTACTTTGCAGTTATTTATTGAGATGTATTCCCATGTCAAAGACATGCTAAAGATTTGTTCTTTAGTATAAAACATTCCCGTCTCCGATGCTGGAGATGCTTGCTCTGAAGAAACATTTTCTTCTTCGCAAAAGTTATTCTGTTTATTGTACTTACCTGAATTTGGTTGGGGTTTGCTTCTACACATTTTTGAGAAGTGTCCCACCTTTTCACAGGTGTTGCATTTCTTACTTAGCGCTGGACAAGGTCTACTAGAGTGTGGCTTACCTCCACACCTAGTGCACATGTTGTTGCTTTTATTAGTCGTAATTTTTTCATTTGGTTTTCGAAAAGTCTTTTTGAAGTTGAACCCAACTTCTTCTTTCACCGTAAAGGGCTTATTACCTGATGAAGAACTTGCAAAAGCCATTGCTTGACTTCTGAACTGTAAACTCTAGGTCATTTCAGTAACCGACATTGCTGGTTTTGCTTTAATACCGTCTAGTAGTCTAAGTTTTGCTTCATGGTCCCTCAAACCTGAGATAAACTTTATTTTTACCAACTCCTCTTCGGGGTTGGCCGCTGTTTTTAATTTTTCGAAGTCACAATAGCGTGCTTCTTCTCTAAGACGTGCTAGGAAGTCGTCGTCTGACTCCCCTACACCTTGTATAACGGACAGAAATTTAGCCCTTTCTGCCGTTACTACTCTCTCTTTAGGAGAAATAGAGTTTTGAATCGCCAATCTGATGTCTTTATACGGAGTGTCTATCAAATTCCTAGGACTCATTAAGCTCCTAAGTTTAATAATTGCATCTTGCCCGCACATACTAAGAAAGAGATTGGTTACCTGTAGGTCATGTACAGTACCATCGGTGTTGACCTTGTCCTCTTTCTTCTCTGCGCGACATTTCGCCACAAAAGACATAATCCACGCAGTAGCTGATTCTGCATTCTGTAGATCCAAAATTTGTCTGTCTGTAGCTGGTCTGGACACCATTGTCGTGGTCGACAACACGGGTCAAAGAATTCAATAAGTTGAATTTTAAATTAAATTTTGAACTGAAAATATACAAAAATTAGCTTGTATTTATATTGGTTATCTATGCGAAAATATACAGAGAAAATTTAGATTAGCTAAAAATATTTTACATGATTGGCATGTGAATAGATCTTAACTCCGAATCCCGGAGGTGACTTTCTATTTTCATCAACATTTCATGAGAATCATATATGGCTTGGGTACAATCGAGTTCATTAGTTGGAGGTCGGTGGATGTTAGAATCAGGTTTCTGTTGGTGGGAGAATTTACTTCTGACATATGATTGATGGGTCAATAAGATAATGATAGCGCCAAAACAAAATTAGAATTGAGTTTAGTTTTGTAGCCATTACTTATCGACACAGCAATAAAGTTCGTCAGGTAAGTTCTTCTTTCGTTCTTTGAAACTTTAATAAAACTTCTAAGTTTCTTGATGTTTCATTGAAACCATCACATCTACAAAACCCAATAAGAGACGAACAGTTAAAACAATCAACCAGAAAATATAAGAAAACAAGAGGGATTAACTTTTTAAATGGAAACATGTAAGCAACGTCCTTCTGCATTTGATGCTCATAAATGCAAAAAACGCTCATAAATCCCCCCCCGCCCAGTAAATTAAGCACCACCAATACATATATGCTTAAACATTGTATGCATTTGAATTCTCTCGGATTCTGTTTATATATATAATTCCTAAGAAATAATTTATCAGATGGGAGCTAAATATTTATTTTTAGAGGGTGCCTATATTGTGTGTGTGTGTGTGTGTCTGTATGTTTGTGTGTGTATGTGTGTGTGTGTGTGTGTGTGTGTGTGTGTTTGTGTGTGTGTGTGTGTGTGTGTGTGTGGGGGGGGGGGGGTTAGATGAAGACAGTTCAAAGTTCCAAATTTTGTTGCTTGCTTAGGAAGCCAATTTCAATCTGGCCCTCTATTTTTTCGACGAATTGTCCTCCCTTACACAATGCAGGGATGACAATGTGTGCGTATACGACAACATCCAGTATTCCAACATTTGCTACATGGATGATGGGGGTCCTCTCTACACCTTCTGGTGTGGAACCCATCAGCCAGAGTGCTTATACGGAGTGGCCAGTTACTCTCTGGCTAAGCAGAAAGCACCCTCAGCTAGATGTAACTACGGCAGTTTCTTCGCAAGTGTGCCCTACCTGTATGAGTGGATTGTGGAAACTGTTACGCTTAATTGAGATGGAACGACGTACAACAACCGATACGAGAAAGGGAAACTAGACGCAATCATTGTGAAACGAAACAAAATGCACAACGTACTAGCTTGTAAATTTGCTGATTAAACAATGAACTATATGCAATAAAATTGGAATTTTCTTGCAATTGCTATTTTCGTTAATTCCTCTCCGAAATTTTGAATTCATTGGAGAGCCTTTTGACGCGTGCCTTTTTATAAATCGAAGAGGAAAATTGGTATTGTACACGTTCTCAAAACCCGAAGCACAGTATTGTTGTTCTACAGAAAGGTTTTTTTTAAACCTAAAAATTCACTTTGTTCGAGAATTGAACTCAGACACTTGTTTTTGAACATTGACTTCTGTTCTTCAAATTTGTCTTCCATTTCCGATAATTGTTCCGAGCCCCACTTTAGTGGGGAGGGAGGAACTATATACCCAACTGGGTTTTTTTGTTCAGTCAATTTTGACCGATCGATATATTCATCGTAGAGAATTGTGAGTGGTATCATTGAAAAGCCCGTCCAGCGTAGAATACGGAATTAAAGAGATTTTTTTAATTTTTGTTTTTTACCGGGAGTTGTCGAGTTTTAAATTTTGTGAACATTCGACTGTTTTTGTTCACATTTTCAGTAATTTTTGCTAAAATTTGGCACGATTTCGCTAATATAACTCAAAATAAGTAAAAATTTTTGACGGCAGAGTGTTTTTATTACCGTTAGAGATATAAGAGCATTGTTGAATTGTTTGATTGAATTTTTTTGCTAAAATTATTGATAAAACTTTCAAAATTCGAACTTTTTTCATCAAAAATGGCAAAAAATATTATTTTGGTCCAATTTGTGAAAATTTGACAGACTTAGTGATCTAGAAACCTTAAAACAGACTCCCTAATCTGAAAAAGAAATTCATCTTAAAGGAAAGTTGCAATTAGGCGCCGTATGAAAGTCTTCTAGAATTAAAACTTTGCCGTTTTTTTACAGATTTAACTCGATAATTTTACAAAATGCATCGTTCTTTTTTTAATATTTGAAGAATTCCACGCAACAATTGGTTTAATTCGCAAACACTTAGATTAATTGGTCGGTTTCCTGGGCGGGCGACAAAATCAGGGAGAGGTTCGACAACATCATGGATTATTAGAATCAGAGACTTTTTGGTTTTTTTTGGTGCTGCCTTTTTTCAAAAAATTTTGCTTTTGTTTTTTTAATGTTAATTACGGACAATATTTTTTGCTCACGTCTTCATTAATGAAAACTTAAATTTACGTTAATTTGAGGCCGAATGTCGATACAGTTTGTTTTCAGAGAAGCAAAGGGTTTTTATGGCTTTGAGGAAGAGTTTTAGTAAAATTCAACTGAATTCTTGTCTATTGCCTTCAATTGTTATTCAATTGGCAGTATGATTTTCAAATTTAACCACTTACAGTTCTGAATTTCTTCCTCAAGAGAGGCAAGGGAAACTTTTCTATTCATTCGGTTGTTACCTAGTTTCGCTTATGCTATTGAATGTATTTGTTTTAAAGAAATTTCTGTGATTTTTTAAAACAGGTCAAACTTTCCTTCGTATGGAACACAAACCAATTTTGTGGCCAATTGTTTAAACAAAAGGTTTTCTTGCTTTTTGTACTACGAGTTTTCATACCAACTTTTCTGATTTTTGTGCGTAATTTCCCATTTTCGCTGTTGTTTTTGCTTTTGTAAATTGTAACATTGTTTAACAATCTAACTAAAAAAATTTTACAACATTTGAAACTGAACAAATTTTTTGTTTTCAAAACATATGGTTTGAAGGGCTGCGACTTGCAGAAAATGGTATAGTTTTTTTTGCCCTTTATTTATTGTTAATTTCTGTTGTCATATGCCAAAATTGTGTAATGAAAAATCTCTGTGGCCAACTATAGATAAACAAACGAACTTAAAAACTGATTTCAGTAAATAGCTAATGGTTGTTTTGACTTTAGATTTAAATTTCTAAAAAAGAAGAGTAATAGTTTTTCTATAACTTATCCCTTTTTGTTCTGGATGGCAATTTTTTCCGTAATTTACGATGTTTATCATTTTTGTAAATTAGGCTTCACTATTTAGAGCTCTTTTAAATGTTTTTGTTGAATCGAACAATAATTTTTTTGGGGTTTCAACGTTTTAAATGATGTCTTCAGGGCTAAGACCATTTGTTTCAGAAGAATTTTGTGAAGTTTAGATACTTTTCAGTTTTTGTGGTTCATTTTGTTGTCATTTTGCGATAGTCGTTTTACAAGAAGACTTTATGAAGGTCAAAAGAGACGCAATTGAGGATGTTATATTCTAGCGGTTAATATTTTATAAAATAATGGCTTCGAAACTGTGGTATTGTAAAGTTGTTTGTGAAAATTATTAGTTCAGTTCGTATTTAATGTTATTTTATTGTCTTATGAATTAGTCTCATCAATAACAGTCGCAATGAGTTTTCCATGTAGTGGCAAGACAAACTGTCTCCTCTTTTAGTTGAAAAGATTGTTGGCTATGATTTTTGAAAAAATTTGTTTTTAAAAAAAAAGAGAGAGATTTTTGAGATCTTCCAATTTCATTACTTTTAAATTGTAGCGCAGAATCTCTATATACAATTCACATCATTTATCTATTGAAATCCATTTTACTGTTCATAACGGTTTCATTTTCCTCAAACGGTCTTCCTTCTTCGAACAACCAGTTTTCATGATACAATTTTCGTAATTTTTGCATATTTGCCCCTTTTTTGTAGGTTTGTTTTCTTTTCACAGTATCCCAATAATAGGCGTAATTCTGATTTAAAAACGTTGTTATCTTCAAACAATCCAAACGAAAGATTTTATTGTTTTTGTGATCGCCTTAATAATTAATTGATTGCGGGGATAAGTTTTTCGTGCATAATTTGTCGTGCAAATTTTTAGTTTTCGCCTGTATTTGTCGTTCTTTCTGTAATCGAATGCTATATCCTGGTAAATGAAAGGCCTCAGTCGCTTCCTATTGAGGCATAAAAGATTCTCTCATTGATTTCATTCGATGCGTAATATTTCTAATCAGTTCAAACTTAATTCTTTTTTAAAAAAAAATCAAAGTTTTAATAAACTTTGTCACTTTTGCTCATTTCTGGTCGACTTGTCCTCAATTGGCATTGAGGAATTGTCCCATATTTTTTCCAAAAAAGTGCCAGTTAATCTTCTGAGTATAAATTTTGTCTGATACCATTTCGATTTGGTTTTCAGAAAATGGACAAGGTGTTTTGGTCGTAATTAATATTTTTAACTATTTGATTTTTATTGCCGTCT
>NC_134469.1:73261160-73743130 GCF_964194025.1 Convolutriloba macropyga | reverse complement strand
AAAAAGACAAATTAGATCACCAATTATATTTTCCATCACATTATTTCACTGAAAAGTGAAAAACCAAAGAAGGGTCAGAGCTATTATATCAAAATACATATTCCGATAAAACATCACGAAAAAACAAGAAAGTCCCAAGAATAAAAATAAAAGAAAATACGAATATTCAGAAGATTAGTGATTTCAACGTTTTTGTTTAACTGTTATATCTTATATATATATATATATATATATATATATATATATATATAAATATATAGTATATATATAATATATATATATATATATAATATATAATATATATATAGTCTAGTTTAGCATTAATTTATTGAGTTTTAATTGTCCTGCTCTTGCGTTTTCCTACCTTTTAGGTTTTTTTCAATAGAATGACAATAATACGTTTCTCGGTAGCATTTTCTTATGTTTCCAACAACCCCACCAAAATTCCATTATTATTTTTTGCGAACCCAAAAAAGCCCAAGTCTTTTTCAAAAATTCTGTAAGAACGATAAGATAGCCTCCAAAGCAAATTAATCAGTGGATTAAAAATTGATGCATTAGATTGCTGTAATATGTCAATATTAAGAAAGCGAGTCAAGACGAACAGCAAAATCAAGCAACAACAACAACAAACATTAATTACATCAAAAAACTTATGTCCCTCTTAAAAACTAAATTTAATAACAAAGGTCAACATACCGTCAGATAAACCTAAAACAAAACAAAATTAACTTATAAATCACCAGAAAACATATGCGACCCAGTCCATAAAAAAGTTTGGTAACAATTATACAAAAAAGAACAAAAACAGTAGAGTAAAAAAAATTAACTTATTCTTTGAAACAGTTAACTTCAAAGTAATAAATACCATTAGGAATCAATTAATTTTAGCACAAATTTAGGATTACTACTGCTTCTAAAGAAGGGCATTAGGACCTGTCCTTATTCATTTTTTAAAGCGGCTAAAAAGAACAACAAAGAACAAACAAAATTTCAATTGAAACTTGCCAGAAAACGCTGTCAAAACCGTCAAGCCAACTTTTGGCACTCAAAATAGATTTGATTGCGCCTTCTTCAAACATTTATAATGTCTTACGTGGCCATTCATTAGTAAGACTAGGTAACAAGTAGACAAAAAGCGAAGTGCTAAAGTATGTATAATTTCAATTTTTTTTTCGAAACAAAATTACATTCAATGTCATGAAAGGCATTAATTACAAAAAGAGGTATTTAAATAGGGTCGTTTATTCATGAAAAAAAGCCCACAAGACCTGTAATTATCCAGAGTATTTTTTGCATCTACAAAAAGAACGTGAAATATGACAAAAATCAAATTAATTTACTTTTTTTTGTGAAAAACCGGTGCCAAAGCCAGTAAGGTCATAACAAATTCTTTAAAAAAAATGTTGGGACACCAATCCCTTTTATTCCCTTTTATTCCCTTTTTTTAATTTTGGAAAATGATTGTTTTCAAAGTCATGAAAGAAATCAGCTATCTACTAATATCAGAAAATCGGTTCTTCTATTCTTCCATGAAAAGCCAATGAAAGTTATCACTATACAGGAAATTTCCTACGACCGAAACGACAAAGTATAAATGACAGTTAGAGACAAAATTAAAAAATTCAATTGATTTCTTCAAGAAAGAGGCGTCGAGGCGGTTAAAACGATGAGGTATATCTTTCAGGATTTTAATATGTTCAATTGTGCCTTATTCTTAATTCTAATAAGGTGACATGAGAGCTGTCAATATTGTGATAATGTGACCAAATTAAAGAGAAAACGTGAAAAACTGGCAAATATCAAAACAAACAAAAATCTGAAATCTTGTAGTATCAAAGCCAGAAAACAATAACTTCAGGCTTAAAACTGCAACCGAAAATAAATATTAAATCAGTAGAAAGAAAAAGCAGTCTTTCTTTGCTGACACTAAGCTGGAAGTTGAACAAACTGAGAGAAAAATAGAGGAAAAGTTAATTAAGCCATTATTTATTGAAAAGTCAATTATTTTTAAAAAAAGAAACAACCATATACTTTCAATTAAAAAATTAAATGCATTAGCTTGGAGCTGCTTAGTTTGGACCTACCTAGTTTGGACCTAATTGGTTGGACCTATCACTCCTGAGCTTTGATTTGATATGTTCTGTTCTTTATTATTATAAAAAAGTCTTTTTTTAAAAAAAAAGACCGACTGATTACCACCCGATTTTTTTTGGATTGCAACAGTCCAAGATCCAAGAATGGCCCAAAACTAGCCCTGCTAATACTTATTGTCCGTTAGGAACAATTGATTTTTCGAATGTTGTATATATAGATAATTTGTTAGTTAAAAACTCAAAATAAATTCTGCATTTTTGATAATCAACGAGTAAAGTTAGCAAAAAACCGCAAAGTTTTAACTACACTGCACTCTCAGCGGACTCTGAAGTAGAAATAGCCCCCCTCTGAGTCTACAAAGATTGTATGAGTGTTGTTTGGTGGTGTACTGTCGGCAAATTTAATCAAAGTGGACTAAATTAGCTTGTTTCGTGCTGTTTTTGATGAAAAAGGCTAAGTTTTGAAATGTTTATCCAGATTTTTTGACCAAAAAAATTAAATCAAAACAATCAACAATGCTTGTTCGTCTTCAAAAATAAAATCAACGACACTATTATTAAAAATTATAACACATTTTAGCAAAATTGACGAAAATTTAGGCAAAAATTCCGGAAAATGTGAATAAAAACAACGTGAATTCACTCTTCTTTTCTCAGAAGTTTAAACCTCGATAACTCCCTGTAGAAAACGAAAATTAAAAAAAATCTTTTTAATTCTATATTCTACGCTGGACGAGCTTTCTAATGATACCAGTCTCAACTCTCTACGATGAATAGATCGAGCGGCGAAAATTCACGTAACAAAAAAAATACCCATTTGAGTATATAGTTCCTCCCCCCTCAAGAGGGTCGGAACAATTACAAAGAACATTGTCACAACCTACGTTAAAATATTCACATATTGGAGCTCTATTTGTCGAAATATCTGATTTCTGCTGGAAGTTTATTTACTTTCATTTGAGGTGGAAATTCTTTTGAGGCTCAACGGCATAGGAAGTGAGTATGCTGGGAACGTTTTAGGAACGTTGCTGCTAATCAATGAGAAAGATTTTTATAAGAAAAACTCAAATTCAATTTGAGAGCCGTTTTTTTAGAAAGTTTTTCTATTATTATTGTTTTTTTGGTCACTTGTCATTTTCATATCGAGTTTCCATTATTGACAAACTTCATTTACAGTCGAATGATACCCAATGAAAGAAAAATCGTTTTTAAAGCATCTCTCATGTCTTTTTGTCCTCGACTCTGATTTTTCAAAAAATTTAAAGAAATTTAGATTTTTTTTGAGATTTTACTTAATTTTGGGTTCCTATTGCACAGACTTGCCAACTAAAAATTCATTTGGCTTCCTTATATGCAATAGGTAAACCTATATAGCGCTAAGGGCTGTCAAGACTTTAAAATATAATTTTAAAATTTTTTTTCCTATTAACCGATAATAAACTAATTTTCATGAATAGTAAGTCAGTCTTAGTAGTGATAGGAGCCCCTTCCTTTTAACTGCAACCAAATTTAATCTGTTAAGCGGTTTTATCTGCTAACTATCGGTTTTATGACCTCGATAACACGAGTTTTCGTAATTTGAAAAAAATATTTGTGTTTTTGTTGTAATTTTGTTTTCTTTTGAAATCTTATCTCATTGTCTTTGTATTGGCAGTTCCAATTGGCTTAAAATAGACGTCCAAAGCATGATAGATAAAATTTTCAGAAAAAAGAGTATGGTTTAAATGGCTTCGGCACTTTCTTTTCAAATTTCTGCTGCATTAATTTTGGTTTTTGCTTGTGTTTGTTGTTGTCTTCAAAATTATAGGATTTATTGTGGTGTCTCATTGATAACATGTTGATGACAAACATCCATGTCTTCCAATCAAGGCATATAGTAAGGTATTTTTTTACTTCCGTTGAAAGCTCTTGAACTTAATGGCTGTTAAGACTTTAGATATAGTTTTTAGGAATTTTTCTGGACATTATCTTATCTTAAACAAATTTTCATGAACTGCAAGTCAATCTCAGTAATGACAGGAACTCCATATTTCCTATTGCAACTGAAATGAATCTGGCTATTGGTTTTATCTTCTAACCATTGGTTTTATGTCTTCGCTGCCACCAGTTTTCAAAATTTTTTTATTAATTTTTGGATAAATTTGTTTTAATTTTGGTTCATTTTGAAATTTTTTTACATTATTTTTTAGTAATAGTTCTCAGTGGCTGAGAAAAGGCGTTCAATGGGTCATAGGTAAAATTTTCAGAGAAATATATTTGGCTTAAATGACTTCCATACTTTCTTGCACTTTTCTGCTGAAATTTTGGTTTTTGCCTGCTTTTAATGTTGTTTTCATAATTATAAGACCTCTTTTGATGTCCTACTGATGACATAAAAATAGAAAACAACCTTATCTACTTATTGAGGCATATTTTGTCGTACTTATTGACCTCAGTTGAGAGCTATTGAATTTATTGGCAGTTAAGACATTTAAAAAAATTTTTTTGGACACTAACCATTATGAAACCTATTTTCAAGACCTGTAAGTCAGCCTCAGTAATGACAGGAGCCCATTCTTTTTAATTTTAAATAAAACAATTTGGTAAGCAGTATATCGGCTAACTAATGGTTTTACGTCTTCGATGCCTTGAGTTTTCACAATTTCAAAAAAAAATTCGGGTTTCCTTTGGTAATTTTGGTTCCTTTTGAAATCTTATCTCGTTATCCCAATATTGTTGGTTCCCATTGGCTTATAGAAGAAGTCCAATGGATCATAGATTAAGTTTTCAGAGAAACTCTATGTTTTAAATGGCTTCGACAATTTCTTCTCGCACTTTTCTACTGAATTTGGTTTTTGCATGTATTTGTTGTTTTTTATAATCATAAGACTTATTGTCATGTTCTTTTGATTACCTATGATTGACAAAAATTTTAGCATTCTCATTGAGGCATATTTTAGCTTAGCTTATTTTTATTTTCTGCTGAAAGCTATTGAATATAACGTCGTTGATATAACGGGTTTTCTATAAATTTTCAAGGTTTTTTATATTTGTTCGTACTTGTTGATTTTTTGAAGTCATATTGTGAAAAAAAAGAACCCCTTTGCTTCTAGGAAATCATGGGATTAGAAAATTTTTAACCCAAATTTTTCTTATTGGCTTTGACACTTTTCTCGCTCAATTTTTTTTCAATTTGCTATTTTTGTCCTTTAATTCTTCATTTAGACGTAAAATGCTGACCGGTCTCATAGCCTTCTAACTGAGGATTGAATGAATGATGTTGCTCAAGGTACTCATTTTTTAGGAAATAGTACTAAAGTTTATGATATTGTTCGTTCTCAAACATTCTTTATACTTTTCAGTTTTTTTGTCAGCTTGTGATTTAATCTCATCATTGGGAGGTTCCATACAATTTCTTGTCATTCAAAAAGTATTTTTCCATTGATGTCATGTCGGAACTCATGCTTTGTTTGTTGGACAATATTCGTTTCCATAAAATTTTGTTAGTGGTCAATATTTGTGTTTCCTTTTCTCTTCTTTTTGCTGAAAAAAAATTGTTTTTGCTTATTTTGTGCTTGTTTTTTTTCTCGTAGTCTTTTTATTGGCAGATCCTGTGAGCGTTTTAATGAGGATGGTAATTTGCTATTCAATTTGTAGTTCGGTTTTGTAACAATTTTTTGAAACTCAAACATCTATTTTTAATTATCTCATAATTAGGTTGACAATTAAGTCAAAAATGTAGATGATGTCGGGTCGGAACATCATGTGCCAACGCACATTAACGAGCATCCTTGTTGGTGATTCTTATTCCTTGTTTCGTTCCTGGTCACAGTTAACTTCCGCTGAGTTGGGTATAAGGATCAGATCTATGTTGTTCAACTAGTGTTCAATCGCGGAGTCATATCTTTTCAAAGTGCCTCATCTCATTGGGCCAGAATAAGTATTAAATTTCGGAACTTATTCTTTTTGGATCACACCAATTTTTAACGGGAATTCTTGTCTCTGATAAGTTGAGATCGAATACAGGACTCCCCTCTGATGGGAGAGTAAGATTAATGTTTCTTTTAAGAACCAGTTGCCCGCAACAACTTTATTAATGGACACGGTCAAGCAACTTTGTAGCTGAAACAGTGCTCTGGGTTGCAAGGCTTTCTTAAAAACGCGCGATAATCCACCCATCAGTTCAACAGCAAGCCAAACAGAAAAGATTCCAGTTTCAAACAATTTAGCTCATGCAGTCCGATCTCGCATTTTTCGGCTTTTTAAGGGCGCAAAGTGATTTCTCCGACGCCTCAATGCTAATGTTTGGTTCGGTGGTTAAGTTACAAAAACATCCAGAGATGCTGGACGACAATATTTCTATCATGGAAATAAGAAAGTCCCAAACTTGGAACTGCTTTCTACAATAAAGTTTCGCTTTTCAACAGTTGATGATACACTGCACGCGTAATACGCAATTTCTGCTACACACACTCTGTTTTGTCTAGATATGACGTTTCCTGGTAAATTACTGACAACAGAGCGGTTACAATATAGACTCAAAGTGCCAGAATTACAATACTTGCAACTTCTTTCATCGCCATACATTGCAATGTCAAGCCTGTATTTGACACTGACCAGGAATTTGCGTGAATCAAGATGAATGCCCAAAATGGGGTTCGGTGGTGCAGCCAACGAATCACCTAATTGAGACTCAAAAGTGCTGTCTCACTCTTTTGTGGACAAGTAGGGTCATATTTTGAGATCAATTAGTTTTCGCTTCTGCGCGCATTCAAATAATTCATTCTGTTAAGTTCAGTTGTAAGTGTCTTCTCCCATTAAGTGTGTTTTAATTTGGTATTTTAGCAGCCGAATTGCTTGAGGCTATAACTGGGCCACTCAAAGGTCATCTTAAATTGATGTTGAGATAACTTTATGCCTAGTCCACGAGATTGAAATGTAAGCAGACAACTCAATCCACCCGAGTTGAATGCTGATTGAAAAAAGAATTGATTCGATTTTCTCGATTTGATTTTTGTCGAAATGTTTCAAGAGCTCAAATTTTTCTTCTGACAGAAAGTTCATTCGAAGTGAGTGGACAGATTATGGCGCGTTCAAGCAATGGCAAAGAATGTCATGAGCATAGAGAGGGTTATCCAATTGTCTCACCCGGGCCGAGGAATTTGGCCAAAATTATGTAAGATCAGCGGCAACTAGCGTTGACAAGTCGGAAAATTCACCGCAATTTTCTTACATAATTTTGCGTTGAATGCGTTGAATTTGAAGACAAAAATTCAACGCATTCAACGCAAAATTATGTAAGAAATGGCGGTGAATTTTCCAACTTGTCAACGCTAGTTGCCGCTGATCTTACATATTTAGCGTTGAATTGAGCGTAGATCTTACATATTTAGCGTAGAAATTAGCGTAGATCTTACATAATTAGCGTTGAATTTAGCGTAGATCTTACATATTTTTGCGTTGAATTTAGCGTTGATCTTACATATTTAGCGTAGAATTTAGCGTAGATCTTACATAATTAGCGTTGAATTTAGCGTAGATCTTACATATTTTTGCGTTGAATTTAGCGTTGATCTTACAAAAAATCAACGCGTAGAACTCTGGGTATGGGACTCGAACCAATGACCTCCTGTTTACTTGTCGCCTCTTCTACCATTGCGCCACCGTACCTTGGTTTCCTTAAGAGCCGCAATCCTTATAAAGCGTAGATCTTACATATTTTGCGTTGAAATTAGCGTAGATCTTACATATTTTGCGTTGATTTTAGCGTAGATCTTACATATATTGCATTGAATTAAGCGTAGAACTTGCATATATTTCGTTGAATTTAGCCTATAAAAGAGCAATAAAAAAGTTTTTTTCTGACTTCTTGTTTCTCACCTTAGGAGTATAGGGTTCGAAATAGTGAAAAAATTAGTTTTTCGAAAAAAAAACTTGAAAAAATTTTGAAATCGTAAAATGGTCTGAAACGGATTTTGCACTTTGAAAGAGCACTAAAAAGTGATTTTTCTCACCTGTGCAGTATAGGGTCGAAACACGAAACAGTTAAAAAATTGACTTTTTGAAAAAAAAACTTGAAAAATTTTGAAATCGTAAAATGATCTCAAATGGATTTTGCACTATAAAAGAGCACAAAAAAGTGGTTTTTTGCTGACTTTGCTTTTCTCACCTGTGAAGTATAGGTATCGAAACAGTGAAAAAATTGACTTTTTGAAAAAAAAACTTTTGAAATCATAAACGGGTCTGAAACGGAATTCAAAAAGTTCAACCTTAATTTTGTAAGATCTACGCCAAAATTCAACGCAAAATTATGTAAGATTGGCGTTGAATGCGTTGAATTTATGTAAGATCTACGCTAAAATCAACGCAAAATATGTAAGATCTACGCTAATTTCAACGCAAAATATGTAAGATCTACGCTTTATAAGGATTGCGGCTCTTAAGGAAACCAAGGTACGGTGGCGCAATGGTAGAAGAGGCGACAAGTAAACAGGAGGTCATTGGTTCGAGTCCCATACCCAGAGTTCTACGCGTTGAATTTATGTAAGATCTACGCTAAATTCAACGCTAAATATGTAAGATCTACGCTAAAATTCAACGCTAAATATGTAAGATCTACGCCAAAATTCAACGCAAAATTATGTAAGATTGGCGTTGAATGCGTTGAATTTATGTAAGATCTACGCTAAATTCAACGCTAAATATGTAAGATCTACGTCAAAATTCAACGCAAAAATATGTAAGATTAGCGTTGAATGCGTTGAATTTATGTAAGATCTACGCTAAATTCAACGCTAAATATGTAAGATCTACGCTAAAATTCAACGCTAAATATGTAAGATCTACGCCAAAATTCAACGCAAAATTATGTAAGATTAGCGTTGAATGCGTTGAATTTATGTAAGATCTACGCTTAAGCGTAGATCTTACATAAATTCTACGCATTCAACGCCAATCTTACATAATTTTGCGTTTTTTAGCGTTGACACCTCGACCCGGGCAGTTGTTCAAACAGTACAGAGAATTTGTCAATGCGTTTCTTCAGACAAAAGGCAACAAAATTAAGTGATCTTATTGTAACACCTTAAAATAGTTGCAAAACTTCTGGTTTGTTGCGTTTCACCTCTGGATCACGATGGTCAACTCCAGACTCATCTCGAATTCTACAATTTCACAAAGTTGTCTTCAGGAATAGAAAAAAATTCTTAAAAATGGTTATTTAAAAAAATGATAAACTTGTGTCACAAAATGAGACGGTTTTTCAATAAATGATGCAATCTTGAAACAATTTTGCAGTAAGCCATCATTAACTTCAAAAATGAAGGGGTTCTTGCAGCTTAGTTTTGCCGAATTGATAATTGCTTTTGCCTCCTCATTTACTCTTACTACCTGTTGAAATGAATAAAATATCTCTTATGTCACATGTAGCTTGATTGGCTGAGCATTTTGTCATCTCTGTACCTCACTAAAAACAAGAGGCTGCATACGGCGTTTCAGTATGATAGAGCATTTGGTAAAGTGCTTCATAAAGCTTGTGATACAAAAGAAATTTCTCGGCTATCAATTTTTAAAAGTTTTTGTTTTAGCTTTGAGTGTGTGGCTCACAGAACTGATATTGATTTCGTAAAAGTAAAGAATAATCAGCAAAAAACGAAACAATTGATGTAAAAAAAACAATTTTAGGTCCAATTGATTATTTAGTCGAAATTGTTTTAATACTAAGACCCCTTAGTGAGGCAGTCTGCTTGATTCCAATCGATTATCAAGCATAACAGCAAAAATTAAATGAAAACAGCTAAAACAGTTTCAACACTGTAATTTAGATAGCGCTTGTATCTGTGAGGGTAAGTGTGAGGGAGAATCTCTGTTTTCGTCATTGAATTAAAGAAGAATCGAGGAGGTGATTTTTGTGTCTTAATTCAATGAAACAATAAACAACATTTTCCAATACGATTTTTGGTTAAAAGTGCCTGTGCTTGTATACGTCTTTGGTTGTTGTAGAGTTTTCGCAGCACGTGATAAGGGAATTTATCCCACTGATCAGTCCAGATAAATGAACATCTGTATTTGCACATGTGGCATCCTAACACGCTCTGCCAGTTGAACATGTCAGTTTCAGTAAACCTCCTTGCCAGGAATCTCTAAAAGAGCAATTTTCACTACTGAATTAAGTTCTGATAAAAAAGGTTTGCTTTGAATATGCCTCTGTTTAATCTTCTTGAAAGCATACCAAAAATTAGCCAAAAATATCTTGCGGATTGCAATGCACTCTATCCGACGAAGCATGCCGATACCGAAACTTTTTATGCTCATTGAAAGAAAACCGATTATTGCGTTCAACACCCTGGTAGCAGTTATTGATTTTCCTATCCATTTTCTATTAGTCTTTTTGGTTAATTAGCGACAAAATCGATACATTAAATTTATTTAATTCGAGTTTCTAAATAAGATAATAAATCTCATCTGATGTTTCCATAAGTCCCATCAGTTATTTATTACGTTTATCGACCAGCTTGTTTGTACCAGCAATTACAACTACACTTCATACATCAAATCACTTTATTATTTCAATTACGCCATTGCTGCAAAGTGTTGAGATGCAGCCTTCTGGGCAAGATATAGCTATTGCATTTTCAACAAACACGCCATACACAAGCGACGATCCTAAGATACAATTTTAAAAGACTCGTTGATTTTTCTCCAGGAGAGTTAATTTGCGATACGGTTTACTCAATTTGACAACTGCAGAGCGTCGTTTCAATAAACTACATTTGTTTCGTTTTTTCTAGACATCTGAATAACTTTGTTTTCCATCATCTCTCTGAAAGACGAATTCAGGAGGCACTCGAGAAAAGAAACACTTTTCACGCTTTGCTGAACAATGTTTGATCAGCTATACAAAGTAGGTGTGAGGGCAGACCATTCCATTGCTTTGGACCAAGAAGTAAAAAAGCTGGTGAACAGTTAGTTTTGGGTTTTAGGCAACTTCACTTTCCATTTGTTTTTGAGGCGAGTTTGGTTATATTTGTACTGTAAAATCACTAGGCTTTTCAAAAACAGTGCCACATGGAGGTTGTGACAAAATTTGTGAGTTTTGTCAATTTTTTGAAGTCAATATGGTGAGCAACTGTCAGCCAGTGCAGGTGGCGTCTGAGTTCATAAGTAGACTCACATTTCCGTAGGTTGAAAATGATTCTGCAAGCGGAATTCTGTACTCTCCGCAAATCTGAATTTTCTTGGTCGCTTATTTACAAAAATATAGTATTGCTATAGTCAAGCCTAGAGATAATGAGAATTTGTGCAGCAATTGTGACTCTGAAGAAAGATAATGTTTTATTCTATAGAGTTTTCTGAGTTCATTATAGCAAGAGCTCGTGATTTTGTTGGCATGCTTTTCAAAACTTAAATGCTCATCAACATTAGTGCCAAGCGCAACCAAATTTTTACTGATATTCAAAACAATATTGTCCAGCTTTAGCGTTCTGATATTTGGATGTTTTTTTAGTAGACAATAAAACTATTTTAGTTTTGTTCAGGTTTAAATTTGAGCTGCAAAACTCCGAGCCATTCTTTAACTTTTAACTTCAGCATTCCAATAAGTGGCTCTGTGTCCTCTATTTCGATTTTGCTGTATAAAGCTGTGTCACCAGCGTAAATTTGGTACCCTAAATTGCATTGTTTGAAAAGATCGCCAATTGTGATGTTGTAAATTGAGAAAAACATCGGTCCTAGGGCCGAGCCCTGAGATACCTCGTAGAAAACGTCTGGCTCTGAGGATTATGATTTCCAATTTTGAGTCTGTTGACCTCTTTGGTAGTCGTAAGCCATGACCCACTGTTTACATTTTCTTGTGACTTTGAAGCGTTCTTTCCAAATTTTTTCAAAAATAGCCAATTCCAGAATTTCAAACGCTGCACTTAGGTCAAGCGCATTTACTAAATGTTGTTTTTTTGAACAAGTTCTACAAACAAGTCATTTATGGTCTTGAGGAGACAACTTTTTGTTGAATGGAAACGTCGGTAAGCTGATTGTTGTGGTTCAAGCAGGCCATTTTGATCTATATTTCTCTGTAGTTGACTTGATCCACTGCAGTTCTCTCAAGAGGTTTAGAGAAGAAGGAAGAGTTCTCAATGGGCCTCTAGCTAATGGGATCTTCTGTGTTCAAAGATTGCTTTTTAAGTTTCGGCTTCACAAGGCATTTTACAAAAATTTTAGGAACAACGCCACTTTGAAAACTCATGTTTATCAGGTATAAAAAAATACTCCTTGATTTGTGCAACTGCTTGCAGAGAACTGTATACACGGAGTCCAGATCACAGTAGCTATTTGACATTTCCGTAAAGTCTTTGTCTGGAGCATGCAAATCCTTTGAATTGAAAACACTCATTGGGTTGACATGGCTTGTGTGTATTGTTTTCGAAGAGAGTAGTTTCTCAACTCTTGTTGCTGTGGCGTTTTCAATAAAACTTTTGATTTTTTTTTACCTTTTTCTCAAAGATGTCATTAATTTTTTGTGCAACTTCAGCAACTGTTCCCCGACCAACAGCCATGTTTTCTGTAATTTAAACGACCATCAAAATGTTGAAGCTGCTGTACTTTTTTAATATCGACATATAGATTTACCTGCTCATCACAAAAATCAGTTCTCTCTTCTTTGAATATCTTCTTAGATCTCCTAATTGCCGTCAAAAAAATTTCTTTTCTTTGTTTTTCTGGATTTTTCTCATACTTTTTTCAAGCTTTCTTTTGTTTTTCTATAAATCCTGAAGTTCTCTGTCGAAGAAACGACAAATAGCCAATTTGGAGCTGCACCTGTGAATTGGAAAAGCTTCTTTTGCAGCCAAATCTGTTGAAATGACAAGAAGTTCATCAGCAGTATTTACAAAGGTCAGGTGTCAATTCAGATCTAAGGTCAACTCAACATCATTCTCAAGCTTATTTATATTGGCTTCTTTCACGCTCTGAAAACAATTTGCTGAACGCTATTTGAGAAATGAACTTCATGGAAAATGCAAAATTTGATGAGGTTGTGGTCACTCTAGTTTAAGCGGTTTTGTTTAATCCTAGAAAATAAAAACGGTTCTTTTGTTACCAATAGGTCCAGAATATTTCTTGCACGGTGCGTTGGTTTCTTCACAAGATGTGTTAGAAAGGATTCTTGGGCAGCACTCTGAGGCATATTAGAATCACCAATTAAAATCAGGTCACTCTCAGTCGATAAGGATTGAATGTTATAGCGTACAAACTGCAAAAAAAAATTTTGTGCTGTCTGACGGGGCCTGTTGAGCAACACAGAGTGATTTTTTTTCTCGAAAAACAGAAAAAATCAGCTTCAAAACCTGACGTACTTATATTCGAGAAAATTGTAAGCTCGATCTTACGTTTGTAGATGAAAGCTAATCCACCTCCTCCAGAACCTGTTCGAGGCAACTTAGAATGGCCATAAAGCTATGATTTTTTGTACACCTTAGTTAACACATAGTTCTAATCAAAACTGCTGGACGACAACAATTCGGTTATAAAGAGAATATCATAATTGTTATTCAAGATTTCATCTAAAAATTCGTTTGTTTGCTTCCTGGTTTAAGTAGTATCTGCCATGCACAACATTCTCCGACCAAAAGTTGCTTCTCTCAATGATGTTTGAAGACAATTCTCGGAAAATTAGAAAATGGCGTCTCATTTTTGACTCTTCTCTGTTTATTTCTCTGAGATGTAGTAACTCATCTCCTTTTCTGCACGCCAGTTCTTGATCAATTCCTCAGTGCAGTTTGTAATCAAGCGTCCTAGATAAATGTGCTGTCTTGTTTATCTTCTTCTCACTGCATTAAAGTCATTTGAAAGTGCCCTTGTGCCAACGTTTTCAATTCTTTATGGCATGTTCGCTTTAGCAATTAAGTTGTCTTGACCGACATCATTCAAGTCATTGGGTTTGGGTCGTTTTACACTGTAGTTGCTGTCAAATCTATCGCGCCCAAAAATTCCTGGTTGAAAGCACTTTTTCTCTCTGGGTCTGTCATAAACAATGGCTTTTGCTAAGTTTCTGATATTGATTTTTTGACCGATTGCGATATAGTAGGCTTCTGGAAAAATGAACTGTACCTCGCTTTCAATTGTTCAGTTTTCGGCACGCATCAAGACTAATTTTTCCGGAATTTGCTGCAAGTCTTCCACTTTCTGGCTCAGTGCTGACAGTTGTTTGGTTATATCACCAACTGAGGGAAAACCGCAATTTTCACAACTTCGGGATATCTTTTTATAGGTGCTTTGATGCCAAAACAACTCTTATGTGCTGTTTTTCTGCAAGTTACGCAAGTTATAAAGTCATTCCGTTCTACAAAGTCATCGCACAGGTAGCATGCAGACTGCTCCGCCCATGATCTGATGTTATCGGCAACCATAGCTCTACTTTCTGTTGTAGTTTTTTTGCTGTCGAATGATAGTTTTTACCCCAACCGGGTATATTTCAGATAATAGTTTTCACCCACGCTAACCAGGTATAATGAAAGTCTGAAGGAAGAAATTTCAATTCTATCCGGGTTTTTGGGCAAAAATTTTGTTCAATTGTTGTATCTTATCAGTTTATGCAAAACTATATCTGAAATGACTAATTTATCAGTAGAGAGTGCTATTTAATATGTTTATCACAAGAATTAGGCTTACCTTGGTCAACACCAGACTCATCACGAATTGTATAAGCTTTAGAAAAGTTTTTTCGGGAAAAGAAAAAATTTTTGAACTGGTTATACAAAAAATGATTAATTTGTGTCAACAAATGAGACCGCTTTTGCAAAAAATAATGCAATCTGAAAACAATTTTGCATTACGCCGTCATTAACATCAAAATTAACGCAGTTCATGCACCTTAGTTTTGAAAAATGATTGATTCCTTTTGCCTCCTCTGACTCATACCACATATTGAATTGAATAAAAAAACTCTTATGTCTTATGTAGCTTGATTAACTGAACATTGAGCTATTTGTCACCTCAGTTCTTCTATAAGCAAGAGGATGCATACGGCGTTTTGCAGTACGCCGTCATTAACATCAAAATTAACGCAGTTCATGCACCTTAGTTTTGAAAAATGAGTGATTCCTTTTGCCTCCTCTGACTCATACCACATATTGAATTGAATAAAATAACTCTTATGTCTTATGTAGCTTGATTAACTGAACATTGAGCTATTTGTCACCTCAGTTCTTCTAAAAGCAAGAGGATGCATACGGCGTTTCTTTACGGTAGAGCCTTTGGTAAGGAGCTTCATAAAGCTTATATCATAATTGTTATTCAAGATGTCATCTAAAAATTCGTTTGTTTGCTTCCTCGTTTAAGTAGTATCTGCCATGCACAACATTCTCCGACCAAAAGTTGCTTCTCTCAATGATGTTTGAAGACAATTCTCGGAAAATTAGAAAATGGCGTCTCATTTTTGACTCTTCTCTGTTTATTTCTCTGAGATGTAGTAACTCATCTCCTTTTCTGCACGCCAGTTCTTGATCAATTCCTCAGTGCAGTTTGTAATCAAGCGTCCTAGATAAATGTGCTGTCTTGTTTATCTTCTTCTCACTGCATTAAAGTCATTTGAAAGTGCCCTTGTGCCAACGTTTTCAATTCTTTATGGCATGTTCGCTTTAGCAATTAAGTTGTCTTGACCGATATCATTCGAGTCATTTGGTTTGGGTCGTTTTACACTGTAATTGCTGTCAAATCTGTCGCGCCCAAATATTCCTGTTTAAAAGCACTTTTTCTCTCTGGGTCTGTTATAAACAATGGCTTTTGCTAAGTTTCTGATATTGATTTTGTGACCGATTGCAAAACAGTAGGCTTCTGGAAAAATGAACTGTACCTCGCTTTCAGTTTTTCAATTTCGGCACGCATCAAGACTAATTTTCCCAGAATTTGCTGCAAGTCTTCCACTTTCTGGCTCAGTTCTGACAGTTGTTTGGTTATATCACGAACTGAGGGAAAGCCGCAATTTTCACAACTTCGTGATATCTTTTATTTTGTAGGTTCTTTAATGCCGAATTAGGACTTATGTGCTTTTTTTCTGCAAGTTACGCAATTTATAAAATCATTCCGTTCTACAAGGTCATCGCACAGGTAGCATGCAAACTGTTCCGCCATGATCTGATGCTATTGGCAAACACAGCTCTACTTTCTGTTGTAGGTTTTTGCTCTCGAATGATAGTTTTTACCCCAACCAGGTATATTTCAGATAATAGTTTTCACGCTAACCGGGTATAATAAAAATCTGATGGAAGAACTTTCAATTCAATCCGGGTTATTCAGCAATAACTTTTTTCAGTTTTTGTATTTTATCAGTTTATCCAAAACTGTAATCTGAAATGACCAGACAATGGTAAAGAGCGTCATAAAGCCTGTGATACGAAATAGGGTAATTTTCTCGAATATCAATTTCTAAAAGTTCTTGTTTTAGCTGTGAGTGTGTGTCATAGAACCAATATAGATTTGGTAAAGGTAAAGTATAATCAGCAAAAAACGATTGATGTTAAAAAAACATTTTAGGTCCAATTGATTAATTTGTCAAAATTGTTTCAAAAGAAGAAACACAGGAATTGAAATTATTCAAAGCTATGTGGATGGCATGGTGTGCATCGTTAGGGGCAACCCTCTCGATTACTTTGCGCACGCAAATTTTCTTCACCAGAACATACAATTCACTCGTGAAACTCCAAACGTTATTGGAGACCTGGCATTCGTAGATCTAACTAAAAACGTAAATGAAGATAGGAAAATTAGCTGTCATTGGTATCAAAAATCAAACGATACCGGCATAATCCTAAATTGCCGTAGCTGTTCACCGTACAACACAAGCAAAATGTGATTCAAGGGACTTTGCATAGGATTTTAAATGCGACCAGTGACTGGCAATCTTTTCATGTAGCTCTTAAAAAAATCAAAGGATCTGGTCTGAAAATCAATATTCCACTGAGTGGTCCTCCAAAATTGGTAATCAGACGTTGGACAAAATAATCACCAAGGAAACGGTCACAGCAAAACATCCCAAAATGAACAACGTCTAAAAAAAGTTAAAAGTCATAATAATTAGGAGCCCAATATACCATAGGAAATATCACTCAGAATTTTGCAAGTACTGCAAGAACGGAAAAAATGTGTGATATTTAAATCATTTTCACAACAAGAAAGCTAAAAACTTGCTTGCCCACCCTGAAGTCATCTTTTGATAACAATCTGAAATCGCATGTGGTATATAAAGTTACATGTATTCGGTACCGCAATACTCTATGTCAGTATTTGGTTACCGCAATACTCTAAGTCCTTGGCTAATTGAGCGTGGTACTTGGTTAAAATGCAAAGTTATAAATTAAATTGTTAAGTAGAATATGGTGACGAAAAGTTGGTTTAATTAGACTAGATTTAATAGAGTGGTTAGCTCTGATGGAAGTTTGTTGTTCAATGAATGAATTTATTCCTCGCTTTGGTCGGTACCCAATATCGGCTCTATCATCGCGGTAAATAACTAAGTCAACAAAGATATGTCAGTTTTGTTGATTTCACTCGCAGCCCGAGCTTTGTCTAATCACAGGTCTATTTTCTTTTTTGACACCTATCAATCTTTTGTCAGCCATAAATCAGGTAACAAATCAAATTTTAAACTCGATCTTTAACCTTGAAACCCAAGGTTTTTAGTACATTTTTTTATATACGTGTGCCACTCAGACTGCCACCCTCTCAACAACTATAGAGTGCAGCACTCACTCAAAATTAAACAATATTTTCATTCACATATCTTTTTATGTGAACGTCTTACTATACAAAAAATTTGTAGCTTCATATGGACAGTTTAATTATCAGTTTTGGTTGTTCATAAATTTTTCTGCCACGTCAAGTCCAAATATGTTGTACGCTTCCCGTGCCGCATCAGTTGTCAAAATTTGGTATGCCCGGTTGATGGTCTTGAAGAATTTTTTGTCTTCACCAGCATCAGGGTGCGTCAACAGGCTCATTTTGTGGTAGTGTTTCTTGACCTGATGTTTTGAAGCTGAACTTTTTATCAACAAAATCTCGCATAGTATTGCAGCCCGGTTCATAAGGTTTTGGACCAAATCTCGAGTAAACATTTCTCCGTGGCCTTTGTTTTGACTTTCTTCGTTCCTTTTGTTGCCTCTTTGGTCTTGTTGCAATATTTATCCAGTTCCTGTCGAAGTTCAACGAGGTGGTTTTTTTGAAATGAAGAGTTAGTACTCTTCCAATTCTCTAACTGGGAGCACTGGTTTTGCAGTTCCACTTCAGTCTGCAGAGCAGGCAACCGAATAATGGCTGGTACCAGATGTTCTAGCGTAGAAACTTTCCGAGTCCGCGACTGACAATATTCCACTCTAAACACGCCCGGGGAAACCTTGGAAATATCTTTCCACAATTCTGGCATGTAGTATAAATATTCACCAATCTGTGGAATCTCGTTACCCGCTATATTGGATAAAAAACCCTTTTTGCTATAAAGTTTCTCGATATTTTCAATCTTGAACTCAGGAGTTTTCTTTTTTTGGTCTCCAACTCAATATGTTCCCATTTTTCTGCTTGGTATCGAACTCAAGACAAAATTTTTTTGTCTCGAACTCGAGACGTTGCCTATTCTTCTTTTTTTGGTCTTGAACTCAAAACAAATTTTTTTGGTCCCGAAACTCGAGACGATGCCTATTCTTCTTTTTTTCTTTTTCTTTGGTCTCGAACTTGAGACGTTCCTTCCTTTTTTTAGTCTTGAGCTCAAGACAACCTATTATTTTTTTTCTTTTTTTAAACAACTGACTCTTTTAAGGACTCTTTTTCTTCAATAATTTTCTTTTGTTCTCGGTGTTCATTTTCTAATTTGAGTAATTGATTATACATACGTGTTCCCGTTATCGGGTCAAGATTTCGCAATAGTTTTCGAAAAGACGCTCCAATAATAACTAATCCTAAATATATGAACAATTTAGGAAATTTTTTCACAAATTGATAAATGAGGTAGACTGTTAAGACTGACACAGCAACGTCCTTCGCTTTTAAACAAATGTATAAGATTTCGGTTCTTAAATTCCGCAAAATTGTTGTTTCATGTGTTAGAAAAAATTGTTGTTGGAACTGATCGTTCCATTGATTAAAATTTTCATGGCTGTATTTTCCATCCGAATTTCGGAATGCCTCCCGACTGTAAATTCCTTTACTATTATGTCGAACTGTTCGAGCAATTTGAATCGGTTTTACATCTGATATGGAGATGAGGCTGCGATGCAGGTTTTCATCACTTACAATTAAGTTACAATTTATCGAACACTGTTATATGTTACGATTGAATTTCTTCAGCGTTTCTCCATATTGTTGAAAACTGCCGTCTTCTTATTTGACAACTTTTAGGTACAGCGGGTTGCATTCAGCGATTGTATAATTATGATACAACATTTTTGTAATACGTTTCATATATCTAATAGAAGAAAAGTTCTGACCCTCTACAAAAACTAGAACTTCTTCTGTGCAAAAAGGAAGTTTAGATATTGTTGCCACCATCTTTGCACATTCATGAACATATAACACAGATCCTGCTCTTTCGACGTGTTTTCCTTTCCCGGAGAGCGTTACAGAAAGACTAACAATGTTTTTTGAGATTTCAATCAAAGTTTGAAATTTTAGTCGTTGAACCTCACATTGGAGCGTTCTAACTTTCATTAAAAAGCTTTCTCTCTCTTTGAGAAGTTCGAAATTTAAGATGTCAACAACGCTTGAAAGAAACATTTCCTTGGTTATTTTAAATTTACCAGTTTTCAGTTCTGAATTTTCCTCGGAGTAAAAAACACCTCGGACTCCGGTTGGTTGTCCACATAAACTAATTGCTTCTACCTCTAAGATTTTTTATTCAAAACCTTCATATTTGTGTAACAATTTTCCGCTGATAAAAGTGGTCTTATTATTATCAAAAATTTTGGCAGTGTCTTCCTTATTAAAGTGTTTGATCGTTTGACATGATGGCTCACCTTGATTTTCAAAAAAAAATAGTTCACTTAAGTCATCTTCAAAATATGTGGTTTTGACAAAAACAAATTCGGAGAAACCTAGGGGATCCTTAAAATTTAATAAGTTTCTTTGTAGCAACTTTCCCCAAATTGTTCTGATCTAAATTTTGCATTAATTACAACAGTTTTTCAGTTACCGACCTGTTGACTTTAAATGTCCTATCTCCAAAACCCGGTATGGCAAAGTTTTGGTTCTGTCAAATATTCCTACAAACTCCCTCATTTAAAGGGTATATTGATTTTAGTAGTCTCGAGTTTTTTGTGAGAAAAATGACATCGTCATATACGTTGCCTCTTTTAAGTGCCGACACCATATATATCGCTTCATACATGCAAAACTTTAGTTCTATCTCAGGTTGAACCTCAGCATATATCAAACTACCATCTTCTTTTGTTTTCGATACCCAAATTTTGTTATCTTAATTTGTACTGTGATCTAAAGAATAGATCTTTGTTGCCACGATAATGTCAAAATCATAACTTGATACAAGATGATGGAGAAGCAAAAATGGCTAGCAGTTCCAGAAATAAACATAGTGATACTCCATCACACGATGGTCCGGTTGAACGCGTCTTCCTTTTCGGTTCCTTTATTATTTCCGGATTTTCTTGAAACAAAAACATCATCAGTTTCCTGGCTGCTAAAGTACTCTTCATCTTGCTCAGTAAAGTAATTCTTTAATTTCTGAGGCACCGATTTTGATCGGCTGCTAGAACTTGTAGTCATTTTTGATGCCTTGCGATCATTATTAATCTTTTCTCCAGTACCTTTTGTTTTACTGCTAGATTCCTGTGGCTTTTTTCTAGTTTTGAAATTTTTGTTTCTGCTGCTTTTTTTCCAGTGTACTCTGTAGGTTTTGATGAAGTTGCACCTCCTCCCTCGGCAACATTTTGTGCCTTCTCTTGCCCTTTAGAGGTTTCTTGCTCTGATTCTTTAGCTTCATTCTCAGACGTGTCCTTTCTAATATTTAGTGAATCGATATCATCCTCAGGTTCGGATTGACTTTCTGTGTTTAGAATGCTTTCAGTGTCTCTTGATGATTCTATTTCAATTATATCGCCATCGTCTGAACTGGTCAAATCGGTATTCTTCTGCTCTATAATGGTTGTTTTTCGTTTCGCCTGAGGCTCAGGCGTGAATTACTTTTTTCGTGTTTTATATTTCTTCAGTCGTTCATAATGGACCTTAATAGCTTTCCTCGTCTTTTTATCTTCTACCTTGAAATTCAAATCATTTTTAATTTCAACAATTGTGGTCCTCCATAGAAAGAAGTATATGTTCTTATTTCTCTTTTCTTAACCCTCGGGTTGAAAACTAACACTTCTTCGCCAACTTTATAGTTGGGTCCATACTTACTGCGATCATAATAGGTCTTCTGGCGTTCTTGTTCGACATCCATATATTCTCGCATCAACTGATGCGTTTCTTGTAGTTTCTGTTTCATTGTGAAAGCATAGTCACTTGGTGTTGCATATAATGCGGTCTGTGGTGTGCTATAGATGCAGTCTATAGGTATTGACAGTAGAAAACCCAGTAGCACATACGCTGGGCTGTATTTTGTTACACTATGAATTGATGATTGATATGCCATCATCGCTAAAGAGGGAAATTTTGTCCACTCATGTTAATATTGGCCTACGTATTTATAGAGACATTCTTCTATTGTCCGATTTGTTCTTTCATTCATCGCGTTCCCTTGTGGATGGAAGGATGTTGTTGATGTCCACTGAATTCCTAGTTCACTGCAAAGACTACGATATAATATGGACATAGAGTTCGATACTTGGTCACTGTGTTGGTTGACAGGACAGCCGAAACTCACTATCCAGTGTTCAACAAACGCTCCTGACACGGTTTTTGCCTCTTGATTGTGTAAAGTTATGGCTTCGTACCACTTACTGAATTGTCACTGATAAGCAAAATGTACTTTTTCCCTGAGACTCGGGAAATGGACCAATGATATCAAGAGATACTTGATCAAATGGATGACTAGGTTTCCATTTTGTGAGTGAATGCCGATGTTTCTGCTCAGTGACTTTCCTTTTTAGGCACACGTAACAGCTTTCTGTCCAGTTTCTTACGCCCGCTCTCATGCACGGCCAATAAAACTTTTCACAAGCTCATTGGTAGGCTATCTCAATCCCAAAGTGACCTGCACTAGAAGAGTCATTGAACAGCTCAATCGCATTGGACACTCTCTCCCATGGTACAAGCATTTGGTAAGCAGTCTCAAATTTTGGTTCTGTTTGGTGTTTACGATGCAAAATCCCGTCTATGAGACAAAGATTTGTATACCGAATCCAGTATTTCCATAACTCCTTTTATGCTCCATTTTTCATCTGCCATGATTCCGGTCGTTTTTTGTTTAGTACCCAGGAGTATGCTTCTTTGAGTAGTTTGTCATTTTGCTGCGAGTCTCGCAGTTTTACTCACTGCAGTTTGTCTAACTGCCCACCTCGACTATCATAATTGGTTTTGTATTGCTCTGCCTCAATAGAAATAGCGCTAATAAAAGCTGTTTCTTCATCGTCTTCTGTGTTTATGCGCGACAGACAGTCTGCGTGTGGGATCTTTTTGCCTGCTCTATGCTTGATGTCAAAGTTAAATTGCCCAAGTTTCTCTATCCATCTTGCAACCATACCGTCTGGCTCGTTAAATCTATAGATCCAGACAAGCGCCCGGTGGTCCGTTATAAATAAAAAGTGCTGACCTAGTAAACAGTTTTTAAAATGCTGGGTAAAATGAACAATTGCAAATAATTACCATTTAGTGGCTGAATAATTTCGCTGACTTTTACTCACAGTTTTGCCAGCATGTGCAGTAACTCTATCCTCAGTTCCTTGCTTTTGGGTAAGAATTGCTCCAATTCCTGTCAACGAAGCATCCGTAGTTAATGTATACGGATCCCTATAGTTTGGATATCCTAAAACTGGGGCCTCCAAAAGCTTCTTTTTTAACTCGGTTACCGCAATTTTGCACTCTGTACTTCATTCAAATTTATTTGACTTATTCAGTAAATTGTAAAGAGGTTCTGCTGTTTTTCCGAAACTCGGAATAAATTTCCGATAATAGCCCACAAGGATGGCCCTGACGTCCTTCAGGGACGATGGCTCTTTCATTCCTTCTACCGCTCTCTTATTTTCTCTGGGTCGATCTCGACTCCACTCTCGGATATAAAGTGCCTCAAAAAACTGACACGGTTTTGGAAGAAATTGCATATTGATCCCTTAATCTGTAATCTATTCTCCGCTAAACGTTGGAAAACCAGTTCTAATCGTTTCAGATGTTCGTCGAAATTTCTTCCGAAAACAATAACGTCATCTAGATACATTAGAGCCATTTCATAAGAGTGGCCAGCAAAAATTAACTTCATTAGGTTTGAAAAGCACCCAGAGCAGACGCTAGTCCCATAGGGAGCCTTTTCCACTTATACAGGCCTAGAGGCGTTATGAAAGCTTTTAAATTCTGACTCTTTTCCTCGATCGCCATCGGAAGGTATCCCGACAAGAGATCTATGTTCGAGAAGTACAGATTTCCCTCCAGTGAATCAAAAACCTCAATAATTCGTGGTAAAGGCCAGCATGTTTTTTTCTATTTGTTTGTTCAGACCACGGTAATCTTCAACCAAGCGATAGGTTCCATCCTTTTTTGGTACAAGTAAGGATGGTGCTGCCCAGTCGGAATGTATTGGTTCGACTAAGTTGTCTCGTTCCAAGTCTTCAACAATTGTTTTCTTGGTTTTTCTTTTCTCAAAGCTCATGCTGCCGTATGTACATCTGAATGGCACAGCATCCTTTTTTAATTTTATCTTATGATAAAATTGGTCGCAAAATTCCATTTCATTTGAGTTTTGCAAAAATATTCCTGCTTATTTTATGCAAAGTGACCTCACTTTTGTCATTTCCTCACACAACAAACTCATTGAACTTGAGTTCACATGTTTCTCAAAATCAAATTCATCCCTATGTTTTCCATTATTGTCAGAGTTATTTTGTTGTATTCTTGAAACTTTTTCAATTTTTTCTGCACATGCGACTCTCGCATTTTTGTAAACTTTCTGTGGTTCTAATGTAGGGTTCAGAACTCGAACCCATAGAACATCATCAACCATGTCATTCAGCGGTCTCGTTATTAATAAGTGTGATTTGTCTTCAAACTCTTTCTTAGGTTCGACTATAATTTCTGTTTGCTGTGTTATGTTACCTTCTTCATCGACAATTTTGCATTTAATGAAAACTTCGCAGCGACGAGGTAATTCGTAATCATCAGCAGCAATTAAAAACAGATTCCTAATACTTCATTGAGTTGGCGAAAATTGTAATGTTTTCCCAATTGTCACGCAAACACAGTCAATCTTATATAAGAATTCCATGCCCAATTAACAAGGCGTTATATCAATTTTTGTCACTAGAAACTCAACTGTTGTCTCAGGTGTAAATTGTTGAGGTGGGACCTGAATAGCTGTTGAACCTTTCACAGTCATTTTTCCATTGTTGGCAGCTATTATATTTTTATTGCACGCTCTGATTTGGCTCGGTTCTCCCAATTGATGGTAGAGTGTGTCACTTAAAAGATTAACACTACTTCCACTATCAATTAAAGCATTTTTCAATTTGTCTTTCATCATTATTTTGGCAAACAAGGCCTCCACTCGACTGTTTCCGCCACGCAAAATTTTTACGTAGCTAGCTGAAAATGAAGCCCTGCCATCTTCAGCTAATTTTTTTAAGTACGGGCAATTCCGTTTGAAATGATTTGGACTCCAACATTAAAAACAATTCCTGCATTCCTTAGATGCATGATTTCGCTGACCGCAACGGCGATATATTTCTCTCTCAAAACTCACCGCTGTCTTTGACTGCTCGGCACGACTCTCATGCGACCACTCTTTGCTTCTGCTCGCACCTCCTGGAGTTAGCGATCGCGCTCTACTGTCACAATTGGTTCATCTATTATCGGCGCTGCTTCTGTTATAGCTATAGTTTCTATTCTATCTCCAGTTTCTCTTGAACTACGCTCACTTCCGCGCAGAAACTCTTTTGGCCTCGCTCCATGCGATGAAAACTTTTGATTATCTTGCCTTTTAGATTGGCTAGTCTGCAGTGTTCGCATTCAATCGTAAATCGAATTAACTAGTCGAGTGTTTTCATGAGATGGCAGAAACCTGCGGCTCATTATCCTCCTCCTCACTTCTCGTGACTGCTTCAATATGTAGTGCTCTTTCTAAAGCTTTGTCTAAAGTCATATCCGCGTCACCCAAGTTCTTTCTCAGGTCGAGTGGCACCTGACTGTTTTCTATGCCTTCAAGAAATCCCTTCAAAATGAGGTGTTCTCTTATCTCATTAGACTCCTCAGGGTATGCTTTTAAGGCTAAAGTTCGCAAATCACAGACACAATCTGTTAATTTTTCAACGGCTGCTGGACACTCCTAGCTAGCCTCCCCCCGAAAACTACAGGTTTCTCATTATAATGTTGTCTGAAAGTTTCATCATAGCTCTTCCTGGTGTCTTTCGAAAGTGTACAATAGAAATCAATAGCTAACTTTTGTAGACTTAACGCAAAATAATGCGGCCGTTCATCAATTTCGGTTTCGGTGCCCTTTTCTGTTTCCTTTCTTTGCCACTTCTGAAGTTGTGACAAGAAATCAAAGTGTGTAACATAACTTTCAAAATCATTTGAACCCGTAAAAGGTTCCGGTAACAGCGTTTTTGAGGAGTGCCGCGCCATCAGTGTTTTAATTAAAAGCTGCTGTTTTTCATTGACACTGTATTTTTTTTGAAAAAATTCAACATTCTCAAAATTCATTGGTGTATTTTAAGTTAAATTATGTCGAATTTAAACTCGCTTAGTTTTAAACGCTATTTTATTATTGAAAAAACATGTACGAACCAATTTGCGATATTCGAAATTTAAGGGAGTACTCACTTGAAAGTTCGAAGATGGCAGTGTTCATTGTCGAATCCCGACACCAGTTCAAAATTCCCCTTTCGGCTTATGATGTTAAGACGTCAGACTCGTGTCAATAGTTGATTTTGAAACAAAAAATTTTTTTCTTTCAGAAATCAGTACAACGCTCAATATTATTGGGTTTTCTATTTACTTTTAATCTGTCGCCACTATAATTGCCGCCGATGTGCAATACTCTATGTCCTTGGCTAATTGAGCGTGGTACTTGGTTGAAACGCAAAGACATACGTTAAATTGTTAAGTAGATTATGGTGAAGAAAAGTTGGTTTAATTAGACTAGATTTGATAGAGTGGTTAGCTCTGATGCAAATTTGGTGTTCAATGAAAGAATTTATTCCTCGCTTCGGTCGGTACCCAATATCGGCTCTATCATCGTGGTAAATTAACGAAGTCAACAAAGATTGTCAGTTTCGTTGATTTCGCTCGAAGCCCGAGCTTTGTCTAATCACATGTCTATTTTTTTTCTGACACCTATCAACTTTGTGTCAGCCACAAATCAGGTAATAAATCAAATTTAAAACTAAATCTTTAACCTTGAAACCCAAGATTTTTAGTACATTTTTTATATATTTGTGACGCTCACAATAGGATGGAGTTCCATCTATGTTGTCCAATCCAGCCGACATGTTATCACAAGAATTTCGGAGCATCAAAACAAGGATTCACCTCTGGGACAACACCTCGTTGAATGTTGTGGTACAGTGCATAGTTTTGAATGGCAGATTTTTGATGCATTTCGCGGAATTTAAAAACTAATGATGAAAAAAAGGAACATTGTTAGTTTCCTCTGGTACACATAAGTATAAAAAACAAATGGTAAAAGAGGCAATGTAAAGTTAAGAATATAACGTTATGTAAAATTATAAAATCATTAAATTACTTAATTAAAAATTTGATCTTACATCATTAAAAAAACGGCCTAAAGTGCGAGCATAAAATGTTCTCACAATTTTATATGTACATCATGAAGATTAAAAATTAAAATTAAAATCTAATGCTCTCAATGTCATCTTTTGTATCTGTTACTTTTGGGTCCTTCAAAAATTCTTACGAAAAATATTCGTTAAGTTCTTTTTTTAAGGAAGCTTTCGATGTTGTTTTCAGTCTTATATTAGAAGGCAGACTATTATAAAGTGGAATTGATTGTGCAATAAAAGAATCAGTTAAAAACTTATTGTTCTTTCTAATATCGAACGATACTTTTTTTGACATGTCATGTTGTTTTTTTGACATGTCATGGTAGAGAGAGGTTCAATTTTATATGCTGGAAGATCGTTGCTGAGTAAGCGAATAAAACATTTTGAGCAACGGTATTTCAAGAGAAAAGAAACTTGTAGTATTTTGTTGCGAAGTTTGAGATCTGTAGACCGATCGTATTTTCTCCTATTAAAAATGGTTTTTATTCCCCAATTCAATTGTTTTTCTAAAGTTGTGAGTAATGACTTTTGCAACCCTATTAGAACTAGCGCGGAATAATGTAGATGACTTATTACTATTGCATTAAGTAATAAGACTTTCATTTTCTCTGGTAAACTTTTACTTAGTGTATTCAAAACTTTTATTCCACAAGCCATTCTCTGAAGAATCTTTTTCACTCCTCCATCGAACTTAAGATTGCTGTCTATAATTACGCCAAGATACTTCACACTATTTGATTCTGCTATTCTTTCATTGTCAACATTCAGAACAGTATTTGTTAACCTCTTCCTGGTGCTGATCACAATATATTCTGTTTTTTGTTTGTTCACTACTAACTGGGACTTTGCAAAAAAATCAAAAATTTTTGAGATGTTATGTTCAAGTTTTGTTTTTGCCAATATTTCATTAGTGTCGGATGTAAAAAGAAAAGTATCGTCTGCGTACTGGACAACCGTGCAACCCTCTTCAACAATCTTTGCTAAATCGTTGACGTAAATGTTAAATAATAGAGGTCCTAAAACAGTACCTTGTGGAATTCCCCTCTTCAAATTTATCCAGTCCGATTCAATTCCATTCAGAACAACTCTTTGCGTTCTTTTTCTCAAATAATTCTCTATTAAATTGGTAGCATGTTTATCGAAACCTATATTTTCAAGTCTCCGTAACAGTATTTTGTGGTTTATAGAATCAAAAGCCTTTGAAAGACCTAAAAACGACCCTGTAACATTTTTTTCTTGTTGAGTTCTAATCTTATTTGTTCTGTCCCTTTCAGGATAGCATCAATTGTTGAAATTTGTTTTCTGTAACCAAATTGACTGGCCGACAATAATTGCTCCCTTTCTAGGAAACTTGTGATTTGTGAACTGAACGCCTTTTCAAAAATTTTTGACAAAGTAGAAGTGACAGAAATAGGTCTATAATTGAGTGGGTCTTCGGGATTGCCTTTTTTGAAGAGTGGAGTTACACAAGCTTTTTTAAGATCTTCTGGAAATCTTCCTTCTGTAATGAATTGATTAATGAGATAACATAGTGGTTCCGCTAGCGCTGCTTTAGCATCTTTTATTGCCCAAGCTGGTATTTTTGAAGGACCGACTGGTTTACTTGTATTCAGTGAATCTATGAGCACATTTGTTTCCTTGGTTGTTATATATCGGAAATTGAAACACTTTCTCGGAGCAGTTTTAGGAGGCATGTTGTTAGTTTGTTGCAAGCCGGTGAACTCTCCTAGAGTCGAAAATCTGTAATTTAGAAGATTTGCGATTTCCATGGGCTTTGTTATCTTATCACCAAAACTGTTTTATAAAGATTGAATTCTTGCTTGAGTCTTTTCTTCATTACGAAGATCTTGAATGAATTGAAGAGGTGATCTACTTCAATAAGCTGATACAGTAATTAAATACGCGCGACAAGTACCGGGGGGAATGACATTGAAGTATTAGTTCAAATACAAAAAATTTGACTTTTGTAAATCAAAAATTATTCTGGTACATGTTCATTCGAAATTTTGTCAACCCCAACAAGTCAAAAACAACAACAGATAGGAATGAAAAAATCTTTTTTCAGGAATAGAAAGCATCATACCCGGAGTTTTCAAAAATTCCGGAAAAAAAAGAAGTGATTTTAGTGTAATAAGTGTAATTAAAATGTAAATGTAATTTTAACTGTAAATGGTTTCGAAAGTTCGATGTTATTATAAATGATTTCTTTGAATTAGAGTCAAAGACAAGTTAATATACTTTGTAAATGATTTCATTTAATTTTTAAACCTGACGATAAACGCAATGTTCGAAAACGTTCATTTTTTAATCAATTTAAGTTTTAATTGACAATTACTTCTTCTCTGCAAAATTGTTTCAATACTATGACCCCTTGGTGATGCAGTCTGCTTGATTCCACTCGATTAGCAAGCATAAAAAAATTAAAAGAGAACAGCTAAAACAGTTTCAACACTAATTTAGAGAGCGCTTTTAACTGTGAGAGTAACTGCTGGAAAAATTTTTGTCTTCGTCAATGAACTATGGAAGAATCGAAGAGGTGTTTTTTTGTGTCTTAACTCAATGAAACAAGCAACATTTTTCAGTACGATTTTTGGTTAAATGTGCCTTTGCTGGTATACGTCTTTTGTGGAGTTTTGGCAGCAGGTGCTAAGGGAATTTATCCCACTGATCAGTCCAGATAATTGTACATATGTATTTGCACATGTGGCATCCAAACACGCTCTGCCAGTTAAATATGTCAATTTCCAAAAATCTCCTTACCAGGAACCTCTAAATGGCATCTAGGAATCGAGACTTGAATCTTGTGTCTTTGTTGAAGTCTGCAATGAGAGGTAATTGATTTGCTAAGCGATATGTCTGAAAGACAAAATCTTTTCTCATTCAATATGTCCTGATCCTAGGTCGGATAGGTTTCCAATCCATTGATCTTCACTTTGGATTTTTCATGGCGGAAAAATGATAGGTTTCACTGATTGATGAAAACAACAGCAAATCAAACATTTGTATAATCAGTCGGAGGAGTAGCTTTTCAACAGAAAGTTTCTTTTCGAGGTCTCATTTCAAATTTCTCCATCACTTCTGTTCAATTGAAGGTATGAGCAGTTGCCGCCAAATTATGTCTTTGTTTATCCACTGCAAGGTTCTAATTAATTACCATCCACAATTCCCTATACGATGTAGATCACCTTGTACCTTAAGGAGATTTTTTTCTCTCATTTAAAGCGGCTGTTCTTGCTGGCTATTTGGATAATTTGGCCTCTTGATGTGGAAGTTTGTTAATAAATCGTTCAACACTCAAAATATCTGCACGTGGCAACTGTGTTGCGATTGTCACCGATGCAGAAATTTACGGACAATGCTCTAAAATCAAGACTCAAGGGTCAGAACAACCCCTCGACAAGCAGTCGTAAATTCCCAACAACAACATCAACAACAATAATCTTCCGCAGTGTAGCCGACTAACTCCCACTTTTGAGGTATTTGAATATTTTGTTACAATTCATTGATCCAAAAGATCTTTCGTTATAGTTTCTATCGAAATTGCTTGGGTATAACTAATTGCTTTCAAAGAAAGTTTGTAGCAAATATATTAGTCATGTAGTCTTTCCTTTAATGCCATTTTTCGCTTGACCTTACTTTTTTCTGATCCATGTGAATTTTTGTCCTCAAACACGATATGAACATTTGGCGTTTGGAGAGCATTAATTGGCCGAGCAGTTTTTAGGGTCTTACGCCTTTCTGGTCACTAAGCTTTCTTTTCACCGGAACTGTTTTGATGAAAAGATTTTTAGGGAGTGAGGCTGCGGTTCGTAGCCATAATAAGATGACTCCCCTTAAGCACCTTCCCCGGCCACATCGCTTAATCTTCAGTAGTAGACCCCAGCTGAATGCTACGGAAGTCAACCACTTGTCACGAATGTCATTTATTTCCATTAAAATTGACAGTGGGAGGATTTGCAGCTGAGCTAGTCTGTGTTTGTAGTCTCTTCTGTTCACTAGAGTCCGCGAAGTAGCGTATAATTTTTTTTGAAACATGTAAAGTACTCAGAATATAACCCCAAGGTTAGATATCTACATGCTCTAAAATGTTAAATAAATTAATCAGCATTGTTATTAATATAATAATCTTCAAATTGTGGCTGTTCGTTTTCATAGGTAAAAATAGGATTTGAAGGCTCCTATTTGTCTATTAACGGGTACTTTCTTGTGTTGATCGAGCAAAAACTCGGTTAAAACATTTTTAAAGCAAGTTTTACTGTTAAAAGTTCTTAATGAAGAGGGCAATTTGTTCCATTTTTGAACGATTTCCAAGATTAATGATTTGTTACTCCACGTCGTTTTCTTTTTTAAAATAATTTGATTTGTTCTCTTGTTCCGTTTAGCGTTATGGCGACTAGAAAACATTTTAAAATTTTCGGATGTTTCCCATTGTCTTATGTCTGTTTTTAGCTTCATTAGGCTAACTTTTGAGATAAACAATTCGGCGGGCAGGATACGATCCTTAATGAGAAGATCAATGGAGTGGTCAAATTTTTGACAAAAATATTAAACTTTTATTCCCCAGTTAATTTGCCTGTTTATGCGGTTTGTTTTTCACTGTAAGAGTTTGAAGGAATACTCCGCTGAAAGAGAGATGAGAGAGTACAACTGACTTGAAAACATCGATTCTTACTTTCAAAGGTATTTGATTTCTTACAAGATACAAAGAACGAATTGCATTAGCCATTTTGCTTAAAACTGAGTTCAGGTGATTTTCAAAAGTTAGGTTTGAATCAATTTGTACTCCCAGATAACGACATGCATGAGCTGGTTTGATAACTTCGCCTTTAAATGAAAAGTCTAGATCCGAATTAGTATGATTTGTAAAGAAGAACATCTGTTTTATCGGTATTTAAAGTGAGTTGATTCTCTGTCAGGTATTTGTCTGTTTGTTCTAATATTTTTTCAATTTTTTGGGGAATATTTTCATTACGTTCAAATTTGCATATAATACTAGTGTCATCCGCAAATTGAACAACATCATTTTCACCTTCCAGCTTTTCAGAAAAATCGTTGACATATAACAGAAAAATAAGAGGTCCTAACACAGTTCCTTGTGGAACACCATGATTAATAGTTACTTTATCTGATAAGTCAATACCCAGTTTAAAGTTTAAATTGCCATTCACACACACACAGAAGAATTTGCCTTTGTTGACATTTGGTTGCATGTGTTTCAATCGGCTCCAAAACAGAATCTTATTCAGAATGGAGGCTGCTCAGTTTGATGCGGAAATTCGTTATAACGAGTTTTTTGAAGTCAACGTGTGCGCATGGCAGTGATCATGCAGACGTTGAGCTGTGAGGGCCCTGGTTCAGCTAGTTTTCACCAAGTGTTGAGGAGGTGTATTTCTTAATTTTCTTTTCTCAACCCCCCTCCCCCCAACACACCCACCAAAGTATAGACTATTTTTGAGCCAAAGTCATCATTTTAACATGACATTTACATGAATACTGATTTTTAGCTCTGAATTGATCATTGCCCACACATTTTTTGAGATAACTTTTTTCCTCAAATTTTATACCCAATTTACCTATATTGGTGATACTTAACAAATATAATACTCATTACGATAAGTTGTTCAGAAACCTTTGACAGATTAGGGGCCCAATGGAAAAGTAGAAAGAGGCTGGGGAAGAATTTGTTGCATGGCAAGGTGCATAATCCACGAGTCTGCGAATGAAAAAACCTATTAGCCCTATGCTCTCAAATTTTCTGTTTACGTGAAAAAAATGAGCGTACATTCAGCACTGGGCAAAACACCGCCGTTTGAGTTTATGTGCAACAACAAACCAAATTATTATTATTATTATTATTATTATTATTATTATTATTATTATTATTATTATTATTATTATTATTACTTATGTAATTGAATTGAAACGGGAAGATGGTTCGCTCAATTCGATTTAAACTAGAAGTGCAATGTTTAATGAAGTAACTTGTTCTAACAGGGAAAGTGTCAATATGTGAGTAACAATGGTGCAAGGAAATGTAGTTAGTGAACCAGTTTTAATTTTTGAATTTCATCAGGTGTCATTGAGTCGGCAGGACGATTTGAGACTGATCTTCCATCGAGTGCTAACGAAGCACGCCTCGAACAACTGGAGGTCTGCCATGGAGGCAGAAAAAATTCGCGTTTTCGAGAACGAAGTCTGGAAATTACAGCAATTACTGGAAGGTGTAAAATCCTTCATGGGAAAATGGCATTTTGCATCTAATTGCAGCTAAATTTAAGTGAGGGGGCTATTGACAACTACAAATACAAAGCTTGCTTCCTTGCGATGGTTTTTTTGCAAGCGGTGGTAGGGATTATTCTCAAACATACTCTACAGCTGCTATAATTTCATCTGTTATTCTATTCTAGCTTGCATCAAAACAATGAAACCGTGACAACTTGATTTAAAAAAGGCATACCTCAAATCGGTTGAAGTGGAAAATTTTTGTTTATCAAATTAAGGGTTTCGGAACGGAGGATCCAAACGGAAGGAAAATCTTTTGCAACCCACAGCGTAGTTTGTACGGGCTCAAACGGTCAGGCCGGAACTGGTACCTGGAGCTTTTTCTTACTCGAGATAGGATTCTAAGCACGCGTGAACGACCAGTTGGTGTTTGTGCCGGGATGATGTTGCTTTTGTTTGAGTTTGAGTGGATGATATTTGGATTTTGGGAAAGAAACTCGATTTTAATAAATGGTTTGAAACAGAAATTGGCAGAAAAGTTCAGATAAGAAAGGCTTCAGAAGCACCAGTTTTGCTAAGTGTCTAAGTTCATATAGAAGAGGGCGGGATCAGATTGAGCCCGGAAAACACTTTAGTGCTATTCCAAAAAGATTTCGACGCTGGATTGAAAACCAGTGGAAACTCCAGTGGTAACAGAACAAAATTTTTCTCTTGTCGATTCGTCTAACACTAGCTCCTACTTGAAGGTGGGCCAGGATTATCGAGGATTAGTTGGCAGTCTAAACTAATTGGCAAACTGCACACGATCCTACTTAGCCTTTTCTGCACATTGTCTTAGCCGATTACTGGAGTTACCAAAATAAGACCACATGATAGCAGCCAAAAAAGTGCTCCGTTATCTTAAGGGCGCAAAGGACTTTCGCTTGATTTATCGTAAATCGGGAAGATCATAGAAATGGTTTTTTGATTGCGGATTGGGCGGGTAATATTGACTCAAGGAAAATCACAAGTCGTTTCTTCGTTAGACTTAATAACGAATCGGGCTGCGTGAGTTTGTGAAGCAAGCTCCAGACTACGAGGGCTACATCTAACGTTGAAGCCAAAGTGAATGTGTGTTGCAGCAGCACAATAATGTATACATTTAAACGGATTGCTTGAGCTCGGAGACGTTGTGCAGCGGCCATTAGTTGTAAGGGTTGACAACCAAGCTTGTATTGAACTAAGCAAACACTCAGTGAACCATAATAAGACCAAGCACTCCCTCTCAAAATACATTATCTGCAAGTTTCATGTGAAAAAGGAAAGATTCAGCTTTGGTACCTGTCTACTGACAATATGCCGAGATTTACTGACTAAGGGTTTAGGAAAGCTCAAAATCCGCAGATTTGTGGAAGATAAAAAATTATATGCAAAATCACCGAAACGGGGAGTTCTGAACCAAATGCATTATTTGATTAGGACTTCGGTGATATTGATTATTGACTTTTAGCTCTAATTTGTTCATTGCCAACACGTTTTTGAGGTAATTTTGTGCGGTAAGTTTTATACCCAGTTTGCTTACATTGTTGATACATAGCAACTAGAAACCTCATCAAGATAAGTTGCTGATCAGAAACCAAAACACTCTGTTTTACTTCGCTATTCTTTGGGACGATAACTTTTGACAGCTATAATGAAAGACCCGTTTCTCTACCGGGGTTCTCGATAATGTAATATTAATTGTAAGACTAAGCCTGCTATTTTTCCGGCCATCATTGTTTCAGGTTAAATGTAGCTTGGATGCCCCGTGGACGCACCAAAGGTGTTTTGCCTGGTGCAGCTCAAAATTACACCTGCAGAGACTGTGGCAAAACTTTAAGTTCATCATCAGCGTTGCAGAATCATGAGAGGATTCACACGGGGGATAAGCCGTTCGAGTGTGACCTCTGTGGAAAATCATTTTCGCAGAGGTCATCTTTGTCAGTGCACAAGCAGGTGCGTGAATTCTAGATAATGTAATCTTCAATTTCGAAGAAATCACATTCACTGTAGAATTTAGTGAAATATTTTGATGGAGCGCTGTTGCATTCAATTATTTTTGTTTCTCGGAGTATAAAATAAGATCGGATAATATATCTTAGTGGCTGAGATAATTTCTCCATTGACATCTGTAGGGGGTTATTTCATGAGCTAAACGTGTTTTTTTTTATTGCTGGTGATGTTACAATTCAGTCGATTGGCTAAAAATATGCTTTTAAAAGTTTTAGTATTCACATCGCTTTCCTTTTTTTTTAACACGTATTACGTATTCTGGCAAAACTTGACCCCAAACTGTAGTTAAAAACCGTGACCTGATCTGATATAGCTGATATGTTTGTATCGTAGACAAGGATAATACGTTAAGCATTTTTCTGTTGAGTTTACCTACTGTTTGTTTTTTATGCTAGCCTTTTTTAATGAAACTACTATATTTATCCTTCATTTCCTTCAGGTTCCTAGATTGGCACTTCAGAGAATTCCTTCCAGGTTTTCCATATTAAGCTTTTCGGATGATATGAATGTGTGAGCTACGTTAACGTTAGGTAATTCTTTACCTTCCGTTTTGTCCTTTGCATTCAATTTTTCTGGGTACCGAAGTATCTTTCAGTTTCCCTTTTTTACTTACATTACATTTACTCTTCAGATAGCTGGTACTATCAGCTTGCACTAAAATCTTGCACCCTTCGTATTATTTCATGCCTCTGAATTGTGCGTAAGGATAGGAAAATTGAAGCATTATAAGGCTCACTACTCGCATTTAAAAGACAAGTATTTCTTAGGATGTTTCTTTTTATCTATTGAAATTTCATCATCCCAAATTAGCTGTTCAGGTCTTCCACATCTATGCCGTCAGATGAATTCAGTATTCTTGGGAAGAATCTCAAGTATGCAATACTTTTGCCGCTCTCATGGGATGGTGTTGGTGATGGACATGTGATTTTTAATAGCCGCAAAGCGATAGGTGTGGTTATTATTGGCCTTCTCTTGGTTTTTTACAATTCGAAGAATTTAAATTGTATTTGGCGCTGTATGTTTTTAAAGATTTGTTGACACATTTTCAAGTCAAAATGGAGTGATGAGGGCGCGCAGAAACAGGAAGTGGAGCAAAACAGGAGTGGTTGTGCGGCGTGAAATTTTTCGCTCTAATCTTAAACTAGAGTGAGCAAATGGTGTTTGAACAAAAAATTCTTTATCTCGATAGTGGTCTTTCGTTCACATTTTGCTAGTGGCCTTTTGACCTTGATTATTTCTGTTTTTTTTTTCGATTTTATGTATCTGATTTTATAGCTGCGAAGCTGTTAGCTGAGCGGAGCTATATTGCGGTGCTCTTGATTTTTTTGTTTCGTCGTCTGACGCTCTTTCTCGTTTTACATTTGTTCACACAGCAAAGCTGAAAAAGTCAAATTTTTTGAATGACTTCTTGCTCTCACTAACGGCGTTTGCGCGCGTGACGTCATTTCTCACTCTCTTTAGCAAACGTTGATTAATTTTGCGTGATTAGATTTTGATCACAAGTAACTCACCTCACTCAAAAAAATGACTTTTGCACTTTTAAACTTAAGTTCAATTTGAATCTGTTTAAGGTCAAAGGAACTCATATTTGAAGTAGGGATTTTGGTCACGCCGAAACAGGATCAGAGCGAAAAAGCGATTGGTTTTGCGGCGTGAATTTCTTTCGCTCTAATTTTAAAGTAGACTGAGAAAACGGTGTTTGAACAAAAATTCGCTTTCTCGGTAGTGGTCTTTCGTTCACATGCGGCAATTTCACTTTGATTTCTTACTGTTTTTTCAATTTTTGGATCAGATTTTTTTTAAGTAGTTTTCCCAATCCATTCGTAGTTCATTCTTGACCTAGTTTTTTGTTTGAACCAAATTTCCATTTCTCGCTAATGGTTTTTTTGTTCACATGCGGCATTTTTACATTGATTTTCTGTTTTTTTTATTTTCGTGATCTGAATTTGTTTGGAAATGGTTTTCCCAATTCACTCATAGTCCGTTCTAGGTCTATTTTTTTGTTTAGTCAATGGAAATTCTTTGAATTGTGCGTCAGGACTTGTCCTGCTATGTTTTTTTGTTTCGTTGTCTGACGCTCTTTTTCGTTTTACATTTGTTCACATAGCAGAGCTGAAAAAGTCAAATTTTCTGAATTACTTCTTACTCTCATTAACGGCGTTTGCGCGCGGGACGTCATTTCTCACTCTCTTTAGCATTTTTTTTGCGTGATTAGATTTTGATCACGAGTGACTAACCTCACTCAATAAAATGACTTCTGCACTTTAAAACTCAAGTTTAATTTAAATTTGTTTAAGGTCAAAGGAACTCATATGTACAGTAAAGGTCCATAATACGAGGCTTCTGTGGGATGAATTTTAACAAGCTTTATTAATTTATCGCTGAATGTTTTTTACCTAGCTTTTTGAGAGGCGTTGATTTTTTTTTCAATTTAGGTCTGTCTCTGTTTCTATGTCTATTATACGGCTCGCAGGTCTATTCCTTCGCAGCTATTCCGGCAATCTGCCGGCTATGTTTTTCAATCCATTCATAGTCCGTTCCAGGTCTCGTTTTTGTTTTGTCAGTGAAATTTCTTTGAATTGTTTCAGGAATTGTCCTGGTACGTTTTTTATTTCTTCGACAAAATTTTTGTTGGGACCATATGAAGTCACAATCACTTCAAATCTGCTTTTTGTTCATTCAGTTTCAACTCAGTTGCGAGCGTGACGTCAATTTTCCCTTTAAGTGGAGAGAGTTTTTTCATTCGTGTGAATAAGTTTTTGGTCACACGTGACTTGCCTTTCAAAATGAGTTCTTGACTCTGAAATTAACTTTTTTTTACTTTATTTCAAAGTGTTAAGGCCATTTAAATGCGTGTCACTCTAGCTGAAGGTCATGTAATCTCAGTTGGTCTTAATTCTATTTTTTAAAGTAAAAAACTTCAAAGCAAAACTTTGTCAGCTCGTGCTATTTGCTTTCTATATATATATATATTTTTTTAAAAAATGAGACCAAGTTGGATGTATCTTTGTGAATCTGAACTGAATGAATATGTTAATTAATGTTATTTGAATCTGATTCTGTGTTAATTGATTTAATAAATTGATCAAATTCTGTCAATATCAAATTAATCAGTTGATTTTGTTTGCATATTGATGTTTCTCTTGAGTTTCAATGGTTCACTGGAAGCTCCGTATTCGCAAGCAGCTCTTGCAGTTTGGAAAATTTTTTGAAAATTCAGTTTTTATCATAAAAATGGCTTTATAAAATTTGTATCCAGCGATGGAGTGCCCAAGTTTGCGCTCATTGTGTTGGCACTGTGAAAATTTTTATGTCCACCTTTCCAGGCATAACGAACAGTTCGAAATTCAGTGGAATGATTTTCTGTCCTGCATTATGCGTTCTCCAACTATTACTGCACAGTGGTCAGAAATTGATAGAATTACAGCAATTGAGCAGAACCTGGAGTGTGTTGGTGCTCTAATCTTCAAGGCTTTCTTGCTTAGAAAGCAATTAGCTACGACGAAAAACCGGGTTTTCTACTAAAGCAGCAAAGACGTGGGGCTTCTGAGAACCCGAAATGACAGGACTTGGATATATCCACGTGCATCTGGTTCAAAAAAGCGAAAAGCCCAGTATTTGACTTGCTAATTAACACAGAGAAGGCTAAGATCTTCCAAAGAGTTGAGAACTGGTACGAACCCGAATGTTTTCTTAAAATCGTCAATACCCTGCGGCGAAATTTCTTCTAAGCGTCGTCTGTCGGACGACTTAGCCAACATATCAATGTTGAGAACATTTCGAACGATAAAGCCTTGAATGACTATTCGGCAGCCGAGGAAAATATATTGAATGATTAATTACCGATCAAGGCGTAAACTTTGTTGAACTTTAAGGTCCGTTTTTTCACCATGTATTGTTATTCTTGATGAGCAGAAAAAGAAAGTATGAGCGATATTACTGGGAGACAAGATGCGTTTAATATTAAAGCTAATTTTGTTTTGAATACCAAAATTTATCTTGAAAAATTGTTGAAAAGGGCGTTGTTTATCAGCAATATTTTGTATGGGAATGGCAGTTTTCAAAAATATGCGTTATCGGAATGCCTATTTGGTGTTGAATTGCAACAACTGTCAAACTGTGAAAACAAGGAAATTCGTGCTCCGGATCTCAACAGATTTCAAAATTTGGTTTTTGCATCAATTCAGCTTGGTGATTGTCCAGAGATCCGCACTTTTGTTTACCAGCATTGCCTTGTATGGGAAAAACAGATGTCAGAAATATGTGTTATCTAAATGCCTATGTAATGAGGAGCAGCAACTGCCAAAATGTGAAAATAAGGAAATATGTGCTTCGGATTTAAACACCTTTCAAAATTTGATATTTTTTTTGCCTCAATTCAGCCAGCTGAGTGTCCGGAGATCCTTCTTTTGACCATTAATCAGTTATATGCCTTCACTCTGTTATCTTCGACAAACAAGCTGTTTTAGCTTCAACAACTAGTATATCAGCGCTGGACAGAGTTCTGACACGGTTTGTAAAATCATTTTCTAATAATTTTCTGGAGTATTCAACCTCACCAATTGTTGTATGGAAAAGGGAATTTCCCCTCTGGCTCGAAAACTAGCAATTGTTAAATCTCAAATTATGAGAAAAATCTGGATCCTGAAGATTTTGTAAACTATCAACCAATCATTTTGTTTTACATCAAAGCTATCGGAAACATCAGTTCTTGTACAACTTAACAATCACGTTGAAAGCAAGTTAGTTTGTGCATTTCAAAGTGCCGGTAGAAAATTATTTTTGACAGGAAGTGCCCTTCTTTAAGTTGCCAATGAGAATTTAATTAATTTAGAGCTAAGAAAGAATTTTTGTATTGGACTCGATCGATCGACAGTATTTGATACAATTGATCTTATTATACTTTTATATATTCCAGATGTTAGCCTTGGATTCCCAGGTTCTTTTCTTGGCGTTTTAAAAAACTGTCTGAGAAACTAATAGCTGTTAATGTTAATGAAAACCGGGTACAAGGTTGGGTTTCAGGCCTCTGCGCTTCATGTTTTTTGCTGCCATTAAAAGCTCATATTTGACAGCTGCAATTATACTATCTTTTCTCTACAAATGATACTCTTGTTTTATTTGTTAATGAGGAAACCAGGTGTTTGATGTAATCATGAGCAGGTTACGAAAACGGTTGCGGAGCGGTTTTTTAAAAATTGAATTCTAATTAGACATAATTTGTAAAAAGAGTGAAAATAAATTCTTTCAATGCTGATCTAAAATTCCGTATCGATTCCAATTTTTCTAGTCATTTGAAATTTCGGGGCTTTATTTGGATGGTAAACGTTTATTTTCAAAGCAGATCAGTTCTGTTGGTACTACCTTCTATATCCTTGGGAAGATCTACTCGGATCAGAGAAACAGTTGGTCATGATGTCCTAATTGAGTTGCTGAGAGTAATGATAATTTCGCGGAGTGACTACTGCAAATCGTTTTTTATGGTTTGCGAGCTGTGCTCGCAACAGATGTTACAACGGATAATGAAGTGTCGATGCAGGCTGATATTTCGGTTGTCACCTAGAACACCAATTTCAGACTCATCAAGGAGCTACACTGTTTTTCCTGCGCAGAAAAGTGCTGTCTAACATTTTACTTTTCAGCCATCGCCTAATTCATCATCCTCGCCGAGTTCCAGGGTATCTTAGCTCTTGTGTCTCGTAATGATAAAGTTACAAGATGCCAGTATATATATATATATAACGTTCAAGTGTCTCGTTTACCTTTGCTTTTCAGTCATGCAATTGGGCGTGGAGCAAACTGCCAATTGAATTGAAGCTAATACCAGACGAGCTTACGTATTGAAGTAAACTGAAAAGTTTTAATCCGAATAGTTTATATTGAAGCACTTTTTGATTTTTTAAATGGGGCCTAAACCTAGAATAATATTAATAATATTAACGTATCTGCCATAATTGCCATTTGCAGTGATTAGGATCGTTGCTTTTTATTTTAGTCTGTTTGATTCTTCTTCCGCTATTCAAGAGATTCACTCTTTTGGTCTTTGAGAAAAATCCCTTTTGATTCTATTGACTCCAATGTTTTGAAAGGACAAAAAAGTTTTTGTTCAATTTGCCTCAAAATTTTAACAAAGATGGCAATGCTCAGACTTGAAAATGTAGGCTCAAACATCTGTAAGTATGCATCTAGGTTTTTCAAATTTAAGGTTTATTATATTTAAGGATAAATTGAACAAATCGTTAAATGTTAACTCTTTTGAGCTGAATTTTGTACTACAGCTTTTCAACAGGATGATTGCTTATCTCAAATTTCTGTCCACGTTTTAAAAAATCTGGATTAGAATGTCTGATGTACTTCATGGGAAGTAAAATTAAGAATTTATCGGGAACATGGAAATTTCGTGAATTCGTCAACAAATTTGATAAGATATTCCGTTGATATTTGAAATGTTTTCGAGACGCATTTGAACTTTTTTGTATGTAGATTTACTTAAATGTTTATTTCGACTGGTGCTAATTCTTTACTTAAACCACTGAACTGATGTACTTAGTTAGTTTTATAATAGGCAACTTAACAACCACGTTGAAAGCAAGTTAGTTTGTGCAGTTCAAAGTGCCGGTAGAAAATTATTTTTGACAGAAAGCGCTCTTCTTTAAGTTGGCAATGAGAATTTAATTAATTTAGAGCTAAGAAAGAATTTTTGTATTGGACTCGATCGATCGACAGTATTTGATACAATTGATCTTATTATACTTTTATATATTCCAGATGTTAGCCTTGGATTCCCAGGTTCTTTTCTTGGCGTTTTAAAAAGCTGTCTGAGAAACTAATAGCTGTTAATGTTAATGAAAACCGCGTACAAGGTTGGGTTTCAGTCCTCTGCGCTTCATGTTATTTGCTGCCATTAAAAGCTCATATTTGACAGCTGCAATTATACTATCTTTTCTCTACAAATGATACTCTTGTTTTAATTGTTAATGAGGAAACCAGGTGTTTGATGTAATCATGAGCAGGTTACGAAAACGGTTTGGGAGCGGTTTTTAAAAATTGAATTCTAGTTAGACATAATTTGTAAAAATAGTGAAAATAAATTCTTTCAATGCTGATCTAAAATTCCGTATCGATTCCAATTTTTCTAGTCATTTGAAATTTCGGGGCTTTATTTGGATGGTAAACGTTTATTTTCAAAGCAGATCAGTTCTGTTGGTACTACCTTCTATATCCTTGGGAAGATCTACTCGGATCAGAGAAACAGTTGGTCATGATGTCCTAATTGAGTTGCTGAGAGTAATGATAATTTCGCGGAGTGACTACTGCAAATCGTTTTTTATGGTTTGCGAGCTGTGCTCGCAACAGATGTTACAACGGATAATGAAGTGTCGATGCAGGCTGATATTTCGGTTGTCACCTAGAACACCAATTTCAGACTCATCAAGCTACTACACTGGTTTCCCTGCGCAGAAAAGTGTTGTCTAACATTTTACTTTTCAGCCATCGCCTAATTCATCATCCTCGCCGAGTTCCAGGGTATCTTAGCTCTCTTGTGTCTCGTAATGATAAAGTTACAAGGTGCCAGTATATATATATATATATATATATATATATATATATATTTATATATATGTATATATATATATATATATATATATATATATATATATAACGTATATAACGTTCAAGTGTCTCGTTTACCTTTGCTTTTCAGTCATGTAATTGGGCGTGGAGCAAACTGCCAATTGAATTGAAGCTAATACCAGACGAGCTTACGTATTGAAGTAAACTGAAAACTTTTAATCCGAATAGTTTATATTGAAGCACTTTTTGATTTTTTTAAATGGGGCCTAAACCTAGAATAATATTAATAATATTAACGTATCTGCCATAATTGCCATTTGCAGTGATTAGAATCGTTGCTTTTTATTTTAGTCTGTTTGATTCTTCTTCCGCTATTCAAGAGATTCACTCTTTTGGTCTTTGAGAAAAATCCCTTTTGATTCTATTGACTCCAATGTTTTGAAAGGACAAAAAAGTTTTTGTTCAATTTGCCTCAAAATTTTAACAAAGATGGCAATGCTCAGACTTGAAAATGTAGGCTCAAACATCTGTAAGTATGCATCTAGGTTTTTCAAATTTAAGGTTTATTATATTTAAGGATAAATTGAACAAATCGTTAAATGTTAACTCTTTTGAGCTGAATTTTGTACTACAGCTTTTCAACAGGATGATTGCTTATCTCAAATTTCTGTCCACGTTTTAAAAAATCTGGATTAGAATGTCTGATGTACTTCATGGGAAGTAAAATTAAGAATTTATCAGGAACATGGAAATTTCGTGAATTCGTCAACAAATTTGACAAGATATTCCGTTGATATTTGAAATGTATTCGAGACGCATTTGAACTTTTTTGTATGTAGATTTACTTAAATGTTTATTTCGACGGGTGCTAATTCTTTACTTAAACCACTGAACTGATGTACTTAGTTGGTTTTATAATAGTTGTTTAATTGATAACTATGGTGCCGTGGCGGGTCAAGACATTGTAACTTGTGTATTGTTTGCAGACGCACAGTGGTAATAGACCGCATGTCTGCGCAGTGTGTCGCAAGCGGTTCTACCAAAGCTCGGACTTGAAGAGGCACATGCAATCACATCTGAAGCAAGTGGCCAACAACCCAACACTCATCAACGTCGTCAGTCAGTCGTGCCAGAGCAATGATAAATCTTGTTTCCGATCCCCATCTGAGCTTGTGAATGGGTAATGACACGTTTCAGTTACAATTTAAAGCATTAAGCCGAGGTGTTTATTTCAAGACTAATCCAAGTTGCCTTTAGAAATGGCAATGGAGATTGTTCAAGAAGTGGCTCAATTGACAGCTCGGACGCTCTTAGTCACGTTCAAAGGGCTTCACCGGCACAGTACTTAAACCCAGTGCAGGATTTGTGCAACCCGATTTTGGGAAACGGACATGAATTAGGTCTGCTTGAACATTCTCTAGAAACGAGCAGACAGGGCTCATCGTTGGACATGGATGAAAGGACAGAGTTTCTGCGCAGGAATGGAGATCTCTCCAATGAGCCAGTCAAGTTAAGCCCCCCAATGTCGAAGCGACTGAAGACCATTTTGTCTCCAGAGGAGACGAACTCGAGAATGTATGTGGAAGTTGTTCCGAAAGTGACCCAAGTGTTTAGTGCCTCTGATGCCTCTGGCGGAGTGGTCTCAAGGCCTTCACAAAGTGCCTCTCAATCTAATCAGCTTTATGCTACTGCAGCTTTTGACCCAGTCACCCCAACCAACGGATTACAAAGTAATATTGATAACAAGACTACGCGACACTTCTCGTTCCCTCCTCCAACTGTTTCATCAACGGAGGATGCAAGTCAAGGCTCTCAGTCATTGAAACTCACAACGTTACAGGTTATTAATTCTTCACAAACATGGGTATACAAGACTAAATAGGGCTACAATACCAGGCAAACAACAAAACATTAATTACGTTCAAACTCAATATCTATTTTTAACAAAAAAATCACTTGTGAAGTCAATATAGCATCAAATAAAACCTAAAAACTAAACATCAATTTGCACTTCACTTCAAAGAAGATGGGACCTGTCCGTAATGGACCCGGCAACAAATCGACAAGAACAAGAATGAAAAGGGGCATCAAGAAGAGTTTCACACAAACTTTTACCATTGCCGAATTCAAAACATTGAAAGTTCGCTGCGGATCGAAGTTATCCTAGCATACAATTTTTCTCAAGAAAATATTTTCATTCCAAAAACCAAAAGAGAACTGACTCCAGGTCAGCTCAGAACTTTTATAAGATCCTTAAATATCTTTCCGTGCTCTTACTTGATGAGGCAGTAGCCTCCAAGTGTCCGCCCAGGCGTAACAGTTCTTTTAATAGTTTTATTTTCTGTAAATGTTATGTTGCAGGTAAGCAACTTCAATTCAAAGGTGAAAGAGGCTAAATCTCAATTTTTAACAGAAAAAACTTCAGTTAAAGGAACACCTCCGCCAAAAAAAAAGAGGGGAGTCGAGGGCGACAAATTATTATTTACATGCATAAATTCTGAACGTACTCAAATCAAGGAGACTATTAAGAGAAAGATAAGGGATGAGGGATAAGATAAGAAAGAGGGACGAGAAAAGATCTCAATTGTTAACTGTATATTGGAAGTTTTTGGACATTGAAACAACGCATTCTATAAGTTAGATTGGTTTCTGAGCGAGATCTGGCCTCTTTGAACTTAAATTCGATATAGTCGATTATTGGCTGAAGTGATGTCGCCCATATTGATTGCTCTCAAACTAAGTAGTGAACATCTCTGTCCAGTGGATCTTTGTTCTTATGCTCAAGATTAGTGGCCATATATATATATACAAATTAGAATTCATTTTATTTTTCTGGGTAGAAACAGATATTCCTCGATATTTTGTTTTGAACATAAGACTTCATGCTCTCTTCAAATCTCGTTTTGTTCATTATTTCATGCAATTTTCTTCAGTTTGGTGCGTTATGTCATTTTGAAAATGATTGGAGCTGGTCTTTGACTCATTCGCGTGAATATTTTTTTGATCCCACGTGACTGACCTCATTCTAAAATAGGTTTTTCCTCTCTCAATTTATTATTTGGTGATTTTAATTGTTAGCCGCCATATCAGCCTGTCAATCGCAGGCCTGTTTTGTTTCAATCCGCGTGAATTTGTTGAGGCGCAGATTTGTTTGAAAGATTTTCGTAAATTTTTTAATAAATGAGAGGTCAAATTGGGGTGTTGATTTTAGTTTTTTTTTTCACGTGAGCATTTTGACTTCTGTCTTCACTTCTTGTCTGAATTTTTCGTGAATGGTAATAAAAACATAATTGCATTTTTTTTCCTCGTTTTTGGCAATTTTTGCTTTTACTTTTAATGCCTCGCGCTTCTTTGTTTTTGTTTGCTCGAAAACGAAGTTTGTAGCAATTATATTAGTCCTGTGTTCTTTTTATGCGATTTTTTAAGTGACGAACTCTTCGTCTGACCCATTTGACTTTTGGTCTTCCAAAACGGGATAAACAGGTAGTGCATCAACCGTCCACACTCCTCCAATCCGGTGATTTGGACCCCCTTCTCTTTGGCTCTACAATAACCCTACCCCACCCCACTTGATCCCCTATCGCTTGACCCCCTTGTCTCGGCTCACACAAACTGATGCATCCCTAATCCCCAGCTGCTCGCCAGTCGTTTGAGAGCAATTCGCCCAACGTTAGTTGGATATGTTTACTTAAATTCGATATAGTCGATTATTGGCTGAAGTGATGTCGCCCATATTGATTGCTCTCAAACTAAGTAGTGAACATCTCTGTCCAGTGGATCTTTGTTCTTATGCTCAAGATTAGTGGCCATATATATATATATACAAATTAGAATTCATTTTATTTTTCTGGGTAGAAACAGATATTCCTCGATATTTTGTTTTGAACATAAGACTTCATGCTCTCTTCAAATCTCGTTTTGTTCATTATTTCATGCAATTTTCTTCAGTTTGGTGCGTTATGTCATTTTGAAAATGATTGGAGCTGGTCTTTGACTCATTCGCGTGAATATTTTTTTGATCCCACGTGACTGACCTCATTCTAAAATAGGTTTTTCCTCTCTCAATTTATTATTTGGTGATTTTAATTGTTAGCCGCCATATCAGCCTGTCAATCGCAGGCCTGTTTTGTTTCAATCCGCGTGAATTTGTTGAGGCGCAGATTTGTTTGAAAGATTTTCGTAAATTTTTTAATAAATGAGAGGTCAAATTGGGGTGTTGATTTTAGTTTTTTTTTTCACGTGAGCATTTTGACTTCTGTCTTCACTTCTTGTCTGAATTTTTCGTGAATGGTAATAAAAACATAATTGCATTTTTTTTCCTCGTTTTTGGCAATTTTTGCTTTTACTTTTAATGCCTCGCGCTTCTTTGTTTTTGTTTGCTCGAAAACGAAGTTTGTAGCAATTATATTAGTCCTGTGTTCTTTTTATGCGATTTTTTAAGTGACGAACTCTTCGTCTGACCCATTTGACTTTTGGTCTTCCAAAACGGGATAAACAGGTAGTGCATCAACCGTCCACACTCCTCCAATCCGGTGATTTGGACCCCCTTCTCTTTGGCTCTACAATAACCCTACCCCACCCCACTTGATCCCCTATCGCTTGACCCCCTTGTCTCGGCTCACACAAACTGATGCATCCCTAATCCCCAGCTGCTCGCCAGTCGTTTGAGAGCAATTCGCCCAACGTTAGTTGGATATGTTTACTTAAATTCGATATAGTCGATTATTGGCTGAAGTGATGTCGCCCATATTGATTGCTCTCAAACTAAGTAGTGAACATCTCTGTCCAGTGGATCTTTGTTCTTATGCTCAAGATTAGTGGCCATATATATATATACAAATTAGAATTCATTTTATTTTTCTGGGTAGAAACAGATATTCCTCGATATTTTGTTTTGAACATAAGACTTCATGCTCTCTTCAAATCTCGTTTTGTTCATTATTTCATGCAATTTTCTTCAGTTTGGTGCGTTATGTCATTTTGAAAATGATTGGAGCTGGTCTTTGACTCATTCGCGTGAATATTTTTTTGATCCCACGTGACTGACCTCATTCTAAAATAGGTTTTTCCTCTCTCAATTTATTATTTGGTGATTTTAATTGTTAGCCGCCATATCAGCCTGTCAATCGCAGGCCTGTTTTGTTTCAATCCGCGTGAATTTGTTGAGGCGCAGATTTGTTTGAAAGATTTTCGTAAATTTTTTAATAAATGAGAGGTCAAATTGGGGTGTTGATTTTAGTTTTTTTTTTCACGTGAGCATTTTGACTTCTGTCTTCACTTCTTGTCTGAATTTTTCGTGAATGGTAATAAAAACATAATTGCATTTTTTTTCCTCGTTTTTGGCAATTTTTGCTTTTACTTTTAATGCCTCGCGCTTCTTTGTTTTTGTTTGCTCGAAAACGAAGTTTGTAGCAATTATATTAGTCATGTGTTCTTTTTATGCGATTTTTTAAGTGACGAACTCTTCGTCTGACCCATTTGACTTTTGGTCTTCCAAAACGGGATAAACAGGTAGTGCATCAACCGTCCACACTCCTCCAATCCGGTGATTTGGACCCCCTTCTCTTTGGCTCTACAATAACCCTACCCCACACCACTTGATCCCCTATCGCTTGACCCCCTTGTCTCGGCTCACACAAACTGATGCATCCCTAATCCCCAGCTGCTCGCCAGTCGTTTGAGAGCAATTCGCCCAACGTTAGTTGGATATGTTTACTTAAATTCGATATAGTCGATTATTGGCTGAAGTGATGTCGCCCATATTGATTGCTCTCAAACTAAGTAGTGAACATCTCTGTCCAGTGGATCTTTGTTCTTATGCTCAAGATTAGTGGCCATATATATATATACAAATTAGAATTCATTTTATTTTTCTGGGTAGAAACAGATATTCCTCGATATTTTGTTTTGAACATAAGACTTCATGCTCTCTTCAAATCTCGTTTTGTTCATTATTTCATGCAATTTTCTTCAGTTTGGTGCGTTATGTCATTTTGAAAATGATTGGAGCTGGTCTTTGACTCATTCGCGTGAATATTTTTTTGATCCCACGTGACTGACCTCATTCTAAAATAGGTTTTTCCTCTCTCAATTTATTATTTGGTGATTTTAATTGTTAGCCGCCATATCAGCCTGTCAATCGCAGGCCTGTTTTGTTTCAATCCGCGTGAATTTGTTGAGGCGCAGATTTGTTTGAAAGATTTTCGTAAATTTTTTAATAAATGAGAGGTCAAATTGGGGTATTGATTTTAGTTTTTTTTTTTCACGTGAGCATTTTGACTTCTGTCTTCACTTCTTGTCTGAATTTTTCGTGAATGGTAATAAAAACATAATTGCATTTTTTTTCCTCGTTTTTGGCAATTTTTGCTTTTACTTTTAATGCCTCGCGCTTCTTTGTTTTTGTTTGCTCGAAAACGAAGTTTGTAGCAATTATATTAGTCCTGTGTTCTTTTTATGCGATTTTTTAAGTGACGAACTCTTCGTCTGACCCATTTGACTTTTGGTCTTCCAAAACGGGATAAACAGGTAGTGCATCAACCGTCCACACTCCTCCAATCCGGTGATTTGGACCCCCTTCTCTTTGGCTCTACAATAACCCTACCCCACCCCACTTGATCCCCTATCGCTTGACCCCCTTGTCTCGGCTCACACAAACTGATGCATCCCTAATCCCCAGCTGCTCGCCAGTCGTTTGAGAGCAATTCGCCCAACGTTAGTTGGATATGTTTACTTAAATTCGATATAGTCGATTATTGGCTGAAGTGATGTCGCCCATATTGATTGCTCTCAAACTAAGTAGTGAACATCTCTGTCCAGTGGATCTTTGTTCTTATGCTCAAGATTAGTGGCCATATATATATATACAAATTAGAATTCATTTTATTTTTCTGGGTAGAAACAGATATTCCTCGATATTTTGTTTTGAACATAAGACTTCATGCTCTCTTCAAATCTCGTTTTGTTCATTATTTCATGCAATTTTCTTCAGTTTGGTGCGTTATGTCATTTTGAAAATGATTGGAGCTGGTCTTTGACTCATTCGCGTGAATATTTTTTTGATCCCACGTGACTGACCTCATTCTAAAATAGGTTTTTCCTCTCTCAATTTATTATTTGGTGATTTTAATTGTTAGCCGCCATATCAGCCTGTCAATCGCAGGCCTGTTTTGTTTCAATCCGCGTGAATTTGTTGAGGCGCAGATTTGTTTGAAAGATTTTCGTAAATTTTTTAATAAATGAGAGGTCAAATTGGGGTGTTGATTTTAGTTTTTTTTTTCACGTGAGCATTTTGACTTCTGTCTTCACTTCTTGTCTGAATTTTTCGTGAATGGTAATAAAAACATAATTGCATTTTTTTTCCTCGTTTTTGGCAATTTTTGCTTTTACTTTTAATGCCTCGCGCTTCTTTGTTTTTGTTTGCTCGAAAACGAAGTTTGTAGCAATTATATTAGTCATGTGTTCTTTTTATGCGATTTTTTAAGTGACGAACTCTTCGTCTGACCCATTTGACTTTTGGTCTTCCAAAACGGGATAAACAGGTAGTGCATCAACCGTCCACACTCCTCCAATCCGGTGATTTGGACCCCCTTCTCTTTGGCTCTACAATAACCCTACCCCACACCACTTGATCCCCTATCGCTTGACCCCCTTGTCTCGGCTCACACAAACTGATGCATCCCTAATCCCCAGCTGCTCGCCAGTCGTTTGAGAGCAATTCGCCCAACGTTAGTTGGATATGTTTACTTAAATTCGATATAGTCGATTATTGGCTGAAGTGATGTCGCCCATATTGATTGCTCTCAAACTAAGTAGTGAACATCTCTGTCCAGTGGATCTTTGTTCTTATGCTCAAGATTAGTGGCCATATATATATATACAAATTAGAATTCATTTTATTTTTCTGGGTAGAAACAGATATTCCTCGATATTTTGTTTTGAACATAAGACTTCATGCTCTCTTCAAATCTCGTTTTGTTCATTATTTCATGCAATTTTCTTCAGTTTGGTGCGTTATGTCATTTTGAAAATGATTGGAGCTGGTCTTTGACTCATTCGCGTGAATATTTTTTTGATCCCACGTGACTGACCTCATTCTAAAATAGGTTTTTCCTCTCTCAATTTATTATTTGGTGATTTTAATTGTTAGCCGCCATATCAGCCTGTCAATCGCAGGCCTGTTTTGTTTCAATCCGCGTGAATTTGTTGAGGCGCAGATTTGTTTGAAAGATTTTCGTAAATTTTTTAATAAATGAGAGGTCAAATTGGGGTATTGATTTTAGTTTTTTTTTTCACGTGAGCATTTTGACTTCTGTCTTCACTTCTTGTCTGAATTTTTCGTGAATGGTAATAAAAACATAATTGCATTTTTTTTCCTCGTTTTTGGCAATTTTTGCTTTTACTTTTAATGCCTCGCGCTTCTTTGTTTTTGTTTGCTCGAAAACGAAGTTTGTAGCAATTATATTAGTCCTGTGTTCTTTTTATGCGATTTTTTAAGTGACGAACTCTTCGTCTGACCCATTTGACTTTTGGTCTTCCAAAACGGGATAAACAGGTAGTGCATCAACCGTCCACACTCCTCCAATCCGGTGATTTGGACCCCCTTCTCTTTGGCTCTACAATAACCCTACCCCACACCACTTGATCCCCTATCGCTTGACCCCCTTGTCTCGGCTCACACAAACTGATGCATCCCTAATCCCCAGCTGCTCGCCAGTCGTTTGAGAGCAATTCGCCCAACGTTAGTTGGATATGTTTACTGCTCTCAAACAAATTTTGTAGCAATTATCGTCGGTCTTTTTAAATGCGATTTTTCGCTTGACCGATTTTTTGTCTGACCCAAATGTCCTAAAAAACGGGTAAACAGGTAGCGTCCAGCGGGAATTAAGTGCTGTTAGAGCCTTTCAGCTCTGTTTCAGCTCAAACTGTTTTGAAGACTTTTACTTATGGTGTGAAGGGCGTTTATTAGGTTGAAGACACCCCAATTGTTAACCCCCCTCCACCGTGCAGTTGCCACCCCCACCCCAGTGTTACCCCACCCATCGGCCGGCCGGTGCACCCCCCTTGTGAGTTTTATGAGTTTTATCAGGACTAGGTATTGTTGCAGACCTGTTTTTCAATCCGCGTGAATTGTGTTGACGAGCGGATTTGTTTGGAAGATTTTTCTCAATTTTTTTAGTAAATGAGATGTCTAATTGGAGTGGTCATTTTAGTTTTTTTTATCCACGTGACCATTTTTGACTTCTGTCTGCACTCCTTTTTCTCGTGAATGGTAATAAAAACGGAATTGAATTTTTATGTTCCTCGGTTTTTGGAGATTTTTTGTTCTTACTTTTGATGCCTAGCTCTTATTGGTTTTTATTTCCTCGGAAACGAGTTTTGTGGCAATTATATAAGACCTGTAGTCTTTTTATGCAATTTTTTGCGGCACGGAATATTTGTCTGGCAAATTTGACTCTTCGTCTTCCGAAACGGATAAACAGGTAGTGCATCAACCGTCCACCGTCCTCCAATCCGGCTATTTGGCCCCCCTTCTCTTTGGCTATACAATAACCCTACCCCACATCACTTGATCCCCTATCGCTGGATTCCCTTGTCTCGGCTGACACAAACTGATGCATCCCTAAGCCCCAACTGCTCGCCAGTCGTTTGAGAGCAATTCGCCCGATGTTAGTTGGATATGTTTACTGCTCTCAAACAAAGTTTGTAGCAATTATCGTCGGTCTTTTTAAATGCGATTTTTCGCTTGATCGATTTTTTGTCTGACCCATTTGTCCTAAAAAACGGGTAAACAGGTAGCATCTGGCGGGCATTAAGTGCTCTTAGAGCCTTTCAGCTCTGTTTCAGCGCAAACTGTTTTGAAGACTTTTACTTATGGTGTGAAGGGCTTTTCTTAGGTTGAAGACACCCCAATTATTAACCCCCCCCCACCGTGCTGTTGCCACCCCCACCCCAGTGTTGCCCCACCCATCAGCCGGCCGGTGCACCCCCTTGTGAGTTTTATGAGTTTTATTAGGACTAGGTATTGTTGCAGACCTGTTTTTCAATCCACGTGAATTGTGTTGACGAGCGGATTTGTTTGGAAGTTTTTTCTCTATTTTTTTGGTAAATGAGATGTCTAATTGGAGTGGTCATTTTAGTTTTTTATCCACGTGACCATTTTTGACTTCTGTCTGCACTCCTTTTTCTCGTGAATGGTAATAAAAACGGAATTGCATTTTTATGTTCCTCGGTTTTTGGAGATTTTTTAATTTTGCTTTTGATGCCTAGCTGTTAATGGTTTTTATTTGCTCGGAAACGAATTTTGTGTCAACTATATAAGACCTGTAGTCTTTTTTTGCAATTTTTGCCTGACGGAATATTTGTCTGACAAATTTGACTCTTCGTCTTCCGAAACGGGATAAACAGGTAGTGCATCAACCGTCCAGCCTCCTCCAATCCGGGTATTTGGCCCCCTTCTCTTTGGCTCTACAATAACCTTACCCCACATCACTTTATCCCCTATCGCTTGATCCCCTTGTCGCGTCTCACACAAACTGATGCTTCCCTAATCCCCAACTGCTCGCCAGTCGTTTGAGAGCAATTCGCCCGATGTTAGTTGGATATGTTTACTGCTCTCAAGCAAAGTTTGTAGCAATTATCGTCGGTCTTTTTAAATGCGATTTTTCGCTTGATCGATTTTTTGTCTGACCCATTTGTCCTAGAAAACGGGTAAACAGGTAGCATCCGGCGGGCATTAAGTGCTCTTAGAGCCTTTCAGCTCTGTTTCAGCTCAAACTGTTTTGAAGACTTTTACTTATGGCGTGAAGGGCTTTTCTTAGGTTGAAGACACCCCAATTATTAACCCCCCCATCGTGCTGTTGCCACCCCCACCCCAGTGTTGCCCCAACCATCAGCCGGCCGGTGCACCCCCTTGTGAGTTTTATGAGTTTTATTAGGACTAGGTATTGTTGCAGACCTGTTTTTCAATCCACGTGAATTGTGTTGACGAGCGGATTTGTTTGCAAGTTTTTTCTCTATTTTTTTGGTAAATGAGATGTCTAATTGGAGTGGTCATTTTAGTTTTTTTATCCACGTGACCATTTTTGACTTCTGTCTGCACTCATTTTTCTCGTGAATGGTAATAAAAACGGAATTGCATTTTTATGTTCCTCGGTTTTTGGAGATTTTTTAATTTTGCTTTTGATGCCTAGCTCTTATTGGTTTTTATTTGCTCGGAAACGAATTTTGTGTCAACTATATAAGACCTGTAGTCTTTTTGTGCAATTTTTTGCCTGACGGAATATTTGTCTGACAAATTTGACTCTTCGTCTTCCGAAACGGGATAAACAGGTAGTGCATCAACCGTCCAGCCTCCTCCAATCCGGGTATTTGGCCCCCCTTCTCTTTGGCTCTACAATAACCTTACCCCACATCACTTTATCCCCTATCGCTTGATCCCCTTGTCTCGGCTCACAAAAACTGATGCATCCCTAAGCCCCAACTGCTCGCCAGTCGTTTGAGAGCAATTCGCCTGACGTTAGTCGGAAGTGTTTTATTGCTCTCAAACGAAGCTTGCAGCAATTATCGTCGGTCTTTTTAAATACGATTTTTCGCTCGCCCGATTTTTTGTCTGACCCAAATGTCCTAAAAAACGGGTAAACAGGTAGCGTCCAGCGGGAATTAAGTGCTGTTAGAGCCTTTCAGCTCTGTTTCAGCTCAAACTGTTTTGAAGACTTTTACTTATGGTGTGAAGGGCGTTTATTAGGTTGAAGACACCCCAATTGTTAACCCCCCTCCACCGTGCAGTTGCCAACCCCACCCCAGTGTTACCCCACCCATCGGCCGGCCGGTGCACCCCCCTTGTGAGTTTTATGAGTTTTATCAGGACTAGGTATTGTTGCAGACCTGTTTTTCAATCCGCGTGAATTGTGTTGACGAGCGGATTTGTTTGGAAGATTTTTCTCAATTTTTTTAGTAAATGAGATGTCTAATTGGAGTGGTCATTTTAGTTTTTTTTATCCACGTGACCATTTTTGACTTCTGTCTGCACTCCTTTTTCTCGTGAATGGTAATAAAAACGGAATTGAATTTTTATGTTCCTCGGTTTTTGGAGATTTTTTGTTCTTACTTTTGATGCCTAGCTCTTATTGGTTTTTATTTCCTCGGAAACGAGTTTTGTGGCAATTATATAAGACCTGTAGTCTTTTTATGCAATTTTTTGCGGCACGGAATATTTGTCTGGCAAATTTGACTCTTCGTCTTCCGAAACGGATAAACAGGTAGTGCATCAACCGTCCACCGTCCTCCAATCCGGCTATTTGGCCCCCCTTCTCTTTGGCTATACAATAACCCTACCCCACATCACTTGATCCCCTATCGCTGGATTCCCTTGTCTCGGCTGACACAAACTGATGCATCCCTAAGCCCCAACTGCTCGCCAGTCGTTTGAGAGCAATTCGCCCGATGTTAGTTGGATATGTTTACTGCTCTCAAACAAAGTTTGTAGCAATTATCGTCGGTCTTTTTAAATGCGATTTTTCGCTTGATCGATTTTTTGTCTGACCCATTTGTCCTAAAAAACGGGTAAACAGGTAGCATCTGGCGGGCATTAAGTGCTCTTAGAGCCTTTCAGCTCTGTTTCAGCGCAAACTGTTTTGAAGACTTTTACTTATGGTGTGAAGGGCTTTTCTTAGATTGAAGACACCCCAATTATTAACCCCCCCCCCCACCGTGCTGTTGCCACCCCCACCCCAGTGTTGCCCCACCCATCAGCCGGCCGGTGCACCCCCTTGTGAGTTTTATGAGTTTTATTAGGACTAGGTATTGTTGCAGACCTGTTTTTCAATCCACGTGAATTGTGTTGACGAGCGGATTTGTTTGGAAGTTTTTTCTCTATTTTTTTGGTAAATGAGATGTCTAATTGGAGTGGTCATTTTAGTTTTTTATCCACGTGACCATTTTTGACTTCTGTCTGCACTCCTTTTTCTCGTGAATGGTAATAAAAACGGAATTGCATTTTTATGTTCCTCGGTTTTTGGAGATTTTTTAATTTTGCTTTTGATGCCTAGCTGTTATTGGTTTTTATTTGCTCGGAAACGAATTTTGTGTCAACTATATAAGACCTGTAGTCTTTTTTTGCAATTTTTGCCTGACGGAATATTTGTCTGACAAATTTGACTCTTCGTCTTCCGAAACGGGATAAACAGGTAGTGCATCAACCGTCCAGCCTCCTCCAATCCGGGTATTTGGCCCCCTTCTCTTTGGCTCTACAATAACCTTATCCCACATCACTTTATCCCCTATCGCTTGATCCCCTTGTCGCGTCTCACACAAACTGATGCTTCCCTAATCCCCAACTGCTCGCCAGTCGTTTGAGAGCAATTCGCCCGATGTTAGTTGGATATGTTTACTGCTCTCAAGCAAAGTTTGTAGCAATTATCATCGGTCTTTTTAAATGCGATTTTTCGCTTGATCGATTTTTTGTCTGACCCATTTGTCCTAAAAAACGGGTAAACAGGTAGCATCCGGCGGGCATTAAGTGCTCTTAGAGCCTTTCAGCTCTGTTTCAGCTCAAACTGTTTTGAAGACTTTTATTTATGGCGTGAAGGGCTTTTCTTAGGTTGAAGACACCCCAATTATTAACCCCCCCACCGTGCTGTTGCCACCCCCACCCCAGTGTTGCCCCAACCATCAGCCGGCCGGTGCACCCCCTTGTGAGTTTTATGAGTTTTATTAGGACTAGGTATTGTTGCAGACCTGTTTTTCAATCCACGTGAATTGTGTTGACGAGCGGATTTGTTTGCAAGTTTTTTCTCTATTTTTTTGGTAAATGAGATGTCTAATTGGAGTGGTCATTTTAGTTTTTTTATCCACGTGACCATTTTTGACTTCTGTCTGCACTCATTTTTCTCGTGAATGGTAATAAAAACGGAATTGCATTTTTATGTTCCTCGGTTTTTGGAGATTTTTTAATTTTGCTTTTGATGCCTAGCTCTTATTGGTTTTTATTTGCTCGGAAACGAATTTTGTGTCAACTATATAAGACCTGTAGTCTTTTTATGCAATTTTTTGCCTGACGGAATATTTGTCTGACAAATTTGACTCTTCGTCTTCCGAAACGGGATAAACAGGTAGTGCATCAACCGTCCAGCCTCCTCCAATCCGGGTATTTGGCCCCCTCTTCTCTTTGGCTCTACAATAACCTTACCCCACATCACTTTATCCCCTATCGCTTGATCCCCTTGTCTCGGCTCACACAAACTGATGCATCCCTAAGCCCCAACTGCTCGCCAGTCGTTTGAGAGCAATTCGCCTGACGTTAGTCGGAAGTGTTTTATTGCTCTCAAACGAAGCTTGCAGCAATTATCGTCGGTCTTTTTAAATACGATTTTTCGCTCGCCCGATTTTTCGGCTGAACCATTTGTCCTATAAAAACAGGTTAATAGGTAGCATCCAGTTGGTATTAAGTGCTCTTAGAGCCTTTCAGCTCTGTTTCAGCTCAAACTGTTTTGGAGACTTTTACTTATGGTGTGAAGGGAGTTTCTTAGGTTGAAGACACCCCAATTGTTAACCCCCCTCCACCGTGCAGTTGCCAACCCCACCCCAGTGTTGCGCGACCCATGAGCCGGCTGGTTCACCTCCCTTGTGTGTTTTATGTGTTTATCAGGCCTTGGTATTGTTGCAGACCTGTTTCTCAATCCGCGTGAATTGTTTTGACGAGCGGTTTTGTTTGAAAGATTTTTCTCAGTTTTTTTGGTAAATCAGAGGTCTAATTGGAGTGGTCATTTTTATTTTTTATCCACGTGACCATTTTGACTTCTGTCTGAACTCCTTTTTCTCGTGAATGGTAATAAAAATGGAATTGCATTTGCATGTTCCTCGGTTTTGGCGATGTTTTGTTTTTGCTTTTTATGCCTGGCTCTTGTTGGTTTTTATTTGCTCGGAAACGAATTTTGTGTCGATTATATAAGACCTGTAGTCTTTTCATGCAGTTTTTTGCGTGACGGAATATTGGTCTGACAAATTTGACTCTTCGTCTTCCGAAACGGGATAACAGGTAGTGCATCAACCGTCCAGCCTCCTCCAATCCGGGTATTTGGCCCCCCTTCTCTTTGGCTCTACAATAACCTTACCCCACATCACTTTATCCCCTATCGCTTGATCCCCTTGTCTCGGCTCACACAAACTGATGCATCCCTAAGCCCCAACTGCTTGCCAGTCGTTTGAGAGCAATTCGCCTGACGTTAGTCGGAAGTGTTTTATTGCTCTCAAACGAAGCTTGCAGCAATTATCGTCGGTCTTTTTAAATGCGATTTTTCGCTTGCCCGATTTTTCGTCTGACCAATTTGTCCTAAAAAACAGGTTAACAGGTAGCATCCAGCGGGTATTAAATGCTCTTAGAGCCTTTCAGCTCTGTTTAAGCTCAAACTGTATTGGAGACTTTTACTTATGGTGTGAAGGGAGTTTCTTAGGTTGAAGACACCCCATTCTTACCCCCACCCGCACCGTGCTGTCGCCACCACCCACCCCAGTGTTGCCCGACCCATGAGCCGGCTGGTTCACCTCCCTTGTGTGTTTTTTGTGTTTTAGCAGGCCTTGGTATTGTTGCAGACCTGTTTTTCACTCCGCGTGAATTGTTTTGACGAGCGGATTTGTTTGAAAGATTTTTCTCAATTTTTTTGGTAAATGAGAGGTCTAATTGGAGTGGTCATTTTAATTTTTTATCCACGTGAGCATTTTGACTTCTGTCTGAAGTCCTTTTTCTTGTGAATGGTAATAAAAGCGGAATTGCATTTGCATGTTCCTCGGTTTTTGGCGATGTTTTGTTTTTGCTTTTTTTGCCTGGCTCTTGTTCGTTTTTATTTGCTGGGAAACGAATTTTTTGTCAATTATATAAGACCTGTAGTCTTTTGATGCAGTTTTTTGCGTGACGGAATATTGGTCTGACAAATTTGACTCTTCGTCTTCCGAAATGGGATAAACTGGTAGTGCATCAACCGTCCACCCTCCTCCAATCCGGGTATTTGGCCCCCTTCTCTTTGGCTCTACAAAAACCTTACCCCACTTCACTTTATCCCCTATCGCTTGATCCCCTTGTCGCGTCTCACACAAGTTGATGCTTCCCTAATCCCCAACTGCTCGCCAGTCGTTTGAGAGCAATTCGCCAGACGTTAGTCGGATATGTTTTACTGCTCTCAAACTAAGTTTGTAGCAATTATCGCCGGTCTTTTTTAATGCACTTGTTCGTCTGAACCATTTGTCCTAAAAAATGGGTAAACAGGTAGTGTCCAGCGGGCATTAAGTGCTCTTAGAGCCTTTGAGCTCAAACTGTTTTGGAGACTTTTTTGTATGGTGTGAAGGGCGTTTCTTAGGTTGAAGACACCCCCATTCTTAACCCCCCACCCTGCTGTTGCCACCCCCACCCGTGTTGCCCCACCCATCAGCCCACAAGTGCACCCCCTTATGAGTTTTATGAGTTTGATCAGGCCTAGGTATTGTTGCAGACCTGTTTTTCAATCCGCGTGAATTGTGTTGAAGATCGGATTTGTTTGAAAGGTTTTTCTCAATTTTTTTGGTAAATAAGAGGTCTAATTGGAGTGGTCATTATAGTTTTTTTTATCCACGTGAGCGTTTTGACGCATGTCTGAACTCCTTTTTCTTGTGAATGGTGATGAAAACGGAATTGCATTTTTATGTGCCTCGGTTTTCGGCGGTTTTTTATTTTAGCTTTTTATGCCTGGCTCTTATTGGTTTTTATTTGCTCGGAAACGAATTTTGTGTCGATTATATAAGACCTGTAGTCTTTTCATGCAGTTTTTTACGTGACGGATTATTGGTCTGACAAATTTGACTCTTCGTCTTCCGAAACGGGATAACAGGTAGTGCATCAACCGTCCAGCCTCCTCCAATCCGGGTATTTGGCCCCCCTTCTCTTTGGCTCTACAATAACCTTACCCCACATCACTTTATCCCCTATCGCTTGATCCCCTTGTCTCGGCTCACACAAACTGATGCATCCCTAAGTCCCAATTGCTCGCCAGTCGTTTGAGAGCAATTCGCATGACGTTAGTCGGAAGTGTTTTATTGCTCTCAAACGAAGCTTGCAGCAATTATCGTCGGTCTTTTTAAATGCGATTTTTCGCTTGCCCGATTTTTCGTCTGACCAATTTGTCCTAAAAAACAGGTTAACAGGTAGCATCCAGCGGGTATTAAATGCTCTTAGAGCCTTTCAGCTCTGTTTAAGCTCAAACTGTTTTGGAGACTTTTACTTATGGTGTGAATGGAGTTTCTTAGGTTGAAGACACCCCATTCTTACCCCCCCGCACCGTGCTGTCGCCACCACCCACCCCAGTGTTGCCCGACCCAAGAGCCGGCTGGTTCACCTCCCTTGTGTGTTTTATGTGTTTTATCAGGCCTTGGTATTGTTGCAGACCTGTTTTTCACTCCGCGTGAATTGTTTTGACGAGCGGATTTGTTTGAAAGATTTTTCTCAATTTTTTGGTAAATGAGAGGTCTAATTGGAGTGGTCATTTTAATTTTTTATCCACGTGAGCATTTTGACTTCTGTCTGAACTCCTTTTTCTCGTGAATGGTAATAAAAGCGGAATTGCATTTGCATGTTCCTCGGTTTTTGGCGATGTTTTGTTTTTGCTTTTTATGCCTGGCTCTTGTTCGTTTTTATTTGCTGGGAAACGAATTTTTTGTCAATTATATAAGACCTGTAGTCTTTTGATGCAGTTTTTTGCGTGACGGAATATTGGTCTGACAAATTTGACTCTTCGTCTTCCGAAATGGGATAAACTGGTAGTGCATCAACCGTCCACCCTCCTCCAATCCGGGTATTTGGCCCCCCTTCTCTTTGGCTCTACAAAAACCTTACCCCACTTTACTTTATCCCCTATCGCTTGATCCCCTTGTCGCGTCTCACACAAACTGATGCTTCCCTAATCCCCAACTGCTCGCCAGTCGTTTGAGAGCAATTCGCCAGACGTTAGTCGGATATGTTTTACTGCTCTCAAACTAAGTTTGTAGCAATTATCGCCGGTCTTTTTAATGCACTTGTTCGTCTGAACCATTTGTCCTAAATAACGGGTAAACAGGTAGTGTCCAGCGGGCATTAAGTGCTCTTAGAGCCTTTCAGCTCAAACTGTTTTGGAGACATTTTTGTATGGTGTGAAGGGCGTTTCTTAGGTTGAAGACACCCCCATTCTTAACCCCAACCCTGCTGTTGCCACCCCCACCCGTGTTGCCCCACCCATCAGCCCACAAGTGCACCCCCTTGTGATTTTTATGAGTTTTATCAGGCCTAGGTATTGTTGCAGACCTGTTTTTCAATCCGCGTGAATTGTGTTGAAGATCGGATTTGTTTGAAAGGTTTTTCTCAATTTTTTTGGTTAATAAGAGGTCTAATTAGAGTGGTCATTTTAGTTTTTTATCCATGTGAGCGTTTTGACGCCTGTCTGAACTCCTTTTTCTTGTGAATGGTGATAAAAACGGAAATGCATTTTTATGTGCCTCGGTTTTTGGCGATTTTTTATTTTAGCTTTTTATGCCTGGCTCTTATTGGTTTTTATTTGCTCGGAAACGGATTTTGTGTCAACTATATAAGACCTGTAGTCTTTTTATGCAATTTTTTGCGTGACGGAATATTGGTCTGACAAATTTGACTCTTCGTCTTCCGAAATGGGATAAACTGGTAGTGCATCAACCGTCCACCCTCCTCCAATCCGGGTATTTGGCCCCCCTTCTCTTTGGCTCTACAAAAACCTTACCCCACATCACTTTATCCCCTATCGCTTGATCCCCTTGTCGCGTCTCACACAAACTGATGCTTCCCTAATCCCCAACTGCTCGCCAGTCGTTTGAGAGCAATTCGCCAGACGTTAGCCGGATATGTTTTACTGCTTTCAAACGAAGTTTGTGGCAATTATCGTCGGTCCTTTTTAATGCACTTTTTCGTCTGACCCATTTGTCCTGAAAAACGGGTTAACAGGTAGTGTCCAGCGGGCATTAAGTGCTCTTAGAGCCTTTCAGCTCAAACTCTTTTGAAGACTTTTCTGTATGGTGTGAAGGGAGTTTCTTAGCTTGAAGACACCCCCATTCTTAACCCCCCCCCCCCACTGTGCTGTTGCCACCACCCACCCCAGTGTTGCCCGACCCATGAGCTGGCTGGTTCACCTCCCTGGTGTGTTTTATGTTTTATCAGGCCTTGGTATTGTTACAGACCTGTTTCTCAATCCGCGTGAATTGTTTTGACGAGCGGATTTGTTTGAAAGATTTCTCAATTTTTTTGGTAAATGAGAGGTCTAATTGGAGTGGTCATTTTAATTTTTTATCCACGTGAGCATTTTGACTTCTGTCTAAACTCCTTTTTCTCGTGAATGGTAATAAAAACGGAATTGCACTTGCATGTTCCTCGGTTTTTGGCGATGTTTTGTTTTTGATTTTTATGCCTGGCTCTAGTTGGTTTTTGCTCGGAAACGATTTTTGTGTCAATTATATAAGACCTGTAGTCTTTTGATGCAGTTTTTTGCGTGACGGAATATTGGTCTGACAAATTTGACTCTTCGTCTTCCGAAATGGGATAAACTGGTAGTGCATCAACCGTCCACCCTCCTCCAATCCGGGTATTTGGCCCCCTTCTCTTTGGCTCTACAAAAACCTTACCCCACATCACTTTATCCCCTATCGCTTGATCCCCTTGTCGCGTCTCACACAAACTGATGCTTCCCTAATCCCCAACTGCTCGCCAGTCGTTTGAGAGCAATTCGCCAGACGTTAGCCGGATATGTTTTACTGCTCTCAAACGAAGTTTGTAGCAGTTATCGTCGGTCCTTTTTAATGCACTTTTTCGTCTGACCCATTTGTCCTGAAAAACGGGTTAACAGGTAGTGTCCAGCGGGCATTAAGTGCTCTTAGAGCCTTTCAGCTCAAATTCTTTTGAAGACTTTTCTGTATGGTGTGAAGGGAGTTTCTTAGGTTGAAGACACCCCCATTCTTAACCCCCCCCCCACTGTGCTGTTGCCACCACCCACCCCAGTGTTGCCCGACCCATGAGCTGGCTGGTTCACCTCCCTTGTGTGTTTTATGTTTTATCAGGCCTTGTTATTGTTGCAGACCTGTTTCTCAATCCGCGTGAATTGTTTTGACGAGCGGATTTGTTTGAAAGATTTCTCAATTTTTTTGGTAAATGAGAGGTCTAATTGGAGTGTTCATTTTAATTTTTTATCCACGTGAGCATTTTGACTTCTGTCTAAACTCCTTTTTCTCGTGAATGGTAATAAAAACGGAATTGCACTTGCATGTTCCTCGGTTTTTGGCGATGTTTTGTTTTTGCTTTTTATGCCTGGCTCTAGTTGGTTTTTGCTCGGAAACGAATTTTGTGTCAATTATGTAAGACCTGTAGTCTTTTGATGCAGTTTTTTGCGTGACGGAATATTGGTCTGACAAATTTGACTCTTCGTCTTCGGAAATGGGATAAACTGGTAGTGCATCAACCGTCCACCCTCCTCCAATCCGGGTATTTGGCACCCTTCTCTTTGGCTCTACAAAAACCTTACCCCACATTACTTTATCCTCTATCGCTTGATCCCCTTGTCTCGGCTCACACAAACTGATCCTTTCCTAATCCCCAACTGCTCGCCAGTCGTTTGAGAGCAATTCGCCAGACGTTAGTCGGATATGCTTTACTGCTCTCAAACGAAGTTTGTAGCAATTATCGCCGGTCTTTTTTAATGCACTTTTTCGTCTGAACCATTTGTCCTAAAAACGGGTAAACAGGTAGTGTCCAGCGGGCATTAAGTGCTCTTAGAGCCTTTCAGCTCAAACTGTTTTGGAGACTTTTTTGTATGGTGTGAAGGGCGTTTCTTAGGTTGAAGACACCCCCATTCTTAACTTCCCACCGTGCTGTTGCCACCCCCACCCCAGTGTTGACCCACCCATCAGCCGACTGGTGCACCCCCCTGTGAGTTTTATGAGTTTTATCAGGCCTTGGTATTGTTGCAGACCTGTTTTTCAATCCGCGTGAATTGTGTTGACGATCGGATTTGTTTGAAAGGTTTTTCTCAATTTTTTTGGTAAATGAGAGGTCTAATTGGAGTGGTCATTATAGTTTTTTTTATCCACGTGAGCGTTTTGACGCCTGTCTGAACTCCTTTTTCTTGTGAATGGTGATGAAAACGGAATTGCATTTTTATGTGCCTCGGTTTTCGGCGGTTTTTTATTTTAGCTTTTTATGCCTGGCTCTTATTGGTTTTTATTTGCTCGGAAACGAATTTTGTGTCAACTATATAAGACCTGTAGTCTTTTTATGCATTTTTTTGCGTGACAGAATATTTGTCTGACAAATTTGACTCTTCGTCTTCCGAAACGGGATAAACAGGTAGTGTCCAGCGGGCATTAAGTGCTCTTAGAGCCTTTCAGCTCTGTTTCAGCTCAAACCGTTTTGAAGACTTTTACTTATGTTGTGAAGGGCGTTTCTTAGGTTGAAGACACCCCAATTATTAACCCCCCCACCGTGCTATTGCCACCCCCACCCCAGTGTTGCCCCGCCCATCAGCTGGCCGGTGCACCCCCTTGTGAGTTTTATGAGTTTTATCAGGCCTAGGTATTGTTGCAGACCTGTTTTTCAATCCGCGTGAATTGTTTTGACGAGCGGATTTGTTTGAAAGATTTTTCTCATTTTCTTTGGTAAATGAGAGGTCTAATTGGAGTGGTCATTTTAATTTTATATCCACGTGAGCATTTTGACTTCTGTCTAAACTCCTTTTTCTCGTGAATGGTAATAAAAACGGAATTGCACTTGCATGTTCCTCGGTTTTTGGCGATGTTTTGTTTTTGCTTTTTATGCCTGGCTCTAATTGGTTTTTGCTCGGAAACGAATTTTGTGTCAATTATATAAGACCTGTAGTCTTTTGATGCAGTTTTTTGCGTGACGGAATATTGGTCTGACAAATTTGACTCTTCGTCTTCCGAAATGGGATAAACTGGTAGTGCATCAACCGTCCACCCTCCTCCAATCCGGGTATTTGGCACCCTTCTCTTTGGCTCTACAAAAACCTTACCCCACATTACTTTATCCTCTATCGCTTGATCCCCTTGTCTCGGCTCACACAAACTGATCCTTTCCTAATCCCCAACTGCTCGCTAGTCGTTTGAGAGCAATTCGCCAGACGTTAGTCGGATATGCTTTACTGCTCTCAAACGAAGTTTGTAGCAATTATCGCCGGTCTTTTTTAATGCACTTTTTCGTCTGAACCATTTGTCCTAAAAACGGGTAAACAGGTAGTGTCCAGCGGGCATTAAGTGCTCTTAGAGCCTTTCAGCTCAAACTGTTTTGGAGACTTTTTTGTATGGTGTGAAGGGCGTTTCTTAGGTTGAAGACACCCCCATTCTTAACTTCCCACCGTGCTGTTGCCACCCCCACCCCAGTGCTGACCCACCCATCAGCCGACTGGTGCACCCCCCTGTGAGTTTTATGAGTTTTATCAGGCCTAGGTATTGTTGCAGACCTGTTTTTCAATTCGCGTGAATTGTGTTGACGATCGGATTTGTTTGAAAGGTTTTTCTCAATTTTTTTTGGTAAATGAGAGGTCTAATTGGAGTGGTCATTATAGTTTTTTTATCCACGTGAGCGTTTTGACGCCTGTCTGAACTTTTTCTTGTGAATGGTGATGAAAACGGAATTGCATTTTTATGTGCCTCGGTTTTCGGCGGTTTTTTATTTTAGCTTTTTATGCCTGGCTCTTATTGGTTTTTATTTGCTCGGAAACGAATTTTGTGTCAACTATATAAGACCTGTAGTCTTTTTATGCATTTTTTTGCGTGACAGAATATTTGTCTGACAAATTTGACTCTTCGTCTTCCGAAACGGGATAAACAGGTAGTGTCCAGCGGGCATTAAGTGCTCTTAGAGCCTTTCAGCTCTGTTTCAGCTCAAACCGTTTTGAAGACTTTTACTTATGATGTGAAGGGCGTTTCTTAGGTTGAAGACACCCCAATTATTAACCCCCCCCCCCCCACCGTGCTGTTGCCACCCCCACCCCAGTGTTGCCCCGCCCATCAGCTGGCCGGTGCACCCCCTTGTGAGTTTTATCAGGCCTAGGTATTGTTGCAGACCTGTTTTTCAATCCGCGTGAATTGTGTTGACGATCGGATTTGTTTGAAAGGTTTTTCTCCATTTTTTGTAAATGAGAGGTCTAATTGGAGTAGTCATTTAAGTTTTTTTTAATCCTTGTGAGCGTTTTGACGCCTGTCTGAACTCCTTTTTCTTGTGAATGGTAATAAAAACGAAATTGAATTTGCATGTTCCTCGGTTTTTGCCGATGTTTTGTTTTTGCTTTTTATGCCTGGCTCTTGTTGGTTTTTATTTGCTCGGAAACGAATTTTGTCAATTATATAAGACCTGTAGTCTTTTGATGCAGTTTTTTGCGTGACGGAATATTGGTCTGACAAATTTGACTCTTCGTCTTCCGAAATGGGATAAACTGGTAGTGCATCAACCGTCCACCCTCCTCCAATCCGGTTATTTGGCCCCCTTCTCTTTGGCTCTACAAAAACCTTACCCCACATTACTTTATCCTCTATCGCTTGATCCCCTTGTCTCGGCTGACACAAACTGATGCATCCCTAAGCCCCAACTGCTCACCAGTCGTTTGAGAGCAATTCGCCCGATGTTAGTTGGATATGTTTACTGCTCTCAAACAAAGTTTGTAGCAATTATCGTCGGTCTTTTTTAATGCACTTTTTCGTCTGACCCATTCGTCCTGAAAAACGGGTTAGCAGGTAGTGTCCAGCGGGCATTAAGTGCTCTTAGAGCCTTTCAGCTCAAACTGTTTTGGAGTCTTTTTTGTATGGTGTGAATGGCGTTTCTTAGGTTGAAGACACCCCCATTCTTAACCCCCCACCGTGCTGTTGCCACCCCCCACCCCAGTGTTGACCCACCCATCAGCCGACCGGTGCACCCCCCTTGTGAGTTATGAGTTTTATCAGGCCTAGGTATTGTTGCAGACCTGTTTTTCAATCTTCGTGAATTGTGTTGACGATCGGATTTTTTTGAAAGGTTTTTCTCAATTTTTTTGGTAAATGAGAGGTCTAATTGGAGTGGTCATTTTAGTTTTTTTATCCACGTGAGCGTTTTGACGCCTGTCTGAACTCCTTTTTCTTGTGAATGGTGATAAAAACGGAATTGCATTTTTATGTGCCTCGGTTTTTGGCGATTTTTTAGTTTAGCTTTTTATGCCTGGCTCTTATTGGTTTTTATTTGCTCGGAAACGAATTTTGTGTCAACTATATAAGACCTGTTATCTTTTTATGCAATTTTTTGCGTGACGGAATATTTGTCTGACAAATTTGACTCTTCGTCTTCCGAAACGGGATAAAAAGGCAGTGTCCAGCGGGCATTAAGTGCTCTTAGAGCCTTTCAGCTCAAACTGTTTTGGAGACTTTTATGTTTGGTGTGAAGGGCGTTTCTTAGGTTGAAGACGCCCCCATTCTTAACCCCCCACCGTGCTGTTGCCACCACCCACCCCAGTGTTGACCGACCCATGAGCCGGCTGGTTCACCTCCCTTGTGTGTTTTATGTGTTTTATCAGGCCTTGGTATTGTTGCAGACCTGTTTTTCAATCCGCGTGAATTGTTTTGACGAGCGGATTTGTTTGAAAGATTTTTCTCATTTTTTTTTGCTAAATGAGAGGTCTAATTCGAGTGGTCATTTTAGTTTTTTATCCACGTGAGCATTTTGACTTCTATCTGCACTCCTTTTTCTCGTGAATGGTAATAAAAACGGAATTGCATTTTTATGTTCCTCGTTTTTTGGCGATTTTCTTAATTTTGCTTTATGTGCCTTGCCCTTAGTTTTGATTTGCTCGGAAACGAATTCTGTAGCAATTATATTAGACCTGTAGTCTTTTTATGCAATTTTTCGCGTGACGAAATGTTCGGATGACCCATTTGACTTCTCGTCTTCAGGAACGTGATAATCAGGTAGTGCATCAACCGTCCAGCCTCCTTCAATCCGGCGATTTGGTCCCCCTTCTCTTCGGCCTTACAATAACCCTACCCCATAACACTTGATCCCCTATCGATTGACCCCCTTGTCTCGGCTCACACAAACTGATGCATCCATTATCCCCAACTGCTCGCCAGTCATTTGAGAGCAATTCGCCAGACGTTAGCCGGATATGTTTTACTGCTCTCAAACGAAGTTTGTAGCAATTATTGTTGGTCCTTTTTAATGCACTTTTTCGTCTGACCCATTTGTCCTGAAAAACGGGTTAACAGGTAGTGTCCAGCGGGCATTAAGTGCTCTTAGAGCCTTTCAGCTCAAACTCTTTGAAGACTTTTCTGTATGGTGTGAAGGGAGTTTCTTAGGTTGAAGACACCCCCATTCTTAACCCCCCCCCCCACTGTGCTGTTGTCACCACCCACCCCAGTGTTGCCCGACCCATGAGCTGGCTAGTTCACCTCCCTTGTGTGTTTTATCAGGCCTAGGTATTGTTGCAGACCTGTTTTTCAATCCGCGTGAATTGTGTTGACGATCGGATTTGTTTGAAAGGTTTTTCTCAATTTTTTGGTAAATGAGAGGTCTAATTGGAGTGGTTATTATAGTTTTTTATCCACGTGAGCGTTTTGACGCCTGTCTGAACTCCTTTTTCTTGTGAATGGTGATAAAAACGGAATTGCATTTTTATGTGCCTCGGTTTTTGGCGATTTTTTATTTTAGCTTTTTATGCCTGGCTCTTATTGGTTTTTATTTGCTCGGAAACGGATTTTGTGTCAACTATATAAGACCTGTAGTCTTTTTATGCAATTTTTTGCGTGACGGAATATTGGTCTGACAAATTTGACTCTTCGTCTTCCGAAATGGGATAAACTGGTAGTGCATCAACCGTCCACCCTCCTCCAATCCGGGTATTTGGCCCCCCTTCTCTTTGGCTCTACAAAAACCTTACCCCACATCACTTTATCCCCTATCGCTTGATCCCCTTGTCGCGTCTCACACAAACTGATGCTTCCCTAATCCCCAACTGCTCGCCAGTCGTTTGAGAGCAATTAGCCCGACGTTAATCGGATATGTTTTATTGCTCTTCAAAAGAAGTTTGTATCAATTATATTAGTAATTTAATGCGATTTTAATGCTATTTTTCGCTCGGCCGATTTTTCGTCTGACCCATTCGGCCTAAAAAACTGGTGAACAGGTAGCGCCCAGCGGTCATTAAGTGCTGTTAGAGCCTTTCAGCTTGGTTTCAGCTCAGACCGATTTGGAGACTTTTACTTATGGTGTGAAGGGAGTTTCTTAGCTTGAAGACACCCCCATTCTTAACCCCCCCCCCCACTGTGCTGTTGCCACCACCCACCCCAGTGTTGCCCGACCCATGAGCTGGCTGGTTCACCTCCCTGGTGTGTTTTATGTTTTATCAGGCCTTGGTATTGTTACAGACCTGTTTCTCAATCCGCGTGAATTGTTTTGACGAGCGGATTTGTTTGAAAGATTTCTCAATTTTTTTGGTAAATGAGAGGTCTAATTGGAGTGGTCATTTAAATTTTTTTTCCACGTGAGCATTTTGACTTCTGTCTGAACTCCTTTTTCTAGTGAATGGTAATAAAAACGGAATTGCATTTGCATGTTCCTCGGTTTTTGGCGATGTTTTGTCTTTGCTTTTTATGCCTGGCTCTTGTTGGTTTTTATTTGCTGGGAAACAAATTCTGTAGCATTTATATTAGTAATTTAATGCGATTTTAATGCGATTTTTCGCTTAGCCGATTTTTCGTGAGCCATTCGGCCTAAAAAACTGCTGAACAGGTAGCGCCCAGCGGTCATTAAGTGCTGTTAGAGTCTTTCAGCTTGGTTTCAGCTCAGACCGATTTGGAGGCTTGTACTTGTTGTGTGAAGGGAGGCTCATAGGTTTAGCTCCCCTAGGGCGGCGACCACTATCGCCCCACCGCGCTGTTGCACCCACCCCACCCCTCTCCCTCATCAGCCCCCACTGTATCCCCCCTTGTGGCTAGCTACGGACGAGCCATCGTTGGTTAAAAACGCAAATTTATTCTAATTTTAACAATTTTTTCAAGCTCTGAAAGGTTTTGTCAATTTTCGAGTTTTATTAGCTCTAGGTGTCAAGGAACCTCTATGTTTTGATGGTATTTTATTTCATAGTTTCTAGTGGTAGTAGACGGGTTTGGAAATTTCAACATCACAGCTTTTGGCTTTTTTTTGAAAACGTGCAAATTTTTTTGACATTCTTCATTTTTCACGTCTTTGCAGACGCAGGGGCCAGAAAATCTGCTCAAGGTTTTTAAATGAATTACTGAAAAATTTTTTTCCCCATGGAACAGTTTTCAATTTTTTAATATCACAAATTTTAGCAATTTTCTGATAAATCTTGAAAGTTTTTCAATTTTTTTTACAGTTATTGTCATTATGCAAGTTTTCTCAGCCTCAGAGTCAGAAAACCTCCGTTAGGCTTTGATAATAAATTACTGGAAATTTTTTAGGCCATGGAAATTTATTGTCATTTTTTAGGTTTATCCAGCCTCAAGAGCCACATAACCTGCTCTAGGGTTTGATAATAGGTTACTGCATGGTTTCTAGGCGTGATGGAATATTCTTCAGATTTCAATATCACGAATTTCAGCAATTTTCTGAAAATATTTGCAATTTTGAATCCACAAGTTTTTCTTTACAAGTTTTTTGAACTTTTTTGATTTTTTTTTGTTTTTTCCGCCACCAGGGTCCTAAGTACTTCCTCCAATATTTGATAATAAGCTGCTGCATAGTTTCTAGAGTTAATGGAATGCTTATCAATTTTCAATGACTCCAGCTCCAGCAATTTTTTGATAAAATTTAACTTTTTTCAATTTTCAGAAAATAATTATCTTGTTTTTAGTTTATGTATCTTTATGAGCAGGTGAAACTATTTAAAGCTTGAAATAGGGATACTCTATAGTCTGTTGGACAATGAAATGGTTTTGAAGATTTTATTTTTTTGAAATTTAGCAAGATTTTAAAGTCTGCGATTGTTTTCAAAATTTTTTTGAATGTTTGTCCTTTTCTGAATTTAACGATCATTACTGCCCAACCAAACTTTTTAATTTTTGCAGAAGGGTTACTTGACAGACCTCCAGAGACAAAAAATGATTTCGAACATTTTTTTGTTCACTGCGAAATTTGGAAATTTTTCTTTTAAATTTTGCAATATTAGTTTTTTTTCTTTGATTTACTTACAAGGCTAATAAACTAAAATTGCAGAGTCGAATCAAGCTAAAGCTAGCCTCACTAAACTGTGGCTAGCTACTGACGAAGCCAATCGCTTGGCGGTCGTTTGAGAGCAGTTCGCCCGACGTTAGTCTGTTATTTTATTCTTTTTTTCATATCTTATCGCCTTAATGACTTTAATGACCGGTTCCATTGTTTTTTTATTGAAAAACAACTGAACCTATTTAATGTTTGCTGATGACAACTAAAGACATTTTTCTACACTTTGTTTTTCTACAATGCCAGTGAATTTTCCAAGTTTGCTTGTTTTCGTTGTTAGTGTTTGTTGTCTCCCTAGTGGCAGGTCCTATTGGTTTTTTTGAAGCATAAATGAACTTATATAATGTTTTAAATTGATAGCTAATAGTTTTTGGTAACTTTGTTGATGCTTTTCTCGCGCATTTGCTGTTCTTTTTGTCAACTTGGCATATAGTTTCAGTAACGACTTATCACAAGGTTTTTAATAAGACAAAAGTGAACCTATTCACCCTTTCAATTGATTAATAATTGTTTTCACGAGTGAAAACAATTTTTTTCACTAAGAAGCTTTCACTTTTTCAGTAAAATATTGTGTTGGTTTATGTTGGCCTCTTTTTTGTTTAGTGTTTTCTTTTAATATCGATTTCTTCGGTCTTCTATTGCAACAAAAGTTGATCCACTTAAGGTTTTTGCAGCTAATAATTTTCTTTTAACAGTACTTGTTTCGGAAGTGGTACTAAATTTTTTTTATTCCAATGTTAATTGGTAATTTGTCTTTGTGTTTTTTAACGTTTTGTAGTATGGTATGCTTACCGAGTTCAGTATATAATCACGTGTTTTATTTTTTGACGTCAAAAATAAGGAAAATATTTCTTTTTAAAGATCTTTTGTTTGTAGGTTCATGTGCTCTGTTGTGAAAAAAATATTCTGGTCATTAGATTTTTTTTTCTTTTGATTGGAATTAAAAACTTGTTATTGCTTTACCTGATTTCAAAGCTGGGTCAACCATTTGCATAAGATCTCGTGGCTAGTTTCTTTCTTCGCTTATTCTGGAAAATGCTTCTGAAGCAATCTAAAATGAACCGAGTTATTATCCAAGAACGAAGTCAAGAATAGAAACCGTATAAAGCCTTGGATCCCAGTTTTAGATGCCCGGTATTTGAACGTTGTAATTACTCTTAGTTACCTATTCTAATGTGTATTATTGAAATTAGTCCTTGTATGCTCTCAGTAATGCCTAACTACGAATTGCAATAAAAATAGCAAGTAATAAAGGTTTATTGTAGATCAATCAAATTTTGTGTGTTCTGGTTTCTATCCCAATCGGCGATATGGGAATCCGGCGGCTAATTTTCGGTTATGTGCCTGATGTGTTGGGATATCTCAATCCAATTGCTTGTTCTTTGAGGGCAGCTTTACCTTACATCACGACAAGCTGCAGTAATTATTTGCTTTTCATTTTTTAGGTCTCGTTTATTCTATTGGCTTTTTGAGACAACATGTTTATGAAGCTATTGTAGCTATTTTCTGGCGATCAGCCAGCTATTTTAAAAATTGGTATTGATTTCTGCCAACAGCTTCATTGGGTTTTACAGCTGCTGTCGAAAAAGATTTTTAAATCTCGTATTATTATTTCAGGTATCGCTTAAAACTTTTCTATTAGTAAACTGTCATAAAAAATAAGATATCAGATATATCAGTAAACAAGTCTTGCTTTAATGTTTGGTTATGTAAATGGAATCGTTGAGAAAAATCCAAATTTATTGAGAAACGAAGAATTTGTATATAAATTTTGAGGACAAAATAGGGCATGCGTTTTCTGATTTCTTGTTCGAATTTCTCCGCAAAATAGATCTAAAACTGACTAGCAGAGCCAATGAATGGATTTTCTTCACAGTGCTGGTGAGTTACGTAGTTTGAGGTCTCAATATTAAAACCCGAGTTCGTCTGCTTGTGTGAAAATTTAAGTCAAATTTTTGGAAAACAGAAATGAAATGAAGATTTTAAAACTTGAAACGAAAGAATGGATGTTTTCGGAAAACGAGACATAAAATTGGGAAATAGCTTGATTGCCAAGAGGTAAGGTGTGCGATTGACACGTCAATGGTCGATATTGCGATCCCCTAAAGACCTCTGTCTGAGGATGAGCTCTCACCTAATCAGAGCTTGAGGTTGACCATAGCCTGAGTCAGACGCAAAAAAGTGACCATAGTAAGCGAAAAGGTGCATGCATGCTCACAAAACGAATAGGCTGAAATGTGGTAAACACCAGAAAATGACAGCTGAGAATGGGCTGCTGTTAATGCACTGCTGAATGAAACGCCTAATACTGCTTCGCTGTGATTACGCAGAAATAAGATACTTGCTATTGTTAATAGCCGCCCTCAGCCTATCAATTTGTCGTACTTTTTTTCCAATTTTCTTGAAGTTTTTTGTTAGTTTGGTTTTTTAAATGTCGATCATAGTTTATTGACTTTTGTTATATGCGAAATGTCTTTTTATGCGAATTTATTTGGTATCTTTTTGTCGCTCATGCCAACTTTAGCACTAGAGTCGAAGCAGTTTTCGCTAATTCTTTAAGTTCTTCATTTTTTGTCATTTCGTTGTTTTCAATTTCCTTGGCCAAAGAAACGTTTTTACGGCTTGAAAATGAGTGAATCGATTGATTTTGACGATCTGGATATCATTAGTTCATGCTACTTAAAAAAATTTTCCGAATTTCAAGTTTTTAAAGTTTTTTGTACTTTTTCAAGTTTTTAGTTTAAGTGGGCGACAAAACTTTTTGAAGGTCAGATCTGTGGTAATGAAAAGATGTCAGCTTTACAGAAGCTTTTCTGAAGGCATTTTAGCGCCTTTTGTAATTTTGCATTGTTTTTCTGGATTTGGATGAGTTTCTGTCCTCTGTTTGACTCATGCTTATGTTTTCGCATAAGCTCTTTGTTTGTACCGGAAAGGAATCTGTGAATTGCCCTTGTTTTGTTTTTTGGAACATCTGTTATTTTAGTTATTGTACCTCGTATCTACAACTCAAGTTCTGAATATATACAGAAAAACGATGCAACAGTTTTCCTAAATTCATTTCAAGAGTATTTGCAATTCAAGTTCTGTTTTGATTTGATAATTCTCAAATTATGTAAAAAAAATATTTTTTGGCTTTTGTTATACAATTTGTCTGTTAGTCAATTGGGGAGTTTTCAAATTTGTCATTCACTTCTTTGGATTGTAATTCAAGACTTTTCCTGCGATGTTTTTACAATCCAAGAATTGGACGGTATTGGTGCTCTGTGTTCCTGTAAGATGTTACCTTTTTTCAAGACTTTGAGCTTCCGAAACGGGATAAACAAGTAAAACTCAGCGGCCAACAACTTTCATTAGAGGCACTTAGCCGCGTGTTGTAGTCCTTCAATTGCTTAGAGTGGCGAAGTTACTGGGAAGGCCCCAATTCAAAGTTAAAAGGTCATTTAGAGATCTTGAGCCCAAAATGTTGCAGTTTGCGGTTACTTGTCATTCTTGTTTTCGAAGCTGTCGCACAGAGCTGCAAATCACAGGTAATTTTGACAGTTGGATACCTCAACTGGTCTTTGCACAGGTCAATCACTTTCAGGTCCGTGGTGTTCTTACTGCAGTTGAAAATGTGTCTTACGTCATGCGGTGCTACTTGAAATTTGGGACAGCGGTTATCAACATTGTTATGCTTCTGCTATCTTTGGTGAATGTGTACCTTGTTGTGTTTGTTCAACTGAGTATGGACCCTGTGTCGGAGGATACTTTTGAGCGCGTTTCTGTTTTCTTTTTTGATTTAATTGCTCCTTACTGTTTGTATGATGTTTCATGCGGTCCCTATAAGTAACATTTATCGTCGGTCTCATGAAACGAAAACTGGTTGAATATTTTTTTTTTGATAAATTTTCTTGTTGGACCAGTCTAAAATTGAGGTTTGTAAAAGTTGATAAGTCTTTTGCTAGAAATAATTACTTTTTATTACTTTTTACGTTTTAAGAGCGATATGTTTTGGTACTCCAACCATAATCACGCAAAGTTATACTAATTTTACAATTTTGAAAAGATTTTGCTAATTTACTTAAATTTGTGATAATTTTTTTTACTAGGTTTTTCGAAAATTTTTGTCATTTAAGTTTTTGAGCCGTAGTTGTCAAGGAACCTCCTCTATGGTTTAATAATTGATTGATGCATAATTTCTAGTAGTAATAGAATGGTTTTCAAGATTTTAACATCAAGAATTTTAGCAGTTTTTTCTGATAAAATTTGCTTTTTTTTGTAAATTTTTGTCAAAAATTTTAATTTTTTGTTTCTCTAGCCTCAAGGGACAAGAAACTTCTTCTTGGGTTTGAGACAGGCTACTGCATAGTTTGAAGTGGTAATGGAATGTTTTTCTCGATTTTAATATTGCAAATTTTCTTAATATTAAAAACAACAGCTTTTCTTATTTCTGAAAATTCATATTTTGGCAGTTTTTTGAATTTTCCGGCTGCAGGGGCCCAGGAAACTGCTCCAGTTCTGGATAATAATTTACTGCATATCTGATAGAGGTAATGGGATTATTAGCAATCTTTTAATACCACGAGTTTTAGCATTTTTTCGATAAGACTTAGATTTTTTTTAATTTTCTGAGAATTGATATCATGTTCAAGTTTATGGACCTTTATGAGCCAGTGATACTATGTATGGCTTGAAATAGGGATTTTGGATAGTCGCTAAAGATAATAAAACTGGTTCTGAAGATATTAATAATTCGAATTTTTGCAATGTTTAAACTTTTCGAGTTTTTTGTCGTTTGGAGTTTAATGATCTTTACTGGTCAACATAATTTTTTTAAAGTCTTGCCAACTTAATTTCAAGTCTTACCAACTTAATTTCAAGTCTTGCCAACTCAATTTCAAGTCTTGCAGACGGGTTTATGACAGAACTCCGCTGACAAAAAATTGATTTGGAACATTTATCAGCGAAATTTAGAAACTTTCTGTAAGTTTTATGCAGTTTTCAAAACATTTATCATTTTTCCCGAGATTATCTACCTTTAGTGGCAAGTAAATCTATTTCAAGGTTTGTGCGTGATTGAATGAGTATATTCAATTGCATCGTATTCAGCCCTCAGGTTAAAAGATTCAAGAGTTTTAGCAATGATGATGATTTTGTTAAGTTTGTTTGATTATTTTGGTTTCTCAAATTTCGAAATTGTCTTTTTGTCTGGCATCGTCCAATTGATCTGCTGTTTTGGTACATGAGTTCTCATCTTTTTATTCAATTCGTTGGATTGTGTTTCCGGACTTGTCCTGACATGTTTTTCACTTCGTCGAATAAAAAGTAGTTTCGCTTTACCTCATTTTGCTGCTTTTTTGACATTTTGCGTGAGTTATTTTTGACTTTTTTCAGGCCTGTTGCATTGTTCGCTCATTCTGCTCAATGTAAGCTGTTTCTCAGCAAAGCAATCTAGAGTTAACAGATGCATTAACAAAACGAAATGAAAAATAGAAGCGGGATAAAACCGTAAAGCCCAATTTTTGATGCCAGCTACTTGAAGTTTGTTCTTATAGGTTACAGTTACTATCTCTAATGCTTATTGGTATTGATGCTAGTCCCTGTGTCCTCTAATTAAGTAAGAAGAATATGTCTTACAAGAAAGTGAAATAATCTTTTCCATTTTTTTGGGTCTTGCAATCCCAATTGGGGTTATGGGAATCAGTGGCCGCTTTTTTCCGGCAATCTGCCGTGTATGTATAAATAAATTATGATGGTGTCCATAGTGCAGGTGCATTGCCATTTTTAAGGCCATACGATCACTACAGAATGGCAGAGTTAACTGGAGATTGGATTGATTTTTTTCGGCAGATTATTATTGGTGATTGTTCTCATACTGAGATTTTCATATGGAAAAAAAAATTCATTTGGTAACAAATTTTTTCAATTATTTTGTTACTCTCTTTAACTCTAGATTACACAAATAGCGAGACACTAAATAGCTATGTTTAAAGATTTTTTTCAAGCGATATATTAGTAGCTGCTCATAGAAAAAATTTAAGTTCTTCGTGAAGGGGAACTGCACGTGTTATCACCTGCTCGTCACTGCATAGATTATCAAAGTGATGTCAACGTTATGGTTATATTTGAGTTTTCGATTTATTTTTGAGTGTTTGAAGGAGAATATAGGAGTCGTATGGATAGGCATTTATCCTAAACAAAAGTAACATATTTTACTGTTCAGGTTTTTGCAATGATGGAGTAAGCGGGTTTTCTGAAAGCATTTGATTTACTACAGGTGGTAACAACACGAAAGGATCTATTCAGTCAGATTCCAACGTACGCAAACCAAGTAACTCCTACCGGTGCTCCTGATGTGAAATTGTCGCCTATACAGACGAGTTTCTCAACTAACCAAGGATCATCGCCACCAGTGCACCATCGTCCGTTAACAAACAGCAGCCTTCAATCTAGTGCAACAAGCTCCTCTGTGACACTTGAGTTGCCTCACAACTTCAATTCTGTCGTATCGAGTGACTCTCAAAAACTGCCTTTCTCTCAATGTGTCTATCTCACCTCTGTCTCTAACGATGCCTCCTCCCCCGCTGCTTCCTCCGGGGTGGCATCGTCTTCTCTCTCCAACTCCGTCATTTCAACTGAGAACAACTTGCTGGTTGGGACCATTCAAAACCAGAACACTCTTGGACTCAAATGTGTCCCGTTGAATATTGTGCCCAGGGTCACCCACCAGCTCCCAAATACCAATCTCTTGCACAAAACAGACATTCGCGATTCTAGTGGAATTGAAAGGACTTCTAATGCCCTTCTCCAACCCAGACTTACACTTTCTCTGGCACCTACTGTAACCAATTGGCAACCAAGTTTACGTGACGTGTTACCCGAGCAGAAAAATGAAATAAATGTTGTCGGTAGTCAAAATGGCTCTTCACCCAAGACCACCAGTTCTGGCTCCCTGGCGCCTCTGGGAAGCCTTCTTCCGTCCAATTTTAATTTGAGTGCCACCGAGCCTCCCAATGTGGCAAATAGGAAGCGAACCGCTGATCAAGGGTCGAGCTATCTCTGTGCAAATAATCATGAAATTATTTTGAATGACGGACAGTACAGAAAATTCAATGCAGTTTCAGATGACAGACAAGTGAATTCCCGAGGAAGTTACGAAAAGATTGTCCAGAAGTCAACAAATGAACTTGTTAGTTACTTTCTCAGTGAGATATCCTTTTAATTGCTCTCGAATGAGAAGAATTATTGTTAAGGTGTGTGTCTTTTTATGCAAATTTTTCTCTCGACCGTTTTTCTTTGCGCTTTTCTTCTAGAATAATCTTTGACTTCTCAAGTGGCTTTCACGCACTATTTCTTGATTTTTGAGTGATTAATAGCCGCGTCAGAAATTCCAGGCGGCTATTAATAAGCTCCTAATTTTTATAGCTGCGAAGCTTTAAGCTGAGCGGAGCTATATTGCGGTGCTCTTGGTTTTTTACAATTCAAAGAATTTGAATTGTATTGGGGCGCTGTCTTTTTTTAAGATCTGTTCTCATATTTTCATGATTTTTGAAGTCAAATTGGAGTGGGGATGTTGGTCACGCCGAAACAGGATCGGAGCGAAAAAGCGATTGGTTTTGCGGCGTGAATGTTTATCGCTTTAATTTTAAAGTAGACTGATAAAACTGTGTTTGAACAAAAATTCGCTTTCTCGGTAGTGGTCTTTTGTTCACATGCGGCAATTTCACTTTGATTTCTTACTGTTTTTCGATTTTTTGGATCAGATTTTTTTCTAAGTGGTTTTCCCAATCCATTCGTAGTTCATTCTTGACCTAGTTTTTTGTTTGAACCAAATTTCCATTTCTCGCTAATGGTTTTTTTGTTCACATGCGGCATTTTTACATTGAGTTTCTGTTTTTTTATTTTTTTGATCTGAATTTTTTTGGAAATGGTTTTCCCAATTCACTCATAGTCCGTTCTAGGTCTATTTTTTGTTTAGTCAATGGAACTTCTTTGAATTGTGCGTCAGGACTTGTCCTGCTATGTTTTTTATTTCGTTGTCTGACGCTCTTTTTCGTTTTACATTTGTTCACACAGCAAAGCTGAAAAAGTCAAATTTTCTGAATGACTTCTTCCTCTCACTAACGGCGTTTGCGCGCGTGACGTCATTTCTCACTCTCTTAAGCAAAAGTTGATTAATTTTGCGGGATTAGATTTTGATAACAAGTAACTTACCTCACTCAAAAAAATGACTTTTGCACTTTTAAACTTAAGTTCAATTTGAATCTGTTTAAGGTCAAAGGAACTCATATTTGCAGTGAAGGTCCCTAATAAGAGGTTTCTGCGGGATGATTTTTAACAAGCTTTATTAATTTATCGTTGAATGTTTTTTACCTAGCTTTTTGATTGGCGTCAGTTTTTTAATTTAGATGTCTGTTTCTACCTCTATTATACGGCACGCAGGTCTATTCTTTCGCAGCTATTCCGGCTATATACCGGCTATGTTTTAAATTTCAAAGATTTTGAATTGTATTGGGGCACTGTCATTTTTTTGATGTTGACACATTTTCATGATTTTTGAAGTCAAATTGGAAATGTGATTTTGGTCACGCCGAAACAGGAAGTGGAGCGAAAAAGCGAGTGGTTTTGCGGCGTGAATGTTTTAGCTCTAATTTTAAAGTAGAGTGAGAAAACGGTGTTTGAACAAAAATTCGCTCTCTCGGTAGTGGTTTTTTGTTCACATGCGGCAATTTAACTTGATTTATGTTTTTTTCAACTTTTCGGATCTAATGTTTTTTCTAAATGTATTCGCAATGCATTCATATTTCATTCTAGGCCTAATTTGCTGTTTGAACCAAATTTCCAAGTATCTCTAGTGATTTTCATATGCGTTATTTTGACATTAATTTTCTGGTTTTTTTGTTTTTATGTTTTTTTAAATTTGTTTTCCCAATTCACTCATAGCCGGTTCTAGGTCTTTGTTTGTTTAGTCAATGGAAATTTTTTGAACTGTACGTCAGGACTTGTTCTACTATGTTTGTTTTTACTTCGTCTAACAGATTTTTGTTTTATCTTATTCTTGGAATCAACTTTTTCAATGACTTCAGTGACTTCTACTGCTTTGCAGTTAAAATTTGTATGCGTGACGTCATTTCTGCTTTTAGGTCAATTGCTTGACTTACCTCAATGAAAAATGACTTCTGAACTCACTTATGGAACTTTAGATTATATAAACATTTACTAATTAAAGATCAATAGTGTGCATCTAAGTAGTGCCAAACCTATACGCCCTAATTCTTGAGTATTAGTCTTGAGTATAGACCGTATGTGTCATAAAAATGACAGTCCGAATCTAACCCAAAAAGTCTAGTGGTCTATTAAAGGACTGGTGTTTGATCTGTCTATCTTGTTTCATTAGTTGTTTTGTAATTCTTGGAAGGCCAAAAGCGTCTATCGCGGCTATTTTCGGCAATCTGCCGGCTATGTTTTCTCTCACTCCGAAATAATGTTTGTTGTTCAAACACAACCGATTGATAGAGAGATGAAGAGAAGGTCGTGGTATACGAGGGGTTAATACCTCTGTCGAGTTGAAGGAATTTGACTCAGAGGTCGCGGTTCGAACCCTAACTTTAGCTGATGTTTTCGCACCCATAAAAAATTTTCTAGGCTATAACCCCAGAATTAAATTGCACCGCCTGTCGTTCGACAGCAATTTTTCCGACGTTAGTCGGTTTATGTTTATTAATAGTCGACGTCAGCCTCTCAAGCGGCTATTATTTAAGCTCTCTCCTTTTTACAATCCAAAAAATTTGAATTGTATTGGGGCACTGTCTTTTTTCAAGATCTGTTCATACATTTTCCTGATTTTTGAATTCAATTTGGAGTACTGATTTTGGTCACGCCGAAACAGGAAGTGGAGCCAAAAAGCGAATGGTTTTGCGACGGGAAATTTTTTTGCTCTAGTATTAAAGTAGAGTGAGAAAACGGTGTTTGACCAAAAATGCGCTTTCTCGCTGGTGGTTTTTTGTTCACATGCGGCAATTTCACTTTGATTTTTATTGTTTTTCCGTTTCTGGCTTGTGGTTTTTTCTTGTTCACGAGCGGCATTTTGACATTGATTCTGTTTTTTTAATCTATTTTAAATATGATTTTCCCAATTCACTCATAGTCCGTTCTAGGTCTAGGTTTTTGTATAGACAATGAAAATTTTTTGAATTGTATGTCAATACTTGTCCTGCTATGTTTTTTAAGTTCGCTTTATCTTTTGATCACGTTTTTCGTTTTACATAATTCACGACTTTCACGTTTGACTTCTGACTTACCTCACTCAATGTTTCAACTGAATGGTTTTTAAATCCATTCACTCAATGAATTGCGCAAGACAGTGAATACAGCCAAAGTCAAAAGAGCAAAATGAAAAGAGACGGGATAAACCGGTAAAGCCCGGCCATGAAGTCATTGAGAATTAGGTTATCAAAGTTTGCTAGCTGACATTGGTATTAAGCTTATTAGCTTTCAGTTTACAAGCTGATTTAAGTATAGTTTTAGAATCCTACTGAAACTGCACTTCGAATTAGAAGACTTTTTAACACTGAAAAAAAAAACAGAAAAAGAATTTGGTCGATTTATCTCTTCTTTTTCTGTTTCAATCCCAATGTGCATCAAGCGCGTCAACGGCGGCCTTTTTCGGCTATATACCGGCTATGTTTAATAGTGGCGAGGCTATTATTGCTTTAATTAATTGCTCTCAACCGATATTTGTGACAATTGTATTACTCCTGGTGGTCGTTTCTAATCTAAATTTGCTATTCAAAACTGTCCAGGAAACATTAATTCGTGCTAAGAATGGCGGTTCATTAAGAGTTTGATTTTTATTGGGGTTCTCTCTCTTTAATTGCTCTCAAAAGAAATTTAAGGTATGTATTGTAAACGTGCATGTCTTTTTGTAAAATTTCAGCTTGACCGTTTTGCGCTTTTGTTGTTGAACATTCTTAAGCTCTTTTGTGTCTTTTTCTCACTCGACTTCTTGATTGATAGCCGCAGTCAGCCTCTCAGCGGCTATTATTTAGGCGCTCTCCTTTTTTAAATTCTTCTTACCTTTTGATCGTGTTTTTCGTTTTATATAAGTCACCACTTTCACGGTTCCTTTCTGACTTACCTCACTGTTTCAACTGAATAGAGTTCAGAATTCGTGCAGCAAATTGACCCCACTACGTTCAAAGTCAAAAGCTGAAATAAAAAGAAACGTTATTAATCAATAAAGCCAGGTCACTGAGACTTATTGTTTAATGGCCGTCCTCATCTTCTCAGCCGGCTAATATACTGGCCCTTTTTTTAATAAAAATTGTTTCGCTTTGCCTTAGTTCCCAGCTCGTTCAACATTTTGCGTGATATTTTTTTGACATCTATAGACTAGTCTCACTCTTCTTTCATGCTTCTCAAAGTGCTTTTATGCAGCAGTTGCTCAGCAGAGCAATCTAAAATGAACTGTCAATACCGAAAAACTGAATCAAAAATAGAAATGGGAGGAACCCATAAAGGCCAAGTTTAGATACCTGCTACTTGAACTTTGTTTTTTTTAGATTTATAGTTAACGTCTCTAATGCCTTTTGATATTGACACTACCCGTGTTTCATCCCATTATGAAACAGGAGTATGTCGGCAAAAAGAAATAAAAAAGTTTGCATTTCAAAAATATTTCTGTACAACAATCAATATTTTCATTTTAGTCTTCTTTCAATCCCAATCGGGGTTATGAGAATTAATGGCGGCTTTTTCGGCAATCTGCCGGGTATGCTTAAAGACTTGTCTTAGTGTATTAAGTTATTAGTGTTCCATAAGAGTATATTGCTAACTGTTATTAGTGTTAAGCTTATTGTCCTTCCATTTAGAGAATGATCAAATCTCATGAAACTCCATACCAAATTAGAACACTTCTGACCTTTAGAGAAATTAGGCTATCATCAGTTATTTTTCCCTCTAACTGTTAAAGTAAACGGCGTTTTTTTCGTGTAATAAGCTGGCTATGTTTCGCTTGATATCTGGTGCTCTTTTTCCAAAGTCAAGTGTTGCTTACGTAAAGCAAATCCACTCTAAAGGAGTAGCTAACAAAGCTTAGAGGCGAATGTAGCAGACTCCTATCCCTGAAGTCGCGCGTTTGAATCCTTCGTGTGTCAGTTTTTTACGCATTAAAAATTATATGTGCTACCTTTTTAGGTCTTGTTGTTTTGGTTTACAGGACATTTTTGAGGAAAAAAAATTGTATGGATCATATTAATATCGCGAAATTTAGAAACTTTTAATAAATTTTCAATTTTGTCATACTTCGAGGTTTTGTTATTTTAGTGGCCGATATTTCAATTTCAAAGTTTGTGTGTAGGTTAATCGGTCTATGTCCATAGATCAAGTTTAGCCTTTAGTGTAAAAACTTGTGTAAAATTTTTAGCAGTGATTATATTTTGCATCTCAATTTGCCCTGCTGTTTTTTTGATCTGTTCACACTTTTTTGGTCTGTTCACACTTGATCTGTTAACACTTTTTCTACTTCAGCTGATTTTAGTCACGCTGAAGTAGAAAAGGGAGCGAAAAGTAGAGTGGACGTGGTTTTCTTTTCAACGAATTTTGAAGTTGAGTGAAAAATAGGTGTTTGAGGACTTTTTCGGTTTTTGAGTGATTTTTTGTATATGCTTCAATTTGACTTCTGTTTAATTGTTCTCAACCGAAGTTTGTAGAAATTATATTAATCCTGTTGGTCTTTTTTATGCAATTTTTTGCTTGACCAATTTTTCGTCTGATAAATTTGACTTTTCGTCCTCAAAAACGGGATAAAGAAAAGAGCCCTTCAGTTCACTAGTCTCCCTTATGTTTTGGAGACTTATACTTAGTGTGATGGGCGGTTCTTAGAAATTGTCCCCCAGCGCCCTCACTTTGCCGCCCCACATTGTTCAGGCCGTAAGGGCCCCGGCAGCCAATGATCCCCCTCCCACCGTTGCCAACCCCCTCCCCCCAGTCCTCTCCCAAGTGCATCCCTCCCCGCTGCGCTCACCTCACGCCCTTCAATTAAGCTAAAGCTGGTCTCACTAAACCAACAACTCCCACTTAATTGCAACAAACATCAATCAAAATTTCCTCAATCAATGTATAGTTTAAAAAAATTTCCTTTTTTACGCCCCTTCAATTAATCTAAAGCTAGCCTCATAAAGCCGGGTTGCTACTGACGAAGCCAGCCGGTCGTTTGAAAGCAATTTGCTCCGACGTTAGTCGGTTATGTTTCGCTTCATCGAAGGAAAATATGTTCAACTTTACCACATTTTGTCGCCCTTCAACATATTATTTAAAATCTTTGACTTATCTAGACTGGTCTCATTCTGCTCAAAGTACTTTTAAAGTGTTTCAGCAAAGCAATCTAAAGTGAACAGAATCAGTATCGAAGAACGAAATTCAAATAGTCTTGTCCAGGCTAGTTTCATTCTTCGATCATTCTGCTCAAAATTCTTTTAAACAGCAGTCGCTCGAAAAAACGAAATCAAAATGGAAACAAGTTAAACCCACAAAGTCGAATTACAGATGCCCGCTACTTGAACTTTGCTATTATAAGTCTTTGTTAACATCTTTAATGATTTTTAGCATTGAAACTATCCCCGGCAGCCTCTCATGAAGAAACAAGAGATTGCAGAACTTCAAAATCCCATCGAAATTGTTTGCAAAAAAGTTTTATTTTTTGTATTATTTTTCTGTTCCTTCAATCCGAAACGGTGTTGTAGGAATCAATGGCGGCTATTTCCCGGAAATTTGTGTGTATGTTTTCTGTAGTAGTGTTTGAACAAGGGTAGTGATTTAATTGCTCTCGAGTAAAATTTGAAGCCACTATTGTTGACAAGTGTGTCTATTCTGCAAAAAAAAATGCTTGACCGTTTTTGCTGTGGAAAATTCGTTTGCTCTCGTGATTTTGTCACATTTGACTTCTTGATTAAGTCTGTTGCTTGTATAGAGGCAACAGTATTTGAGAAAGCAAAACCGGTATAGCTGAGTGGTTCAGGTTGCAACGATCCGAGAAGTGGCGGGATCAAACCTTTCAGCTTTCGTCTTCTCTGCACCCAGTGTTCTCTGGGCTTGGAACCACTCACCTGTGTTTTTTGCGCGCATGAGGTTCTGTAGGCTGAAAAAATTATTAGGACGTATTATTGTTAGAAATCCTAACACATTTTTGAATGTTTGTTCCCTAATTTCCCCCGCTTGGTTTTTCTCGGCGTGTAATCTTTTGTGAGTTTTTTTCCTTGATATTAATTTATTGAATATGATCACATGTCTCACGTTTGGATGTCGCTAACAGTTCTTCTCAGTCGATTTTTTGCTGGCCTATTTTCTACTGGTCAAAGAAATTCTGTTGTGTTGGTGCTCTTCTCTTGTAAGGTGAAGAATGTTTTTTCGATAACTTTCTTTTCAAAATGGGATAAACGGGTTAAGCACAGTGGACATCAAGATTCATTGGAATCGATCAGTTAGCCTTAGTGGTCTTTCAAGTCTTTTAAAGTTTTTGAGCCCAAAATATTGTACTTTTTAAGTGGGTCGTCAATTGGCTTTACTCACAGCTTTACTCATGTAAGTTGTGTTCAAACTAGAACTGTTTCATATCTGATTTTTGAGTTTTTGGTTTATGCACAAGAACATAGAGAATGATATTTGCAGTTTAGGATTTTGGAAAATTTTGTAAGGTTTTTGTACTTCCCTAGAATAATGAAATTTTTTTAAGCTTGCGCGTAGTTAAATGGGTAAATTTTAGCAGGACAATGATTTCAAATTGCGATTTTGCAACTTGTGATTCTGAGGACATAATTGTGGAAATTGTATTCAAATTAGCAATGATTTTGTGCAATCGTTTTTAAGTTTCGTGGTCGATTTTTTGATTTTTTTAAATTTGATTGAATTTTTGTTTTGAGGTCAAGCTGTCAATTAAAATGCTTTTAAGCTTGTGACTGGATTCTTGTGCAGGCTATTTTCCTCATTTTTGTATTTATTTTTGCATTAAAAAATAAAGTTGCAAAATATTGAAACAATTGTGCTATATTTGGCAGCTTTTGAATAGAATGTGTTTAGGGAAGAGAAAACTTATTGATACGACAGATGGGACATTCAGTCAATGGAGGAGGCAGTTTTCTATGTACTGACCGGATAACGAGCATCCCTGTGCCGCAACCAATTCACAACGACACTGACAGCCGAGCAAACGTGGAATCAAGCGCGCCAAGAGTAGTCTTTCTCACAGAGAACTCTTTACTGCCTGCAAATGGAAACGTCATTAATGGAAGTGGCTTAAGTAAGATGCGAGAAGTGATTAACCCTGATGGAGTTCCGAGGTATGTTGACACGTATCAATCCCATGATAATCAGCCAACATTGCAGCGTCTCACCAATTTGCATCCGCCTTTCGATTTAAAGATGGAAGATTTCCGCCCTCTTGGAGATGAAATTGGAGCAATGCAGTCTCTCAACGGGAACTATCAAGTGGAGGCTCCGAGAAAGTTAGAGTTGACTCCGGTGTACTTTGACGGTGTTGAACAAGTTGTGTCAGCACATGTAAAACAGGAAGTCAATCGTGATTATTTGACGACCAACAACGGAGACATGCCGGTTTACAATTCACCAGTGGATCCAAATGCTTCTATTGGTGCGGGTGTTGAGATGTTGTATCATTCGAATGTATCGAACGCCACGAATGGCAACAACGCAATGAGTCTGAGTCGAAGTCCGTCACCTATGACCCCGCCAAACACTGTGGCACCTGAGAGTGATGGTGAGTCTCCGCAGCCACCTCAGCCGCAATCTTCTGTCTTGGAACAAGGTCGCCAACCAGGTTCAGTTGGCGTCCCGTCTATCGGGACCACAATGTATAGGGAGACGGCCCACAGTATATTCAGATCTACGTCTGTTGAGGAGGAGGAGGAGAGTAGCAATCTTCCCCTTGACAGTCACACTGCCGCGTCTACTAGTGCAAGTCTCTGTTTGGGCACAGGAGGGGAAGGGGGAGGGGGTGAGGACAACTCTGCTAATGCGGTGGCTGCTGCTGCTACATTCGCCGCTATTTCCTCCGAGGGGACCAAGAAGTACACGTTGCCCCCACGGTTCATGGGCAAAAATAGCAAGTATTTCTAGCCCTAATAGAAAAGATTATAAGTATTTATCACTATTTTGTGAACTCTTTTAATTTTTGTCCATTTTATTGAGTATGATTTTGAATACAGTTTATGCAAACGCTGAGCGGCTTGTAAAATAATTTTATTTCAATTAGTTGCTTTGTTTTTATTGATATTCACGTTGCTGAGCAAATCTTTTATAAGTGCTACTGGTATCGGTGCTAGACTCTGTGGAAGAAGTTTACCTAAAGTGATCATTTATGATCCTGAACTGAAAAGTGACTTAATCACGCCAAATGAATTCATTAATAGTTTAAGTTATTTTGGCTGAAGAGACAGTTTTCAGTCCAATTAATTATATTTGATGGCCGGCTGTGTTGATGCCAGCACATTAAGCAACTGCTCAATTTGAGTTTTGTACATTGAAATTTTAGTTTCCTGTATATTTATTAATGTGAAATGTGAAGTTAATAGTCTAAACAAAGTGAATTTGATCTTTGAAAATGGTCAGATATATTTATCAGTGTTGGCATTGTTGACATTGATATTGTACTCACTTTCAGGTGTGTGTTTGGATTGGAACAGTTTGTAGCCTTGCAAGTGCAAATTATCAAATTTTGCTATAGTTACTATTTTCTATCGCTTCGCTGATTTTGCTCTCTTAACTGAATGGCAGTTTTAAATGATGTAAATCTTTCGTGCTAATTATTTGATAAAATAATTTAGTTCTTTGATTGGGCTGTCATCATAACTTGATCAAAAACTAAATACAAATTCATCAAAACTTACTTTTGCTTTTAGTGTATGGTCGAGTGAAATTCGCGCTATGGTAATCGTATTCTGGCAAATTTCATCCTTGAAAGATGCTGGCTTGATCAACATAATTTTGCAGAAGCCGTTCTTCGAAATGAAAATAAGTGAAGTCTATCGTCGAATTGATACTTTACCGTCCTCGTGCTCAGAACCTTCTCTGAACGTTGATTTCTGAAAATAGGAAGTCAATTGATTATGATGAATCTATAGGGCATTAATAGGAAACTAAACAATCTAAACATTAGCCTAATTATTAATAGGGCATTAATAGGAAATTAAACAATCTAAACATCATATAAACATTAGCCTAATTGTTGTGATAAATTTAATAAATAGTTCTAAAGATGAGCCAGCGAGGCATGGGAGATCTGATGAAAAAATCGCATGAGAGTGAGAGTCTTGATGAACCATCCAAAGAATTTTTGAAAACCCTAATCGAAGAAAATTTTGCAAAAAAAATAAAGGAATTGCCGAATTGGAATCTGAGGTGGCACAGATGAAGATTAAATTAATCAACTGGAAAGATATCAATTGAACGATTGTCTAATTTTTCGTAATCTACGTTTTTGTTCAAATATAACTTACCTCTAAGATGTTATTGACCTAATCCAAAATGTGTTAAATGTCAACATTGAACCGCGCGATCTAAAAGCGTGCCATCCGTTGGCCAGAGGATTGCCATTCAATCCACCACCAGTAACCGTGAAGTTCGTCTATTTTGACCAAAATATAGAATCTGCACCAGGAAGGGTTTGCTTCGGAATTATAGGAATCCAAATAATGGAAAAGAGGTTTTTTATTCTCGAGCGATTGAGCAAGTACGACAAGTCATTGAAAGAGGAGGCTCAAGCAAAAATAAAAATCACTACTATGAATTCGGCATTTGTTCAGACCGACTCAGATGGGATTAAGTGATATCTAGAACTGAACTCTAAGCAGGATATTATTGAATTGCAACCCGTTGCTAGTAAAATCGAACACAAGTTCAATTATCCAAGGAATCTACAACAAAAGCAAGGCCAAGGATACACCACAACAGCGGGTTCGATGGAAGTCAATGAAATTATTTACAAAACTCCTGTTCCGAAGCTAACAAATTTTGCACCTGATACACCTTTATCAACCAAAATGCCTTCCCTAAAGCGTACGCGTGACAATATTGAAAACAGCAACTGCACCAATCTAATGGAGGAACTAAAAAGCAGGAGAGATGATAAAAACGAATTGCTAGATTTTGTTATGGCCCTCATCAGTGATTCCGCGAATACCACAGAGACAATTCTTGCTGATATTGAGGAACAGCTGTTTCGGAGCGAAGAGTGCTGTGAAGAGTCTGGAACATAAGAGTTCATCCAATAGATTAAATAAAGCGACCAAAATTAGATCTGCGTCAAACCACTACAAAATTTTACACTTAATTACTAGTTCATAAAAAAAAACATTATGAAGAATTCGAGGCACTTGTTTATATCTTGTTTTGAGTCTCCGCCTCCCGTCATATGTTTAACAGAATTGTGGCTAACAGTTAATGTTGATCCGAATTTATTCAAAGTAACAAATGATAAAACTTGCTGGTCAAAATCAGGAAACGGTAAGGGGATGTACTATGGTCCAAATAAGTGATGAGTTGAATTTGATTGAAGAGCTGAATTGCGCTTTAAATGAAAGTCCTTTGTTTCACTTGAAATTCGGGGAGTTAAAGGTTGCTCTGTTAGTGGTTTTCAGTTCCCCAGAATTAACGAGCAGAATTTTATTTTGAGCTCGATAAAACATTGGAAAACATCATTGAAAGTTATGACAGAATAGTTGTTTGTGCTATATAAAAATGTGATGACTTCATTATATCTATCGACTATCCCATCGAATGGTTTTCAACTAAGTTGTCGGGAGCCAACTCGCATCAGCCGAAATACCTCGACTTGTTTGGATCACGTTTTTGTAAAAAGTTTAAGGGTTCAGTGGTCGCTCTTTTCATCATAAATACGGTAGGGTGGGGTCGGGGCCCCGCCCGGTCTAAAACCAAATACCTATATACCCTGAAAAAAATAAAAGTGGGTTTCTCAAAATTGTTTCAATAAAATTCTCCAAATTTTTGCATGCGACCCCGAATAGCCGGGAAAACGAAAAGTCCCTTAGTGAAGTTTTTGATTTATTTTATGGGTTTTTGGGCAAATTTTGGGTTTTTTTGCCCAAATTTTGGGTTTTTGCTCTAGTTTCTGTTGTGTTATTTTTGCGCCCTTTTCATAAGGGTCTATTATGATCAATTTTAGTTTTAGTCCGGTCCACGTAAACAGTTTTCTGCTAACTTTTTCCAGTTTTTCAGAAAATGTACAATTTTGACCCATTTTTATGCGTTTTTGAAAATTTTTGCATTTTTCCCCCAAAGTATTGATTTTTTCACTTTTTCAAAGGGAACTTTGGCTGCCGTGAAAAATCATGTCGGTTGTAATAAAGGTGATTTGGTAAAAAAATTTTCAGATTTGAAAAAAATTGAAAAAACAATTTTTTCCAAAACTTTTTTCATTTTTTTGACCGTTTTTCTAAAGCTGTACCTTTGAAACCAAAACCTTAAGCAATATTCCGTAAATGTCAATTTGAAGTCCTATGACCTATAGTTGGGCCTGCATTTCAAAAAAACGAGAGCATTCGCCCTTTTGGAAACATTTTCATTAAAAAACTTCAGTTTATGTTTCTGACTCAAAATTGAATTTTTTCGAAATTTCCGAAATATTTCTGAGCGCAAAAAATGAAAAAAAATTTGGAAATTTTTGTTTCATCGAGAATTATGTTGTCACGTTTTCCCTAGACCCAATTCCTTCACTTTGAGTGCTTTTTGCTCTTATGAAAATGCAAAATTTTCAAAAAAAAGTTGAAATTTTTAAATTATGGCATTTTGATCAACATTTTTGTTTGCTTTCGCTAGAAAATTACACTGGGCATGCATGTGGGGCTTGCACCACATCATGCCCCTACTGAAGGTCAGAAACTCATTTCAAGCCTGACTTTGCCACCATTGAGAGAATGAGTTTCCAAAATTTTTGCGTAGTTCAATGCGTACTTTTGTCCAAAGTGCAACAGCGTGTTAGCGCCCGAAGGGCGCTACCATCTTCTTTGCCACCCACTCACTTACAACAAGATAATGAAAACGGCTGAAACGCCTGCGAGGACAATCAAACTAATGACTCGTAACTGACCGCCTGGGGTAAACACCTGATGCTAGGAAAACTTTTGTAATAGAGGATCAAAATTATTGCGATCACTTTCCTATCATGTTGCAATTTGACATGAATAGCAAAAGTTGTTCACCAGAAATTGGATTTCGTGACACCAGGTTTTTGAAATTGTTGAATAGAATGTCTTCATTTCTTGAAAAGCTTTCTAAATCAATATCATCAATAAGATACGAGGAGACGGAAAGTAGAAACTGCAGATTTGACAGATTTGAAAGATTTGAAAATACTTTTTAAAGAAGTATTAACAATGTTCGCACCTTATCGAAGGTTATGCGGGAATACAATTAGAAAACCTAAATGGTTTGATAAAAATTTGAATCGCAAAACAAACCAATCACGCAAGTCATGGAAAATGGACCGTTAGAACAGCAGAAAATAGCGAAATTTAAAGCACTATTTAAAATGGAAAAAAAAACAATCAAAGCCAATAAGAAATGTTACTACGAGCAAAAATTCTCAAAATGCTTCTGAGACTCAAAACGAGTTAATAATTTTTTAAATAAGCTTAAGGGAGTTACTAATAAAAATTAATTTCCTTCACCTAATAAAAGATGGTAGAAGGTTAGACGGAAATTTAGATATTGCATACCAGCTCAACACTTTTTGTAGGTATAGGACAGAAACTAAAAGAAGGCATCACAAGTGGTTTTTGTTAGTCCTCAAGTTAATAAGTTGCAAAGTATATGACTTTGAAACAAATTGCAACGAAACACGTTCCCTAACTTGCAAGCATCTTGTTCATCTCATAAATAAATCTTTTAAAGACGGTAAATTTCCAAGTAATCTAAAACAAACTAAAATTGTACCTCTGCATAAAGCAGGGGCGAAAGACGAGATAAATAACTACAGACCAATTTTGCCGCTCATTGTGTGGAGTAAAGGTATTGAACTCTCACGAACCCTTTGTTAATTTTGCAATATTATTAATAGTGCTATGTTTTGGAAAACCAAATTGATTAGGATGCATGAAGTCGAAAGTGTCAAATCAAGTATAAATTTTTAATTTGAAACTTCCGATCTGTTCCATCCTAATAATTTTGGTTTTCGAAAACAGCACTAATAATGACATTGACAAATTAACAAAAACAGTTCGTGAGAGTCCTTAATGTCAGGTAGCCACATTTTTTATTCACTTAAGGAAGGCTTTTGACACGATTGACCACCAAATCCTATTACAAAAGCTTGAACTATATGGTATAAGAGGAGTTTGCCTAAGATGGATTAGTGATTATTTATCGGAAACACAGCCATGCGTTTCAGTCAATACTTACAACTCCAGCGGGCTAAAGTTAAACTGTGGTGTTCCACAAGGCTCGATTCTTGCCGCACTACTTCTTTGATATACAGAAATGACCTCCCAGACGTGTGCCAAGTCTTCAGAACTTTCATCTTCGCAGACAATACCAACGTAACAGCAGACAAGTGATTTTGAATCTATAGAAAAGGAATTGGTCAACGTAGAGAAATGGCTCAACGCCAACAAGCTGTCTCTTAATCCTGAAAAAGTTGTCAATTGAATGTTAAAATAGGAAACTGCCTCTAACGTCAATAGGTTTTCGGTTTTCAAATTAAATTCTGGTAATTATTCCGAGTCAGAAAGCTGCAACTATCATGGAGAGCGTTTGGATAAAAAAGTGAAATTCGCAAAGCTCATCGAGGAAGTAAAAAAAAGTTAGCAATGCAGTGCTGAATAGTGTCAAAATTAAGACATTATGTTCCAAAAAGTGTCGTACTCCAGTTGTTTTTTCATAAAATATCAAACCAATCATTCAATTTGGTTTGCTGATATATGGATGTGTAAATTTTACCGCCCTTCAACCTTTAGTTCTATTACAAAAAAATTCCAGACTCATTGTGTGAAATACACAGAAAATGTAATCATTTTTTGAGAAATTTAAGGTCTTAGCAGCTCCCGAATTGCATATTTACGAACTTAAGTTTAATAAAATTAGTAAATAAAATGCACACAGATGATGTGTTATTTGAGTAATTTTCATTTGAATTCCGATCAAACAAATTAACAAAAAGATCATTGAAATGGTTTTGAAAATACCAAAGTTTAAACGAAAGGTCGAAAGGAATTCACTGAGATACAGAGGTAACAAATCACTTTATCTTTTTATCGAAAACAATGTGTCACCATCAAACTTTAATGAGCTTTCTAGTTATTCGTTTGTCAGTCTCGTGCACAAGATTAGAGACAACTACATTTTATCGAGTTATGAATTAACAAAAGCAATCTTCTAATTGCTACTTTGTTTACACCTTTCGCAAAAAACTTTTTTTAGTTATTAAAAAGACATCACAGAATTTTTCAATTTGCTCTCGCAGGGGTTTCATAAAGGGGTAAAAAAAATTATGTCAAAAATTGAAAATTCCATCAAATAAATTGCGAATTTAATCTATTATCTTTCAATAGAGAATTTTTTTTTCTCTTTGAACAGTAACATGAAATACCTTCGACATTGGTTCTTTCTGTCAAATACCAGGAAATAATTTTTATTTCAGAATTGTTTTAATGAGCAGTCAAGCCTATGAGTTTGCAGCTGCGGCTGGAAAGATTTCATTTGATGGTGACTGTCGTATTCTGATGCATGAAATTGTACACCTGTGACTGTGAGGAATAACACTTAAATGGGGATCAAAATGATGACAATCAGTGATCAACTGGAGCATTCTCAGCCGAGCGTTGAAGTGGTTGAGCCGACTATGATCACAACAGACGATGAGTTTTTTGGCACCACGGCAAGCAGTAACCAATCAGAATGTTCCCCCAATTCCTCAGCCAATCACTACACAGTATTCGGAGAGCCGACGTGCTGCAGCTACTGCTTGGCTTCGTGGCGAGTTTGGCTGCGGCAACTGATAATGCTAATATATATAGTTTTGTTCATAGCTGTGTCCGTGGTGCTGTTGTTAGGCATACAGACGTACAATATCAACCAATTTACCTCAGCTAACTTTCTGGCTGGTATTGCTATGGCATTCACTGTACCCATGTCTCTCTGGGGCATATCACAGCACCTAATCAACTATACTAAACCCTCGCTTCAAAAATACATAATCAGGTTCAGAAATCCCTCATACATTTTTTTACTCATAAGTTGAAGAACTCGATATAGATTTATGTGACCAGCGGAATAAATCAATGGAGAAAGCAGTACTGACGTTTTGATGCGCTTCAAGGTGTCAAAATTACTATTGAAAATCTAATTTGCAAAATTTGAGGTCATAAAAATGGCAGCATCTGATGGTACGGCGTATGTTTTTATCGAATTAATTTAAGAATTAAAATCATTGGAAGAACCCTATTTAGTTGCGTAGCCCATTATTTATAAAAGGTAACCCTTAAAGAATTCTCTAGCCTAAAATTCAGTGTGGCATCGCGTTTTTGGTTATATAAATTTGGTGACTTGCCAATTTTGAACAATTTTGAAACTTAAATTAATTGATACCTTTCAATATTTTGTTTCAGAATCCTGTGGATGGTGCCGATCTATTCTATCTTGAGTGTAAGTCTTATTCTACAAATAAAAATTCAAATTAGTCGTCTACTGTGTAGTATTTTAGACGATTGTTTCAGTTCTGCGGCCTGCATTTCACAGATAAAAATGTAATTCTAGACGCCATCAAAGATTGCTACGAAGCATTTGTAGTGTACAGTTTTACTTGTTATTTGGTGAGGTACCTGCAACAGCAGAGCTCCCTTGACTTCACAGTGAAAAGGGCCACCCACGTGTTCCCCTTCTGCTGTATGAGTGGGTGGAAAAGTCACGACAGTATTGTCAATTGCACAATTGGAGTACTACAGTATACACTAGTGAAGCCTATCATTACAGTTGTTACGGTCATTACTTCTATCCTGAACGTAAGTTAGCATATCACTCTTCTCATTAGGTTTCCATACTCGATCCATGGTATTGTACTGTTAAATTCGCTTCATTGGCCTCAGATTTTTTTCACGCACCGCCAGAACGCGTTCTCTTTCGTATTCTTATAATGAATATTAATGGCCATGTAAGTATCTTTTTCGCAGGTTTACAAGGAGGGTCAATGGAGCTTTTCGTATGCGTGGTTATACTCAATGGTGTTTAACAATGCCTCCCAGGTGTGGGCTCTCTACTGTCTGGTGCTCTTTTACCGCACATTCAAAGAAGAACTCAAGGACTCCCGCCCTGTAGCAAAATTTCTGTGCATCAAACTTGTCATCTTCGCTACCTGGTGGTGAGTTTCTGAGCTATTTATTTTCTAATCAACTTCAAAATATTATTTTATTGTGAACCACAGATGTCAAATGCCTCCTTTTTGTTGCCAAATTTCCTCTCCTCTCCTAAAATGTCCTGAAAAAATTGAAATTGCACGAAGATTGAAACTTCACATTTTCGCGCATTAGGCCAATTTAAAAATTTAGTTGTCCATAAAAAATTTAGTTTCTTATTAATAGCCGCACAGTGATAGCTGGGGCTATTATTGGCCTTCTCTTGTTTTTTTTTTAACAATTCAAAGAATTGGAATTGAATTGGAGCGCTGTCTTTTTTTGACAGAATATCACGTGTAGTGGTCATTTTTAGCCGATTTTCCCATTATTTGGTCTGTTCTGGCTTCTAGTTTTCAAATTCATTTAAAGAAATTATTGATCAAATTAAGGAAGCTATTTGACCCATTTGAGTAAGCTATTTAGCATCGAATATTTTTGATAGGGCGTTTTTGAGTTGGTTAGTCCTTGATCAATTTTCCTTGAAATTTTCTGCTCAAATTGTGTTCATAGAAATTTTTTGTTCTATAGAGCAGGCAAGGTTTATTTTATAGCTTTCAAAAGGCGTTAAACTTTATTCAAAGTTGTACATAGTAGTTTTAATTTTTATTCGTTTTTTGTTCGAGTTTCTGAGCTATTTATTTTCTAATCAACTTCAAAATATTATTTTATTGTGAACCACAGATGTCAAATGCCTCCTTTTTGTTGCCAAATTTCCTCTCCTCTCCTAAAATGTCCTGAAAAAATTGAAATTGCACGAAGATTGAAACTTCACATTTTCGCGCATTAGGCCAATTTAAAAATTTAGTTGTCCATAAAAAATTTAGTTTCTTATTAATAGCCGCACAGTGATAGCTGGGGCTATTATTGGCCTTCTCTTGTTTTTTTTAACAATTCAAAGAATTGGAATTGAATTGGAGCGCTGTCTTTTTTTGACAGAATATCACGTGTAGTGGTCATTTTTAGCCGATTTTCCCATTATTTGGTCTGTTCTGGCTTCTAGTTTTCAAATTCATTTAAAGAAATTATTGATCAAATTAAGGAAGCTATTTGACCCATTTGAGTAAGCTATTTAGCATCGAATATTTTTGATAGGGCGTTTTTGAGTTGGTTAGTCCTTGATCAATTTTCCTTGAAATTTTCTGCTCAAATTGTGTTCATAGAAATTTTTTGTTCTATAGAGCAGGCAAGGTTTGTTTTATAGCTTTCAAAAGGCGTTAAATTTTATTCAAAGTTGTACATAGTAGTTTTAATTTTTATTCGTTTTTTGTTCGAGTTTCTGAGCTATTTCTAATCAACTTCAAAATATTATTTTATTGTGAACCACAGATGTCAAATGCCTCCTTTTTGTTGCCAAATTTCCTCTCCTCTCCTAAAATGTCCTGAAAAAATTGAAATTGCACGAAGATTGAAACTTCACATTTTCGCGCATTAGGCCAATTTAAAAATTTAGTTGTCCATAAAAAATTTAGTTTCTTATTAATAGCCGCACAGTGATAGCTGGGGCTATTATTGGCCTTCTCTTGTTTTTTTTAACAATTCAAAGAATTGGAATTGAATTGGAGCGCTGTCTTTTTTTAAGATCTGTTCACACATTTTCGTGATTTTTGAAGTCAAATTGGAGTAGTGATTTTGGTCACGCCGAAACAGGAAGTGGAGCAAAAAAGCGAGTGGTTTTGCGGCGTGAATTTTTCTCGCTCTAATTTTAAAGGTGAGAAAACGCTGTTTGAACAAATTGCTAGTGGTTTTTGTTCACATGCGGCAATTTCCTCTCCTTTGATTTTTAATGTTTTTTTTTCGACTTTTTGGATCGGATTGTTTTCTAAATGGTTTTTCCAATCCATTCATAGTTCATTCTGTGCCTATTTTTTTTGTTTGAACCAAATTTCTATTTCTCGCTAATGATTTTTTGTTCACATGCGATTTGACATCGATTTTCTGTTTTTTATAGCTGATTTTTAGAAGTGGTTTCTCCAATCCATTCATAGTCCGTTCGAGGTCTAGTTTTCTGTTTAGTCAATGAAAATTCTTCGAATTGTACGTCAGGAATTGTCCTGCTATGTTTTTACGCTTGTTCTTTTGATCACGTTTTTTGTTTTACATAATTCACGACTTTCACGTTTGACTTCTGACTTACCTCACTCAATGTTTCAACTACCTCACTCAATGTTTCAAGCCCCCTCGTGAATTAAATTGCTCCACCTGTTGATAATGAGCAATTTGTCCGACGTTAGTTGGTTAATATTTTGACCTGAAAGCAAAAAGGAGAACAGTTTTGCTGAGCCAGTGAGGTTTTCTAAGTTTCTAGAAAACTTTTTGACTTTTAATGGCTTTTTTTGACAGACTATCACGTGTAGTGGTCATTTTTAGCCGATTTTCCCATTATTTGGTCTGTTCTGGCTTCTAGTTTTCAAATTCATTTAAAGAAATTATTGATCAAATTAAGGAAGCTATTTGACCCATTTGAGTAAGCTATTTAGCATCGAATATTTTTGATAGGGCGTTTTTGAGTTGGTTAGTCCTTGATCAATTTTCCTTGAAATTTTCTGCTCAAATTGTGTTCATAGAAATTTTTTGTTCTATAGAGCAGGCAAGGTTTGTTTTATAGCTTTCAAAAGGCGTTAAATTTTATTCAAAGTTGTACATAGTAGTTTTAATTTTTATTCGTTTAGGCGTGAAGAAAATTTTGGTCTCAAACGAAAGTTTGTTGCAATTATATTACTTTTGCTGGACATGTGATTTTTTGGTACCACCGACTTTTCGTACGAAAGGCCGGCTGTGACCTTTCTTCCATAAAATTGGGATAACCAGGTAAAGCCCGTACGACATTAGCAGTTCTCTTAGCCCCTTACACTTTACTAGTCTCAAAGTATGCGATTAACCGAAATGAGGAGACATAAATTCATAGTCAATCATCCCCCCACGAGTGGTTCCTAGAGTTTAACCCCATGCGAACCTCTCACCCCCTCACTCCCACGCGCACTCAACTCTCCTCGTACGCAACCATTCTCATTTCAACCGTAACGCCACACACTCGACCACCTTGAGACGTCCTCACTCTATTTATCCCCTCTCTGCTACTCCCCACTGGAGCTAGCTACTGACAATGCCAATCTCAATTTTGTGTCATTAGAAAGGTAGATTACTGAACACAAACAATGGATGAGCAATGCTAAATAAACATATTTTTGCCATTTTTGGTCTGTTGGATTTTTTGCAAGTTTCAGTATTTTACCTCTTCTGACTTTTCATGATTGTATTTGCAGAGAGTTCTTATGAACTGTAACAGGAAGCACAGGGGGGGGGGGGGTAGAAGCAGCTTATTCTTGATTGATTTAAGGTTTTAGCATTTTAAATTATTTTTTTGAATTCTTTTTGTTGCCAATGGTTTTATTCAAGGCACACTCATTTTTTAAGTAATTTCGTTTCATTCGATAAATAACAAGGAGGCTCGATAATATGCATTCGCACATGATGTTCCGACCCGAGCTCATCTACATTTTTGACTTAATTGTCAACCAAATGAAGAGGTAACAAAAACAGATGTTTGAGTTTAAAAACTTGTTACAAAACCTAATTGAATTACTAATTGTTACTAATTGAATTACATAATGCTATGCCTCGTTACAACCCTCACGAGATCCGCAATCAAAAAGACTACGAGAACAAAACAAACAATATCTAAAATTAAAGGCACCTAGTAACAACTTCAAAATGCAATCAGATAAAACCTTAACTACACAGATATATTTTTTCCTAACTATACAGCAGATAGAAATTTTCCTTAATGAGACTAGGTAACAAGTCGACAAAGAGAAGAAATTATGAGGCGAAGTTTAAAAATCATTCAACATTTTTTAAACCAATTAATTTCAAAAGTCTTAAAAACCATCAATTTATAACAAAATAAATCCCGCTAAATTAAGTAAAAGGTCATTACGAAACCAATGGAACCTGTCTTTGGTTAGACTAATCCATGGGAAAAGACTAAAGATACAGAAGAACTCAAAAAATTACAAGCAATTTGCGAAAACACAAATTATTGAAGCCATTAAAATCATTAGCTATTATCTGAATAATAAGTACTTTTATTTCAGTTTTTTATTTATACCAACTCAGCTAAAGTTATACTGAAAAAACAAAGAAGTTCATGTGGGCCGCATCTGAAAATCATTGGGATCTGTTATTACCCGAATGTGCTAAAAGAAGAGAAAAAGAAACAAGTATACCACTCAAAAAACTCTTGAAAACGCATATTGTTCAACAAACAAAACATCAGTTACGACATATTATCAGTAGACTTGTTAATTGTTGAAAAAAAGGAATTGGATGGGACCTGTCAAGGATAAGAGTAAGTTACAAGTTGACGAAAAGAACTACAAAAAGTGAAAAAATTGAAAAATTTTCGAAAACTGTATAATATCATAAACTTAAGACTTTTTGGCTATCATCTGACTGCCTCGGGTAACTTTTCTCATTCAATACTTTATAAGAAGTTTTTGAGACCTGTAAATCCAAAAAAATGAACGAGAAAAGTGTCGAGTGAAAAGCCATTAAAAATGAATTTTTCCGTGAAAACGTTTCTATTTTAAATTTTTTCTTGAACAGCAAAAGAATTCTTCTTTTTTAACAAATTGACTTAAAAATTAACTAAAAATCAACAAATATGAACAAATACATTACCACAAAGTTTTTGAGAGAAACGGTTTTATGAACTCTATTAAGTTCAATAGATTTCAACGGAAGCCAATAAATACGCTAAATTAGACCTTGATGGGACGAAAACGATGTTTTTCATTCATAAGTCATCAAAAAGGCATTACAACAAGTCACTGACTATAAAAACAACAACTACAGGCAAAATCCAATTATTCAGTAGAAAAGAGCGAGAAGAAAGTGTCGGGGCCATTTAAAACCATAAGCTTTTCTCTGAAAATGTTATCTATGATACGCTGAACGTCTTCTTTAAGCCAATGGGAGCTGTCAATATTGAGATAATGTGATAAGAATTCAAAAGGAACCAAATTACGAAAAATATCATTAATTAATCAAAATTATGAAAACTCGTGCATCGATGTCATAAAACCAATAGTTAGAAGATAAAACCGCTAACTAGATAAAGTTCGAATGAAGTAGACAGAAAAAGGGTCCTGACTTTACTGAGACTGACTGAGAGTTCACGAAAAAAAGTTTACGATTGGTTACAGTCCAAAAAAAAAAATTTTCGAAGAACTATTTTTTAAAGTCTCGGCAGCCATTAAATTCAATAGCTTTCAACGGATGTTAATAAATACGCTCAGTTATGCCTCGATGGGACACTAAGCATGTTTGTTAAGCATAGGTAATCAATAAGACATCACAGTAAGTCTTCTGACTATAAAAACAACAATAAATATAGGCAAAAACCAGAAATTCAGTAGAAAAGTGCGAGAAGAGAGTGTCGAAGCCATTTAAACCATGTTTTGTTCTGAAAACTTTATCTATGATCCATTGAACGTTTTCCCTAAGCGAATGGGAGCTATCAGTATTAAGATAATGTGATAAGATTTCAATAGGTACCAATAATACAAAAATATCCAAAAATTTTGAGTTTTGAAATCCTGTGGCATTGAAGTCAAATGACCAATAGATAGAGGATGAAACTGCTAACCGGATTAATTTTTTTTGCAGTAGGAAGTAAAGGGGTCCTGTATTACTGAGACTGACTTAGAGTTCACATAAATAAGTTCATGACTGGTTCATGTTGAAAAAAGTTTCTTGATATTTATTTTTCAAGGTCTTAACAGCCGCTATCTGTCCATTTAAAGCACTAGATAGGTTCACTTAATGCTCATTACGAAACCTATTGCACTTTTAGTCAACGAGTCTAAGCCATAGGACTCCAAAGCATTTACAAAACCTAAAAAAGAAAATCAAAATTTCATTTAAAGTTACGAAAACTTAGAGTCGAAGCCAAAAAAAACATGACCGATTCATTGAAGACAAATTTTTTGTTCATTGGAATTCATTTAAATGTAAATGAGGTTTGTCATTAACGAAACCGCGATGTGAGAAGTGACTAGCCTCTAGGTGACTTAAAAAAAACAAAACAAAATATGAAACGTTTTCTAAAAATGGAGTTCTCAGTTAGAATTCGAATTTTTTTGATGATAAACTTTTCTATGAGACCAGAACTAGTCCTTTTTATCGCCTTTCGTTTTTATGAACACAAAATTGATTCATTGTGTGGCGTGAAATGCAATTTTAGATTAGTCTTTTTAAAGAAGAGTGGACTAAAGAAACTTATTTCGTGCTGTTTTCGATGAAAAAGTCTAAATTTTGTGAAATATTTAGCCGGAATTTGTGACAAAAAAAAGTTCAATGAAAATAGCCGAAAATAAATTTTGTCTTTAAACGTAAAATCAACAACATTTTCTGTAAAAATTTTAGTAAATTTCATCAAAATTGGCTAAATTTTAGTCAAAAATTCCGAAAAAAGGTGAATGAAATCAACGGAATTCACTCTATTTTCTCGAAAGTTTAAACCTCGATATCTCCCTGTCACAATCGAAAATCAAAAAATTCTTTTTAATTCCATATTCTACGCTGGAGAAGCTTTCTAATGATACCAGTCTCAACTCTCCACGATGAATATATCGATCGGCCAAAATTGACTGAACAAAAAAAAAACCCATTTTAGTCCTCCCAACACAAGTGGGGTCGGAACAATAATGATTCGATAGGCTTCGGAGATAATTTTCTTTGTTTGACAAGAGGTCTGAAAAATTTATCAGTGTCATGAGGTCAGCGAAATTATTGTGATCTCGTTTAAAAATTCTGTAAGACAGATGTTAGATATTAGCACAGCAGAAATGGTCTTCAGTTTTCATCTGATATATGAGTGCTTGTCTTGAATTCTCTTAGTTCCTGGTGCCTTAGACTTCAATTAATATCCCATGTTTTCTGATTGGGTGGTTTTCGGGAAGTGTCGATGCTTCGAGTTGGTCCTGGATTTTTGGGCAATGTTTTTTATAATTCGGCGTTCCTAGTTTTCTTGGCACCACTTGATCATCCACCAAAATTCAAACAGAGCTTCTTTTTTTTCGGTAAATTGTACCACTCGCCAGGTAAATTTGTGTGCATGAGGACAATTGTTGCTCTCTGCAGTTTCTAGGCTTATCGTGCGATAGTTTTGTCATACCTGATTTACGCCTCTCCAGAAATTGACGTCTGCACCCACTCAATTAATTGAATTGTGATCGTAATTTCTCACTGCAATTTAGTAGTGGTCACTCGAACTAGGTATTTATAAATTAAATTCCATCGAGGTCACTCTTCTGAAAATTGGGACAATATCGCTGGGGGCTGGCTTTCCTATCAAGATTGAGCTGGAGATATTTTTTAAACTTAAAAGTAGTTTCAAGGATGAAGAAATCAAGAAAGTTCCCATGCTTCAGATGCATTATGCATCGCCTTTGTTGTTATTTCATTTTTTAATGCAGAGAATTAAGATGTTGCTGTTTGTTATGGTGATGAAAGAGGTGTATCCTGATGTTTCAGGCAGAGTCTGGCTATTAGTATTGTGGTGCAGATATTTCACCTGACAGATATCAAGTGGATTGCTGAGAAAAGTTCAAGTGATGTCGAAGTCTCTCATGCTATACAGGTTAATCATCTTTCATACTATTAAACTCCGCTGTTAGTAAGAAGACAAGAGCTAGAAGCTAGTTCTGTCATGATATTGTGTTCATAGTGCCTTTGGCCATGCCAAAATTCTATATCAAAGTAATGAATTTTTAGTGTTTTAGTTGTTAAACTCATAAACTGTGAATTATATTCTCGCCCCTCATTTGGCCCGGCTTGTTTCATTATCGTATCGCTAATCATTTGGCTTTGAAAAGTTAATATCACAAACTCGCCTTTCAATTTTTAAAAGCAATCAACGAAACAAAAAGACGTTATTTTTCTAATCACTGGTCTATGAGTAGTATTTGTATCTTGTGAAGGACTTCGCCGTTTGCTTCGAGATGTTCGCAGCCGCAATCGCTCACCATTACGCCTTCACCCACCGAGAGTTCAAAGACACCACACAGAGGAGGGTCAAGTTTGTCACTGCTGTCAAAAACATGTTCGACATCAGGGATGTCGGAAGTGACGTCATCAACCACGGATACATTGTCCGTAAGTTGAAAACTAATATTCAATTAATTTATCACATGACTACAAAATCCAAACGTGTCAAAATGAAGAATTAAGACTAGTAAATTTCTGAATGATATTAACTCAATCTTAAATGGAAAGCGCTGTTTTTATTTCGTAGGTAGATTATATCGGTAGTTTTTCACTCTAGTTTTACACTCAGCTAACAGCTATCTATTTTTAAACGGAAATGATCAAATATTGCAGACAGGCCGAGGAAACGAAACAAGTTTCTTGCAAAAAATCTCATCAGCAGATGCATCGGATACTGCCTGTTAGGTGCGCAATTATTGAATCTTCTGCAAACTAGAGGCAATCAGCTGATTCGAAACTTGTTGATATAATCTGATGTTATTGATGTTAGAAATGAAAAATTGAATGATGTGTTCAGGCCAGAAGGTGAAAGATCGCATTCGTGGCAACGTGCGAACTCGACTTGACAACGAAATCAGTGACAGTTCACCACCAGATGCTCACAATGCACTCTCCGATCGAGTATCCAGAGACACAGCACAGGACAGGTTTGTGGATTGTACGAGAGGAGACGAAAGAGGAGTGGACAATCCCAATCAAGACACATCAATCCTGTTTGACATTGTCGCCTACCAAGACGATCCGACGTCTGACAATTGTAACCCGAACTACACTGCCCGAAGCAATCATGCGTGCAACCAGGCTGGTTCTTACAACCAGGAACGTGCAGTAGAAAGCAGTGGAAATAGTGTTGAGCATAAGAGTCAAACTGAGTCTGCTCTCTCTGTTGACCCTAAAGTGACCAACTCAGTCTATGCTGCCCAGCCATCGCCAGTTATTAACAAGATTGAATCAAATCACGTGCAGTTTTCAGTTGGCGCCAAAGGTGACCAAACTGTCAAAGAACAGTGTGGAAGACAGACAAATTACGATGTTTAAATCGTTTTAATCTAGCAATCACTCCTCTGGTATATTGAGTATCTAACGGTAAAAAGAACGGCAGATTGTAACTTTTAGTTATAAGGTACAGCCGCGGTTTTTTTGTTCCGACCCTCTTGAGGGGGGAGGAACTATATACTCAAATGGTTTTTTTTGTTCCGTGAATTTTCGCCGCTCGATATATTCATCGTAGAGAGTTGAGACTGGTATCATTAGAAAGCTCGTCCAGCGTAGAATATGGAATTAAAAAGATTTTTTTGATTTTCGTTTTCTACGGGGAGTTATCGAGGTTTAAACTTCTGAGAAAAGAAGAGTGAATTCACATTGTTTTATTCACATTTTCCGGAATTTTTGCCTAAATTTTCGTCAATTTTGCTAAAATTTGTTATAATTTTTAAGAATAGTGTCGTTGATTAATAGCCGCCTCATCTTCTCAGCCGGCTATTATAGCGCTCCTATTTTTTTTTTTTTTTACTTCGTCGAATAAAAAAATTTTTCGCTTTACCTCATTTTGCCGCTTTTTCAACATTTTGCGTGATATCTTTTTGACTTCTCTAGACTAGTTTCTCTCTTCTCTCATTCTGCTAAAAGTGATTTTGAACATCAGTTGCTCAGCAAAGCAATTCAAAATGAACAAAGTCAGTATAAAAAATTGAAGTCAGAAGTAGAAACGGGATAAACCCATAAAGCCCAATTTTAGATGCCCGCTATTTGAACGTCGTTCCTATAAGTCTTAGTTACCATCTCTAATGCTTATTGGTATTGATAGTAGCCCCTGTAGCCTCTCTCTAAGAAACAGAAGTACGTTATCTTCAACTACGAAATGCCATCAAAATAAATCGGACTTAAAAAATGTTTTTGTACAAAAATCTTTTTTTTCAATATCTTCTGTTCTTTCAATCCCAATCATGCTCATCGGAATCAACGGCGGCTATTTTCCGGCAATCTGCCGGGTATGTTTTTATTTTTGAAGACGAACAAGCTTTGTTGATTGTTTTGATTTAATTTTTTTGGTCAAAAAATCTGGATAAACATTTCAAAATTTAGCCTTTTTCATCAAAAACAGCACGAAATAAGCTACTTTAGTCCACTTTGATTAAATTTGCCGACAGTACACCCCCAAACAACACCCATACAATCTTTGTAGACTCAGAGGGGGGCTATTTCTACTTCAGAGTCCGCTGAGAGTGCACTGTAGTTAAAACTTTGCCGTTTTTTGCTAACTTTACTCCTTGATTATCAAAATTGCAGAATTTATTTTGAGTTTTCAACTAACAAATTATCTATATATACAACATTCGAAATAGCAATTGTTCCTAATGGACAATAAGTGTTAGCAGGGCTAGTTTTGGGCCATTCTTGGACTGTTGCAATCCAAAAAATTGGGTTGTAATCAGTCGGTCTTTTTTTTTTAAAAAAAAGACCTTTTTATAATAATAAAGAACAGAACAAATCAAATCAAAGCTCAGCAGTGATAGGTCCAACCAATTCGCTTGCTCAGCGGCTCCAAGCTAATGCATTTAGTTTTTTAATTGAAAGTTCATGGGCGTTTCTTTTTTTAAAAATAATTGACTTTTCAATAAATAATGGCTTTATTATCTTTTCCTCTATTTTTTTTTCTTAATTTGTTCAACTTCCAGCTTAGTGTCAGCAAAGAAAGACTGCTTTTTCTTTCTAATGATTTAACATTTATTCTCGGTTGCACTTTGAAGCCTGAAGTTATTGTTTTCTGGCTTTGATACTACAAGATTTCAGATTTTTGTTTGTTTTGATATTTGCCAGTTTTTCACGTTTTCTAATTTTGTCACATTATCACATTATTGACAGTTCTCATGTCACCTTATTAGCATTCAGAATGAGACACAATCGAACATATTAAAATCCTGAAAGATATACATCATCGTTTTAACGGCCTCGACGCCTCTTTCTTGAAGAAATCAATTGATTTTTTTTAATTTTGTCTCTAACTGTCATTTATACTTTGTCGTTTCGGTCGTATGAAGTTTCCTGTATAGTGATAGCTTTCATTGGCTTTTCATGGAAGAATAGAAGAACCAATATTCTGATATTAGTAGATAGCTGATGGCTTTCATGACTTTGAAAACAATCGTTTTCCAAAATTAAAAAAAAACTTTTTAACTTCGCAATTTTGTTCTTTTTATGTTTCTTTTTGTTACCTAATCTCGTTAGTTAGTTACAGGTCAAATATGACATTATGGATGTCAAGGGAATAAAAGGGATTGGTGTCCCAAAATTTTTTTTCTTAAAGAATTTGTTATGACCTTACTGGCTTCGACAACGGTTTTTCACAAAAAAAGTAAATTAATTTGATTTTTGTCATATTTGACGTTCTTTTTGTAGATGCAAGAAATATTCTGGATAATTACAGGTCTCGAGGGCTTCCTCTCATGAATTAACGACCCTGCTTAAATAGCTGTTTTTGTAATTAATGCATTTCATGACATTGAATGTATTTTGTTTCAAAAAAAAAATTAAAAGTATTACATACTTTAGCACTTCGCTTTTTTGTTACCTAGTCCTTCTAATGAATGGCCACGTACTACATTAAAACTGTTTGAAGAAGGCGCTATCAAATATATTTTGAGTGCCAAAATTTGGCTTGACGGTTTTGACAGCGTTTTCTGGCAAGTTTCAATTGAAATTTTGTTGTCTTTGTTGTTCTTTTTAGCCGCTTTAAAAAATGAATAAGGACAGGTCCTAATGCCCTTCTATAGAAGCAGTGGTAATCGTAAATTGGTGGTAATATTAATTGATTCCTAATGGTATTTATTACTTTGAAGTTAACTGTTTCAAAAAAATAAGTTAATTTTTTTACTTTACTGTTTTTGTTCTTTTTCGTATAATTGTTACCAAACCTTTTTATGGACTGGTCGCATATGTTTTCTGGTGATTTATAAGTTATTTTTGTTTAGTTTTAGGTTTATCTGACGGTATGTTGACTTTGTTTATAAATTTAGTTTTTAAGAGGGACATAAATTTTTTGATGTAATTAATGTTTGTTGTTGTTGTTTGATTTTGCTGTTCGTCTTGACTCGCTTTCTTAATAATGACATATTACAGCAATCTAATGCATAAATTTTTTCTCCACTGAGTTATTTGCTTTGGAGGCTATCTTATCGTTCATACAGAGTTTTTTGAAAAAGGCTTGGGCTTTTTTGGGATTCGCAAAAAATAATTTTTGGGTTTTTTTTCCATCTGTTCCTCATTTGGTAGACAATTATACCAAAATTGTGGATGGGCGGGGTCGGAACCTTATGTGCCATCGCTTATTACCGAGCCGCCTTGTTTATCTCTAAACTTACTTTGTACATTTCAAGCAGTATACTTAGGCAAAAGTCTCCTCCAAATCTGCAAAATGTAAGACGTATAATTCTGAGCGGTGCAAAATTTTGATCTTAGAGAAGTACTTTCTGTGAAGAGGAGTGATTAAATTGTGTTGGGGAAAAATGTGTGCTAAGTTAAAATATTTTGTATTAAATGTACCTTAGATTATACCCAGTTTGCAAGCAACAATTTGTCTTTTTACATGTCTTGTGCTCATTTTCGTATTTAATTTCATATCTAGTAGTGTATTTGTTCCATTCCTGCCTCAGATTTTAGCTTTTAAGCATCAAAATTTTTGCCATTCAATTTTGTTATCTTCATTCTGTTTTACTTGTGTCGAGATTCCAAAATTAACTAGTAAAGCTTTAAGGTTCCTTCAACTGCTAACAATTTGATACCAATCACTTTTTGTGCAAACTCAAGGTCAAGTATTAGCTAACTTGTCTGAAGCTTGAGCAGAGTATGAATGCCGTCAAATAGGGGGATCTCTAAAGTGTCATTTTGGTACCTGGCTCTATTGTTACAACATAAACTTCGCTCAAACGTCCAATTTGTGCATATTCCAACGGAAGTTCAACTTATTTACATTCTGGGGTCAATAATTAACATACAATTTTCCACTGAAAAAACTGCTTAGTTGAGAAGATTGAAGTGAATGAATGCCAATAAACTCATTGATTGAACTCATAATGAACTTAGGTTCTACAGTGACTTGCGCGACCGCAATTTACTACAAATTACGAACATTTGATGCTTTAATGCGTGTAAAACTAAAGGAAAATTCATTCTATATTACTGTTACGAACGAATCAAACACGTTAGGCAAAAAAAGTTTGCATGAAAATGCTGAGAAAGCATGTCGCTAATTAGGAATGAAATAATTCAAAAAAAATTATCGGATTGGCAACACTTCGAGGTGATGCGCTGTGGTAAGTTGCCTGAATTTAGTTTTAAGCAAGAAATGGAAACGTCGAACACTTCGCTGACATTGAATAGTTTTTTTTCAAATTTATGAGGCTAACATGAGAACACTTTTTTCTATAGTTTGCGGAGCTATTCTTTTAAATAGTTGCAGATCTAATAATGAATCTGAGAAATTGGAAAAAATGTTCGCCGACCATTACCTTTTCAGAGAAGGCCGACCTGGGTGAGAGATGGATAGGGTTATCGGCGTGAGGTTAGGATACATGAATGCGAAGACAAAGATGGGTAAAAGTTGGTGAGCTGAGCTCTTATGGGATCAAAAAATGTTCAAAATTGAACTAACTGATGATAGTAAAATCAGATAAATTGTTCTGTGATACCCTCGTGTGAAATAGGAGTCAATGCATGCAAAGCAAGAAAGGTAAGTCGTGAACAGTTGGAGGGAGAGATTGGGGGCGTACGTGGGCGGATTTGGGTTAGAAGAAAAGAAAAGTGAAATCAAAATGAAACATAAACTTCGACTTTCTCACTTTGAATATTATTTTCCCTAATATAATTTGTACCCCATGTTCCGAACCCTCTTGAGGGGGGAGGAACTATGTACTCAAATGGGTTATTTGTTCAGACAATTTTGGCCGATCGATATATTTATCGTAGAGAGTTGTATGTGGTATCATTAACAAGCCCGCCCAGCGTATAGCATAGAATTAAAAAGATTTTAAATTTCGTTTTCTAGAGCGAGTTCTCGAGGTTTAAAATTTTGTGAATATTGAGAATGATTTGCTGAATTTTTATTCATATTTTCCAAAAGTTTTACCTAAATTTTAGTCAATTTTGCTAAAGTATGTTAAAATCGTTAACAATGTTGTTGATTTGATTTTCAAAGACAAAAAACGATTGCTGACTTTTGATTTTAATTTTTTGTCTAAAATTTTGGCTAAATATTTCAAAAGTCAGCCTTTCGTCGAAAAAAAACAAAATAAATCTCTTTAGTTTTTTATTAAATTTGCCGGAAGTACACAACCAAGAACCACTCACACAATCTTTGTAAACTCCAAAGGGGTCTAGTTCTATTTCCGCTTCCATTGAGAGTGCTCTGGAATTAAGGCTTTGCCGGTTTTTATTAACTTCTCTCGATGATTATTAAAAACGCAGTATTTATTTTTGACATTTAAACTAACAAATTATCTATAACATTCGAAAGAAACAATTAAGTGTTCTTAATGTACGAACAGCCAAAACAAGGCTAGTTTTGGTTCAATCTTGGACTGTGTTGCACATAGTCATTTTACTTGTTGCAGTAAAATTCCTATACGATGTACTTATTTATTGATTGTACCTATTACTGAAGGGCATAATATAAAGTCAACTTAAGTTCATTGTCCACCATTTATTATTTCATACAAATTGTCTGCTACCCCAATTCTCGCATCGGGAATTATTTATTCATAACTATTGTGACTTCTGCGGACCCACTTTGTAATCAGTCCAACTCGTTTAGTTTTGTATCTCGAGTTCAGTTGCTCAATTTAACTTATTTCTTGACAGTAGTTTTTTTTTACCAAGTAAACTAGACAAGTGTTAGATAGGCCATTTGCTGAGCAAATCTGAATACAAATTTGTGTTAAGTGCACTCGCCGCACAATTTAACTCAACAGAAATTCTAATAGCGGTTCGGATTGCAAAATCAAGTACACAATATTGATTGTGTACGACATGGCGCTGTCAGCAATGCAAAAGCGGACCCCATTTGGCATCGAATCCTTCTTGAAAAAACCAAGTGCAGATCCACCTTTGAAGTGGGAAAAAAGGCAAATGCAGTCTATATTGGCTCTTCTTGCAAAGAAGAACATTGCATTGGATGCACTACTTGAACCAAAGCCCGAGAAGGTTCAACTCCCCCTAGAACCGATCTACGAAAGTACAATAACTGGCTCCTCAGCCCAATCAGAAGGAGAACGTCTAGCTACAAATGCGCAATTGAAAATGAATTGGGGGAATCGATGTCAGAAACAAATGGAGATAGGGATCATGTGTGGAGATAAATCATGGATTCAAGCTGATTGCAAAACTGTATCTATGTTATCTCAGTTTGGGCACCGAAGGAAGACGAATTATATGTAGCAGGAACCCACGCCTCCAGATGGAAACACTAACAACTGTGGAACTCTGGAAAATTATGGAAGATACGTTCACTCGCCCGCGTAATATTACTTTTGACAGGTACATGCTTCTCGCCACTTTTCAATCAAAAGAGGAATCTAATGAACATTTCTTTGGCAAATTGAAGAAATTGTCCGGAAATTGTGACCTTAGAAACCAGGAAGATAATCATATCAGAGATCTCTTCATTGCCAATATGCAGGATCCTGAAGTTTAGAGAGAACTACTCAGAGAAACTTTCGAACCCGCACAAGCACTACGCATAGCAATAAACGTGGAGCTCGGACAGTGGAATCAGTTACAAAATTCGAACACTCAACCTGCGTCACATGTAAATGCAATAACCTCACATCGCCCATTTGGCCAATCGAATCAGCGACAAAACTTTACAGCCCGCATTTGACAAACGAATCAACTATGCGGAAACTGAGGCCTTACTTGGTCAGCAAATCACAAAGATAGATGTATTGCAAAAGGCAAGACGTGCAATAATTGTGGCCTACAAAACCATTTCTCGCGTGTATGTCGTAAACCAAATTATACTTCCAAATCAACCCGACCCAATATAAACTCAATTGAGGAAGATGCAACCGAAAAATCTGTTAATGCGATTCAGAATACCAGTTATAGTTCTCAATGTGGTTCAGACTATGACAGTTCAGACTACAACATGGTAGCTAGCATTGCTAGTACTACAGTACAAATCGAACCCAAACATACGATCCTACAGATCTGAAATACGGTAGTAGGATTCCTCATCGACTCCGGGAGTCTGTGTAGCTTTCTAAACGAATCACTAGCCACTGAAGTTATCAAAAATTCTGCACTTGCACGAATTCTTACGACGGTACCTGTTCAAGAACTCAAGAGTTTTGCTAATGAACCCATACCCATTATTGGAATGATACAGACTCCGTCAGAGAGCAATGGTTGGCGGATTGAAGACGCAGAATTTGTGGTCGTTAAAGATTGATTGAAACCACTCATCGGTAGAGATCTATTCGAGGTCCTCGGAATATCAATCACTCAAACTCTTTGTTCTGATGAAGGTAATATGGTTAACGCTATCACCACTCATTGTCCGTTCAAAACACGCATAGCAAATCAATTCCCTCAACTTATTTCGCGCATGGGCAGATCAAAAGTCCACATTGTCAAGTCCAAATTTCATAAAAACTTTCAGCCTAAACATCAGAAGGGTAGATGAGTACCCAACAATTTAAAAGAAAGAGTTAATGTTTAAATTAAAATTTTGAACAAGAACACATAGAAAAACTTGACAATTGTTCAGATCATTAACTCATTTCTCCAATCGTTATCACGGTTAAAAGAGACCAAACAATAAAATTAGCTATAGCCTCTAAATTTTCTAATAAGGCTACACACAAAAACAAGTACCAAATGCCTAATATTGAAAAACTCATAGACTCCATATCACTAATGATAACTGGTTACAAAAGAGAACCAGCGGATAATATTTACTTCTCCACTATGGATCTCTAAGCTTATAGTCAACTGAACCTTAATCTTGACACCGCTAAACACTGTAAACACTGTAACTTGACTATTATAAGTGGTGATATGACAGGCACCTATCGATTCAAAACTGGTTTTTACGGACTTACGGATATGCCTGCTGAATATCAAAAGGCTATGGATTATAAATTATTCGGCCTCGAAAATACTTTCTGCTTCCTTGGCGATATACTTATTTTAAGTAAAAATGCGGAAGAAGATCATTTTAAAATTGTAATAATTTGCCTTAAGAAATTAGATGCAGATAATCTTCGGATAAATTTACCTATAGGTCACTTTGCGAAAAAAAATTCCTGGTTAGGTTGTAATATTACTCAAACCGGAATAACACCACTTGAATCTAAAACTTCTGCAATACTATCACTTCAACCACCCAAAATACTTGAAAAATTATGCTCTCTCCTGTGCTCTGTCCATTACATTAGCAAATTTATCCCCAACTTAGCCCAACTTTGTCATCTTCTAAGACCTTTTCTTCGTAAATCTACTAAATACCTCTGGACTGACGAACACACAGTAAATTTTCATGCTATTAAAATACAAATCGCAAATCACCCAGAAAACAATCACTACAGCCCGCAACCCGAAACACGTATGAATGTGATGCTACTCGTTCCGGTCTCGGAGCAGCATTAGAACAACTGACAGTTAACGGCTGGTAGCTAATTTCATTTGCATCTAGTTTCTTGAATAGTAGCGAAGAACGTTACAGCATCAATGGTCTCGAACTCCTTGGAGTGATGTAGTCTATAGAATATTTTAAAAATTACCTTTATGGTAAAGAATTTCCAATTCTAAATGGTCACCGGGCCATTCTTTCAATTTTAAAAGAACATAAATCCAAGAGATCTTATAATAGTCGCCTATCAAGATGGGTCAATCGTCTTATTACCCTCTCAATTTAAAATAGAACGTTTACCAGACGCAAATATGAGTCTTGTTGACTATATATCTCGTAACCCTTGTCAACCAGCAAAAAGTATTTCTAAATCTGACGAATTTTTAGTTGCCACTTTATCTCGTATACAAGCTGATGCAAAATTAATTCATCAGGAAAAAAATATTTCTGCTGTTAAACTTAATAAATTTTATTCACACAACAAAACTGGCACACAAATGCCTACTATTCTCTATTGATTATAAATTCAGCGACGTCTATATGTGCAACACAAAACATTGTGGTAGCCGCTACGCAAAATTCTACTTAAAAATTAATTTCAAAACCAATACCATACTTTCATTAGTACTAACGCAGTGCAAGTAAACTTTTCTAAAAATCAATCATCTTTTATTGCCACGCAGACGCATCATTCAAACCTAATCTCTTTTAACCATACTAAATTAGGTGAACATGCAATGCGCGTACGCTTAACTCAATATATTTCGACACTCACCAAGCGAAAGTCTTATCCGAACTTCATTCCTTCTAATTGTACAAAATTAGATAGTCAACATCCATCGCTGGTACGTTTTACTTAAGATCAGTTAACACCTCACCAGCACAATAATATTTTGAAACCAATTCCCTCAAATCACACTGTTTCTGATTGTGAACCTGATCCGCGAGTACGCTTTACTCAAAATAAATTAACACCCGCCGGGCATAATACTCATTTATTACACAACCACATAATACGCATACCTCAAATGCCTCATATGCACTTCGTACTAGCAAACATCAAGTTATTTCCCCACTCGCCTCGCATATAACAAATATTATTAAATCTCTACTACAAATAGAGGCTCAAATACCGCCAAATCAGAACCAAAATAACAGAAAGGCGCCATTCGCTTACCAAAATCAACTACTATTCAATGAATTAAGCCCCTTCAACTTGCCAATCACAAATGAGCCTCAAATTCCATCCTTATGTAGCACTAAAAAATCAAATATTTTAAATACTTCGCGTGCTCATTTGATAAACAAAGAAAAGTCGGTTTTTGCCCAATTTCAATCTGAAATTCAGTTGGTTCCTACCTTCATTAAATTAGTTCAAACCTCATCAAAAATGAGCCAAAGAGTCTCCGACATGAAAGGAAAGTCATCCTCTCAAAGACAAACTACCCGAACTTCGCGTCGCGTTTCGTTCGCGGACAACGCATCACAACACACGCCCCGCCAATCACCCTCACAACCAAACACCAATACCCGCTGTCCGATAGTCCTCAAGTCTTGTCCTTTGACAAAGTGATTGGAAAATTGTTCTAAAGAACTTGATCGCCTATTTAACGAGCAAAGATGCAATGCTCAAAGAAGTCCGGGACTGCATCGTCCGTTCTGACGAGGAAAGACTTAAACAACTCAACCCCTATCTGCACAGCTATTGGCGAGACTTACATGTCAGCGGTGGTTGTGTCTGCATGGATGAGAAGGTGGCCATTCCAAATGCCCTGAAGGACGCATTAATCGAGGATCTCCAAGCAAATCACACGGGTAGCTGAGGAATGGTATGTATGGCCCAACACTCTTGGTGGACATACATGAACAGGGATCTCTTAGTTCGCGCAATAGAGTGCAAACCTTGCACTGCAATCGGTAAAATATTTAAAATCTATAATTCCCGCAAAGCAATTTCAATCACATAAACCATGTGTAGTCCCGAACCAAGAAATACAAATAGATTTTGCAGGCCCTGTTAAAAATGAAAAAGATCGTGAAATTAATATTTTAACATGTATAGATAGGTTGTCCAGATATCCATCTGCTGAAAACGCAAACACCTCCAATGTAATTAAGTTTTTAGATAATTATTTACAAATTCACGCAGTTCCCAGATCATTACGAATAGATCAAGCTCGTTGTCCTATAGGAAACCATGCAAAAAATTTTTGTACAAAAAATAATATAATTTATTTACAGCTCCAGCAAATGATCACCGAGCTATAGGTTTAGTAGAACGATTAATTAGTACCACTAAACAACGCCTTGCTTGTATACAAGAAGCAAATAAAGAATTAAACTCGTTCACCATTAAAACAGCACTTAAACCAATTCTCTAACAGCATTCATAAAGATAAAACTACTAAGGTTTCGTCATTCAAATCACACTTTGGTTGGAAAGCCAACACTCTACTCGGCATTATTAGTACTAAACCAGATTCTTCTGCTTTAAGTTATGAGAAAATTTGAAATCTTTGTTTAGACAAAGAGACTGTAACACCCAATGAAGTGCTGACAGAGGATCACTGGGGATTTTTCAGCAGTGATGAAGAAATCGAGAGAATTATGTGAAGGGCCACACAGGAAGCTCTCTCCAGTGAACGGCTTGTGGACGATAATGAATCTCGCTTCCTCCGCTTGACGAAGGTACATCGAGCCATGCCAATCAAAGAACCTACAGTTCAATTAAACTTCGCACACAAGTGACATCCGAACAAACGTTCGAAAAAGAATCTCGACTGCCTAAATGATGTGCTAGCTCCTGGCTCGGTAGTCCAGAAAACAGATCAACACACATCAGTAATTCGTGAACCAGGCAAATTGGAAGTCACTGTCAGGAATAGCGACATCGCGAAATTTGGATAGAGAGACGTGAGCGTAAGACTAACTTGACGGAGTATCTCAATAGAAGGGGACCTAGAAATTTTGAAAAATCGACAGGCCAAGATACTCAGTCACATTAAAGAATTTACACGAATTCAGAAAAGCAACCGCAAGATGAAACACCAAAAATGGGACATAGCAAGGGGCATCTCGTCCAATCGTTCAAACATTGCTCGCGCAATGCGAGTAGGAAAGCCAAAAGTGCCATCGAATTTCGCGCCGCCGGAGACTGCAATACAATCTGCCTTAACTTCCGCACCACAAATCTCAGCTTCACAAAGTTCGGAATTAGTAATTGCACCCCAACCTACTAATTAAACTGAAGAATTGATCACAACCTCTGCTTCTGCACCTATGGAGGCATTCCAACAAATACTTCCACGAACTACAAAGAAGCCACGGAGAAGTCCAAAATATTTAGGATTCGAGAATGATGATTCGTCTGAGGAATTAACTAAATCATTCCCGCCAAACTTATCACAGCTGCGTGGAAAACGCCGAGGTGGTGATATTGAATATGTGCAGCCCTCATTTGTACAGATTATAGCCAATACAGCAGCTCAAGTAGAACCTATCCGTAAACTGTACCCATCGCCAGTCTTAGGAGAGGTTTCGCCTACTGATCCTCAAATCCGACCAGCAAATCAGCGCCCCACTGACGAATCAAATATTGACAAGGAAGATAAGTAATTTCAAAGTTGAATTCCTTGAAACTCGATACATTATTATTTATGACTAGCTATGATAACCAGTAAATATATTGTTGATAACTATTTCACCGGAGAAAAAGTATTATTATAAACAATTATTAATTCGACCTAATTGGGAAGGGCATATTATAAAGTCAATTTAAGTTCATTGTCTACCATTTATTATTTAATACGTGTTGTCTGTTACTCTAATTCCCGCATCGGGAATTATTTATTCATAACTATTGTGACTTTTGCGGACCCACTTGGTAATCAGTTTAACTCGTTTAGTTTTGCATCTCGAGTTCAGTTGCTCAATTTAACTTATTTCTCGACAGTAGTAGTTACTTACCAAGTAAACTAGACAAGTGTTAGACAGGCGATTTGCTGAGCAAATCCGAATACAAATTTGTGTTAAATGCACTCGCCGCACAATTCAACGCAACAGAAATTCTAATAGCGATTCGGATTGCAATATCAAATACACAATATTGATTGTGTACGACAGACTGTTTCAATCTGAAAATAATTTGGATTGTAATCAGTCGGTCTTTTAAAAAAAGTATCGATATTTTTTATAGGTCCAATTGATAGGTCACTGTTGATAGGTCCAATTGGCTTGCTAAGCAGTTTCAAAATAATGTATCTAGTTTTTTATTCGAAATTGTATGGTTTTTTTTACTTTTAAAATTAATTGGTTTTAAGGTATACAATAGACTATTGAACTATGCTACTATTTTTTCTGAATTTGTTCAACTTGTAGCTTAACGTCAGCAAAGAAAAAATGACTCTTCGTTCTTCAGAATAGAAATTTCTTCTTTATTTCGGTTTTACTCGTTAAGATATGATTTTCTGGCTTTGATACAACTAGATTTCACAATTGTTTTCAATTTTAGACATTTGCTTACTTTTCACGATTTCTCGTGTTCTCACTTTATTACATTATCAACATATCACATATCAACTTATTGGATTGGCTTGATAATACAATTGAACGAAAAAATCTCTAAAGGTACAGATTATGGATTCAGTGGCTTCGACACCACCTCGAAAAATTTAATTGAGTTTTTTTACTTTTGCTTTTAACTGTCGTTTTTACGTTATATTTAGTCTCATGAAATTTCCTGGAGAATAAAAGGTCTCAATGGTTTTTATTGGAGAGTTAAATGAGCCCAAATTCTGATTTTAGTAGATAGCTGTTGGCTTTCATGACTTTGAAAACAATTATTAGAAAAAAAATTTTAATTTCGCAATTTTCTTTTCTGATTTTGTTACCTTGTCTGGTTAATTACAGATCACATATGACAATATTGGCGTCGAGGGAAGGCGCTAGTATACAAAATTCGAAGTTTTTAAAGAATTTGTTATGACTTTACCGGCTTCGACACGAGTTTTTGACCAAATAACTTAATTTAATTTTTGTTTTTGTCTGTATTTGACGTTCTTTTTGTAAACGTAAGACATATTGGTAATAATTGCAGGTCTAAAGAATTTTACTTGGACAAATAAAGGAACCTGTTTACTTACTTAATTTTGTAGTTTTATGGCTTCAATTTTTATGACTTCGAAAGTAATTGTATTCGAAAAACACGAAAGTGTTTCTTAATTTCAAGACATTTTTGCATTTTTGTCAACTTTTGACCAAGTCTCTTTAATAAAAGGTCACGTACAGACTTATTGGCATTTGCAACCGCAAGATGAAACACCAAAAATGGGACATAGCAAGGGGCATCTCTTCCAATCGTTCAAACATTGCTCGCGCAATGCGAGTAGGAAAGCCAAAAGTGCCATCGAATTTCGCGCCGCCGGAGACTGCAATACAATCTGCCTTAACTTCCGCACCACAAATCTCAGCTTCACAAAGTTCGGAATTAGTAATTGCACCCCAACCTACTAATTAAACTGAAGAATTGATCACAACCTCTGCTTCTGCACCTATGGAGGCATTCCAACAAATACTTCCACGAACTACAAAGAAGCCACAGAGAAGTCCAAAATATTTAGGATTCGAGAATGATGATTCGTCTGAGGAATTAACTAAATCATTCCCGCCAAACTTATCACAGCTGCGCGGAAAACGCCGAGGTGGTGATATTGAATATGTGCAGCCCTCATTTGTACAGATTATAGCCAATACAGCAGCTCAAGTAGAACCTATCCGTAATCTGTACCCATCGCCAGTCATAGGAGAGGTTTCGCCTACTGATCCTCAAATCCGACCAGCAAATCAGCGCCCCACTGACGAATCAAATATTGACAAGGAAGACAAGTAATTTCAAAGTTGAATTCCTTGAAACTCGATACATTATTATTTATGAATAGCTATGATAACCAGTAAATGTATTGTTGATAACTATTTAACCGGAGAAAAAGTATTATTATAAACAATATTGTTATTAAAATCTTCAATGTATGCCATTTTAATTTTCACCATTAAGGGAGAAATGTTGTACATAACCATTTTTTGGTGCAGTTAAATTTCTATGCGATGTACTTATTTATTGATTCTACCTAATCGGGAAGGGCATATTATAAAGTCAATTTAAGTTCATTGTCTACCATTTATTATTTAATACGTGTTGTCTGTTACTCTAATTCCCGCATCGGGAATTATTTATTCATAACTATTGTGACTTTTGCGGACCCACTTGGTAATCAGTTTAACTCGTTTAGTTTTGCATCTCGAGTTCAGTTGCTCAATTTAACTTATTTCTCGACAGTAGTAGTTACTTACCAAGTAAACTAGACAAGTGTTAGACAGGCGATTTGCTGAGCAAATCCGAATACAAATTTGTGTTAAATGCACTCGCCGCACAATTCAACGCAACAGAAATTCTAATAGCGATTCGGATTGCAATATCAAATACACAATATTGATTGTGTACGACAGACTGTTTCAATCTGAAAATAATTTGGATTGTAATCAGTCGGTCTTTTAAAAAAAAGTATCGATCTTTTTTATAGGTCCAATTGATAGTTCACTGTTGATAGGTCCAATTGGCTTGCTAAGCAGTTTCAAAATAATGTATCTAGTTTTTTATTCGAAATTGTAATTAATTGGTTTTAAGGTTTTAAATTGTAATTCGAAATTGTAAACTTTTAAAATTAATTGGTTTTAAGGTATACAATAGACTATTGAACTATGCTACTATTTTTTCTGAATTTGTTCAATTTGTAGCTTAACGTCAGCAAAGAAAAAATGACTCTTCGTTCTTCAGAATAGAAATTTCTTCTTTATTTCGGTTTTACGCGTTAAGATATGATTTTCTGGCTTTGATACAACTAGATTTCACAATTGGTTTCATTTTTAGACATTTGCCTACTTTTCACGATTTCTCGTTTTCTCACTTTATTACATTATCAACATATCACATATCAACTTATTGGATTGGCTTGATAATACAACTGAACGAAAAAATCTCTAAAGGTACAGATTATGGATTCAGTAGCTTCGACACCACCTTCTCGAAGAATTTAATTGAGTTTTTTTACTTTTGCTTTTAACTGTCATTTTTACGTTATATTTAGTCTCATGAAATTTCCTGGAGAATAAAAGGTCTCAATGGTTTTTATTGGAGAGTTAAATGAGCCCAAATTCTGATTTTAGTAGATAGCTGTTGGATTTCATGACTTTGAAAACAATTATTAGAAAAAAATTTTAATTTCGCAATCTCTTTTCTGATTTTGTTACCTTGTCTGGTTAATTACAGATCACATAAGACAATATTGGCGTCGAGGGAAGGCGCTAGTATACAAAATTTGAAGTTTTTAAAGAATTTGTTATGACTTTACCGGCTTCGACACGAGTTTTTGACCAAATAACTTAATTTAATTTTTTTTGTCTATATTTGACGTTCTTTTTGTAAACGTAAGACATATTGGTAATAATTGCAGGTCTCAAGAATTTTACGTGGACAAATAAAGGAACCTGTTTACTTACTTAATTTTGTAGTTTTATGGCTTCAATTTTTATGACTTCGAAAGTAATTGTATTCGAAAAACACGAAAGTGTTTCTTAATTTCAAGACATTTTTGCATTTTTGTCAACTTTTGACCTAGTCTCTTCAATAAAAGGTCACGTACAGACTTATTGGCATTTGAAGAAGGCGCAGCCGAACATAATTTGAGGGCAGAATATGGCTTTACATCTTTGACAGCGTTTTCTCACAAGCTTCAATTGATTTTTTATTTGTTGTCTTTTGCTGTTTTTTTGTAACAATAAAAAAAATGAATAAAGACAGTTCCTAATGACCGCCTTCATAGAAACAGGTGAAAGTAAAACGTTTCAAAAGATTCAATTGATATCTAGTGGTTTTCATTACTTTAAGTTTGATTGTTTCCAAAAATATGAGCAAATTTATCAAATTTGCTGTTTTTGTTTTTTTTGTTTAATTGTAGCCGAGCATTACTAAGGAGTGGTTCCATAACTTTTTTAGTGAAGTACAGTCTTTTCTGCTTAGTTACAGGTTTTTCTGACACTATCTTGACTCTGTTATGCAGTATTTTTAAATAGACATAACGTTTTGGATGTATCTAGTTTTTATTCGAGATTTTATGGTATTTTTGACTTTTAAAATTCATTGGTTTTAAGGTATACAATAGACTATTGAACTATGCTACTATTTTTTCTGAATTTGTTCAATTTGTAGCTTAACGTCAGCAAAGAAAAAATGACTCTTCGTTCTTCAGAATAGAAATTTCTTCTTTATTTCGGTTTTACGCGTTAAGATATGGTTTTCTGGCTTCGATACAAATAGATTTCACAATTGTTTTCATTTTTAGACCTTTGCCTACTTTTCACGATTTCTCGTTTTCTCATTTTATTACATCATCAACAGATCACATATCACCTTATATCACCTAATGACCGCCTTCATAGAAACAGGTGAAAGTAAAACGTTTTGGTAGATTCAATTGATATCTAGTGGTTTTCATTACTTTAAGTTTGATTGTTTCCAAAAATATGAGCAACTTTATCAAATTTGCTGTTTTTGTTTTTTTTGTTTAATTGTAGCCGAGCATTACTAAGGACTGGTTCCATAACTTTTTTAGTGAAGTACAGTTTTTTCTGCTCAGTTACAGGTTTTTCTGACACTATCTTGACTCTGTTATTCAGTATTTTTAAATAGACATAACGTTTTGGATGTATCTAGTTTTTATTCGAAATTTTATGGTATTTTCAACTTTTAAAATTAATTGGTTTTTAAGTATACAATAGCCTATTGAACTATGCTACTATTTTTTCTTAATTTGTTCAAATTGTAGCTTAACGTCAGCAAAGAAAAAATGACTCTTCGTTCTTCAGAAAAGAAATTTCTTCTTTATTTCGGTTTAACGCGTTAAGATATGGTTTTCTGGCTTCGATACAAATAGATTTCACAATTGTTTTCATTTTTAGACCTTTGCCTACTTTTCACGATTTCTCGTTTTCTCACTTTATTACATTATCAACAGATCACATATCACCTCATATCACCTAATGACCGCCTTCATAGAAATTGGTGGAAGTAAAACGTTTCGATAGATTCAATTGATATCTAGTGGTTTTCATTACTTTAAATTTGGTTGTTTCCAAAAATATGAGCAAATTTATCAAATTTGCTGTTTTTGTTTTTTTTTGTTTAATTGTAGCTGAGCATTACTATGGACTTGTTCCATAACTTTTCTAGTAAAGTACAGTTTTTTCTGCTCAGTTACAAGTTTTTCTGACACTATCTTGACTCTGTTATTCAGTATTTTTAAATAGACATAACGTTTTGGATGTAATTAATGTTTGTTGTCGGATTTTGTTGTTCGTCTTGCCTTGCTTTCTCAATAATGGCAGATCTCATCAATCCAATGCGGCTGTGATATCCCTGACTGTAGAGATACAATTCGTGTCACAAATCCACTCAGAGTTAGGTGAATGGATTCGAGGTGCGAATCCAACTTTTACTGAATTATTGGATTACCACTTTTAGACTTAGCAACAATCGTGTTGCGATTGCAGACCAAATTATTGAGATTGGAATTCCTCCTCAAATCCAATAGGATCTCGACTAGTGCAAAACAGACTGGATTGAATGCAACTGAATTCAGAAACAAGATTCAAGAGAATGAATAAATAATCAAAAGTGGGGGATAAGAACAATCTGAAATATTGACTTTTTAGTCGGCGGTAAATTACTTGTATGTGAACGATGACTTTAGTCTGACAAGGACAAGAATAAATGATTTAGTACAACTTAATGAACATGAACTAAAATAAGGTACAACCATACCATATATCCTGGGCTCAGCAAAATTTTAAACTGCAACAGTGAAAAATTTATGATAATATTAACATATGTACTGGTTATTATAAATAATAAAGATTGTGAGCAACAACAGACAAGTAGCTGAGGAATAGTGGAAAGGTTGCTCGAATGTGAAAATAAATTAAATCAATGTAAACTGTCAACATTTACAGTAAAATGTATTCACGCAATATAAATTAAGGCACAATCGCGATGCAAATCCTGCAAAAGTATAACACAGGAGATATGGTTACATGAGCAACATCAAATTTAACTAAAGAATACCCAACACGAACACAAATTTAAGGTACACACTAAACATGAAATGAATGGAAAAGTGATACAATTCCATATTTAACTGAACAATTACAGAATTTAAATTTTTAACAATTGAACAATTAATGATGAAAGTTTAAGCAGTTTTGATTCAAATTTGGTTTTCGGCGTCAAAGACGCTCATACTTATTTCCCGTGCATAATCGTCATAGTCATAATCCACATGTGACTATGTTCCCACTGGAGGGGGCGCAGGAGGGCTTACCTTTCGCAGTTCGTAATTCGTATCAGGAACGGGAGGCTGTGCTGCTTCTTCCTGAATGATAGTTTCTATCACAGGATTTGCGGGTCTTTGTTTTTTAGAGACAGGAGCAGCCGAATCGTCACTCAAAGAACACACCGAACTTTCAAATCCGTAGTAGTCAGGCGCGCGGCGATTAAGTTTAGTGTGGGAAGTCGATGGAGAGGCAACCGATGATGTAGCAGAGGAGGCAGCAACAGATGAAGCATTGGAGGTGTTCAGCGTGGCAGATGTAGTACGAGAACGTTTACCTCCTGCTTGGGGTTTTCGGGGTTTTCTAGACGCCATGGCTTTAGAAATGTTGCTGTTCGCAGATGAAACTCCTGATGCTGCATCAGACTGGTTGGGGCGATGACGGATTTTAATTTCCCCGCGGAATTTTTTCTTCAAGTCTTTGGTATGTTGCGCAATCTTTTCCTCGGTCGTTTTTTCATACGGCAAAGGTCGACGTTTAGCGTATTCCCATAGATCGGTATTGCGTTCGGCACGGGTGCCGAACTTAGCAATATCGCTATTTCGGACACTGACCTCCGGTACTCCTGGTTCCTTAATGACTGTAGTAGTATTAGATGTACGGACAACTGTTTCGGGGGCCAGGGTTTCCCAGAGTCCGCGAAGGTCTCGTTTCGAACGCTTCGTTACTTTCCGAGCCAACTTAAGGTCCAGTGACTGCTCTGTCCGTGGGATCGGATTATTCAATTTTGGGTGCAGAATGAAACGGGAGACAGACTTGTTGTGATCACCATTGTAGTGGCGACCTGCGTCTACCTGAGCTCTCTGCATGGCCTTGTCAATCAAGATATCACTGCGATCCCCCGTCACCCATCCATTTTCGTCCAAGTAGTCTTCAACTGGGACGGTATCAGCGTCTAAATAGTGGTGAAGAATGTTTTCATATGATAAGTTAGATGATTTAGGTGTTGTACTTATATTACTCAGTGGTGTATTTGGCTTTCTTCCAAAATGTGCTTGGAAAGGTGTTACGTTTGTTGTCTTTTGTTTACATATACGTAATTGATATACAATTGACTTTATTGCTTCTTTAATTGTGAATGTATTATTTCTTTTGTCTAATTTCATACAGCCTAAGCGTCTTTTAATAGTCTGTATCAAACGCTCCACTAATCCTATAGCTCTATGATCGTTTGCTGGGGCAGTGAGAATGTTAAAATTATTTTGTTTACAAAACTTTTTAACTTTATAACCTATTAGGTAACGTGCTTGATCTAATCTAATGTTTCGAGGGACACCGTGAATTTGAATGTAGTCGTCTAAAAATTTAAGAACATTGGGTCCATTAGCTTTATCAAATACTTCTACAGAAGGATATTTAGAAAAACGATCAATACATGCATGAAAATGAATATCTTGATCTTTTTCATTGGTGATTGGACCTCCAAAGTCAATTTGTTTTTCTTCATTCGGCTCTGTACATCGCAATAAAGGTTTCCATTTAGACGCCGGAATAACAGGTTTAAGATTCTTACCAATATCAGTACAAGGCTTGCACTGGGCCGCTTTGTTCATATACGGCCAGAACGCGTATTGCCCGAGCGTTATCATGCCCCAGCTTCCCGGATGTGTTAAGTGGAGGCTTTCCAAGACTTCGTCCTGAATCGAATGTGGAATCGCTACGCGTTCGTCCACACAAACACATCCCGAGTGGACATGTAAATCCCTCCAGTACGAGAAGAGATAAGGATTCACTTCCTTACAACTTTGGGGGTCGTTTTGAAGGATGCAGTCACGTACTTCCTTCAGAACTGCGTCTTTACTGGTGAGAACTGCCAAGAATCCCTTTGTGAAGAGTTGTGTTAAGTTGTTCTCAAAGACCTCTTCTTTTGACAGTTCCAAGTTTGGTGATGTTTGACCTTCATTCGATGAGCGGGTGGTATTCACTCCTGAATTGGGTGTAGATCGGAACGTGACCCTGCTGTGTGTAGGGGGAGTTTGCGGATTAGATGCAGAGCTGCTCATTGTGTGATTATGAATTGAATGGATATGTGATGTGTATGATGGGAAATTAAGATGAGGCTGGCTTTGTACTACTAGTAGAGAGAGATTGGAATTGTGCTGCGTTTGCAGAGTTTTCAAGAAGCAACTGAGTTGTATTACGATTAATGGCAGAAAGCAATTTAGAATAGTTTGTTAAGCGAGGATGCGAGGCACTTGTGGAATTTGTGTGAGTAATGCTGTTAAAGTGCTGTGATTGACAGGTTTGTGGTGTGGTATTTACATCAATTGCAGCAATAGCGTCACGAATGCGGGTAATTGTTGCTGCCGCAAATTCTTCGTCATATTTGTTTGCAACTTTTGCTTTTTGATTTGGTTGGCGAGAAATATAATCTACCAGCCCCATTTTTGCACCGGGTATATGTTCAATATTAAAATCAAAAGGTAAAAGACGATCGATCCAGCGTGTTAATCTACTTTTATTGGATTTATTTGATCTATGTTCTTTCATAATGGATATTAATGCTCGGTGATAATTGTGAATGATTTGCCAAATAAGTAATATTTAAAATATTCTACAGACCACACAACACCTAATAATTCTAGTTCATTAATACTATAGCGTTCCTCATTAGAGTTGAGGAAACGAAATGCAAATGAAACTGTGTGCCAGCCCGTAGGCGAACGTTGTTCTAATGCTGCTCCTAAACCCGCTCTTGAAGCGTCGCAGTTGATCCGCGTTTCCAATTGAGGATTATAGTGTGTGTTTTCTGTGGTGTTTGCAACTTTATCTTTAATTGCTTGGAAGTGTGTATCATGTTCAGTGCTCCAAATGATTTTTGTGTTCTTTTTTAATAAGGGACAAAGGGGATGACAAAATTGGGACAAATTAGGGATAAATTTTCCGAGGTAATGAACAGAACCTAAGAAAGATCTAAGTTGTTTTAAATTTTTAGGTGCTGATAGTGAAGCGATTGCCGCTGTTTTTGACTCAAGTGGAGCTATTCCTGATTGACTAAACTTATGTCCCAACCATTCTATTTCGGTTTTTGCAAAATGACTTTTAGGTAAGTTGATTCGTAAGTTATCCTCATCTAATTTCTTTAAACATTTATAGACGAGTTTTAAGTGGTCATCTTTAGAACCACGACTAACTACTATAATGTCATCCAGAAAACAATAGGTATTTTGAAGTCCGACTAAAGTGTAATCCATCACTTTTTGGAAAGCTGCTGGCATATCAGTTAAACCGTAAAAACCTGTAATAAAACGGTATGTTCCAGTTCTCTCACCGCTAATAATATTAAAGTTACAGTGTTGAGCCGTTTCCGGGTCTAATTTAAGTTGACTGAATGCGTACTTCAAATCCAGTGTTGAATAATATGCTGTTACTTGTGATGCGGATGTATTCAAATTCTGTTGAATTGTGTCAATCAAATTATCAATATTTGGCATTTGATATTTGTTTTTATGAATAGATTTATTTAAGATTTTGGAATCTAAAGCTAATTTAACTGTTTTATCTCTTTTAACTGTAATGACTATAGGTGAAATAAAATTTTTATCTGAACAACTGTTTAGTTTTATGATGTGTTTTTCGTCAAGTAGTTTTTTAAGTTCTATATTAACTAGTGGTTGTAAGTTAACTGGAACTCGTCGCCCTTTTTGATGTGTAGGTGTAAATTCATTATGAAATGTTGACTTTAATGAATGTTTTAAAGATTTACCGACACGGGTGATGAGATCTGGAAAATCAAAAGAGATCTGCCTCTTGATTGGACATTGATTTTGATCAATATTTGCAACTTGTTTCAATTGAATAACAGAAAAGCCTAGCTTTGGTAAAAGGCCTCGTCCAATGATGGGTCGGTGACCGTCTTCCGCGACAGTTACATTAACGCCCGTGGCTATCCAGTCATTACACTTGATTGATGTATTGATTACACCGACAATCTTGATTATATCATTAGAAAAGGTTTTCAGATCATGTATTTCGGGTGACTGTACCCAATAGCTTTCTTTGCATTCGGACACCACTGTGTCCGCCAGACTTTTGTTTACAATAGTGCATACGCTTCCCGAATCTACCAATGCTTTTGTGCATGTATTTCCAACACAAATGACTAAATTTACGGGTTCTACCTCACGAGTGTCGGTTTTGATGGAAATTGCAGCTACACAGTTATCGTTATAATCATCGTAATCGGAGTCGTAGTTGGCATCGTAAATGCTTTTCTGCTGTAGAAGCTTGCTGATATTGTTAACTTGTTCCGCCGCCGTTGTTGAAGTACCTACTGTAGCCGCCTCAGAAACCGAGTCATCTACATAGTTTACTCTAGGTTTTGGTTTACTAGATTGGTTTGGTTTGCGAAACTTTTGCAAATTGATTAGCGATTCCACAATTTTTGCAAGATTTTCAACGAGCCGGACAGTTTTGTCTATGAGAAGGAGTCCAGCCATAGCCACAATTTGGGCAAATCGTAGGTTTGACAAATTGGTTTGTCGGTGCTCGGGTTCTATTCCACGATCCTTGAACACTATTTATCGATTGACTTGAAATTTCATTTGTGGTGTTGGGAATTGGAATTCCAGAAATTTTCAATTGGTTTTGTATTCCCATTTCAATGTTCATTGCAACCTCGAGAGCTTTTTTAGCCGTCCGTGTTTCTTTGAGTAGCTCCCTTTGGATTTCACCATCTTGCATATTAGCAATGAAGACATCCCGAATGATCGACTCCTCGTGACTTCCCAAATCACAGTTTAGAGACAACTCTCGAAGACACCCGTAGAACTTTTCCACAGGTTCTCCTTTCATTTGTTTTCGAGTGAGAAATGTGTATCGATCAAATGTGATATTTCTTTGCTTAGTGAACACACTATCAAGACAATCCCAAAGAACTTTTGTTGTCACTCTATCGATCTGGATACTCGGTTCTTGCGAACCAAATATTCGTCTCCCTTCCATTCCCAAGCTGAGGTATGTTAGAGAGACTGCTTTGCTATCACAGTACTTCCAAGGTTTTTCTCCAAACAGTATGCCAACAAGTTCTATTTTTTGACATCTATTGAGCCACGAATTTTTGAGCTGTTCGTTTCTGGTACGTCGATCTCGTTCACTTTGAGCTGTGCTATTTTCGACATCATCCTCGTAAATGGGTTCTGGGGGTAGAGTGACTTTGTCCGGAGGGTCGTCAAGGAGAGTGTCAATTGAAATTCCTTCTTTAGCCATGATAGCCAATTTTAGCATGATCTGCCATCTATCCCATCGCAATGGAGGTTCAATTGTTGGTTTTTCCCAAAAGGGCTCGATTCCCAAGAATGCACGTTCTTTAGTTGCTGACTGCGCCATGTGATATCCCTGACTGCAGAGATACAATTCGTGTCACAAATCCACTTAGAGTTAGGTGAATGGATTCGAGGTGCGAATCCAACTTTTACTGAATTATTGGATTACCACTTTTTAGACTTAGCAACAATCGTGTTGCGATTGCAGACAAAATTATTGAGAGTGGAATTCCTCCTCAAATCCAATAGGATCTCGACTAGTGCAAAACAGACTGGATTGAATGCAACTGAATTCAGAAACAAGATTCAAGAGAATGAATAAATAATCAAAAGTGGGGGATGTGAACAATCTGAAATATTGACTTTTTAGTCGGCGGTAAATTACTTGTATGTGAACGATGACTTTAGTCTGACAAGGACAAGAATAAATGATTTAGTACAACTTATCGAACATGAACTAAAATAACGTACAACCGTACCACAGCGGCATTTACTTCACCGAAGAATTTGATTCGGAGGCAATATTTTTTTTGTTCAAACATCATTTTTTTGAAAAATAACTGAAGTTTTGGAGTTTTCTATCTATTCCTCATTTTGTAGACAGTTATGCCTAAATCATGGATGAGCGTGGTCGGAACTTTATGTGCGAACGCACATTACCGAATCGCTTTGTTGAATACAAATTAGTTACAGTAAATGTAAATCTTCTGCGTGTGTTTTCACGGCGGCTTCTTTCAATTTTTGATAAAATTATAAATAATTTCAACCGGTTGAAAAGACTAAATTGGCCGATAGAAAAGAAATACACATATTAAACTCGTGAAAAATGAGAAAACTACTACTCAACTTCTTTTCGGGAAGCTTGTTAAAAACCAAATTCAAAAAATAATTTTGGTTTAATTTTTAAGTGAAAAGAGATCTAAAAGCATTAGTAGTATAGTCATTTGCTTAGTGACTGTAGGGGGGGGGGTTCGGACCCCCCCCCCCACAAGAAATTTGTGTTTTGAAAAAGTGAAATCTTTGTAATTTTTGTTGGTCACGGAGCAAATTACTATACTTTAACTATCTTCCTGAGTTTTCAGATTCTTGTGAATTGTAACTTTTGGGTTTGTGAAGAAAGTTCATTTTGCTGCGCAAGTGGAGGTAAAATTTTTGAAAACTTTTCAAAAATTTTCAAAATTTTTCAAAGTCCTAAAATGGTATGAAATTGATTTTCCGCTATGAAAGAGCACTCAAAAATGATTTTTTGTTGACTTCACTTTTTTCAACCATGCAGTATAGGGGTCGAAACATACAAAAATTCCAAATTTTTGAGAAGAAAATTCCAAAATTTTTTAAAGTCCTAAAATGGTCTGGAATGGATTTTGCGCTAAGAAAAAGCACTCAAAAGTGATTTTTGTGGACTTCATTTTGTTCAACCAAGTAGGACCAAAAAACTCAGTTTCTGAAATAGTCTGAAAAAAGTCAAAGAGCAGTTTTTGTTGACAAAACTTTTGCAAATGTACAGTATGATGTGGAAAGCTTGTCTTTATTTTTTTATATACATGTGTAACTATGTATGTTTCTATCAAAACAAGTCCGTATATTTGCTTGCATGTGTTCAAAAATGTAATTTTTATCTCTGAATGAATATATGAAAGAAAGGAAAGAATGAAAATTTTACTTATAAAATCGTGCGTATTCATGTTTATAATAAAGAAAATATTTATGAAAGTGTATATTTGTTTAAAAATAAATATAACTGCTTAAGTTTAATAATATGTTTGTATGAGTATAAGCTGATTTGTATGTTTGTGTAGAAATTGTAAATGTGTGTATATGTTAAGACGTTCTTGGTTTTATGTGTGTATGTTTTTTCTATATGTACACAGTGGAATGTATGTATATATGTTTGATTGTGTTTATGTATTTATGTATTTATATGCTTGCAAGTCAGACGAGAGAGAGAGAGAGGGGGAGATAAATCCCTGTAGGGCAATTTAATTGCTTAGAAGAATGTTGTTACTTGTTTCAACGATCCAATAATATTTCTTTCAAACAGTTTTTGACCTTCAGCGTTGATAAACTCTGTCCTTTAAACATTGGCAAGCAAAATGTCACAACCGAAGACGACATCAATTTTTTGATGTTCTGAGCATGTTTTTTTGAAAATTGAATTTTCGACACCTATCTAGCTACCATATTAAAAATTATCAAGATTTTTTACAGAAAAAAAAATAAATTCATGCTCTTTGTCTTAAAATTATTGGGTTAACTTATACGACAAAGCTTTTTATATCTTTGAAAAAACTTCAAACTTTTAATGATTTGTTGTAAATATTGGTGGGTAAATTCTATCGGTCTGTGTCAGTCAGGGCATAATACTTTGAGATAGATAAAAGCTTCTGTTGTTTATGCTCAACGAGTCTCTAGAGATACGAATTGTTTTCATTTTTTTGGAAAAACAGAAACACTTTGTTGTAGATAGTTAGTAAACAATAGGTAATATTTGAAGGTATTAAAAGGAAGTAGTAGTAGGTACTAGTGTAACGTAGAACCAATAAGTGGTTTTAGTAGTTAGTAATAGTATCTAGTAGAAGTTGTAGGTAGTACTAGTATGTAGCAGTAGTAGTAGGTACTAATTGTAGATAGTAGTTGTAGGTAGTAGTAGTAGGCAGTGGCAGTAGTAGGTAGCAGTAGTGTTGTGCTAAATTCCAAAATGTTCACCAGACTGCTTAGCCCAAGTATATGTTATAAAGATTCTGCTCCTTTTAATTTTAGATTCCTTTGGATTTATCTCTTTGCGATTCTCTATGAAATATCGTTACGGTAATCTCATTTTGATCAAAACGTAGACAGAACAATAAGTAATCCAAAGTTTTAACGCAGGGTTACTGAACGCAATAAATTTTGATCCAAGAAGACACCATTATGAACGTTTTTGATTTCTGGTTGCTTGAGTACCTTACTTGAAGTGTTCAATAGTTGAATTTATCGGAAACATTTACTGAAGATGCGTTTCGCTATTGCTTAATATTTCAGTCCCAGCACGCAGTATCCATTATTGCTATTACCAATACGCAAAAAAAACCTAATCATTTCTGAACCTGTTTCTAGCAACCCCCCACCATAGTTTGTGTTTGTTCTTGCTTAATTGATAAATTGACTAACTAACTTTTGAAAATTTTAGCGCATTTTACAGTTCCAGTGCAAACTACTCTTCTTGTACATCATTTCACTTTTTGTCTGATTCAAGCTCTTGATGATTACCTATCATTCTACTTTATTTAACTAAAAATTTCAGCTGCTCCTGCATATCATAGTTTTCCACCAACATTTTCGGTATTTTTACAGAGTTTATTCTTTTTACTTAGCTCAATTTATTGCTTATCTCTCAACAATTCATCTCATATATATTTTTCATGTAAATAATCTTGCTCATTCCTAGACGGGTAGCTGAATATATGTAGAGAAACCTGTTTTCAAAAAAATGATCAGAACATCAAAAAACTGTTTTTGTCTTCTGTGTTGCAACACTTTATCATTTTCTTGCCAAGGATTAAAAGACAAAGAGCATGAATTTATCTTTTTTCTGTAAAAAATCTTGATAGTTTTTAACATGGTAGCTAGATAGGTGTCGAAAATTCAATTTTCAAAAAAGCATGCTCAGAACATCAAAAACTTGTTTTCGTCTTCGGTTCTGACATTTTGCTTGTCAATGTTTAAAGGACAGAGTTTATCAACGCTGAAGGTCAAAATCTGTTTGCAAGATATAATAGTATTGGATCGTGGAGACAAGTAACAACATTTTTCTAAGCAATTAAATTGCCCTCCAGGGATTTATCTACTTCTCTCTCTCTCTCTCTCGTCTGACTTGCAAGCATATAAATACATAAATACATAAACACATTCAGACATATATACATACATTCCACTGTATGCATATAGAAAAAACATACACACAAAAACCAAGAACGTCTTAACATATACACACATTTACAATTTCTACACACAAACATACAATTCAGCTTATACTCCTACAGACATATTACAAAACTTAAGCACAGTTATATTTATTTTTAAACAAATATACACTTTTATATATACTTTTATTATTACATACATGAATACGCATGTTTTTATACATAAAATTTTCATTCTTTCCGTTCTTATATTCATTCAGAGATAAAAATTACATTTTTGAACACATGCAAGCAAATATACGGACTTGTTTTGATAGAAACATACATAGTTACACATGTATATAAAAAAATAAAGACAAGCTTTCCACATCATACTGTACATTTGCAAAAGTTTTGTCAACAAAAACTGCTCTTTGACTTTTTTCAGACTATTTCAGAAACTGAGTTTTTTGGTCCTACTTGGTTGAACAAAATGAAGTCCACAAAAATCACTTTTGATTGCTTTTTCTTAGCGCAAAATCCATTCCAGACCATTTTAGGACTTTAAAAAATTTTGGAACTTTCTTCTCAAAAATTTTAAAATTTTTGTATGCTTCGACCCCTATACTGCATGGGAGAAAAAAGTGAAGTCAACAAAAAATCACTTTTGAGTGCTCTTTCATAGCGCAAAGTTCATTTCACACCACTTTAGGACTTTGAAAAACTTTGAAAAATTTTCAGACTATTTCAGAAACTGAGTTATTGGGTCCTACTTGGATGAACAAAATGAAGTCCACAAAAATCACTTTGGAGTGCTTTTTCTTAGCGAAAAATCCATTCCAGACCATTTTAGGACTTTAAAAAATTTTGGAACTTTCTTCTCAAAATTTTGAAATTTTTGTATGCTTCGACCCCTATACTGCATGGGAGAAAAAAGTGAAGTCAACAAAAAATCACTGTTGAGTGCTCTTTCATAGCGCAAAGTTCATTTCATACCACTTTAGGACTTTGAAAAACTTTGAAAAATTTTCGGAATATTTTTTGAAATTCTTGTGCTTCGACCCCTATACTGCATGGGTGAAAAAAGTGAAGTCAACAAAAAATCATTTTTGAGTGCCCTTTCATAGCGCAAAATCCATTTCATACCAATTTAGGACTCTGAAATATTTTGAAATTTTCGATCAATTTTAAAAATTTTACCTCCACTTGCGCGGCAAAATGAATTTTCCTCAAAAACACAAATGATACAATTTACATGAATCTGAAAACTCAGGAAAATAGTTAAAGTATAGTAATGTGCTCCGTGGCCAACAAAAATTGCAAAGATTTCACTTTTTCAAAACACAAATTTCTTGTAGGGGGGTCCGAACAGTCTCTAAGCAAATGACTATACTACTAGCATTCATAGTTGCCTAGATCTAGAGCAACAATCATAGTTGTTCCCGCTGAACATCGATCAGTTTGGAAGAGTTCTGCAAATTAAAATAGACAATCTTACTCCAATCAATATTTTAACATCGTATTAACTGTCTATGTATAACCGAAAAAAGTCAGCATCAATGACCATGCAAAAAACTGTCAAAAAATTGATTGAAAACAAAGCACTTAAAGCGAGGCGTTTTAATAGGTATTTTGTAGTCAATAGAGACGCCAACTGATTTATTGGGAATACCTGTTGATCCCAATTTAGCGTTGAAAAATGCAATAAATGGGAAATCGGTGTAGGAAACGAACAAAAACTCTGAACTTCATCTCAACACACACGGAGCCAAAGTTTCAATGCTGCAGTTTTTCAGAATCGCACTCAAAGTACTACTTTTTTATCAGCAATGTTAAAATTCAACAAAAACCATTTAAATGAGCCAAAGATTCAGTCAAAACTGGTCTTGAAACCATGGAAACAATTTCCCAAAGAAAGTTCTATAATTGAGAATTAAAGAAAAAATTGCCCGCTTGTGTAGGAAACCTAAGAGCGAAAATAACCAATGAAAACAATCAGAAACGATCAAAAATGTTTCATGTGACGATTGAAAACAATGTGGACGCGAGAGTGAGTATTCTGATTGTTTAAAGTGAACACTTCCATTTAGATGATAAAACCTGAAATGAGAACTACGTTGCCACATTTTTTGAATTCTTGGTTCAGAAAATCTGACTACTAATTTTCAATATTTGTTCTAGAAACAAATATAGAAATCTAGATTTGGGTAGCGTTTACTGACTCCTTAACTTGTCGGATGCATCCTTAGCGATAATGGTATGCTCGAAAGCAGTTTTCGTTAAACTGATGCAAACGAGACCTGAAAAATCTCTAACGAACCGATTGAAACACAATCTGTGACAAACACAAATACACTTGAATTCAACTACTTCAAATGTCAAAGATTGACATTCAATGTAAAGAACACTGTTAAGAAAAGATGTTTTTCGCACTGGGACTAGCATTAGCGTGAAGAGCAGTTCTCACCAATGTTTATAATTTAAATCGTTTTTTATTTTGTACTTTTCAAAATGCGTGTTGCGGAACATTTTCTGTACTTAAAAAATCGAGTACAAAAATCATTGACACATATTGTATAACCCAAAACCAATAAATCTTTACCCCTAAAAAACAAAAATGATGAACGATTCCAATAATTTAAAAAGAATAGTTGTTCCCGCTGAACATCGACCAGTTTGGAAGAGGTCTGCAAGTTAAAATAGACAGTCTTACTCCAATCAATATCTTAACCTCATGGAAACTGTCTAGGTATGACCGAAAAAAGTCACCTTCAATAGCTGTAGCCTTCTGGTTAAAAAAAACAAGAACATGGCGGGTTAACCATTTGAATATTTCCATCGGAATTTCAATCAGCATGCATAAAACTGTAAAAAATTGAGTAAAAACAAAGCACTTGAAGGGAGACGTTTTAATAGGTTTTTGTATTTGATAGGGACGCTAACTGATTTATTGCGAATACATGTTGATCGCAATTTAGCGTTGAAAAATGCAATAAACGGGAAATCGGTGTAGGAAACCAACAAAAACTCTGAACTTCATCTCAACACACACGGAGCCAAAGTTTCAATGCTGCAATTTTTCAGAATTGCACTCAAAGTACTACTTTTTTCATCAGCAATGTTAAAATGCAACAAAAACAATTTAAATGAGCCAAAGATGCAGTCCCAACTGGTCTTAAAACCATGGAAACATTTTCCCAATGAAAATTCTATAATTGAGGATTAAAGAAAAAATTGCCCGCTTGTGTAGGAAACCTAAGAGTGAAAATAACCAATGAAAACAATCAGACGCGATCAACATTGTTTCAGGTGATGATTGAAAACAATGTGCAAGAGAGAGTGAGCATGCTGATTGTTTAAAGTGAACACTTCAATTTAGATGATGTAACCTGAAGCGAAAACTACGTTGCCACATTTTTTTGAATTCTTGGTTCAGAAAATCTGACCACTTATTTTCAATATACTTTAGAAACACAAATTAAATATGGAATTGGGTAGCGTTTGCTGACTCATTAACTTGTCTGATGCATCCTGAGCGATAATGGAAAGCTCGAAAGCAGTTTTCGTTAAACTGATGCAAACGAGACCTGAAAAATCTCTAACGAACCGATTGAAACACAATCTGTGACAAACACAAATACACTTGAATTCAACTACTTCAAATGTCAAAGATTGACATTCAATGTAAAGAACACTGTTAAGAAAAGATGTTTTTCGCACTGGGACTAGCATTAGCGTGAAGAGCAGTTCTCACCAATGTTTATAATTTAAATCGTTTTTTATTTTGTACTTTTCAAAATGCGTGTTGCGGAACATTTTCTGTACTTAAAAAATTGAGTACAAAAATCATTGACACATATTGTATAACCCAAAACCAATAAATCTTAACCCCTAAAAAACAAAAACGATGAACGATTCCCATAATTTCAAAAGAAGTAAAACTAGAGGTTCAAATTATTATTGAATAGGGACTTATCGAAAAAGTTTTCAATCGCTCAGATTAGAAATTCATCTAGTCAGATGTTATCATTGTGTAACGCGACCAGACAGTTAGATTCATTAGATGTCTGCAAGTAAAATAAATGCTGAAAACTGTTTGCTGTTACTTTTGCAGAAACATTTGAAACGATCGGATTGAAAGCCGGGATTTATAGATTTGCAAATAAAGCAGAAATTTAAAAAGCGATTGACTATACGTGTTTTACATAGTAGTATTTCTAGTGCATTTTATCTATTGCAGTAAAAGTCTTATACGGTTTACTTAATTGAATGATGTATTTAATTTGAAGGGCAGTTATTATAAAATCAAGTTTAGTTCATTTCGTACCCAGAGTTGTCTTAAATTGTTCGCATATATGTCTGTTATTTATATTCCCGCATTGGGAGCCTTTTGGTCATGACTTAAGTATCTCTTGCTCCGTGAGATTTTTATTTTTAAATTTGCTGCTCGTGAAAATTCGCCCAATTTAATCCATTTATTCTGCAGGTCTTCATCGTTCAGTTTAGCAGACAAGATTTAACTAGGCAACTCGCCAAGCGAATCTTTCTATTGGATTTTGTAAAGCGTACGCTTTGAACGAAATATTAATCCTGATAAACTAAAAGTAACTCGAGTGTCAAACAAAGTACAAAAGTCTGTCTGTGTACAACATGGGAAAATCGTTAACAATGTCCATTAGAAATCGGGATAATGTGTAGCGGTAAACCCTGGAACCAAGCAGACGGAAATACTATCACGTAATATACCTCAGCATTGGATTCGAAGGGAGGAGACTTGATCGTAGCCGAAATCATCAGCTCGGTCACCAAAATCAACGCAAATTTCTAATAGTTAGCTCACCCCACAAATAGGCGCTATCTTACCACTCTACAAATCAACTCTGTCGAAACTGCTGTCTCACTTAGTCAATCAACCACAAAGACAATTGCATCGAAGTGGGTGAGACCTGCAACCGTGCAATCGTTGTGGCCTCCAAAACCAGTTTGCATGGGTGTGACAAAAGACAAAATTAAATCCTACAAATACTCGTCGTTCAAACGTAAATTCAATCGAAGCAAACGCAACAGTGGATTCAATTTATGCAATCTCCAACATGAAATACAACTCGGAATGAGAGTTTGATCATGAAAGTTCAGATGGCAATACTGTAGCAAGTATTGCAAGTACTGCTCTTCAAAGTGAACCCAAAATTACGACACCACAATTTGGATACACAAAAGTTGGCTTCTTAGTTGACTCTGGAAGTGTCGTAGTATCCTCAGCGAGTCACTAGCTATAGAATTCATCAAAAACTCATCTCTTGCACGATGGATAAAAACAGCACCTGAAAAAGACCTTAAAACTTTTGCCAATGAGACATTTCTTGTAATTGGAATGATGCAAACTCCAGTGGCAAGGAATGGTTGGCGAATCCAGGCGCCGAATTTTTAGGGATCGGAGATGGTCTAAAATCACTCCTTGGTCGCGATCTATCTGACGCGCTTGGCATATAAGTCAATGAAACTTTAAACCCTATTGAAGGTAGTATGATCAACAACATCGTTACACAGTGACCATTTGAATTTAGAAAAGCAAAACAATTTACCGTAATCGCACGTATTGGACGTTGTAAATTATATTGTGAAATCAAAACTTCACAAACACTAAACGCTTGCAACCAAAACACTAAAAAGGTAGACAAGTACCTACCAATTTACAAGAAAATCTTAACACTGAAATTTAAAATTACTTAGAGAGGAACACATAAAAGAACATTTTTCTAGATCACAAATTTATCTCACTCGCTTTCAAAACAGTTAAAAAAGACCAAGCTATAAAATTAGCTCTTGATTCAAAACGTCTTACACACAAATCAAAACAGAAAATTTAAATCCAAACGTCTAATATTGACACACTAATTGACTCTATCACAAAAAAATTACAAACTATCTGACCGAACCACTTGAAATTTTTTTTTCCGCCATATATATCAAATATGCATATAGCCAGCTAAATCTTCACCCTGATACCGTAAAACACTGTAATTTTGATATTGTAAGTTGTGAGGTGACTGGTAATTATCAATTCAATACTGGCTATATGGACTCACCCATATTCCTGCGAGTTCCAAAAAGCTATGGATTATACCCCTACAGGCCTCAAAACCACTTAAAAGCCTCAAAAACACTGCTTTCTTGATGAAAAATTAATTGTAAGCAAAGTCTCTGCAGATCATTTTAAAGTAACCACCGATAGTCTTACAAGACTTTAAACTGATAACCTTTGTATTATCCTTCCAACATACTACTTTGCCAAACTAGAAATTTCATTGTTAGATTACATCATAACTCAGTCAGGTTTTCTCCTCCCAATTTTAAAACTTCTGCCCTCCTTGCACTCAATCCACCTGAAAATCTTTTAAAAGTCTGTTCTTTTCTTGGTTCCGTATATTATATTAGTAAATTTATCCCCATTCTAGCCCAACTTTGCCACCCTCAACGACCCTTACTTCGCAAAACAGTAAAATAAAATTAGACTGAAGAACACTACTCACTTTAATTATAATAAAACTGGCATTGCAAATCATACCGAAAACATTTGCTACAACCCGCAACTCAAAACACGTGTTAAATGCGATGCCTCTCGTTCCAGTCTTGGAGCAGCTCTTGAAAAACTAACAGTTGAAGGATTGAAACCCATATCATTTGCTTCTAGATTCCTAAAAAATAATGATGAACCGTATTGTGTCAATGAGTTAGAAATACTCCGAGTAGTTTGGTTCAGAGAATATTTTAAGAACTATCTATACGGTGAATACCTTTTGGTCGTGAACTCATCATCGAGTTCTTTTTTCTTTTCTTAAAGAAAACTGCTCTAACCAGTCTTATAACAGTCGCTGATCACGCTGGGTAGACCGCTTTTTACAAGTTCGATTTAAAGTAGAGCATTTACCGGGAGCTAAAATGGAATTAGTGGTTTATCTCCCGAAAACCATATCAACCAGCAAAAAGCATATCAAACTATGATGAAGAACTTTTGGTTGCTACACTATCAAATACTCAATAGGACGCAAAAGTATTACAAACCAAAAAAACTAATTCCGCCTTTCATCTGAATCATTTTTTAAAATATAAAACCCGATACGTAAATGACCAATATAAGTCAATCTCATCATGCTAGTGACACTTTAAGATTAATCATGCACCTCCTTACATTTACTCACATTTAACTCAACTTTTGCGTTCACCCGCAGAGCAAACTATCACTCGTAAATTGCCTATAAATCATTTGTTCGATTTGGAGGTCAACCCTGCACTGCAAGTATACTGCCTTTAAAATAATTTCAAACCCGCCGGGCAAAAAACTATTCGCCATTCAACTACACTGAATCGAGCTAATATAAATACTATTCACGCACAGCATGTACGGTTGACTCAAAAAAATTAACACCTGCTCAGCAAAACACTACTCCAAATCCAAATCTAAATAATTCTTATATTTTCCATACCAAGTTTGCGTCTTGTGTACATTCACACTCAATATATCCGTGACTCACAGCTCATAGTGCATATACAAATCATACTATTTGACAAAAAAGTTGTTCAATGCCAAATTTTCCTGCGCAAAACAATATACAAGAGTCGTTTGCTAACCAAAATCCTCTAAAATGTCAAAATTTATACCAAAATAATCTGTCAATAAAATACAAGTCGTGCAATCTCTTCCCAATTAACACCAATAATTCAATATCACAAATAATTTACCTGCACAATTGGTAAACTGTAGAAAAGTGCTTTTTGCGAACTTCAACTCTCCAAATCGGTTAAACATTTTTTCAGTAAATTCAATCTCAAAAACTACCAAATTGAATTAGGCGTCAGCAATGAAAGGCAAATCTATGCTCAAATCTACAACTCGAACTTCGCGCAGCGTATCGTTCACAACGGATAATGCACTCAAAACGCCCTGCCAATCACCAACCAGTTCGAACATAAGCACTCCCCAAACAGAAAGTCCGCCATTTCTATTACATGAAGGTGGTGAGAAAACTGTTCAACAAAAATTTATTGGCATCCCTAACCAGTGAAAAATAATGATGAACCGTATTGTGTCAATGAGTTAGAAATACTCCGAGTAGTTTGGTTCAGAGAATATTTTAAGAACTATCTATACGGTGAATACCTTTTGGTCGTGAACTCATCATCGAGTTCTTTTTTCTTTTCTTAAAGAAAACTGCTCTAACAAGTCTTATAACAGTCGCTGATCACGCTGGGTAGACCGCTTTTTACAAGTTCGATTTAAAGTAGAGCATTTACCGGGAGCTAAAATGGAATTAGTGATTTATCTCCCGAAAACCATATCAACCAGCAAAAAGTATATCAAACTATGATGAAGAACTTTTGGTTGCTACACTATCAAATACTCAATAGGACGCAAAAGTATTACAAACCAAAAAAACTAATTCCGCCTTTCATCTGAATCATTTTTTAAAATATAAAACCCGATACGTAAATGACCAATATAAGTCAATCTCATCATGCTAGTGACACTTTAAGATTGATCATGCAACTCCTTACATTTACTCACATTTAACTCAACTTTTGCATTCACCCGCAGAGCAAACTATCACTCGTAAATTGCCTATAAATCATTTGTTCAATTTGGAGGTCAACCCTGCACAGCAAGTATACTGCCTTTAAAATAATTTCAAACCCGCCGGGCAAAAAACTATTCGCCATTCAACTACACTGAATCGAGCTAATATAAATACTATTCACGCACAGCATGTACGTTCGACTCAAAAAAATTAACACCTGCTCAGCAAAACACTACTCCATTTCCTGCGCAAAACAATATACAAGAGTCGTTTGCTTACCAAAGTCCTCTAAAATGTCAAAATTTATACCAAAATAATCTGTCAATAAAATACAAGTCGTACAATCTCTTCCCAATTAACACCAATAATTCAATATCACAAATAATTTACCTGCACAATTGGTAAACTGTAAAAAAGTGCTTTTTGCGAATTTCAACTCTCCAAATCGGTTAAACATTTTTTCAGTAAATTCAATCTCAAAAACTACCAAATTGAATTAGGCATCAGCAATGAAAGGCAAATCTATGCTCAAATCTACAACTCGAACTTCGCGCAGCGTATCGTTCACAACGGATAATGCACACAAAACGCCCCGCCAATCACCAACCAGTTCGAACATAAGCACTCCCCAAACAGAAAGTCCGCCATTTCTATTACATGAAGGTGGTGAGAAAACTGTTCAACAAAAATTTATTGGCTTCCCTAACCAGTGAAAACGCAGTACTCCAAGATGTTAGAGACCGCATACTACGCGACGGCGAGAACAGGCTCAAACAACTTAATCCCTATCTGCATTCCTCTTGGCGTGGCCTTCAAGCCAATAGTGGGTGCTTTTGTATGGACGAAAATGTTGCTTTTCCACATGGGTTGAAGCATTCATTAATCAGAGACTTGCATGCAAGCCAGACGGGCATCTGGGGAATAGTTTGTTTGGCACAACATTGCTGGTGGCCCTGCATGAACCACGAACACCTTGTTTGCTCAATAGAATGTAAACCCTCCACAGTAATTGGTAAAAATCTTAAATCAAGTATACCCGTTAAGCAATTTCAAACTCATAAACCAAGTATAGTCCCTAATCAGGAATAAGAAAGAGATTTTGAAGGTCCCAATAATAATGAGAAATAAGATAAAATTTACATATTAACATGTATTGAAAGCTTTTCCAAGTACTCATCCGCAGAAAGTTTTGATAATGCAAACGCTTCAAATGAATTAAAATTTTTAGATAACTATAAACGTTTTCATGGAGTAGCACGCTCCTTAAGAATAGATCAGGCTCAATGTCTTATTGATAATCAAGTAAACAAATTTTACATCAAAAACAATATTAACCTAATCCCAGCTCCGGAAAATGATCACCACTGGTCATTTGCCATTGGCCAAGTAGAAAGACTTATTAGTACAATTAAATAACTCCTAGCATATAATGAAGAAGCAAATAAAGAGATAAATACATTTAATAATAAAGCAGCACTAAAATTATTACTTTACCAGCTTCGCAAATGCAAACAAAAAGCTACTGGAATTTCGCTTTTCGAATCTCATTTTGGTCATCCTGCTAAAACTCTGCTTAGCAATATTTTTACTTCGCCTAAACATACTGATTTAAGTTATGACAACGTACTTACTCATTATGCGCACTAAAAAGCTGTAACTCCTATGAACTCCTACCTGAAGACCACTGGGGACACTATAGGATAAATTAAAAACTTGTGGGAACAACCTTTAGAAGCCCAGAACAGGGAACGCGAGGCCTTGGACAATGAATTCCGATCAGAAAAGGTACATCAACCTATACCTGTTAAAGAGTCCGCTGTGCAAATCATTCTGGCAAGAAAACGTTATCCACAAAAAGGTTTAAAAGACCTGGACCGACTGTGCAAGTTCTTGGCCCTAGGTTCAGTAGTACAAAAAAACCAAAATACCTCAGTTAAACGCGAACCAAGGAAACGTGATGTTACAGTCCGAAACAGTGACATAGCAAAAATGGGATCGGCGATGAAAGGAAGACAAAACTCCGAGATTATGTTAATAGACAAGATCCCCGTCTTCTAGAGAAGACAAAAAAATCCAAAATTACTCGCCACAATGAGGCATTTACCGTCATACAGAAAGGAGATAGTTAGTTGAACCAGCGAAATTGTGGCAATGAAATCCAAAAAAAACACGCGCGATGCGAGTACTCGTGCCAAAATACTAACCAATCTGGCCCCCCAAACAACCGCTCAAAATGAAAAAACCGCTTCTGTAGTCGATCCGCCAAAAACTTCAGCTTCATCAACAAACACCTCTCAGGAACTACAATTTCCCAAAACGTCAGCACCCCGAGGAGCACTGCAACAGATACTTCCTAGGACATGACAAAGATCAAGAAAGATTTCAAAATATTACGGATTTCACCAGGGTGATTTCTCTGGAGATTCGTCAAATTCGTGCTCACCGAATTAGCGTTTCTCAAAACGAAAAAGAGGAGCAGGTGACATCGAGTCATTTCAACACTCTGTTATTCAGTAAACAGTAGACACTGCCAATCAAGTGGAACAAATTCATTATCTTTATCCTTTGCCCGCCATTGGTACTTCATTGCCTACAGAACCAAGAATTCGCCATTTTAATCATAACCCAGATTATTTGATTATAGTTGAGGTCAACAGCAACTTAAATTAGAATTGTGGACAAAAGTACAAAACTTCTTTTTTTTAATTATCATTAGCTATCATATCCAGTTCATGTTTTGTTAATTGTAACAGAACTGGAGAAAAAATAGTAGTTTGTATCAATATCGTTAGTTAAAATTTGTTCATCGGTGCAATTTTCAAATTTGTCAAAAAACGAAATGTTGTTCATAGTAATCTCATTTCATCTAGTGCAGTAAAATAAATTTACAGTCGACGTACTTTTTTTAATGATGAACCTAATTTGAAAGGCAGTTATTATAAAAATCAATTTTAGTTCATTTTGTACCCCAAGTGAACTTACATTGTTCGCATATATGTGTGTTATTTTTATTCCCGCATTGGGAGCTTTTTGTTCATGACCTAAGTATCTCTTGCTCTGTGAGATTCATTCTTTTAAATTTGCTGCTCGTGAAAATTCGCTCAATTTATTCCATTTATTGTGCAGGTCGTCTTCATCGTCATGTTTAGCAGACAAGATATAGCTAGGCAACTCGCCAAGCGAATCATTGTATTGGATTTTGTAAAGCGTACGCTCTGGGCGAAATATTAATCCTGATAAGCGAAAGCTAACTTGAGTCTCAAATAAAGGACACAAATCTGTCAGTGTACGACAATACGTATAGTGGTCTGAAAGTTTATACATGTTCAAAATTAGTGGAATCAGGTTCTCCGAACAATTAAAACCAGTCTTTTTTAATGTCTCAGAAGATCAGATGGAGATAATCTAAGGAAAAACATCCCAAATATCACTTTACAAAACCTGAAGTTGACTAGCTAGGATTCCATATAACACATATAATCAAGTCAAAACAAGTCGTCTAATTCAAAACAGGTAGAGATGCAGAGGGTAAAAAGTTTATGACGTTGGTCTTTAGAGGCGCCACTTAACGAGAAAAAAAAATCATCTGACGTGGAATTAAAAATCAATGGAAAGATGGGACTGGGAACAGCAGTTAATTTGGTCAAAAGAACTCTACAAGTAATAAAAAATAGGAAGCTGTACGCCACAAATCTTGAAAAAATAATCTGAGATCTTGACCCGGAGTTGACTGTAGTTGAACAACCGTCAGCAATTTTTTATTTGCGAATCGAAAAGTATAGTATATCTTTTTGTATTTAATTTTCGCTCACGGAAAGAAAGAATACAACTTCAGTGTCAGCTGCCCTCCAAAGAGGACTCTCAATAGCAAAAATACGGTTGGACGAAAAACTGCATTTTACGGTTTGCGACTAGCTAGGATTCAATATAACACAGTCAAGTATTTTGCCCATCAAATCTGAATTTTCTTCATCCCTATCTATATCTCCTCCAAACTCACTGAAATATTCGGACTCTTTCCTTGGATATGCTTATCGTTTTTAAAACATCATACTTGATCAGTCGCAATTGTGTCATCTACGGAGAACCTCTAAAGAAAATTACACGAAAATCATGAAAAATTTTTTTAGAGCCAATAAAAACCAAATTTCTCATGTAACTGAAAAGTTTGTTAAATCCAACAATTTCTACACTAGTTTTATGCCGTGCAATTGATTCAGGCCTTGGTGATGCTTAGGAGCAACATACTGTTGATGGGTCGAAAGGAATTGCTCTCACGTCCCGTTCTCTAATTACTATTGAAAAAAACTATAACGTTGAAGAGCTTGAACTTTTATGCCTTGTTTGGTCATTTTTCAAATCAACTTATCAACTATTATTTATATGGATAGTATTTTACAGTCATCATAAAATATTGAGCTCTAATCACTGCACAAATAACTCATAATAGTGACTTAACTTGAGGAACCGGTCGTCCCTGGCGCTACATTAAACAACTTCTGCGTGGAAAATAAATTTAGTTGAGATTGGCAACTTTTTATCTAGAAGTTAGTATCAAATATCCTCCCAGATATGACCACATGATGAAAAATGGGTCGTTTGAACATTATACAATAATTTTACTTCTATTCAACAAATCATTCGGGATAATTTTGAATTGCGGGTTTTCAATTATCAAAAAAAAATTCTACAAGCTCTTGAACTTGCGGCTTATAGTGTCCAATGTGCTTTGTGGCAAAATATATGCATTGCGAATTACTTGCTCCTCCTCTTGACTGTCCACCTTGCACGTCGATTACACGCGAATCAAAAAATACAAAAAGTTTAAAATTTGGTGGAAGTTTGTATTATTGCAAGCATTGATTGTGTTTGTAAAATCATTTTGGCAGAATATTGATTATGAACATTATTTTAAAAAGTCTGCTAATTTCAGGTGAAAGAATGGGAGTGAATAGCGCTAAATGATAAAAACTGGTCTCTATTTGGAGGTTGAAACCTGAGCAGACGTTTAAAAACGTAAGTAGAGTCAGAAGAAGCAAAAGACAAAATCAACATTACTATCAACATTACTACATTACTCAAAATAGTTTTTTTCATTTTTCAATTTGCAACAATGAAGTAATTCTCACTAGATGTTGTATAATCAAAAAACAGTTGTCATTCGAAAAAAAAGATTTGAAAAATTTCCTGTATTAGGCTGACGATTCTTATAACAACATTATTTGTCTCCGAATGTTGTGCAAAAAAAAGATGAAGTTATTTAATGAAAGCTATTTAAATTTTCAAATCCATTTGCTTGACACAGCTCACATTTCTTTTGTCAAATACATTTTTATTGAAGGAAATTGAGTTGCAAATCTTCTTTAGCAAGTGTTGTGTGCAAGCGCTTAATTCTGTGCAATATTATTTAGTCATAAAATACTCTACCCATTAAAGCACACATCCTTGCATAGAAGCTCCAAGACACTTTTTCAAATCAAATTGCAAGTACACGAGAGCTAGAGAGTATGTACACCTGAAAGTACAAAGAAAGAGCCAAAGCGTCAAAAAATAAATTGCTCGGACTTTCATTAAAGTCTCAAAGAGAGTTAATTCTGTTTCAGCTTTCAAACATATTTGACGGTTAGCAATATCTTTTACAAAAATTTAGAACGACATCTGTGAAAAATTTCCGACAGTTGTTTCAAAATTTTGTCAAAGAAATTTCATTCCCATCATTTTGCGATTTAATTGAGATCGGGCCATTTTGCTGTCCATTCCAATGACTCCCAATCATTTTTTTTTTGAAAAATTGCCAAAAACTGCAGAAACGTCTTGTTTATTTCATTAAAAGATAATTTTCTGAAAATAAAATTTTCTATGCTAATTTCAAAATATGCTAAAACCATTTACTTGAATGGACATTTCAAAAGTGTTTTCACCAATGATTTTCTTTTTGAGAACTGTGGCCTGTAAGAACTCAATTTATTCAAATTTTTGTCAATAAGAATTGTTCTGTTTCTTGGAAGCAACCGAAAAATGGAATTGGTCGGTCCTGTTGCCTGTTATGTTGTTTGCCTCCCGCGAGCCTGTTATTTTTTTGGTAAATTTTGTTTGCTTGATATGCACTACCTATTGATTTTACTCTAAATTAACTTTTAGTTTTGTTTTTATGTACTGTTTTTGTCAGTAAACATTTCTTATTACATCAACGTTGAACAAAATAATATGAAAAAGCAGCTTAATCATTTTTATTTTTGTATTTGGTGAAAATGAGAAAGAAGTTTAATAAAACACGTCAAAATTTCACGTTTTTTTTAACTTTAGTGCAACTTAGATTTATCTGACCTTCAAAGTTTTTCTGGTTCAGTTATTTGACAACTTTTTGAGTTTTCTTTCATCCAGAATTTTGAAATGTTTTTTTGTTTGAGACAAACGTCTAAATGAAAAATTACATAGCTTCTATTTCTTCTTAGTTGTTTTCCAACAATGGGCTTCATTAATATTCTCCATACAATTGAGCGTTACCGTTTGATCTTTATGCGTGCTAATTTTTATAATGGGATTGCATCAGAAGCAGTAGGGCTTGAAATATTCATGCACCATCGGTTTTCAAATTGATGCAAGATTTTCAAGAATTAAAAAAGCTACCTGAGCCGTTAGTTTTGGCCTGAAATGACAATTACCTCAAATAACAATATATCATGATGGAAGATCGATTTCAGATAAAAGGCTGCGACCATTTTTATGCGTAAAATAAGATAACCGAAGGGTTTATTCGAATTAGCCATCTGCGAGAAGTTGGAATTCCAAAAAATACAAAGACAATCATGGTGCACTTATATCAATAGGATTAAATCAAGCAAAATGCGTAACAGGCAAAAAATATCCGAAGTTTTTTGCAATACAACTAATAATGACATCTTGGAGCACCTGCGAAAGATCACAGAAAAATTGGTTAGCAGAAAAATTTAATGAAACGATTAGAAATGCTTTGCATGTTTTCTTTAAAAAAAACACAAACGTAAAGTCACATTTCAAGTGAAACTACTTTTCTTTGCAATAACTTTTCAACTGCTCATTCGTTAAAACAGCACAAAAAGAATTTTGCCATTGAAAGCCTAATATGCTATAAAACCTAATATTCAGCTATGCAAAATTAAGGCTACACTTAATATGTCTCAATTGCAGTTTGAAAGCTTAATATGTTTTTATTAAGCTGAAGACAGATACATAGGTCCACTTCTACGTGACTTTGCACGCAAAAACATAGCCAGTAGCACTGAAGAGGCGAATAAGTGTATGATGTTGGTCTCTAGAGGTGCCACTTGACGAGAAAAAATGCCTTGACGTAGAATCAAAAATCATTGGAAAAACGGGACTGACAACAGCACTTAATTTGGTCAAAAGGACAATACAAATGATAATGGCGAGGAATGTACAACAAAAAACCTTCAAACAAAGATTGATAATCAATCTGAGATCTTTCCCGGGATTAACTGTAGTTGAACAATCGTAAACAATTCCTATATTGAAAAGCACAAACCAGAAAACCGGAATAAAACAAACACACCTTTAGCATCAACTGCCCTCCGAAGCGGAGTCTCAATATCAAAAAATTTGATTGGTCGCAAAACTGCAACTCACGTTTGTGGAGATCCCATATGATCCGAAATCTACATCCTAAATGTCCAGCGAAATTGAGCTGGCTTTTTGGAAGTCCTAAAACGAACCGCTGAGTGTGGACTGTATATTAAGTTCAAAAAACTGAAACCTGCTGAACTCGTACAAGTGCCTCTCCTCTGTGATTAATTTTCCGGATGATTTTATTTATTATTACTAATTATGAGAATCAGTACATATATTTTGGTTAATATAGAACCATTGTCACAAACTGTTTTCTGATTTTTTGTAAATTTTTTTAGCTACTGTACAACAGAACTCAATTTTGTTCACGCGGTCTTTTTTTGCAACAAATAAGTATCTGAGAGCCGAGTGCTCTTCTAACAAAATCTTTTGTAGTTTTCTCGGGCAACTTTAATTTTTACTGCAAAAACACTCATCTTTTTCCGTAGTATCACAAGGTCTCTCGAGAAAATTATTTTTAGGCTTTTTTCAAATTTACAGCTGTTTCTAACTACAAATTATTTGTATCTGGTTGAGTTTCCTACAATTATCTATTTAGCTACTTTGCTTTTGATGCTAACTGTTTTATTGATTACAAAATATTGAGTGAAGATTACTTTTTTGTTGCAAAAAAGTGAAAAAATATTTTAATCGCTTTTTCATATTTCTTTTTGCAACAAAAAGTAATCTCCACTCGATGTTGTATAAACAATAAAACAAATAGCATTCGGAAAGAATTTAGTCCGAACTTTTACTTAAGAAACTGATAATTCCCATAGAAATCTTATTTTTCTCTTGGAGTCATGCAGAAAGATGAAAGTATTTGTAATGAAAGTTTTAAAGCCATGATGCAATTCAGTGCAAAAAGTTTTTGCCACATAGAAAATTGAACTACAGATCTTTTTTAGCCATTTTATGTTCTTAATTCTGTGCAATAATAATGAGCCAGCTCGAAAACAAACCTCTAAAAACACACAATGGTATTAAAAAATATGTACACCTAAGAATACATAAAAAGCACCACAAACGTCGAAGAGTGCATTGCACTGACTTTCAATAAGTTCCCTGATAACGAGTTCTTTTATTTTTCAACTTTGAGAACATCTAGAAGACAGTTTGCAAATTTTTACACAAATTTAGAACAACATCTGTATGTAATTCGCAGAAACCTTTTTTTTCCATATTTTGACTAAACTTTTATTCGTAAATGCTGCATAGAAATTGTTCATTAATTTCAAATTGGATTCAGATTTGAACTGTTTGCTAGCCGTTCCAAACAGTCTCGATCATTTTTGCTTACTGTTTTATCTAGAAATTCGTAAGTTTTGTTTGGTTTTCGACAGAACTGATTAAAAAGATTCCATATTAAAAAGATTCAATTTAATCGTTATTGTTTTCCAGCATTCTGCCTAATTGATTTTCTCCGAAAAATTCAGTACAACCACTTGATCTCTTGTGCTTTCTATTTTTCATTTTAAGGTTGCATCATAATCAATAGGGTTTAGATCTGCTGCTTAATGTTTTATCTTCTACAAGAATCTAAATTTATTTTGTATTCTTGTACATCCTAAATCCAATGAAAAGAATTCTTCTTGTTTTAGCTAATACGTTCGACTTTGAGTTACATTTCGCTCGTTCTTTGCATAGATGAATGTCATTTTCTGATCCATTATAAAAGTATAGTGGTACAAAACTTTGTTTTTATGCATTCAAGTTACATGTTTTATGTGCATAACCATTAAATTTACTATTGAAATCATCGTGATCTCTAATTACGTCTTGGTCTAATGGTTTTCCGCAAAATCAAGAGTTATTTGGTTGAGCTGTAATCAGCAAAGCTGTTTCATCGATAGTGATAGACTCCATTATAATGTCTGAATTTTATAAAAATGTTAAGCCTATCTCTAAATTCATGATATTCCAATAGAACAAGATAACTAAAATTACTTACTAGATGAACAACATGAATGGTGTCTGCCTACCTTCTTTTGTGTTAAATGCAGCAAAAATACCTGGTTTCCAAATAACAATCTGTTAAATTTGAACTAATAATTATCTGAGTATGTCATTTTAGATTATTTTTGTTCTTCATATAGGTGTTTATAATCTTCTCATGCATTTTCAGAGGAAAATCATGTTATATAATTCAAACAAGGGTGGGATTTATTATGTGGACTGTTAAGTATGTTTGAAATATTAATATGCGCTACATAATGTTCTTTAAATAACAATAACTCACAGACCTTATAATACTTGTAGATTTTAAATATTTTTTCATTTGTCCCTATCATGCATATTAAAACTGAAGTCAATTTTTAAACTTTCTGCTTGGTTTATTTTTTTGAGATTTTTTAAAAATAAACTTCAAAAAATGGCCTTCACAGGCACTATTTTTATTTCAATTGTGGACACGAGGCTAGAACTAAGAAACGGAAAGAGATTAACCCCAACAAAACCGCCCGCATATCTTCCTCACGCCTTCACACTTACTCTCCTGTTACTTTTTCTCCAAATTTATGTATTATTTTGTCCAACTTCTCCTCCGCTCTTACTCTCCAGCCCAATTGAGAACCAGTGGACCAAACCAATCATGATAATTATTTTCATAGGGACAGGTTTTAACTAATCATAGAGCAAAAAAACAGCCAGATCTATTTTATTCAATCGCAAGTGAACCAACTTTTCGATCATCTCGCCACATGGTGTTAGGCCTGATAAAGAATCTCAGAAAAACCCATCCCTTACAGCCCAAAAATCTCAAATGGTGTGAGTATTTTGACTCTTCTATGAAAAAAGTAGTTAACACAGAAAAATTTATCTTCCAGTTTATTTCACCAAAAACACGAAAAAAATTTTTTTGAAGATCGATTCCATTTTGATTAGCTTTTTAGTGATAGCCATTTTGACTTAACAAAAAACTAACTTTTCATATAGTTGAAACCTCAAAATTTCGACTTGTGACAAAAAAAGCGGCAAAATATTCAGGATTCCATAATTTAACTCTAAAACTTTTTGAGACCAGTTCGGAACATTTAGTTAAGATAAATTCTTATGAGTTACAACCCAGGCCATATTTTGTGAAACTGTTCGGCTTCTTTTTTATCCGGAATTTGTATTGTGAAAAATTTTTTATGCAAGTAATCATCGATGTGATTAGGAGAGACACAGAAGACAACAGTGGCGGTGAGAACGGATGATAGTAACAAAGTGTTAATACTACATCTCACTCCATTTCGAAGGTCGGGGTGGCGGATAATTGTGACGATTTTATCTGCTTTAGAAATTATGAAATCAAAGTTGAACTAAGTTTTCAACATGTCAATGTTGCCCGACAACATTTGCAACTCTATTCTAAAAACATGGATCTTAAAGTTATGACAATTTGGCGCACATTTTCTTGATGAAAAGGTTTGAATTGTGGCCTGATGTTTGAAGCCTAAAGTCTTAAAGTGTAAAAGTGTATTACGTACTACAACATAGCTTACCTGCTCAATATGAATATAGCAATACCTGCTATATATATATATATATATATATATATATATATATATACAACAATATATATATATATATATATATATATATATATATATATATATGTATATATAAATATTAGCCAAAAACTGCCTATGATGGTTAAATCGCTGTTATTGTCACTTCGGAACAGTACCTCAAAGTGTGATGGGAACGCCACAACCAGTTTTATTTGCACATTCAAAAGTCTTAAGCGCAAAAGTCTTTACTTTTCGCCCAGTTTTATCCCTCATCTTCAAAAGTCTTAAGCTCACTTTGAACCTTCCTGACATGATTTGCTTCAAGTTCCCAAAACGGCACTGGCCGCAATGAGCCAGTTAAGTACATTTTTCTCTGAAGCACGAAAAATTGCAGACAAAAAACATCACAAGATGAACAATACTTCGTTAAAGTCAGAAACAAGCAAAAACGAACACAAAATTATCCAAAAACCAACTCTGAAACTGTCAAACCAGTTATAATAACGATTAATCCAAGACCAACACAAGTTATTTTGACTGTTCGATGAGAAATAGTTTCCTTCAACTCAAAACTAATTGCATCAGAGAACTTTCAAACAACAATTACTTCTTTATTCAACCAGAAGACCAAAGTTCAATAGAATGCCCGATGAACGCCTCAAATCTACAACTTGTCTTTCCAGACACTTCTTTTAACGCAAGAAACACTCTGCCAAAAGCCAAATCTAAACCCACTTCTGTAATTTTAACTGTTCATCCTAGCATACAAGAATACGAAGTGAAGGAAGAACTTCTCGACACCAATGCTGTGAATGCGTGAATCTTATCAAGGTGCTTCGGATAACAAGCAGGGCCACCGGAAAACCAACGAAACTGATTCGTGTGATAACTGATTCCTCAAATAATATAACAGCCGCAGTCAAACATGGCTACGATGGCTACGATGTACAGGGAAACAAACTGTACAATGAATCACAAGAACGGGCAAAATGTTGAAGATGTGGTGGCTCACACGCAACAGTGCATAGAGGCTGTCCCGCATGTCAGAACGCCGTGACCGAAGCAAATAAACAAAAACAAAAAACGAAATACTCAAGTGCCATTTCAAGGAAAGATACTCAAAACAATCAGTCACTAATCACTACAAAAAATGCAGTCCTAGTTGCTGAAGTTCATTGTAAATTAAGAAAGAGTTTCAGTACAATGTCCATAAGCAATATTATCAGCATCGTTAGCAACAGCGCCTCCAGAGTGTTTAACGAAAGAATAACTGGACAAGAAATTCACGATATAATCAAGAAATGAAACCTGATGCAAACATAATTCAGTCTAGCAGCCAAAAAAAACGTTCAAAATAGACAACATTAAAATTTTTTCAATGGAACCGTCGTGGCTTAGAAAACAATATTCTTCAATTTTTCTTATTTCTGAAAAATGGAAATATTGACGTTGTGTGTTTAAATGTAGTCAAGAAATGGCAAAAACGTTTCGTACATGAAAAATACTTTATTGTAAAAGAATCAATAGCGAGCAGTTTTCATGGGTCTGATAGCATTGCAAAAGAAGGGCACAAAGGTCAAAGAGGTCAGACCAATTTCATTAAGAAAAAACAGAAACGGACAGGCGTTAGTGATAACCGGTGTAAATTTGGAAACATCAATCATTGGAAATTTATGGGTGATCAATGTTCACAACTCACCCAATCAAGACCTAAGTTTTACTGAAAAATTTGACAGCAAACCCCAGATTAGGTTCATATAAGGATATTTCAATTCTCCTCATCAAGAGCTCAATTGTATATACAACACCGAAAACAGCAAAAAACTGCTGGAGATAAATGGTGACGGAAACTTGAAACTACTGAACAACGGTTATTCAACGTATCAATCTAATCAACATAAGAGCCACAGCGTGCTTGATTCACATTTCTGCAGTATTTCAGTTTTTAACTTTTGACAATTTTCAAGTGTTAGAAAATTTCGGCAGCGACCACTAAGCAACACTTACCTCCTTGAAGCTGAAACTTCAAACAAAATTCGATTTGAAAGCAAAAAGTGTATTTCAAGAAATTCAAAAAACATTCAAAAGTCAATGACAAAACTCCTGCTTGTACCCACGAAAGCATCCAAACAAAGATAATCTGAATGAAATAAACCATAACCTCATGGAACTAATTCATAAAACAATCGACGATTGCAAAGTCCCGTGAAACTGATATTAAAAATCTCCACCTGGTCCATTGTGAAGCAAAGAAAGTCTTTGGACCACATTAAACTGCATACGGAGCTATCAGACGCACAACCGACAATCTCCCTTTTCTGACTCAGCATATAAGTGAAGCATACCAGTGGTCAGAAATGGTGGGACTCGTCTGCCTCGATGTAGAAAAAGCTTTTGACGCTGTCTGGAGATTAGGGTTGATTCACAAACTTAACAAAATCAGAGTACAGAAGAAAATCATCACATGGATGAATTCTTTCCTCTCGCAAAGAAACGTTTATGTGAAAATCAGGAGTACAAAAAGCGAAAAAATCTCACTAACAGTCGGGGTCCCCCAAGGTAGCGTTGTGGCGCCCATAATGTTCTCAAATTATGTCTCCAACATTCCAGAAACTCCAGAAGAATTTTCTCAGTTCGCAGATTACTTTGCATTTTTTACACGTCAAAGTCCGGTCAATTAATACAAAGCAAACTCTAAGCTCCACTTAACATTCTCATAAAGTGGTGTGATAAGATGGAAACCAAAATAAGTCCCGCCAAAACAAAGTGCATGCTATTCAGAAAGCCTTCGAAAAGCAAACAAGACTCTACCTAAACATCAATGGAAAACAAATTGAAGGAGCGAAAACCATCAAGTTCCTAAGAATAGCCAGGTCGCCACATCTAAACTGGAATGAACATTGTAAAGACATCACAACCAGAGAAAACAAGCGAACCTTTTAGCTATGGCCTCTAAGCAAACTCAATGTTGAGCAGGAAAGTTTACTTCTGCTGTACAAGTCCTGGATCGGGCCCTTATTTCTATATGCAAACGATGGTATAGCGTGCAAAAGTTACATGAAGAATCTAACTCACCTACTATCAGAAACATTCAGATACGGCTGGCAAAAGACTACATCAAGCGCGCACAAAAGAACAAAATTGAAGCAATTTTACGCCTTTCTGAAAAAAGGCAACGTCCAAAAAACAACTGCAAAAGCACATTGCACCTTCTGATTGGTTAAGCTAGTAAACAGACATAGCTTATTGATGCGCAGCCCTTCTTCTAGTTTTAGTTTAAATCAATTTCTTTTTTTCTTTCACTCTTATTTACTTATTCTTTCTTTCTTCCCCATCCTCGACAAAAGTTACCTTCCTGCTTAACAATGTCCAATAACAACTGCAAACGCGGCTAGTCAGAAGTACTCAACGACAAGTAATCGCAATCAAGAAAAGCCAGTAAAAACCCTCCACGGTGTTTAAAATGTCTGCGTACTCTAGTAACAGTGTACTGTTTATAGTCAATGTCGCAAATTCAAACTCAAACTCACAAACTCTTGAAACTGCTGTTGTAATAAACAATTTTTATTTATAAACAAGAATATATTAACTGGATTAATATTCGGTATGATTTTTGCGGTTTAAGATGTTGAGGTTTGAGAAATGCAATCATAGTGACGAAGTGAATGAAATTTTGATGGAGCAGTCTGAATATGAATTAATGGGAGAGCAGCTGAGATATGATTGCATAGTGATTGGAAAGAACTGAAAGATGACGTAAAGACAAAGATCAACCCAATTTGAGGATTGGTTCGTTGCATCCTATTTTTCTTATGGTGTGCAGCTATTTGTGTTTCCCTTTCTGTACTGTGAGAAACACTGAGTAACAAACAAATCTTTCAATATCATTAGCTTATTTTAGTTAAAATTAATAAACTGACGATTTTATCGTTTTAATTTAAATCTATTTTCAAATCTTATGTCTGATCAAATTGGTATCCTAGACACCTTTGATCTGTCATATTTCGATAATACCCCATCCAATAAAAATTTATCCAATAAAAAATTTTTGAGCACTTAATTTATGCAACCATATCTAGACTAATGCAATAGTTCTAAAACTTTTCATCGAGACGCCAGAACAATTTCGTAGCAGGGCAAGATGCGATCTGTGTTGAACATGACAATTGCCCATCCTCTGCCACTGGAATCTTTGTTGATCCGGTGTGAATCGCATCCACATCCACCTGGCTGCTCTGTTCTTCTACAATCTGCATCGAACGATTTTCCTGGTAACAATTTACACAAAAGAAGACGCCGAGTTGATCCAGAGTAACTAATACTAGTTTCTGGAAACTCGGAAAAGTAAATCCCTTTTCCAAAAACATGTACTTTGATCAAACTCATATCAAAATTGTTTTTGACTATCTTGTCTATGTTATCCGTCCTGGGCGTTCCGTGGAAACCCAAAATTGGCGAAGAATATTCTGATTGTGGATATTTTAGTTTCATACTGTCTTTTTCTTGTAGAAACTTGCGCTCCAACTTGGGATTTTGATGATAATAAATTGCAGATATTTTTGGGTATGAGTTGGATTGACTGTTTGACGCCATTTGGCTGTAATAGGTTGAGGCAACTGCGTTATAGTGGCGACTTTCTGCGCTGGAATAATCTCGACTATGCTCAAGTCTGATCTTTTGATAAGTTCCACTCTCGGATACTACAAAAGCGTCTACTCTCTCGGGTTGATAAGAAAACCGCACAATATATTCGGGTAAAATTCTCTCTGCTTTGAATATAACAAACCGCTCATCTTTCTTAACGGTGTTTGCCGATTCGTTTTTGATAAACACCGAATCATAATTGAACTCAGTTAAAGACTCTGACAGAAGATTTCTAATACTGGCTTCGGAAACTGAAAGGGTTAAAGCTTTTCCGATTGCTACTTTGCAAACGGCAACAATTTTTGACTCAATGGACGAATTGCTAGCCAAGTTCGTCTCTACACTGGGGAAATGAGACGTTAATTCGATTCCCTTTTGTGGATTCGTCTGCAGCTCTTCTGATGTCAATTTCAAACCATTTTCTTTGACCCATTCGATTTTGTTTTCATGGTCCATTACGTACAAAAGCGAAGTATCGTGGAATGATGGGGAAATCATGCTCTGTACAGAATCGTGGAAATTAATTTGCAACTTTTTGTTGTGAAGCTTTTCGATTTTTTCTATCACAATTTTCTGTCTTTCTTCATAGCTTTGCATTCCCTGAACTCGTTTTAAAACTTGTGAGTATTCAATACAAGTTTCGGTATCATCAAGACGAAGTTCATCTAGTCTTGCAACGTCACGTGACTGAGCTTCCCTTAACTCCTCCTTCAGTTTCAGAGCAATTGCTTTGTTTACTTTAACAATGTCGGCATTTTTCTTTTTCAATTCAAGATTTTTCAACATTACGCAAAATTTACATGCGGTGTCTCCCGTTGGACAATTTTGCCAGCATTTCATAGGACAAGCGTGCCCACATGCAAGTTTTTTCATACAATTTTTCTCACATCTGTAATCTCCGACTGGTTTATAGCATTTTTTGGTTCCACTTTGTCCACAATTTTGACACTCGTGTGTTATTTCCTCCATACATTTGACGCTGGTTAGAGGTACAAAACAGGAACGCGTGAACTCGTGAGCACAAGCGTGGCAACGATCTTTAATCAATTGGGTACATTTTTCATGACGATGAGTTGAGCCACAAATGTCATTACATTCATGTTTGCAAGCCTGGTACACAAATTCGCACTTTCCTTGACAATTTACCAGAAATTCAGGATTGTGACATTTTCTCCATCTTGTGTGACTACATTTGTCTAAGTCGACGTATTCAATATTCTTGTTACACTGTAGATGGTCGTGAAGGGGTCGACAAAGTTGGTCACACGGGTGCCCACACTCTGGGTACAAAACTTGGCAGGGTTCTCGGCAGAAATCCTTGCCTGGAAATCTGTTCGAATCTGTGACCAAAACGCGGGATGCACTTTGGTGAGCAATCTGAGGACATGTAATTGACAGTTCAGTACAAATTGCGGAATTGTTTCTCAGCATGTCCAAAAAATTTACCCATTCCGAGCACTTTTGGAAGAAGTCTGCGTTGCCTATCATGACAACTTGTTTTCTTGCTCTTGATTGGGCAACACAACGTCGATTGCGCTCCTTCATGAACCCAAATGAGCCTTTGTCGTTGGATCTGACTAATGACACAATGACAATGTCATTTTCGTCACCTTGGTACATGTCGATCGTTTGTACTTGAACAACATGATCCACTGAACCAATTTTGTCTGTTCTCTTTGTTGAAGATTCTCCGTAGGATTCCTTTAATTTACTTCTTATCAAACTTTTTTGGTTTTGATAGGCTGCCAGTATCACTATCTGCGAAGGCTGGTATCCTTGGTGAATTAAAAACTGAGCCAGTTTTACACATTTATCTGCTTCGTCTTCGTTTTTGTAACTTCTGCTCCCACTTTCAGGACTTGAGTGCGTCCAGAAAAGAAAACTTTTCTCGAAAATTCCAATTGGATCAATATCGGGTACTTTTGACCCATCTTGCAGTTCCGGGTAGATGTCGCGCAAATAGCAGGAAATGTCTGGCCGCATTCTATTCTGGCATTTCAATTGAACGAATGGCATTTTGCCCAAAATTAAGCGTTCCATCATCGAAATGTCAAAGTTGTACTTCGTAACCAACTCGTGAGTCTCAACATTTGGGCGAAGCTGCTTGTGATCACCAATCAAAACCAGGTGTTTCACGTAGGGCTTCAGAATTGGAATGAGATGAGCTTCTAGAACCTCTGCGGCTTCTTCAACAATGACGACGGATGGCTGAACAAGTTCCAATACTCGTCTGTTTATTGATGCTCCCGTTATAGTCATGCCAATTAGGCGACATTCTTGAAGCAACTTTGCTGTTGCGAGGTTCTCTTCTTCCTTGCTTTCCTCCCAGCTATTTAAGTAATCATTCAAAGTTTCCTCATTTTCTTCATCCTGTTCCTGGGTCGACTGGTAAAACTTGCTTTGGCTTTCACTCAGTAATATTAGCTGAACTAGCTGGACTCTTTCCAGCTGTGACAAGGTCCAAAGATCTCGGACGTTTAGCTGGTTAATGTCAACTCCGAGACAAAGTTGAGGCGCTACAGGTAAAAGACAAATATCTTTTCGCCATGCGGTAACACTTAAGCCGAGAGAGTTCTTTCCAACTTTTTCAACAAACTTTGAACCTTTAACATGTTGGGTTTTTGACTCCAAATAATTCATTTCACGCAGTTCGTCCCATTTCGTTTCATCTTCATCTAAATTAGGCTCAAGTTTTATGACTGTAGAGGGTTTGTTTGGTTGACCCCAATTTTCCTGTGATGATGAGAGGAAACAGCGTTGAATATCTTTGATTTCCGATTCATTCGGAAGCCAATTATCGAGCAGTTTGAAAAATAGGCTTCTTAAATCTTGAATTTCAGCCGGTGTTTCAGTCGAGTCGTTTTCGTGAGATACTAACAGCGTTTTCAGTTCGATATTTGGGGATATGTTGAGAGAGTTTTTCAAGGCACGTTCAATGATTCCCTCAACATTAGTTTGCTTAATACTGTGCCTAATGGTTGTGCAATTGAGCTGCCAGTCGTCTTTCAGAGGTATGTCAACTAAGGGAACGGTTTCTTTAATCTAATTTACGTAAATCCTATCGATATTTCTGCATCTAACACACGCACACGCAGACACACACGCAGACGCACATAAATTAGTATTATTATTATTGTTCCCACTTTTTCTGAAAAAAGGGAGAATTTTATGCTAGCCGCACTTTCTTTTGTTCTGGCAATGTTTGATTTTTTGAGGGCATCCCAGGCTAGCATATATTATATCAATTTGAAACTTTCTGCGTCTAGAATTTCACAAAGAAAAATTTTAAAATTAGATTTTTGAAAAAAAGCCCCATTTTCTACCGACATTTTAAGGCAATTTAGCTTAATTAAAGATCAAATTCAGTTATTTTGGTCAAAACAATATTTTATTTACGATAACAAGCAATTTTTTTTATGGTTTCTTTGGGAAACAAATATTTTATTGTTTCGTCAATGTCTCCAATTAACAGAGAAGCACACAAGTTTTTTTGCAGAAATTGCGACAAAGCTTCAGCCAATTTTTAGACATTTTTATGAGTTTTTAACTCGTCCCTCGTTTTTAACTGTGATAGTCTAACTTTTGAAGCAATAATTATGTTATTTTCAATCTTCGTTTAAATCTTGATAAACAGAGAAAACAATTTTTCTCTCTATTACCATTCTGTCTAATATTGGTTAATTGTTGATTAAGAAATTGAAAAACTAAAAAAATTGTATTGAACCTGGAAATCTAAGAGAAATTTTAAATTTTAGTGATAGCAAGCACTTTTTCCGCACAAATAAATGACTGAACACCAATGAAAATTGACTCACCATGCGTTCTGTACTTTTTCCGACTACATTGTGATTTGAAAAACAAATCAGATAATTTTTCGAGATTGTTCAAATTTTGATCTCTTTACGCCTCTAACGAAATTTTTTCTCATCTTTGTGTCATTCATTAAAACAACTACAAATATTAATTATTAGCAGCAGCTCCACGTACACAGTCAGTTCTTATTGAGTTCGTTTCATGTAATTTAGATTGCTTTTGGGTGCAGTCTTTTGTGAGGAGCTCATCATAATTGTTGATGACTTTGAGGTCAATTGAGAGTCAAATTTGAGGGTGCTGGGGGTATTGACCATTGATGAGCGTTTCTTCTTTCTGTCCGAAACAAAAATTGTTACGAGGTCTAACATTCTTCCTAGTCAGATATATCTTCATTAATACCCTTCCTTAAAGTAGCTTATGGTTCTGTCAATATTAATATTATCTGAGAATTGGAACTTTTTAGTTTAAATGCTATTGTATTTTGAAATATTTGTTCTTCGGGTGTTAAAACCAATAAAACTTCAATATTTTACTGTTTTTTATTGTGCCTGATACATTTCAATATTCAACTTCACAGGTATCTGAACTAGCAAAATTTTCTTACACTTTCAGTGTTATCAGATAGAAAAACATCTTTCAAGAGGTGGAGAAGAGAAATGAGCTTCCTATTCTTGCTGAGTTTTAAGTAAAAAGATCTGCTTGTTAGTTTTATTTTTTTTCGTCATTTGTGAAACTATCGAGATTAGCATGTTTGAGTAAGCGAGACCTTTCTCAATTGTGTATCATCAATTGCTTTGTCGTTAACGGTAAATGTCAGTAGTCAAGAATTCAATCAATTGGTGAGAATCACACTCTCCTTGTTGCTTTTCTTTGCTTTAATATATTATGATAATAACGTGAAGGCTCGCTTGTTATGTGCGTGACAGAAGATCTTTCCACATGGAAAAGGGAGATTTATTTTAGCAATTCTATGTTCAAATTGATGAGTGCTGATTCAAACTTAACTGTTTTCCACACTCTGTAATTTTCTCAGCAATAACGTTTTACTCTAAAACGTTATTGGTAAATGTGGCTGCTGAAGTTAAAATAGTTTTCATAAACCAATAACATTCTCATGTCTCATCTAGATAATCGAAAACGTACCCAAAAGTCATATATATTGCCATCTTTGTGTGTTTGCATGTCTGTGTGTGTGTGCGTATGTGATGGTATGTGTGTTTGTGTGTGTGCGTGTGCGTGTACGTGTATTCGTGTTTGTGCGTGTGTGGGTGCGTGCGTGTGTGTGTAAGTGCGGTTGTGTGTGTGCGTACGTGCTACAACTATTTGCAATTAATATGACTTGAAGTTCTTAGCAGTGATTAAATGATATGTGAACTAGTTGTAGTGGATTTTACCAACAACGCTGACTACTACATAATGTAGGATGGCGAGGATGAAAATGACCAGACAGATGATGTCAGTGCAGCTCCTGAAATAATTAAATAATACTGAAGATAGTGTCCTATAGTGATCACAACGGGTGTGTGTGTGTTTGTGTGTGTGTATGTGCGTGTGTGTGTGTGTGTTTGTGTGTTTGTATGTGTGTGTGTGTGTGTGTGTGTGTGTGTGTGTGTGTGAGTGTGTGTGTTTGTGTGTTTGTATGTGTGTGTGTGTGCGGCGTGCGCGCGCGCGTATTTCAAATAACTCCGCATCAGTTGTATTATTTAATATACACACAAACACACACACACACACACACACACACACACATATATATATATATATATATATATATATATATATATATATATATGTTTTTTTTTAAATTCACCAATTTCAGACCCTTGTGTCTAAGAAACAGTTCCCTGGAAATTTTCTGAGAAAAGTTTTGATTTGCTGATTCGACAGATATCGACGAACGTAATCCTGCTTCGAAATTCGGTAAGAAGAGAAAGCTTGACCTAGTTTTTCCATCAGTTCTGATGCTTTTTCTTGAGAGTGACGCGTTGCTTCGGGCTGCGGCATTCTCGCAGCTCTCTTTTTGGACCTAAGGGTAACGTTTTCGATTTTCACTTCTCGGCTTCTTCCTCCGATTCTGCAAATCTCTTTTTCTGGTAAAAAGTTTGATACATGCATGATAAATTCGTCTAATGCGTGGTTTTTGAACGTCAAAAGCAGGATTGGTTGCTTGAGTTTCGGTCGCATTGATGTTAGAAGTTGAACAAATTTGGTGCCAACGAAAGTTTTTCCACATCCGGGAGGTCCTTGAATAATCGAAATTGGGTTCTGTAATATATGGAGCATTGCTAATCTTTGACTATTGTCTAAGCAGCATTCAAAATCATTGGAAGGATTTTCCAGAGCGCTAAGCAAGCTCAGAAAGTTTGTTTCCTGTTCTCGTTTCTTCTCTTTGTCAGAATTTGTGTTGTTTTGTAAATTTGAAATATCTAATTTAATCGCTTCTTGCGAACCATGGTCTGAGAATGATACCAAGCCTGTAACTCCAAAATCAGTTAATTGAATATTTGTGGGAATTCTATTTCTTTGATTACTTGAACTTTGTTTGCTCATGTCAACTGCAGCGGAGGCGAGCTCATGGTTGCATGAAGTTGGCCGAACGGATTGATTCGTTTTCCCCACAGAGCTCCCTTCAGAGGTTCTAAGGAACTCACAGGCTACTGCATTTGACTTTTTTGGCATTTTTTTGATGCCAAATTTATGGAACAGAATCGAAACATCAAAATCAACGTCATTTGTTAAATACTCCGGAATGGTTTCAGAAGGTCTCAAAAGTACCAATTGTTCTGCAAATTGCAAGCAATCCGAATCCATGCTCCTCAGATTATCCAAGACAGGTTCAAACGCCCTGAAGTAGGCGGGGTTTTCCACAATAGCTATTTTCCCACTTGCCAGATGTAACTGGCGTGTCAACTCAAACAGATCAAATTTCCTCCAATGACTGGCGTCAAGTTCCACAGCAAAACTGAAGCTCTGCTGGTCAAGCTCATCCTTATCGACGCGAATTGAAATTGATGCAAAGAAGGCGCTGGATACTGAACTGGAACCGAAATCTTCTGCAGCTGAGACAAGGTAGCTGTGACCTCTCGGCAGAACATACACCAAATTACCATGTTGTAAATCTGACTTTTTCAAAGAACTCCGAGTAACTGCATCAACATTCATAAGGAGATGAATTCCTTTTTCAACAGAGACGCCCTCGAAAGTGACATTGTTGTAAATTTTGACATTCAACTTCTCCTCTGGGAACCAGAAGGCTTTCTTGCAGATTATTTGCTTCAACTCGAAATTGCAGTCTTCTCGCAATAGTCTATGTTAAATTATTGTTTCATTTTCCCATTTTACTGTTTCGAGCAATATTTATTCGTTTAACAGACAGTTGTAACAGCTAGAGGCCGTTCAAATGGACGACATTGGTATTTTGTTTCAAATGGACGAAAATTGCATGCAGTTTTCGGTATTGCTCTTAAAACGTTGTCCTCTCTTGGAACACTAGCCATAATGTGGTCACGTATATACATAATACCTACACTAGGCTATAATTAAGCGCATCTAGAGCAAGTGAGCGATAGCGAACTGCTTTTCACGGCCAGGCCTCTCATGCATTCTGGCATGTAATCCGGAAACAACGGGCAGGCTATCGCAGCGAAGCGCGCGCACCGAACCATCAATTAGGATTATATTATCTGGGGCTATTGCGATTTTGCATGTTCAATCATAAATTTGTCCATTTGAAACAAATTTTTTGTCGTTCATTTTATACGTCGTCCAGTTGAAACGACCCCGTAAAAGCTCATTGTTCAGAAATTACAACCATTAATCATAGAGCTATTTTACGATCACTTTTTGGCCGCAAAATTTATTTTTTTTCTACGTTATTCTTGCATATATTATTTGTTATTTTTGCAATATGCCACATTTTTGAAACGGCAAATAATATACGCCGTCAAGGTTCAAACTTTAAAATGCTTTGTCTAATATGTTAGTGAAAGCTTGAGTCATGGTTAAACTGATTGGGGTATTAGGAAAATTGGTGAACCGGGTGTTCAGCCCACAAGGAAAAATGAAACTTAGACGACATTTTTATCATAATTTGTCGAAAGATCCCTTTAGTCGATAAATCAGTAGTTGGGTGGAGAATAATATTTGGTGTGTCATCAGGTGGAGCTCCACTCGGCCTCTTCGAAGCAGCATCCCCTCTGGCGTTAGGAGGGTGCGTGAAACCAAGACCAGGACTTCATTACGCTAGTTGATCAAAACAGTGCCGTATATTTTCCTGCTTACGACTTACTGTTTTAAACTGGCCCATCAGAGCTTCAATAATAATCCAGTAGCGCATTGCACGTTAATTGTTGGCTAAATTTCTGATTTTTTTGGTTATCGGCTAAACACCCTGTCGGCCTACACGGCGTCCACCACTGATTGGTTTTTGGTTGCAACTGGTTTTTGAATATTTAATAAACTAACAGTTCGTGACGTCCTCAGGACAAATCATTGAATTGCAATTACTATGTGGAAGCTACTACTTGATAACAGTGACAGCAATAAACAATATAAAAATTAGCTAATGTAAAGCTCATAACCTTAGTAAAAGTTCAAACGCTTTTTGGAAAACAACCAAGCAGTTAGATTGTAAAAACAAATTACCACAAATCGCTAACTAAGTAGTTTGAAACCAATTATGGAGAAAGAGTGATGATTTTTGTTCGCAAAAAAAGGCCAAGACTGCGTTTTACAAAGGACGACAACGCTTAATTGGTTTTAAAGAAAGGTTAAGTGGTTCTTAGAAATGGGCCAAAAAATAGGCTTTTTAGTACGCATAGCCAATGAGAGAAGATCAAAAAAATATCTGATAATAATCAATTCTGATTTTACCTGCAAAACGGCAGTTCTTCAAAGAAAACTAACAATATGAGATTTTAGATAGAGGAAGAATGAAGTGATCAGCGGTCAATGGTTTAACAAGGAAGATTGATATCCGCTGTAATTCGAACGGGGCGTGTTCCAAATTATTCATTTTCATTTTTCATTAAGCTATTGCGTGAAACGCATGAGCAGAGAGGAAAATCAGTGAGTGAAAATTCGATAAATCATAGTGTAAATTTGAAAAAAAATATGCAATCTATGTTCGTTGAGGCCATTCGAAAAAAATTTTGTGCTAGGTTTCCCGAAATGTCAAAAAATTCTAAAATGCGTCAATTCATATTTTAAATTTTTATATTATGAGAAAGTTTGAAACGCCGATTAAAAAGGAAATGATTCGGACAATCTACAAACGATTTTTTTGTACGATCAAATAACAGCAACAAAAACTTCAAAACGTAGTGGCAAAATTTTTGAAGTGAATAATTAAATCTAAAACATCGTTTATGTTATTGGTCCTGAGAAGCATACAACAGGTTTAAAGGAAATCCATGAGCACAACTAAGAATAAGAGATAAGGACGAACCAAAAATAGATTATCACTTGTGTTACTGAAAACGAGTGACGTCAGAGACCCTAAAACAAGCACTATAAAGATGAACTCTTTATCAACGTCTAACTATTAGTCATTGAAAAAAATGGGGTTCATAAGAGTTTTCACTGCTGAGATTAAGTTGAAACACAAGAGGGAAAAGGAAGAGAACAAAAATCAATCGTTACTAAAAAGTATTGTCAAATTTTTTGAAACTGCAACCTCTAAACTGAAGTCATAAGAAATAAAATATGTTGTTTTTTGAAGTAGAAAACCCCTTAAAACGAGATCTATCATTATCAGGACTAGGGCTAAGTAACAAGACAACACAAAATAACAACCACGGGTAAAAGTCAAAAATCACTGATACTGGAATATAACAAATAGTGTCGAATTGAGAAAAAGCATTAATTATATCGAAACGCTCAAAAATGGTTTTATATGTCCTGTTATACGTCATGGAAGATAATGAGACAATTTTTTGACAAATTTAAAGCAAAAACAACAGCAGATAACACTAAAAATCAAAAAGTCGCAAATTCTTACTAAAAAATCAAAGTCATAAAAGGGTTTCCTCATAATATGATTCAACCAAAAATGATCTGTTATTAGTAAGCTTTGACAAAAAAACGTCAAAACGAGCAAAAATAACGTTCAAAATAAACAATTTCCTGACTTTGTAAAAGGAAATTAAAGACAGTTGTTCTAATTCGTATATACCATATCAGAAAAATAGGAGTACTCTAGACATTTGATTTTTCACACTAGATATTTATTGTTAATCATCAGTTTATTGAAACATGTCAATCCAATTTTATTCTATACTTTTTTGTCCATTTAAAGTATACAACTAGATACCACTGATCTATCTGGCAAAAACGGATTTCATATCAGCATTTTGCACTAAGGCAGCATTTTTGTGGCGATCAATTAGCTTTTCTAGCACATTTATCCTGCGTTGGCACAACAGGCATAAAACAGCAGACGCAATCTCCGCATATTCAATTGACAGCTATTTGTGGTTCCTTTTTCCAACAAAGTTTTGGGACGTAAAGTTTGCTAATTTTGCTAATATAAATTATTATTCATTAGACCATTTTGTCGTGAAAGAGACCTAAAGGTCAACGCCAGACCTGCTGTAATATTTTTCGATTATTTCTGAATAGAACTTCTTGTCGAAAGTCTTGTAAAGATGGTACAAGATTTTAACATTTGGTTCTTGATTTCCTCTTTTCAATCGTCTGCTAGTTATGCATCGTTGTAATTATCTGTCGGTTATGTGGTCAGTTTTTTATTTTAAAATTTATTTATTATTGATTTATCAAATAGCCAGCTGCACAAAAATTATTTTGAAAAAAAATTGAAGTTTCTAAATAAATGGTAACAGTGTTTTTTTCTTTAATTTTTTCGGTCCGTTTTCTGATTGAAATGAAAAAGATTTCTATAGTTTGAACAATTAAGTAAGTAGATGGTTAAATTCTAAGTCCTGTTTCATTTCTAGCGTTTTCTAGAGATTTTCGGCTATCGTTTGTAAGAGATGTTTGCACTTGTTCGAATTTTGACGTCCATGGCGATAATTAAAATTAGTATTTGAAAAAAAACTTTATTTCGATCAACACAATTGGCAACTAATGGTTTCTGTTTAACTTGACACTGTTGTTTTCATTTGAAAAATAGCCAGTCTTTAGTTTTGCCTTTTTTTATTTTTTAATCTGATCACTGTCTCATTTGCAACATTTTTTATTTGTGTCAGGGTTCAAAATATTGAAACATTTTCAAAATTTTTTGCTGAAAATTTATGCTTCTGCGTTTGGCAAAAAGTTTAAATTTTTTTTAATAATTGATTAGTTAATTCAGGTGTTCTGTTTATATTTGTTTTTCACATATATACCTAGTCTGGTTTGCGTGAGGTGGCATTGGTTTTGTAAGAAGGCATAAAAACCTACTTACTGTTTAATGCTGAGAATAAATGGATTTTCTGTCTTTTTTCCTTTAATTTTAGTTTAAGATAATATATTAATGAAGATATTAAATATTTTGGATTTTGTTTTTAGAGCATCTTTTTTGTCTTGAAAATTATTGTCAGTGTAATTGATTGCCATGTATCCTCTAATGCTGTATGGTTTCTTTTTGAATTTTCTTAATTGATTGGCAATGAGTGTTTTTACTTGGACAACCTTCGATTATAACATTTTTAAAGTTTCTGAAGTTCGCCCTCAATTGATTCCAAACTGTTGAAGACTCCATTATAAAATGATGATGTTTAGGTCAATAATTGATTAAATTGTTTGAGTTGTTACATCAGGACTTGTCATGACATGTTTTTTACTTCGTCAATTAAAAATTTGTTTCTCTTTACACAATTTTACCGCTCTTTCAACAATGTTCATGATTTTCTTTAAAAAATCTAAGCCAGTTTAATTATTCTCCCGTTCTGATGATTCTACCCAAAGCAATTGCTTGTCGAGCGGCCTGAATTGAGTGAAGTCAAAAAAATTGTATTGGAATAAACCTCTAGAGTCCATTTTTAGATGCTTAACCGTTACTTAAACTATTTTTTATTTACCTTGTCAAAAATCCTTATATCATTTTCTTTTAGTTGTCATTTTTAAAAATCACCCTTTGTCCTCTGGTCGAAGCAAAAATTAAGCGAAGATTGGGAGTAGATGGGTCAAGACATTATGTGCGTTTGCGCATTAACGAGCTTCCTTGTTCTCCTCATAGTTGTTTTTGGTGAATTAACATGGCTTCGAGATCTCTGACTATTGCTTCATTTCCAATGATTTTAATCGGCTCATCATTGGCTCACACAAGTAACCATTGCCTCATTCTGAACTGTCTAAGCTATTGATTTTCCTCCAACAGCAAAAATATATATATTAAGTATAACAAAGCTCGATCACAGTTGGGGTAATACAAATCGCGTCTAGTTAGCATTGAAAAAAAAAACGAAAACATCATTGCGAAAAACGAGAAATTTAGCTTGCTCATGCTATGTCATTGAAAAAACTCAATTCTTGTTGATGATGAAACCGAAATTTGGGCGTTATTTTAAATAGTCTACTGTTTTCGAATTTTGATTACATTTCAAGATTAATCGGTGCATTGCATAGATATTTACTACAATTGTGGCCATGTCTAAAAGTAATTCAAATGATTATTTTAAGAAAATTCTAAAGGGAAAAAGAAACAATTCCTGAAGTATGTGTCCAAATAATGAGCAGTTGAGGGATAAGAAACACCAATTTGGACTGGATTCAGTTTCCTTTTCGTTCCTAAACGGAAAATGATACTGTAATATTTAATTTCTTGACGTCTACAATGGATCCTGGAGATTAGACAGATTTGATTTCAAGATCTGTTAATTTCCTATTATCCTAACAATTATTACATTAAATGATCGAGTGCGTATTCAGTAAAAAGTTTGATTGCAAGTTTGCAAAAATCAAATACAAACAAAGCAATTGCTAGGCGAGTCCATTTTACGATTTATGATCAACTTGAAATGCTTTTTGAGGTCCTGGCTTTGAAATTTTTCTGTTATTTGCAGTCTTCCCAGTCGCTTTTTATGAGTTATTTTATGAATTTTTAGAGTTCCAGACATGAATAGAAGTTGGCTGCTGATTTGCTCCAACAACACTACGCTTGCGACTATTATGTTTTGTTTCAACAGCGTTGATTTTCTACTTTTTTCGAATTACTTTCAACCAAATTACTTTCATAGCCATTCCGTTAAAGTTTACATGGCAGATATAATGTACACATTCTGTTTCTCCAGTGCAATATTTAATGACAAATTAAAGGTTCCGTATTCTGCCAAACATGAAAACAGCTTCTGAAGTAGCTAATGTTTTTTTTTCAAATGGTACAGGTTTAAATTGCCAGAGCAAATGCTGTTTTAACATTCTTTTAAAATAGGTTTTAGTTTCTTTTTCGGTATTTCAAAATAATTATTATTTTCTTGTAGGGATCAGTTGCGTGCTTTTAATATGATATTTTGTTCTTTTTTGCATTTTTTAACAAAAATGTTGTACCCAGGAACAAAATATCCGTACTTCAGTTTTTGTCTAAAACTAACGCACATTTTTTAAAAACAAATTGGAATATAGGTAGTAATTTAACATTTCAAAATTTTTGTCCACAGTTACTGATAAATCTAGCCTTCAAATTCTTGCTTTTTTGAGTGACTAAAAGGACGATTATCACGTATTCATCAGAAACATATACAAACCTCCATCAAAAAGTATTCAGTCAGATCCAAAAAAATTTCTTGATGAACTATTCAGAACTTAACCGACTAACCTCGGCGAATTGCTCTAAAACGAACAGCGAGCGGTTGGCTTCATCAATAGTAAGCCACCGCTCAGAGAGGCTAGCTTTAGTTTATGTTGAAGGGGCGTAAGGCGAGCAAAGCAGGCGGGAGGCGCACCGCAGCGGGCGGCGGGCGGGGGCTACACGGGGGCAACAATGGGATGGGATTTTTGGAAGCACGAATTTTGCCAGCCTTACAGCCTGAACGATGTGCAGGTGTGGCGATTGGGGGACTGATGTGGGTTGTGGGATCAATTTCTACGAACTACCCATCACACCATAAATATATATCTCCAAAACAATTTCCGTAACACGCATACTTGGAGACCAGTGAGTTGAACTGGTGTGAGAAAGCTTGCTGCCCACCGGCTGCTAGCTCTTTATCTCGCTTCTGGGGACGAAAAATTAAAAGGTTCAGAAGAAAAATTGGTCACGCAAAAGATCACATGAAAAAAAGAGCAACCGAATTGATGAAAAAGTTTGCTTGAGAGCAATTAACAGTGATTTCCTAACACTTGCAAACTAATTCATTTATGATGAAACTTTTTAATTATAATATAACGTTAATGAGTGTAATAGATGATGACATCACGGAGCATATCAGCAGCCAATGTGCGGCATCAACAAAACAGTTAAGGAAAAAGAGAGAGAGAGAGAGAGAGAGAGAGAGAGAGATAACGTAAACCAGAAAGAGAAAGAAAAGAAACTTCAACTGACCTAGAAAAAGAATTTTTTCCATGATCAGTTTTGACTCTGCAACGTCTGGTTTTCTAGCGTTGTTAGTAATTAAACAAAGAAAAATTTAAAAGAAAAATTTCCAGATTTCGCAGTGAAGCAGTGTCCAAAATTCCTTTTTTGTCTCTGAAGTTTTGTCATGTTTTTGTCTCTGGAGTTGTGTTATGATCGTTAAACTCAGAAAACGACAAAAAATTCAAAATTTTTAAAAAAACACTGCAACTTTTAACCAAATCTTGCTAAAATTCTTGTTATTAATATTTTCAGAACCATTTCGTTGTTTTAAGAGACCCTCCGGTATCCCTATTTCAAATCTTAAATAATTCCACAGGCTAAAAAAGATCCGTAAACTTGAAACACAAAAATAATTCGCCGAAAATTTGAAGACAAGTAATTTTTATCAAAAAATTGCCATAACTCAAGTCATTAAACTACTGATAACCATTCCATTAATTCTAGAAACTATGTAGCAGCCTATTATTTAACCATGAAGGAGTTTCCTGGGTCCCTGATGCCGGAGAAACTGTAAAAAACTCAAAAATAATCAAAAACCTTGAACAAACTGTAATTGTGTATTACAAAAAATGCCTATATTGGTGATATTAAGATCTGAACTCAAAAGTTTTAAAAACAATTGCAAACTTTAACAAAAAGTTGAAAAACTTCGTGATATTCATATCCTCAGAACTGCTTCAATGACTCAAGAGACAATCCAGTTTCCCTATTCCAAGCCTTAAATAGTCTCACTGGCTCATAATGATCCATAATTTGGAATATGATAATATTGGCCGCTGGGTCTGAAAAAACTTGAATAACGACAATAAAGTCAAAAAACTGAAAAATTGAGTGTTTTCTCAAAAAAAATGCCAAAACTTGTGATATTAAAATGTTGAAAACCATTTCATTACCAATAGAAACTAAGCTGGAACCTATTTTCAACCCTTAGAGGAGGTTACTTGAAACCAGGGTTGAAATAAAATTTAAAAATGACCAAAATTAAAACGAAAAAATTTTTTTAGCAAACTCAAAAGATGAGAGAAAAATTTTAAACAGCTGGAAATATGAATTATAGTATAAATTTGCGTGTTTTTGTTTGGATAAAAAATTTAGAATAAAGGTAGAAACCTAACCTTTTTAAAATTTTTGGCCACGGTTACCAATAAATCTAGCCTTGAAATTCTTGCTTTTTTTAGTGACTACAAGATCGATTATCAAGTGTCAATCAAAAACATGTACAAACCTCCATCGAAAAGTATTCAGTCAACTCCAAACATATTTCTTGATGAACTGTTCGAAGCCTAACCGACTAACCTCGGGCGAATCGCTTCCAAACGAGCGGCGAGTGGTTGACTTCGTCAGAAGTTAGCCACCGCTTAGTGAGGCCAGCTTCATTTTATGTTGAAGGGGCGTGAGGTAAGAGAAACGGGCGGGGGGCTACACGGGCACGGGAGCGACGGTGGGAAGGGATTTTTGGAAGCACGATTTTTGCTAGCCTTACAGCCTGAACGATGTGCAGGGGTGGCGATTGGGGGACTGATGTGAAGTGTGGGGTGAGGTGGGGTGTGGGATAAAATTCTACAAACTGCTCTTCACATCATAAGTATAAATCTCCAAAACCGTTTCTGTAAAGCGCATGCTTGGATACCAGTGAGCTGAAATTGTCCAAAAAAAATTGATGTCCACTGGTTGCTACCTCTTTATCTTGCTTCTGAGGATGAGAAATTTAGTGGGTCAGAAGAAAAATTGGTCAAGCAAAAGATCGCATGAAAAAAAGAGCAACGTGATTGATATAATTGCTTAAAAACTTAAAAATATAATTGCTTAAAAACCTAAAAATATAATTGCAATCTAGCTCATTTATGATGAAACATTTCATTTATAATATAGCGTTAATGAGAGTAATAGATGATGAGATCACGCTACATATCAGCAGCCAATGTGCGTCACCAACAAAAGAGTTAAGGAGAGAGAGAGAGAGAGAGAGAGAGAGAGACAGAGAGAAATAGAGTGTGATAGAGATAAAACGTGAACCAAAAAGAGAAAAAAAATTAACCCCAACTGACCTAGAAGAAGGATTTTTTTTCCATGATGATTTTCGACTCTGCAGTATCTAGTTTTCTAGCCTTCTTAGTAATTAAATCCAGGAAAAATTAATAGAAAAATTTCCAGATTCCGCAGTAAAGCAGTGTCCAAAATTCATTTTTTGTCTCTGGAGTTCTGTCATGATCGTTAAACTCAGAAAAGCACAAAAAATTCCAAATTTTCAAAAACAACTGCAAGTTTTAGCGAAATCTTGCTAAAAATTGTGATATCAATATTTTTAGAACCATTTCAGTGTCCTAAGAGACTTTCCAGTATCCGTTCTTCAAATCCTAAATACTCTGGCTAATAAAGATCCATAAAAATGAAACATGAAAATATTTCGCCGAAAAATTGAAAACAAATAGTTTTTATCAAAAAAATTGCTATAACTCAAGTCATGCAGCAGCCTGATATCCAACCAGGAAGGAAATTCCCGGGTCCCTGGTGCCAGAAAAACTGAAAAAAATTCAAAAATATTCAAAAACTTTGAAAAAATTGTAATTTTATTTTATAAAAAAATGCCTATATTGGTGATATTAAGATGTGAATTCAAAAGTTTTAAAAACAATTGCAAACTTTAACAAAATGTTGAAAGACTTCGTGATATTCATATCCTCAGAACCGTTTCAATGTCTCAAGAGACAATCCAGTTTTTCTATTCCAAGCCTTAAATAGCTTCACTGGCTCATAAAGATTCTTAATTTTGAATAAAATAATTACCTTTCGAAGGTTTTTAAAATTAAATTTTGTCAAAAATTTCATTTAACTCTAGAAACTTTGCAGCAGCTTTTTATCAAACCTTGGATGGGGTGCCTGGGCGCTTGGTGCCAGCAAAAATTCAAAGAAATTTCAAAAACAGTTTTCAAAACAAAAAATGCATGTTTTTCTTTGGAAAATTACTTATTTTGAAAAACATTATATTACTTCCAGAAACATTACAATAACCTATTATGAAACACTGGAGGAGGTTCTTGGCCTCTTGAGGCTGGAGAAACCGAGAAATTGACATACAAATTAAAAAACCTTGAAAAATATTGCAAATTTTATCAAAAATTTGCTAAGAATTGTGATATTTAAAAATTGAGAACTTTTCTTTGACCATTAATGATTTTCCAGTAACTTATCGAACCCTAAAGGAGACTTTCTGGCCGTGGGGGCACGTTTTTTCAAAACAATGCTTAAATTCGTGCTGCTAAAATTTTGAAAAATATCCCATTACATCCAGAGGCTATGCAGTCACCCATTATCAAACCTGAGAGGAGGCTCCTTGGCTCTTGAGGCCGAAGGAACCTGAAAACAACAAAAATTTAAATAGATTGAAGAAAATTGTTTGGTCAAAAAAAATTGCCAAAATTGTTGTTTTCTAAAATTTGAAAACAAATCTGTGGCCAATAAAGGTTTGAAAGCAAATTGTTATCAAACCGTAACGGAAAAATTCTGACCCCTGGGGATTAAAAAACCTGAATAATGAGAAAAATATTTAGAAAACTTGAAAAAATTTGTAAATTTTGTCAAAAAATTGCCAAAATTCGTAAGGTTCTAAAGTCTTTACAGTAACCAATTATCAAAATCCAGAGGCTTTTTTACGGCTCCCGAGGCTAGAGAAGCCAAAAAATGACTAAATTTTTTGAAAAAAAAACATGAAAAAAAATGCAAAAATTCTTTTAAAAAAATTGCTAAAAATTGTGATATTAAAACGTTGAAAACTATTCTATGGCCAGTAAAAGTTTTAAAGAACTTATCATCAAACTCTAAGAAATATTTCTGGCCCCTGCATTTGGGAAATGCTTCACTTGCTCATGAATATCCCTTAACTTGAAACATCAAGTCTTACTCGAAGTTTGAAAAAAATTAATTTTTATCAAAAAAATTGCTGAAATTTGTTATACTAAAAAGTTGAAAACTAATCCATGGCTATTGAAAAGTTTCCAGTAGCCTTTTATCAAGCTCTTACGGAGTTTTTCTGTCCCCTGGGTTTGAAAAAACCTGATTAATGGCAGTAAGAGTCCGAAAAGAAGTTTAAAAAAAAGATTTATCAAAAACTTAAAATTTGTGATATTAAACAGTTGAAAACTATTCCATGGCCTATTAAAAATTTCAAGTATTTTTTCATCAAACCCCTAAGGATTTATATTTAACTTTTTAAAAAACTTGAATAACGACAATAAAAGTAAAAAAAAATGAAAAAAAAAGTTAATGTTTTGTCAAAAAATGCCAAAACTTGTGATATTAAAATGTTGAAAACCATTTCATTACCAATAGACACTAAGCTGTAACTTATTTTCAACCTTTAGAGGAGGTTACTTGAAGCCAGGGTTGTAATAAACTGAAAAAATCGCCAAATTTTAAACGAAAGAAAAAACAATTTTAGCAAACTAAACTTAAAAAGCTTGAAATAATTGTGAATATTAGTATAAATTGCTTGAATTACAAAAACAAATAGCTCCTAAAATGATCATGAGAATCATTTATATCATGGAGAAGACCTTTACCAGCTTTAACCAGCCTCAATTTTAGACTGGTCCAACAAAAAAAATCGAAAAATGATGAAAAAACAAAAAAAAACATTTTAGGCTCAGAAACAAGTAATAACTTCTTTACAATAAACTGCGGCTTACTAGTAAATCCACCACGCTAAGCATTTGAAAGGCTACTAAAAGGGTCTCTAATGAAAGTTAATACCCGCTGGGCGCTATCTGTTTATCCCGTTTTTAAGCACGAAAACTCAAATGGGTCAGAAGAAAAATCGGTCAAGCAAAAAATCGCATTAAAAAGACCAACAGGCCTAATATAATTGCTACAAATTTCAATTGAGGGCGATTAATTATTATCATTCTAAGTAATAATATATCGTTCAAAAATTTCTGAGCCAAAAGTAATGCTGACCGGCATTTTGTCAGGAGAATAACAAAACGCGGCTTTTTTGTGTTTGCAATTTTGAGAATTTTTTCGTTTTTTGAGTAGTAAACTCACTTTGCCTGAAAATCATAGGAAAAACTCTAGTAATAAGCCTACTGGACAAAATTACTGTCTTTCTTTTTTGAGGTAATACCATGCATTTTATAGAAAACAGAAAAATTGAACTCATAAAACCTTACTTTGTTTTGTCTTGAGATCAAACGCCTGGGTGTAGATATCAGTACATTGTTCAGGCAGTAGTCTGTAGTTTTTATATTTTGCCTGATTTTCCGTTCTGACTTACAGGAAAATTGAGAAATTTTTTCTTTATTTTTGTTTTTTTTTGTCAGCATACTCAATGATCAAATGCTTATATTGTGCTACCATGAGCTGCTTCAACTAGTTTGAATATCATCAATGGAACACTTTTTAGTTAACAAGGTTTTAAAGATAACCGACTGAAATTACAGAATTGTTTTCAAACAACTGGTGACCGGTTGACTACGTCAGTAGCTTGCTATGGCTTAAAGAGGCTACCTTAAGCTTAACAAGTAGAACTGGCAAAAGAGTTGGAAAAGGAGGGTAAGATAAGGGGGAAAAATTGAGGTGGGTTGGAGAAATGGGGAGGGTTAAGCGGAGCGGGTCTCATGGTGGGTTCGAGTGGGTCTAAAAAAGCATCGGAGTTGAATAAGGTGTGGTTGGGTTGTCATGACATGGGAAAGATGGAGTTTGGGGACCGGAGGGGATGATGTTTAGCTACCAAAAAACTGCCAATTATGCAATGACTTTATTTCTTTTGAGCAGATTTGTACACTTTGTTCATCAGTGATTTTTAAAGTTAGAGACTAGTAAAGCTCTAATGGAGCTGCTGACCGTCTTAATTGTCTTTGGGCTTTTTTGTTTATCGTTTTTTTACGACAACGTTAAATGGATAGACGAAAAACCGGATGAAAAAGAGATCAACAGGACTAAGAAAATTGCTTCAAATTTGATAGTAAATTGAAGCAATTATATTAAGCAATTAGAAGAAAGTTTGATGTTCTCAAACATTTAAAAAGACATCAGTTATTTGGAGAAGAACCTGAATTTCGGAACTGAAAAACATTTTTTTTCTTTTTGAAATAATTTCCTTGTATTTCAGTTGCATGTGAATATATTGTTAACTTATGTGAAGTCACGTGGAAAAAATACAATAATTTCAATTTTATAATTTCCACATTTTGTTTCTTGAAAAATATAATTGTTTCAACACCACTTTTAGTGGGGGGGGACGAACTATATACTCAAATGGGTTTTTTTTATTCAGTCAAATTTGGTCGATCGATATATTCATCGTAGAGAGTTTTCAGTGATATCATTGAAAAGCTCGTCCAGCGTAGAATTTGGAATTAAAAAATGTTTTTCATTATTAATATTTTTCGAGGAGTTATCGAAGCTTAAGTTTTTGTGAACATTTCACTAAATTCCGTTGTTTCTGTTCACATTTTCTGGATTTTTTCTAAAAATTTTTTGTCAATTTTGTCAAAAATGAGTAAAAATAATGTTGTTAAAAATAATTGGTTTGAGCTTTTGACATAAACGAGTATTTTTGAACCATCTGATTATACCTTTCGACAAAAATTTTGGCGACAAATTTTTTTTAAAATTCAGCAAATTTTTCAACAAAAATTGCACCCAATTTGCAAATCTAGACCTCTTTGTTTTAAATTGACGTAAGTAAAGACATAATAAGAGCTCTCGCAATCTGTGCAAACTCCAAAGAGAGTTGTGTTTACTTCCGCTTCCTCGGAGGGTTTTCTAGAATTAAAAATTTTGCGGTTTTGCTAATTTAGCACGATAATTAACCAAACTGCACTTTATTTGTCAAATTATTCACATCTAAAAAACTAGGACCAATGAAGTGTTCGGAATAATAGGTAAAGCATTGGCATGGCTGGTTTTGAGCTAGTTGAGGAATCTTACAAACCAAATATTATTCGGATTGCTTTTGGGCGCGGTCTTTTTTGAAAATATTTTTTTTTTGATTTTCCTTTTCTTCTATGTTAATTACAGACCCTAATTTTTTTGGTCAATTAGGGGACTCAAATAGCACATTTTAACATTTGAAACAAAATCTCCTTGTTTCCTTGGCTTTTCCACAGTTTACACGTAAATTGGTTGGTGAAATTGTTCCAGTTACGTCTGCTTTAATGCGTATTTTGTAGTCTTATGACTTAGTCTCTTTCACTATAGGTCCAATTGGCTCTATAGGGAGTTATAGTTCCATAAAAAAACTTTATAGGGAAATAATTATTCTAGCTAGATTGATTCAGTTGAGATCTTAAGGCTGCTCTAATCATTAAATTTTTTTGTTGAAAAAAATTTTTGTTGACCTTTTTCTCTTTTTTATATTTTTCTTAAACCAACTTACAGCTCAATTTCAGCAGTGACAAGTCTTATTACGTTTTTTTGGCCTATATGGTAGTCATAATTGCGGCTTTGTGTTTTATGCAATGGTTTTTTTGGCTTTGATATTACAAGTTTTATTAAGTTTTTTCTTTGATTTTTAGATCTTTGCCTAGTATTGTGGTTAATTTTTGGTTCTGTCAATTTTACCACTTTAATAACTGTTATTATATCCCATTGATTTTTTGCATGAAATTTCAATGGAAAATTGCTAACATTTGTATGAATAGATTATGGATTTAACGGCTTCGACACCGTTTTCTCGCAAAATTTATTGAAAATTTTTTTTAGTTTTTTTGTACTTTCCGTGCTTTTTAGAGACGTATGGCTTGTTCTTTTTAGTGTGAAATCATTTTGGTGGTAGTATAGAACTATTTAATTTTTTCAGTCCATTGCTACTGCTTATCACGACTAATCTTATTTGTTTTCTAATAATTTGTACATCACTTTAAATTTTACCATTCTTTTTTTGTCTACTTGTTCCCGAATCTTATAAGCGAAAAGTCACGTCTGACAATATTTTTGGTGTTGAAAAAAATGCATTGATTTATTTCTTATAGTAATAGTGAGAAAATTATAGTTTTAATAGGTTCATTATCAATTTCTCGGAAGAACAAATTGAGTTTTTCAAATTTTTCTGTTTTTGCGGTTCTTTTTGTGGACATATGATGTATTCTGGATACAGAGGTCTGAAGCACCTAATGTGGGAATTACGGGAGGATATTGCACGATGACGATTTAATTTGATAGCTGATGGATTTCTTTAGTATAAAATTAATTGTTTTCAAAATATTCATTTTTTTGTAACTTTGCCGCATTTGTTTTTTGTCTAATTGTTAAGTAGTCTCATCAAAAGCAAGCGACATATCACTTTGATGGTGCTGAAGAAAAACGCGATTGAACGTTTTTTTCCTTGAACATCGAATTTTTCTATCGAACAGATTATGCTCTACACTGCCCCGAAACAGTTTTCTCGGAAAATTTAATTGAATTGTTTATTTCTTTGGTGTGTTTGTCGTAGAGTTATTATAGTTATTTACAAGCATCAATGGTTTCCTACGATGTGGAAATTTAAATGAGAATATTGGACGGTTTAAATTGATAGCTGATGGTTTTCATTATTTTAAAACTAATTGTTTTCAAAAAGTTAACTACTTTTTGTAACTTTGCCTCTTTTGGTTCTTTTTGTCTAATTGTTAAGTAGTCTCACAATTAGGTGAGATATCGCACTGCTGTTGTTGAATAAACGCAATTGAAGTTATCTAATCTTTTCAGTGAATAAATATTGCTCGACACGGCTTCGAAACGGTTTTCTCGAAAAATTTAATCAAATTGTTAATTTGTTTGCTAAATTTGTCGTTTTTTTGAAGTCGATGACTCATTAAGGATAATTACAGGCCCCAATGGCTTCTTATTGAGGTATAAATTAAGCAATTCAGTGATTTAATTTAATAGCTAATACATTTCTTGACTTTGAAACCAATTCTTTTCGAAAAATTAAAGATTTTTTTTTAATTTTGCCATTTTCTTATAATTGTTTCCTAGTGTTAATTAAAGGCAGATTCTATACCTTATCTCAAAAATACAAGTTTCTTTGTTATTTTTATCTGATGGATTTTTGGGACTTTGTTCTTAGGTTTGTTTTTTTAAAGAACATATTGAATTTTGGTAGTAATTAATGCTTGTTGTTTATATCAGATTTTGTTATTTGTCTTCTCTTGTAGTCTTTTTAATGACAGGTCCCGTAAGTCCTCTAATAGATAAATTATTGTATTTATTTAGTGATTTGAGTTTAAAGCATTTGTTTACACCAGTTATTTTATTGGAACAATATGTGAAGTTTTGAGTTTTGTCATTCTGTTCCTCATTTGGTAGACAATTAAGCTAAGAGTGTGGATGAGCGGGGTCGGAACTTCATGTGCAAACGTAAATCACCGAGCCTCCTTGTCTGATATTGAGTAAGTGTAAAAAACCAGCGGATATGGGCAACATCGATCTTGTCATATTGTGAAAATGATCAATTGTGTTCAGATAATTTGAGCTATGTAGAAATTTTGTACATCTTACAAAAGGATACTACATCAATTGATTTTGTGCGGGAAAACTTACCTCTAATTTTTCCCTGAAGCTCGTCCAACAGAGGTACGCTAGGTAGCTCATTCCAGTCCATGTGATCAAAGTTGGGGTTTTCGGAGTTTGTCTTGAGTGATAGTTTGATACATTCAATGCATGTTTGCTGAGACGGATTTTTACAAACCCTTTCCATAAAAGAGATTACTTTGAATGACCGATCGGGCAAAATGCGAGCAGTCGCCATGTACAACCTTTTAAGTAGCCCAAACATGTTGACATCCTTCAGTTTCTCCAGATTTTCCGAATTAATCGACAGAAAATGGCTTTCCAAAACAGTCCGGAGAAATTGTGTAATGTAAAAACTAGACATGCGCCTGTATTCACAAACTCTGACTGTAAGTTGTACTTTTTTCCGAAAAAGTTTTCCGAAATCATTGTGCGAGTCCTGGTAGCCGTAAAAGTAGGTCCATATTGGCGAACATTTAAGTCGCTCAAAAAATGTCCTCTTTTCTTTAAGCGTAGTCTTCTCTCGAACAACCTCAATTAACACTTGTTTCAGAAAACGATAAACTTCATCGAAGCTTCGCTCCGCAACTAACTTTGCAATTGAGCATTCGCGCGCAATATTTTTTCCCTTGACAGGGCTTTTGAACTTAGCTATCGTCGCCGTAACAATGTCCGATTTCTTCAAATATCTGGCGAATGGTTCCAGGGTTCTTTTAGAAACCAGAAGCTTTGTGGGGTTTCTGCTATTGATTGTGATAGCACTAATATTTCCACTTGCATGAATTGCAGTAATTTTGGCTTCGTGTAAAAAATTCCGGGGTTTCACCTGAGGTCCGGACCGATAACGTTTTTGGTTTCGCCTTCCATTTTTGACGTTCACTTTTGGTTGTTTTTTAAACTTAAGACATTCCTTTGCTTCAGCAGTTGATTGCTTTCTACTGTCTTTATTTTGTTCCTCTCCGTTAGCTGGCGCAGAATTTTTATCTGAAGTCGGTGTTGGCACTTCAGCATTTTTGTATTCCAAGTTCTGGTAGCTGCCGATTCTTTTGATCTTCCTAAAATTGTACATTTATTTGTACCCACCAGATTAATGTATTTACCACCACCCCTCTTTACACACGAGGAGTGCCTAGGAAGCGAAATACGAGTTTGTGAACGGGTTTGTTTGTGAGCGCGTGTGTGCGTGCGTTTAACCGTGCGTGGGGAGAAATAAGGCCGTGATTGTCTAATGAAACTCTTTAAACTCCCAGAAGGTAAAAACATTTAAATCAGACATCTCTCATCTACCTAATGTTTGACTCTGATATTCCAATGGTCCTTATAGTGAGGAAACTTCCTTTGTGAACAACAATTTTTTATGGGGGGGGGTATTATCGCAGCATAAATATCAGGCTAACAAAATTTTCATACAATGATTGATCTTTGATTCCGATTCGGGAACCTCAAAATATTAAATTTTCGAAAAAAAAGCTGGATAGGTCTGAACTCAGCTGAAAGAATAAGTTCTGGCGCATCCTCGGTCCAACATAGGGGAACTAAAGGTCAGAATATTGTTCTTCAAACACTCTTAGCAGTCAAAACAGACTTCTGGTGTTGGAAATTTCACAGATTTTACTGATATCACATTCACATTTTTTTCAAATCTCCCCAAAGGAGTGAGACTTCTTAAAAACTCAATTTCAAATATGTCCAAAGAACTGAGAATAATAAGAGAAATTGTCTGAGATGGGTATTCGCGTGGGATTCATAGACACTACAAACGGGCTGGATCAGGCAACAGAATTATTCAACCAACTTAGGAAGTGTAATCTAGTATTTTGCGCTTAACTATAACCGGATCCTGTATTACGTCTTTAAAATCATTTACGAGTAGTAAGCTCAACTGGTTAGTTTCAAATCACAACACGGCAGCCACAATTAAGATTATTGAAAGCCTCTGTGTATCCTTGCTGGGTTAGGTTTTTTAGAAAACAGAAAATGTTTTTTTTTGTATGGAAATTTAACATGCACATGAAAGAATTCTCCAATACAATATTGACGTCAACCCTCCCCACTACTACGAGCTTATATTGATATTTCAACTTCCCCAAATCTTCATTGCTGTATTTAGATTCACAAAAAAATTCAACGATTAATTTTTCGTTCATAACCACAAATTTTCTGGTAATGGGGCAACAACCTCACAATAAGTATTTTGTAACCACGACCTGCTGTCTGCTGAGGGTGCATAAACATCGACATGAAAATCTTGTAACACACTTAGGCATATACTGCTACAACAGTGATTAGTCTGTGAAACCATTTCGAAAGCTAAAAAAAATTGCGTTTTCGAAATTTGAGCATTTTCTAGATCACTGCTTATAGATCACCACATCATTTCGAGCATTTTCTAGATCACTGCTTGTCTTGCGTTCGTTTTTGTAATCCAAAAACTCTTGATTGCTATTTTTTGTCGTCAAAACCGATAAAGCCGGGCACCAGCGCAGTTACTTCTTTTCTTTTTATTGCCTCGATTAAACTGTACAATTAACTATAAACAAAATGGATGCTATGGATATATTCTATCTTCTCTGCGAATGGGAACATTATTAATCCTATAAGTGGACGTGTAATGGCTGCTTTCCGATAACTTTTTGACAAGAAAAACTGTACAACGCCCAGTTCGTTTCAGCGGTTCCAAATCTGTCCGGATATATTAGTTTTGCAGCTCGCTGTTGTAGATGTGTTTTCGCTATATTCATACTGTTGCTTTAGTTTGGATTCACGCCTATTCGCTTAACATAGTTTTTTCAAAATTAAATAGGACTGAGTTTGCAACAGATCACACAATACGGGATCTCTTCATTTATACCAGTTTAATCCGATAGAGTTACAAATAGAGTTTATGAAAAATTATTGAAACTTAAACTTAGTTTCGCTATTGCTCTTTGTACTCACGAGTTGAAATTCGAGAAGGTGGGGTTGTAACAGATGAGTTGCAGCTCAAACAGCTTGTAGATACAGGACACAGTAACAAAGAATTAACTGTTAAAAAAACTTCAATACAAGACACGAGAACATTTTACTGCTCAAAAATGTTTTAAAGTACAAGACATTCCCTTTTTTAATGCTCAGGACAGTTAATTTTTGCAGTGTTTTGCGAAGCTATAGATAGAAAGCCATTTTTTGGGCTACTGTCGATGAGTTATCTGTTATGTCGCCGTTGTACTCCCTTTTTTATAACATAACTATAACCGAAACTAACTGTAGACAAAATACGACTAGACAGCTATGACAACAATATAGTGTACAAAAATGAACAACAAATACAAAAGCATTATCTACAAATTTTATGTTGATGCATTTTCCTCTCTGCAGATAGCTATGCGAGATCAGCTTCAACATCACTGGCCTGTCACTGTCTTCCACCAACAAAAGAGATAACTTTCTTCCACATTTCTTTTTGAGCCGCATTTCCATGTTTATTGATTGTTCAAAGTAGCAAATAATCCGTTCTGACTCTGTCACAGATGAGATTGAAGTCAGCTTCTGTTTGGGGAAAAGCTTCCAAAGATCAATAAATTCCTCTGGACATTGAAAATATGATAAACAGACCATATTTTCAAAAATTAAGAAGTCGCTTGGAGTAATAGCTTTCATGTTGTTTACGTCAGAACTGATTGTTGTCAATTATCTTCAATTTTTTCTCCCCAAGACAAATAGTGGTTCAAACAATTTTTTCCTGGCTCAAAACTATTTCTTTTTGCACGACTCGTACTGTTAGACATGTAAACAAACAACACCATCGCTTTTCATTTCAACGCCAAACTTTTGTAGCAAAGGAGGCAAAGTAATTTAATCCAATAATTACCAAAGGATTCGAAACAACACGCTTTTCTGTAGCTTGTTCTGTCATCCCTGAGGCCATTGTTTGTGCTTTGTTTCTTTTTCACATGATATCTTCATTGTTTATCGAATGCAGGGCATTATTTAAATCAAAATTCCAGATTTGCTACTGAAGAATTTTTCTCACATTATCAATTTTGGCATGAAATTTGATTTTGTTACTCGTTACGAAAGAATAGTCCGACAACCTGATGTTTCAATTTTAACAATTTCGGCTGCTTTGCATCTAAGTCCAATAAAATTTTGCCTATTCTGCTTTTTGTTCGATTAAATCTTCATTTGTAAATAAGAGCTGGCAACAGTTAAAGATTGCTGCTTTTCGCTTCTTTTATTCTCAATTTGAGGCAACTTTAACTTTTTTGCAAAAAATTTTTGTTCAATAGTTTAATATTTTTGCATTAATAATTTTTGTCCTTGAATTTTCTCTTTCTTCAAGGCAAATTTTTTGTGATTTATTCAAGCTCGCAGCACTTATGCTATTGCGTTTAGTAGACGATGAAATGCTAAATCGTTCCAGATGAACAATCATTTTTTTTTCTTTAACCTGCCGTATAGATGTAAAAGAAGGTCTCTCCATCATAGGAAATGACTAAGTTGACTTGACCGGGTTTTTCACTTTCCGGTTGCTTTAACCCTGCCCGCCCAAAAAACATCAAGAAAACCTTGCGCTCCTGAACATCAATTGCTCTGATGCCAATGTTCGCTAGGTTGTGAATAATATTAGCCACTCATAATTTGCAACCGTGAAACATCAATTGTATGCAGTATCTCAGCCACTGGACTGAAAACAAACACTTCTTGCTTGCGGTGACAGCTAATTCATTGCAGTACTGTAGTTAGGTCCGAACGCAAAATGCAACTGATTAGCTTGATCTCATGTTTGCATCTGTCTTCAGATGCCTCATCAAATAATTGAATTTCAACTTTATCTTTAACTGTTTGAAGTATCTTTTATCGATGCTGGGGTCACCTTAATTCCTCCTTCCCTTTAAGGAATTCTGCTAATCCACGGGGTTATATTTCGCTGACTTAATGTTTTCCATTTTAATCAACATTTGTTCAGAGGTCAACTAATCAAAAAGTGAAGGACTTGAGATACCAGAGGCATGGTCTTCTTTTGTTTAAGAGCTCCTCTTATTTCGAGGTAACTCTGCAAACCTGAGAAATATAGTCAGTATTATTAAATTGTGGATCAAGCTCAGAAGATTCCTCTAATGTTTGGCGAAAGCACAACTTGCCTGGTTTTGCAGATTGATTACAAGTCTTCCCTTACAATTGCGTTTAATTTATCATTGTTGCTGATCCATTTCTTCAACTCAAATAATTGTTTTGATATGGGAGGTTGTAGTTGACTAAACGCATCCACAGCTTGGTTCGCTGTTTCTAGTGATTTGATTGAAACATTCATCAAGAAATTGATGTAAAATGCTTTTGCTGCGACAAAAAATTCATCTTCAAAAATGATGCCAGCTCAATTAAAGGCGTAGATCTTTTGGTAGAATTTGTGCTCAAACCATGGAGTTGACAGTCATATCCTTGCACCGGTTCCTTAATTTCCGATCTTCCTAAAAATATCAAAGAGCACTTTTCCCATTCTGGAGCTCGCATTTGCGGAAACATTGATCCGATATCGGCTGTTAAGTCTTTTGTTCCTGCGCGAAATCTGAAGATTTCTCTAGTCAACTCATGCAGCAAATGTGGTCCAGCTAGATGCTTGTTGTTGAGGGATACTTCCTTAAATTTCGTTGCGGTGTCGCAAACACGACCGACTTTGCTCGGTTTGATAGGGCTTACAACTGGATTGTGTGGCAAACTTAGTATCTTTCCAAAAATCCTGTTGAATTCTGGTTTGCTCATTATTTTGACGATTCGTTCCACAACTTCAGAATCTATTGACTGTTGATAAAGTTTTACGTGTGGGTTCCTTTGGAATTTTCGCTCTAATGAGAACAACTGACAAAAGGCTGAGCTATACTTGTTTTGTATGTTCGGTTCTGGTTCACAGCACAGCATTCCAATTTCATACAAATCGCTTGTAAAGTTTTGCGTTTGCCATTGCTTCTTTGATGGACTGAAGGAACTGACTTTGGAAGCGTAGTAGGTTTCTATGTCGCACTATTTTTGGATATTATTGTGCATTCACTTGTGATTGCCATTGTTTCTTTGACAGACTGAAGGAACTGACTTTGGAAGCGTAGTAGGGTTCTATGTTGCACTATTTTTGGATATTATTGTGCATTTTGGCGTCTGATGAGCAGACAAATTGACTAAAAATATTTCTACTCTTGCCTGTTTTGTGTCCACTGAAAACCCATCCTTGTTCTGTCAAGACAACAGATGTATCACTTCGTGTTCCTTCATTGCAGTCCAATGGCATATTTAGTTCGTAGGCATCCTGTCACAAAATCTGCCAACTTCCATCAAAAGGAAATTCTGTTTGGGAGAATACTCAACTGTTTCAAAGGTTGTTTCAAAATGTTTGCAGTCAAATTTTGTATTTCTCTAATGAGATTGAAGGTGCAAAAACGCCTCAAGTGGATTCAACTTCGAATGTAATCGGTTTATTTTTAGAAGAAATGTTCTAGTCTTCAGATCCATCGGTCCCGTGTATGCAAGCTATATTAAGTGTGAGATTGTTTCCCCAAGATTGCAACTTCTCTTGAATTCTTCGATCAACGAATCACACCGCTAATAACGTTCATCCACAATAGAGAAAAACATAAGTGCTCAGTGTTTGGCTACCCTTCTTTATTCAGACAAAAACTATCTGAAGAAAGCTCAAAATTTCGTTTCTTTACTCTATTGCAGCCACTTTTAGGTAGACCGCGTGATTGCTTTTTTCCTCTTATTTTCCGAGCGCGGCAATTAGTAGTGCTTTTTGGTACATCCATTTACATTGCACGCGTTGACACTGCAATTCTTCATTGCGTATTTTTCCCCGAGACATTTACAACATAAGCGTTGTTTTCTGCTTGCTAAATATTGGAGACTGACCAATTCCAACGTAGATTAGTACCATTCCCTAGCTCCTAGCTGACTGTGCGCTAGCTTGTTTTCTTTTACGTTCATTCACGCATTTAGTTTTGATGTCTTCAAAAACCTTTTTTTGTCTTTTTTTCTGGGCCGGTCTTCCTCTATGCAGCATTCCGTCAGCGCTAATTTCACTTCATGCAGGATTACTTTCTTGCTATCCCCATTTCAAGAAGAATCACGTCTTGTCTATCATCTGACATTTAACTACATAAAATCAACTGTTATATTTTATTTTCGGAGCCCTTCTTTAATAGCAAGTTGAAGTGTTGCGCCTCATTGTAAAAAACCGTCAAATTTGTAATGTTTTAAAATTTTAATTGTTTATCGTTTTCAAAAAAGTTAAACCGTTACTTTTTACTGGCTCTAGTCTGCGCAAGACCTGAAACTGAGCATCAAAAATCAGATGTCGGCGGCCAAACTTAAGTATTTGGAACAACGCATGAGTGTAGAAAGACCAAAATTATCACTGATTAGGTTTTACCACTTAAAAAGATTGAGTCACGAATATTACGTCGATGCGTGGTAGGAACAAACAGTTGGCCATTCAAGTGGCTAACAGTTGAAAGAACTCAATCAAAGATTGGGTAGCTGACTGCTGCTATTGGGTTTGCTGTGCAAAAACTTCTTGGCAGTGGATTAAGCTGCAACACTCTCTCTGATATGATCTTGTTCACTCTTTGAACGAACGGTGCAGCTTTGGTTGTTTAACGTTTTAGGTTGCTCGGGCCATTCAAGCCAAAAGGATACATTTCGGGTCCTTGCCTCCCTCCATTTGAATGCGGAATCACTTCGGATGCTCGGGGCAAAACTGTCGCCTCAGTGTGTCTTTCAAGTCGTGTACTTCCTTTTGATACTCCAATTTAAATGCCCATTTTTATCAAAAGGTGCAACTCTACATCAAACTCCTTTCTTTTCATTTCGACAACCAACAGTTTTCAAGCGCAGCTCGGACGATAAATCTTTCTACAAAGCAGCGAGTTTTGATTTTTTTTACTACTTGCTTGAGATTTTTGATCCGTTGTTTTGGTTTTCCTTAATTTTTACCACTTACTGACTGACATTTTGTTCTACCGGCTGTGAATTAAATGCAAGTGCTCTGTTTGAGTGGTCTGAAGTATTGAACTACTTTGCGGGTTTGTGGTAATAAATTGGTGTTTAAGTAGTTGAAAAATCTCTGCTATTTTACTTCATGATTGCATAACAATTTCAGGTTCTTTTGCTTTTCAAAGTGTTACTGAAAACTGTTGTCGACCTCTTATAAATATTGACGGAATGTTTTGAGTTTGCTGGTATGATCAGCGTTTTATTTGTATCGTATTTTTCAATGTTTTTAAAGATTTGAAGCGTACCTGAGCATTTCCTAATCTGCTTATCTTGTTGCTGCTACTCCCTGAACGAATAACCTTCCTTCGTAATTTAGGCAGCATTGTGGTTCTTCAATGACAATTTCGTATACAAAAAAAGTCAATTTTTCAATTTCTTAAACAAAACGTTTCAGCAGTTGGCATTTCAATGTACAGGTAGGCGAAACAGATATAACAGATCTCCCAATCTTTGTGACAAGGAAAACTTTACGCTGCTGTTTCATTTCAATAGTACAAATCTGTTCGGAAACTATGTTTTTGCAGCTCGGTTTTGGAGCTTTTTATCTGCTTATTTCATACTGTTGCGCGGCATTTTGACTTTACGCCTAATCCCATAATTTAGTTTTTCAATATGAAATGACTAGGTCAGCTGTAGATCCCACAAAACGACATCTTTTTATCTATACTATGTATACCAGTAGCAATAGGGTGGACCAGAGTCCATGCGGGGGGCTGTAGACCTCCACGTATTAAGGTAGGGTAGAGGCTTATTTCAGGAGAGAGATTGTCCATGCAGAAGAAATTTACAGTCAGCAGGAACGAGAAATAACGCGCACGGATAATTGCCCTCGCATTAAGTTTCAATATGCAACACTTTTTTGTATAGCAGCCGCAATGTATTAGGATTAGATATGTCCGCCACAATGTAATAAGATTGGATATAGCCGCCGCAATGCATTAAGATTAGGTATGTGCGCCGCAATGTGCTAAATTAAATATAGCATTCCTGATGTATTAATATTAGATGTCGCCGCCGTAATGTATTAAAGTTAGGTATAGCAGCCGCGATGTGTTCAGATTAGGAGTGGCCGCTGTAATGTATTTAGATTAGATATTTGTGCCGCAATGTATTAATATTAGGTATAACCAGCGTAATATATTAAAATTAGGTGTAGCAGCCGCGATGCGTTCAGATTAGGAATAGCCGCTGCAATGTATTTAGATTAGGTATATGTGCACCTATGTATTGATATTAGGTATAGCCACCGCAAAGTATTAAGAGTAGTTATATTCCCTTAAAATTGAAAATGTTGAAGATTTTTGAAAGACTGAATTATGAAAGTACAAAACGACAAACACAGTATACATCAAGTAAATCATTCAAAAATTTAAACGAAGAACGATCACAAGATACAAAAGCAATCAGGTAGTTTACAAGTTGAGGAGTACAATATGAATTCCATCAGATAACACCTTCCGTTTAGGATAAAGTTATGGAAGTCCTTTCTTTCTTTGCCCATAGGTAGCAACGCAGTGATTTATTGTCCAAAATCCCCTATTTGCAGTGGATGAAATGATAATTTCCTCCATCACTCGGCCATACATTTCCAATAAACCATCTCCCGTCCCTTCCAAAGTTTGTTTTTTTAGTTTTTTGCTACTGAGTTTGTATTTATCAGATTTAGCGTCGTAGCAACAATAAGATTTGCTACAAAGACTGATCATTTCATTACACCTAAATTTTTCCTCGAACAAACCTGGTTTACGCTGATTGTGCTTTTCATTTTCATCGCAACCAGTTCTAGGCAACAAATATTGTACAGCATCAGTGGTGATAGAATCATCAAAATCGTGTTCCCTCAGAGATTTGCACTCTGCATTTTTAGATGCTCGTATGCAATCGTACAAAGTATCGTGTGCTAGGGCTAATTGTAGGGAGTCGGTGTCCATTTCTTACTACTCGAATGAGTCCACATCGCAAAATTTAACAAAAAAAGGTAATAAAGCCCCAACATACGTACTTATTTATATTGAAGTACAAAAAAGCCGATAATTATCGGATCGCGAGGCTCAATTGTTGATTTTGTAATTCAATTTTTTATAGTTCTTTCGACACATTGTTAAGTCTCTCAAACAACTTCCCGTTGATAGCTTACTGAGTCATTCAATCGTTCAGATACTTCTTCTCTGTATGTCTGCTGCTGTTCATGACGTGATAACCATAGGAACTGTTCCCTAACAACCTCCTTGTCTCTGATACAACGCTTGACTCAAGATTTTCATCTCCAACTCTTCTAGCATCAACATCTGACTGGATAAAACTGTTGAAATATTTTTTGGTTGTTTGAGTATATCAATTGCATAGTCCCTTATGTAATCGCCAATATCTGCTAGATTATCATTGAAGTACTTCAACCCATCAGTAACTTCTAGATCAAACGGAACATAACCGAACAAATTCTCTTCTCTTATCTTAGCAAGTAGAGATTCTTGCTTCAGAGGTAGATTGGATAAGAAACTATTCCCATGCGTTGTTTTATTGATACGTCATTTTGAGGTTTTCCCCACCCATAACAATCCCATATCTCAACAAAATGGTATCCTTAATTTTGGAAATAATCTTGTCTCAGTTCGTCATATTCCCGTTTCTTGAGCCTTCTGTGAGTCTCTTCTTCTTTCATACTTGCTCTTGCTTCCTGACATAAACAAAAGTAAAAGTAATAACCCATTACCTCGGTTCTAATTTTACAGTGAGCACAAAAATCCGTCAGCATTAAAAACAATCAATCTTTTCTTTAGTCGAACTTGTGTAGAAACTTTCAATAGTGCAGTTAGGACGCTGAGATTGTAGGTACGACATAACCATGTTCTCAAATTTCCTCGACTTATTTTGCAGTTCCTAAAATTGCTGAAAGTCTGAATCAAATTGTCATCCAGTGTAAAGCCCAGTTGGCATTTCTTGACACATTGAGAAGGGGTAAAGTTGGCTGGCGTCTATACCCCCATTTGATTTGCAAATGTTTTCTGAGTTTCAAATACATAATAAAGTCTTGAAAAAGTGTCATTTGTTCCTGCTCTCACACATTTTTCAAGTATTTGTAGTTGTCAACTCCTGAGTGAGGCAGTTCCTTGGAACTAAATTTCTTCAGAGCGTCCTTTTGGGAATTTACATTACTCAACAATTTTGTGCAATCCGTAATTTTTTTTTCAAAACTATAGTGATCTCTCAATCTACTCGTGAGGAAAGAAACATTCGTGAATAGGAAGCAAAATTGCTCCCACATTTTCTTTGGTTAGTCGGGCCATTCATAGAGCAAAACTAATTTGGTCTCATTTGGCTTGTAAGCTTTGAGGAGTGAATCAAGTCATATTGCTCCACCAAGAAAATTTAGAATATCAAGAAACTGTACATCACCAAATTTAAGGGAAACAAAATGATTCGCTTTTTCAATAACGGTTGTCTGTATATCGTGCTTGTGATTGAACCAGGGTTATAAATATGACTTGACACGATTCAAATCGTATTTCCCTCTGTTGGATCAACAAAAAGATAACACGTTAACTTAGCTCTCAAAATGTTGTTCTAGAGGTTGACATTTCTAAATTTAAAGGAATTGAGTCAACATATAGATTTCTTCATCCTCAATATGTGCAAATTCAAACGATGGAGTACTCTGATTTTCGCTTTTAATTGTCTGCTCGAAATTAGAATTCAAGCAGGTTTTTATTGTATATTAATGCAGAAAATTTTTTCCAACATTTCTGTTTTACTTTGCCAGCTAGTTCTTCTAGTACTTCAACAAAAGTTACAATCAGTGACTTGGTGTCTTTGTTGCATAGGCAAATGGGTTCCTGTAATAAGTTAGAGGAATTATACACTATGCTTGGTTCATGTTTTCCTTTTAAAGTAGTTGTTTTGGTGGCTTTTAGCTCCTTAATTGAAACACAGATTGATTTGAAGTTAATATAGCCAAATTGTTGAAATTGATTTGAAATTAATATAGCAAAAAGGTTTTGATCTTATTTTTCTCCACATCCGTCAAGCTTATCGAACAAAGTTTCTTTTAAAGTGTAAAGACTCTTTGATTAAACGTGTTGTATTTCATCCTTGCAAGATTTTACGTGGCCGTTGAATTGACCAGCATGCAAAGTAAAGTATCACAGTTGGGACAACGTAATTGTTTGCAAAATGTTTTGATATCATCAACATAGCAATTGTGGTTGTATCGCAGTAGATTAATACTGTTCTCGTACATATCAACACTTCTCACTATTTCACTAACAAAACCCCGTCCTCAACGTCAACGTCATAAATGAAAATGTTGTGTTTTATAGCGCTTTCAACAAAGAACGTGATCCATCGACACTCCTCAAAAGTTAATTGCATCATGACCAGACTCGTAGAGAAAGCTACTGAAGTACTTAGCTGCGTTTGTTTCCAGCTTACCCTATCAAAACAATTTAACAGCCATAGCCCTAAGCAGGCAAAGGTAGTCCTTGTAGATTTCTCCGTGTCTATTCGTAACAAGACAATATGCATCTGTTCTTCTCAACAACTGTTCAAGTATAGCAACATCTAAACATCCCTTTGGGATATTCTTGAGCAGAGCAGAAAAATTGTCACATTTGTAGTTAGTGCAAACTGCTATTTTTTATTTGCTCATTCGTGAGCACAAGTTTCAACCAAATCTTTGTTCTCTAGTCTATTCTGAAGTGAGACTATGTCCCTTTAGAACAAAGTAAATGAGATTCTCAAATAAGATGTTGTTCTCAAGAGCAAAAAAACATTAATATTTGCCTTTGTCCACATTTCGTAAAAAATCGAAGAGCTAAATTTTTTGCAGCAGAATTAAGCATAACAAACACTTCTTTAAGCTTTTCGTTAATTTCTCCTGGATCAATTTCGACGGTTTGAAATGAAATACCCTTTGTCTCCCATTCGTAATTTCAATACTGCTGAAGTGCTGAAAAGCACTAATTTCCAGCTGTAACTGTTTGCTGCTCTCATCCAATTCTTCCGACTCCAGTATTTCTTTCATTTTTTCGCTGTTTTTGATTCCAACTTTGGTCCGTGCTGCCGTCTTTTATGTTGATGAAGAGAAAAAATTTGAAAATTTCTCCAAGTATATAGTGCTCATCGTACTAAGCGTCTTATAGTGAGGAGCGTAATGCTTAGCAGGGTGGTAGTTCGAGCTTTCTTTTCTCTATGTAGAGAAAAGTTATTACTTTGGACAAAATAATGTTCCACTATCACAAGTGCTGCTTTTGCCGAGCCGTTTGCCGCTTGACAACCATATTCTCCCACTTTGTGCATTTGACAGGGAGGTATCTACCAAGAAAAGGCCTTGTATTTTTTTTCCAAATTAAATTGAATATGATTCTGGTAAAGTGCCGAGCAACTGTATCTGAACAGTTAGGAAGATTGAAACAAATTTTGGTTCAACAGCTAGAATTACTGTAAGTATGACTCATTACATCTAAATAGGGAAAGGACGCAATTTCTATATTTAGTAGTATTACGAAATAAGAAAGTTCCAGAACCTCCTACGAAGCAATCACAGTGTTCCATTTCACATTGGATTCAATTCCAGAAATAAGCAGACAAATGTGTATTTTTATTCCTAGGCGGAAAACTAAAAGTTTATTTTACAAAACAAAAATTTCATCAGAAAAAAACAGTGGTTTACAAAATCTCTCTGTCAGAATTTTGTGCTCTGTGGGAACAATTATTTTTGTGGATGAACTAATTTTTATCATTTTATCGATAGTACACTGAGTGTGCTTTTACAGTAATTTTAAAATATTAAAGAAGAAAAATCCTGCTATAATTTAATATAACCTATACACAACTGACTTCAACGTGATTATATTAGAAACGACAAACCAATCAAATTTCAGTTTCAACAAAATTGGTTATAGAAGTCAACGATATCGTTTTAAACACCTTATCTTTTCCCTCAACATTTTTTTAATTTTAGTAGAACATTACGTGAAACTTTGATCATTTACAAAACATGTTGATCGAAAACCACCGACAAAACTTACAAGAGAAGAGAAGCTTTACCTGATGCATACAAAATTGAAGAAATTGATGAAATTCCATACTTTTTTTCGATTTTTGTGGACATTTTCACAAAATCCAACAGACTAATCAGATTTAGAAAAGGCCTTGAATATGCAACAATCTCCATCAAAAATTTGAATATGAGGAGTTGATTGCAAACCAGTCTTTCAATTTAACCTCAGAAATACATGTAAGCAAGCAAGAATTGTTGTTCTTTTTGAACTCCGTCTCCGATATATTGGCTCAGTACAGAATTATTTCACAAACAAATTTTGTTTCCGTTCCAGACCCACTCAAAAAACTTCCTCGTTACAGAGTGCTTCGTAGTTCTATTACTACAACAACTACAATGTAGTGGGAATATGAATCAGGCGCGGAATTTTGAATTGCGAGATTGAGCTGAAAATTGACGAACTGGAAAAAAATTTTCAAAGATCGACCTTTTTTGGTAAATTATATAACCTCAGTTCTGCCAAAAAAAATATAGAAACTTAAGATAAACGTCACTTTTTCTTGTAAAATCTTTCATCTTTTTGGTAACTGTTTTATGATTGACTCCACACTATACTTAGAGGATGTTAAATGAGCTATTGTCATTGGATCCAAATTCTTTCAAAGCTTGATCATTTTTGCTTCTTACCATTATACTATCATTCATCAGCAATTTATTCTGCTATTGAGTTCCAACATTCACATTCTTCTCATTTATAAAACCTACTTTAGTTCCAGATTTTGTTTAAACCTAATTGAGATATTCTTTTTTCTTCATAAAAGGTAAAAATTGCAGCTATCTAACTAACTCTCTACTGATCATTTTTGTCTCGGTCTCCACTAGCTTCTTTTGTTCCCATCTCAACAGTTTTGGCAAAATTTCTTAGCTCTAGATTAATCCAAAATATAGTTTTTTTTCAAAATAACCTTCTCTACTCAGTTTCCTTCACTGAGGAGATTGCTCGGATAAGAATTTGAGAATTATCAAACGGGCTGCATGAGTCTGAGATCATTTTACCGTGTGACAAATTATTGAGCACGAGCAACAACAGTTTGACACGTATCATCAGGGACAGGTTTCAATCACGGAGAATGAGCTTGGAGCACACGCGGTGGGACAAGAAGTTGGTGTTATTAGTGGACAACACTATCCTCGCGTAAAGGGATCCGTTTTTTCCGGAAAATAATTAGCTGGATGCCCTCAGTACACATTTCCGTGTGAGGACGGTAAAGTTTCAAACGGCTGGTTCACTACACCGGATGTATGTCAGGTAGCGAGCCCCGACATGGAAAATAATGTTCTCCAAATGGTTTCAAGAGCTCAAAGTAGAGTACACAGCGAGTTGAGTATCGATACTAGTACAATCATGTCGTTTAACGATCTAGAAAACTTTGATCGAGCGCAGTACTATGGATCTACTGAAATGCCTACTACACCCTCGAGGACAACACCTTCGGTTGAGGATGTAACAGCTCACAAACCTATGTTTTTGAGTGATATACCTAATAACTCAGTCAACGTTCAACCAATCCAATTGCCTAATAGAATTGAGCGACAAAGGTTTTGGTAATGAAATTCAAAACTTGTCGGAATTTATTATTGAAATTCTTTTTGAATGACTTCTGACTTCTAATTTTTATTTGTTCATCATTTTGAAAAAGTTGTTGAACAACTTATAAATGTTTTGCGTCAACGTTATACTTTCAATTACAGTATTTTAAAACTACATTTTCAAGGTTCTCAGAATAAGGATTAGGACGAAGGGTTAGCTTATCATTACATAATATAGCTTAGGTGTTTGGTTGTTATCAAAAACCTTGTTTTTTGACATTAAAGGAAAATGTCAAATTTAATTTCGACGTTTAATAAAGTGTCAAATTAATTTTTTAAATTTAACAAAAACTGTTGAGAAAAAAATCGACTTTTATGGAAAAAAGTGTTAGTCTGCAATAGCAGATTCAAACAAAGACATTTAACAAATAAACTGAGTTCAAATTTCGACTATTAAAATACACATTAAATTAAAACACACTATGTAGCTGAAGTAACCGATAACAGTTGAATGTTTCAGAGAAAGATTGTTTTAGTACAAACACTTTATACAAACACTTTACGTTATAGTACAAACACTTATTACAGTTAATTTGTAACTTCAAACTACAACATGGGGTGAACAAATACTCAATGACCATAAAATAAAAAATCAATAATTTTTATCAATTGACTCTCATACTTTGTGTTCTTAAGCGTCGAAGAAAGATGATCTCAATGGCTGTGTGCTTGAATTTTTTTGCTCATCCCTCAGTAGATATCTCTTGACCTTCTTTCTACTCAATCTCTTCTTTGACAGGCTGCGTAGTTTTTCAACAAAATTGTTTTCCGCGTTATGTTGTGCCGCTCTTTTCAATTTAGTAAAAACAACTCCTGCTTCGTCCATTGTGTGACCAAAAAAACTAAAGCTTATATGGAAGCATAAGTAGCTCTCTGTCTGATATTGAAAAGATAAATCATCCATTTATTGGAGCAATTGATTAATGAAATATGAAATAATAATTTTATGATCAGAACAATTTTTCAGAGGACAAAAAGTGTAATTGCGCAACGCAACAGAATATTAATTATTTAGCAGGTTAGGTTTCTAATCTTTCACCTATATGGAAATGAACGATTCTTTTTGGTAAAAGTTTTTATAGAAGTCAGGTAAAACTTGACACATAACTGCAGCCTTTTTGTAGTGATTCGTTTAATGCGCTGTATAAGGAAGTAAATTAATTCCAATCACACGCAACGAAAGCTTCAATTGAAAAATGACACAGTTCAAGAAACAGCAGCACAGAAAAATCCGTTTTTTATCTGTTCTAGATTTTTCTAAACATAATTACTCGCTAATGCAACGCAAACGTGCTAAACATCAAGATAAATATGCTACTATAGTTCAATTAATGGCTCTTTTTTAAATTTTTGACAAAATTTTTTTACCAAGTATTTTTTTCCAAAATGACGTAATTAATTTTTCTGGTTTTGGAAATGAACGAACGATTAGAACATCAATTAGTTTCTCTCTATCAGAACAAGCGGATAACATGTCTCTATCTAAAGTCTCTCCATTTTACTCGAGTAGTCCTTCTATGTTTACCAATTCTCATTCTATACCTTGAACTGATTCGGTTCCCTTTTATATAGACTTTGGTTCCCCACCCAAACAGATTTGGGAGATTTGCTGTGTCACATATTTTCTTTAAAAAAATGGACGAATTTACTCTGAAACAACTTTCCAAGTTTTGAAAAAAGACAATTCTGGGACCCTAAAAAAACGAACAAATTTGAATTGGAGATAACAAATTCAAAAAATTTGGTTTCTTTAAGAACAATATTTTGAATGGGGAGTTGGAACATAGTGTGCACTCAGCTCAATTTGACAAGAACCCAAGATTGGAGGATGTGCTGCAAAGATGTCACAAAGTAAGAGAGTTCAGCATAGGGTGAAATTGTCGAATATATGTGAGAGAGTTCAGCTACAATTTATGTGCAGATTTGACTAATTTGTCGTAATGAAAGCAATGACTTCAAGCAAGTGACTTATGTCAGCTACAACTTGTACTCCCGTTTTGCTTTTTTTCACGTGACTATAACAGTAACTGTAACCGTAGCTCAGCTCTGATTAATCAGCAGCTATGACATTAGAAACTTTACTGAGCTTAGCTGTAAAATTGAGCTGGGGGTTTTGAATGACTGTGCGTTAAGCTAAAAAAGTTGACATATATGACAGAACAATTTACTCTGATTAGTCGAATGATCTCATTGGTCAGATAGTTAGGTCGTTCAAGCAATCCATGTTGTCCCACTTAAGTTTATTCAAATTTTTTTGCGTTTGGTTATCGGCCTAATGTAAAAATCTTATGGTTGTTATGTGAACCACCGTTGGCCAATTATGCAATCGCGCTCCGATTGGTCACAAAGTTGCTCAAATATTTTCTTTTCAAACTTAAAGCAATTTTTGAAATGATCCAAGTGCTCAATTTGTATTCAATGAGAAAAACGCAGAATGCGCTGCAGTAGACTATACCTAATCTTAATACATTGCGGCACTTATACCTAATCTTAATAAATTGCAGCGGCTTAACCTAATAAAAATACCTTGCGTAGGCTATACCTAACATTAATACTTTGCGGCGGCTATACCTAATCTTAATAACTGCGGCGGCTATACCAAAAAAAATTGTTGCTTATTGCAATATATTGAGAGGGGGAATATCCATGCGCATTCATTCCCGTTCGCGCTGCGTGTACAATTCCAATGCATGTACAGTTCCCCTACCTGTACAATTCCTTGCGCGCTGCAATTCCCTGCGCAAGTGACCTCTAATAGGTCATGACCGGCTCCCAAAAATCACCCTGATCCTCTCCTACCTGACTACTAGAATCCATACCCTATCTTAATACAATAGGGTAGACCATATTTTCCTCAAATAACGCTCTACCCTATTTTAATACATGAGCGTCTACAATCGCTATTTCTAATACCAGTTTGATCCAATAGGGTACAGATCAAGGACAAAGATATACGTCTGTTAAAACAAATTCAGAATTTTAATTAAGGAAAATCTTATATTTTGACCGAGATATGTGCGCTACTGTGCATTTTTAATTCTTTTTGCTGAACGTATTTTCAGTTTTGAAAGCTCCATAATTTCATCTGACGGATCTTCGTGAATGATGTGCATTTACAAAAACACTTTAACAGCGAAATTTTGGAATTAATACATGTATTACAAAAAACTGATTTTTCCGCTTGCACCCCCAGTAAATTAGGCACCCTCCATTTGTATATGTTTTAAGATTATGTATGGCTTTGAATTCATTACAAATGAACACAAGTGAATGGGTATTTAGAAAATTTTAACCAAGCGGTGGTTTCGAATTAATACGTGCATAATAGTAACACGCACTGCATATAATGAAAACATCAACCAAAAACTTGTTCTTTGTTGCATTTTTAGGAATCACGTGCTCTCTATAGGGGTCTATTACTTTGATTTCTTCGAAAAATATTTGTTGATGGTTGTTGATGTATTTTACTAGGCATGTAATTATAAACATTAGTAACTTTTCGAGAAGTGAGCAAAACATTAATATTGGGGGGGGGTGCCTAAATTCCGGCTATATAGGAGTTGGGGGATTCCAAAAAAACTGCTTGATTATAAAGTAAGCATGAACCCGAAACAGTAAATTATTTAATTTTTTGTTGTTATTGGCTGTATACAAGGTTCAACTTCGAATTTCTTAGCGCTTTGATTCAAATTTTTTCACTAAATTTTCTCACTAAATTTTCACTAAATTTCTCATAAAATTAACAAATTACAAAATATAAGCCAAGGTTGTCATGAAGAGAAAAATGTAACTTTTTTGGTGAGGGGGTGGGGGGGGGGTGTGAATCGACTGATATACGGAACAAAAACGGAAAAGATCCCCCCTGACTCGAACTGACACCTTAGCCTTTTCGATAGAAGGTAATTAATTGTACAACAGCACGCTTTAAAATTTGCAAGGTATTTATCTGTTTGTTACCTGGTATCTCGTGCTAAGGCGGCGGCCATTTTGACAGCATAGAAAACTATAACAATGCAACTCGGTTCACGTTAAAACTGTACACAATTACACACGCGCACCAAAATTTTGTTTTTCGCGTGCTACTTCATAGAGTAGATTTAGCATGTAAAACAAGATATAGCTATTTCTGAGAAATATGGTATACAAACTGAAGTACGGGAATATATGAATATTATAGTTGGTGTTGCATTTGATAGCCTTGTCGTACAGATTTACAATCTTTATAAATGAGTTGTTTCGTGGTACCAATTAGCTTTCTCTACAGCGGCCAATTTAAGGGTGAATTGGCGGAGCGGTTTAATGCTTTTATTTGTTGCTTTAGAATTAACTATTTGAGTTACAGAATTTAGGTCGAATTGGCGGAGCGAAATCGCGTTCAATTATTTGTAGAGTATTTCGCTTAGCGAAAGGTACTAAAATTTTGATGCGTCTGAATTTAGACTTTGGCGAATCAGATTCTAGTTAAAAGAGAGAGTCAACTATTTTGAATTACGAAATTGAGAAGAATGAAATTAGACAAAATTAACAAAACTGCTTAACAATTTGTTCATAAGGTAACATTACTAAATGCGGCAACTTACAATCACGAGACAAGGTGAACAGACAAAAGATCATGCATAGGATGTAAACAAATTTAAAAGTATGAAATCATAAGATTTGATCTTCAAAATTAAACTAAACGAATGAACAAAATTAAATGTAGATGAAATGAACTAAATTAATTTAAACAGAAAATGAACCAAATTGGCTACACCAAATAATAATCTCAAACTAAAAATGTACTATTTTACCACATTTCCCCCTTGGCGAAAATAAATAACATGTTATTTATCAGAAAATTAATAGTCATATGTACTTGTTAAAATAATTAATACTGTAATGTTTTAATCAGAGTTTTGAACGCAACAGTTTTACTTAAATACACATTAATCACTTTCACTTTCGTAATATCTCTCCGCTTCGCCAACTGTCATAGACAACTCTGGTTCTTCGTAATTGGGAGAGACGTAGAATTGAGTTGGATATGAGGTTGTTGGAGAGCATGGGCCAACTGTATAGTTAGACTCCTCTTGATTAGACTGTGCTGCAGCAGTTTGTATGGCCGAGATTATTGATTTATTTTCAATTTGTTGTTTCTTAATGTTTTGTCGTCTTCTTTGTTTCCCAATTGCTGCAGTACTTGGGGTTGTGGGAGGGCAAATTTGAATTGGAGTCACAGATTCGACCCATTCTGTGGTCGATATTGCGGAGCGTTTTCTTTTTGAGGGAAGTAACGCTACTGATGCTTTTGTAGCTGCTTTTCTCTTTGGCCTGCTTGGTGGCTCCGCGGTAACGATACTTGAAGTTGGTAAACCCATTGGCACCGCGAGATCGTTACTCGATTCTGTAGGTTGATTTGGCGGCGCCGTTGACTGTTGTTTCTTAGGCTTTGCTGACATTCTTATTCGGAGGGCACGTGTAACATTGGAGTGAATTGACGACACTGTACTGACGTCATCTGCCACTTTTCTATGTTTCATTCGTTTTCCACCTTCTAACTTTTTCCTTGATTCCTTTGCATGGTGGTTTATGAGTTCCTCAATTGTTTTGCCCGTGGGAAGTTTCGGTCGTCGATTGGCGTATACCTGCAGTTCTGTGTCTCGCTCCGCCTTCGTCCCAAACTTTGCCAGGTCTGAGTTCCTGATTGTTACCTCTCTCTTGCCCTGTTCTTTAATTACTGATGTGTGTTCATTTGTTTTAATTACTGACGATCCTGGTGCTAGGACGTCATATAAGCCGTCGAGGCTTTTCTTTGATCTCTTTGTTCGTGGTCTCTTTTTAGCCAATTTTACCTCCAGTGATGTTTCTGTTCTGGGTATTGATTGGCCGACATCTGGATGAGAAATTAATCTCGATTCGTTGTTCGGGTCCTCCTTTTGTCTTTTCATCGCCTCTTTTCCCAGTTTGTCCTTGTTTACCTCTATTTCAATGTCACTTCGTTCATCATTGTTCCAATTTTCGTCTGTGATAAGCTGGTCCCGTCTGACAGTCTCCAAATCTAAATATTTGTTTAGAATGTTTTTGTAAGTTAAACTTTTTGGATCTGGTTTAGTCGTTATATTGCTTAAAGGTGTATTTGCTTTTCTGCCAAAATGTGCCTCAAATGGTGATATGTTAATAGTCTTTTGACAAGGTATTCGTAACTGATAGATTATTGAATTTATTGATGCTTTCACATTAAATTGATTTTGCGCCGCCGTTTTAATACAGGCTAAGCGATTCTTGATTGTTTGAATGAGTCTTTCAACTAAACCAATTGCTCTGTGGTTGTGTATTGGCGCCTCAATTAGCTGTATGTTATTTTGACTACAAAATGTTTTAATTTGTTGCCCCGTTTGACATCTAGCTTGATCCAATCTAATTGCGCGGGGTATACCGTGCAGCAAAACATATTCTTGAAGAAACTTTAAAATATTATCTGCATTAGCTCTATCAAATACTTCTGCTGTTGGGAATTTCGAAAATCGATCAATACATGCAAGAAAATAAATCTCTTGATTTTTTTCATTATAGATGGGTCCTCCAAAGTCAATTTGAATTTCTTCATTAGGAACTTTACTTAACTTTAATGGTGCCCATTTATTTGCTGGTATAATAGGTTTTAAATTTTTACCAATCTTGACACAGGGGATGCACTTTGCTGTTTTGGTTGCTATGTCCCTGTGCATATATGGCCACCACGCGTGTGTTGCCATATCAGTCATTCCCAATGTGCCAGGATGAGTTGCGTGGATTGCGTCTACATAAGCATCTTTGATTGCATGGGGAGAGCAATTCTTTCATCTATGCAGACACACCCGTTCTTCACTTGCAAGTCTTTCCAGAAGGAATGAATGTAAGGTGATATTTGTCTACATCTATCTTCATTGTCCGTCAAAATGCAGTCGCGAATCTCTTTCAAGATCGCGTCCTTGGTTGTCAGGCTGGCCATTAGAGAGCTGGAGAAGATCTTAGAGAGCGCGAAGTTGAATGAGTCCAGGTACAAATCGTCTACTGACGGCGAAGTGGCTGTTGTATCAGTAGTGGGTGTTATTGGTGTCACGGGTGCTGCTTGGACCGTAGAAGGTCCCGCTTCCGCAAAGCGTACTCTCGATGGGGTCGATTGTTTAACTGTCATCAGCGTTTCATCATCGGAAGTTGATTGGGACATCATGTAAACGTTCTTGAATTTCGTTGCGATTCGTTGAAAGCGATTTAAATTAGAGAGTGACTGTTCGGTGGGTCAGTTTAAGGCAAAAAGCGAGTGAGGAATGTTAGTTTTCTCGATTTTGGGGATGGAATTTAAATTATTGATTGTTAATTCGCTAATTGAGTCGTCAATTTGCGTGCTTGTAGAATGTTCTGGATTTCGCGGTGCGAATTCACTACATAAGTTATTAGTGGAATTTGGATTATTTACGACGCATTTTGTAGATTGATTTCGCGCTGCGAAATCGATGTAATTTTCGGCATTTAATAAGAAGCGTTTCGCACTGCGTTTAATTACATCCAACTTAGCTACAATAAATTGCTCGTCATATGCGGATATATTAGCAGCTTGTTGATGCGGTTCGCGAGATATATAATCCACTAATCCCATTTTTGTGCCCGGAAGGTGATCAATCGAGAAGTCAAATGGTAGTAAACGATCTACCCAACGTGTCAGTCTACTATTATATGATTTGTTAGATCTATTTTCTCTCATAATTGAGAGAAGTGCTCTATGATCCCTTATCACAGTAAAAGGTTTAACGTATAAGTAATACTTAAAATGTTCCACAGACCAAACAACACCCAGAAGTTCTAGTTCGTTTATACTATATCTGTCTTCAACAGAATTCAAAAATCGTGAAGCGAATGCTACTGTATGCCACCCATTAGGTGTTCGTTGTTCCAATGCACATCCCACTCCTTTACGCGAGGCGTCACATTTAATTCGTGTTTCTAATTCTGGGTTGAAACGTTTATTTTCAGTGGTTTCCGAAATCTGTTCTTTTATTAAAGAGAACTGTTTATCGTGCTCTTCCGTCCAAAGAAATTTTGAATTTTTCTTAAGCAATGGTCGTAGGGGGTGACATAATTGTGACAAATTTGGGATAAATTTTCCTAGATGCTGCACAGAACCCATAAAAGAGCGAAGTTTTTTAAGATTAGTGGGTGCCGATAATTTTCCAATTGCATCTAATTTACTTGAAAGTGGGGTTACACCTGATTGTGTAATACTATGACCGAGCCATTCAATCGTTTCTTTCGCGAAATTACATTTTGCAAGATTTATGCGTAAGTTTTCTTGATCCAATTTTATTAGACTTTTTCGTACCAAGTCTAGATGTTTTTCGATTCCACCTCTGCTAACGATTAAAATATCATCTAAGAAACAGAAAGTATTTTCCAACCCGGCAAGCGTACAATCAATAGCTCTTTGGAATTCATGGAATTCAGCTGGCATGTCCGTTAAACCGTAAAATCCAGTTTTAAATCGATATGTGCCCATCATATCTCCACTAACAATATTAAAATTACAATGGCTGGTCGTATCACTGTGTAGCTTTAGTTGACTATAAGCGTATTGCAAATCAAGAGTTGTGAAATAAGCAGTCTCCTGCGGCGCCGTTGACAGTGTTTGCGAAATTGTTTGAATTAGCGAATCTATATTGGGCATTTGATACTTGTTTTTAAGAATAGCTTTGCTTAGGATTTTTGAATCGAGTGCTATTTTTATTGATTTGTCCTTTTTTACCGTAATGACAATCGGAGATATGAAGAATTGATCAGAACAGTTGTTTAACTTTTCGGTATGTCCTTCATTTAACAGTTTTTCTAATTCAATTTTCACTTTCGGTTGGAGGTGTATGGGCACTTTTCGTCCTTTTTGATGTATTACTCGATAATTTTTGTGAAATTTTGAATTGACCGTGTGATTTTTTGATTTTCCAATTCGGGATATCAAATCAGGAAATTCCTTTGCCAGTGATTTCTTTATTGCACAAGGTGGATCTATATTGTTAACTTCTGTTTGCGGACAAGGTTTCTGAGAAATTGTGATGCCTAACTGATCAAAAAGGTCTCGCCCTAATATTGTTCGAAACCCATTGGCTACAACTGTTATTTTTGCTTTCTCAATGCTCCAATCATTACATTTTACCGGCGTTTTCAAAGTGCCATGGGGTTGAACGATATCGTTTGAAAATGACTTCAATTCCAATGGTCTTTTCTCCGACCATTGTGATTGAGCACAATTGAGCATAATTTCTCTTGCAAGCGACATATTAATAATGGTACAACCACTACCGGAGTCGAGAAGTAAATCACAGTTTGTGTTTCCGATTGTTAATGACAAATTTTTCAGTGCTAAATTTGGTGAACTCAAATTTTCAACTGTTCCAACGTAATTATCATCCGAATAATCATAATCTGAGTTGATTTGCTCATTATAATTGATATAATTGACGTTCTGACTTTACTGACTAGAGTTTTGATTAGATGTTTCAGCCGTTTCTACAGTGTTAATGCGGTTGGTTTGTTGAGTGTTTCTTGTATTATTAAGTCTTCGACGACATACCTTAGCGAAATGGTTTTGCAAACCACAGTGGTTACATTTCTTACCCATTGCTGGGCAAACCTGACGATGTGTATAGGTGTCCAGATTTGACCACAACCACGACATTGTCCAACGGATGCACGGTTGGTGACTGCTCTGCTTGATTGAGTTCCACGTACACCCGCGCCGCAAAATCGATTGAATTGCTGTATTGCGTTCACCGTACTACCAGTTGCTCCGTTATTAGATGAAATTCTTTGCTGATTCTGATTACCCATTTCCATGTTGACTGCAATGCTGAGTGCCCTCTCTGGTTCAACTGTATCCCGTAGAAGCTCTCGCTGAATGTCATCATCCAACATGTTAGTGATGAAAATGTCCCTGATGATGGCTTCTTCACGGTTTTCAAAGTCGCAATTTTCAGCCAATTCTTTCAAGATGCTGTAGAATTGCTCTACAGTTTCGCCCTTCTTTTGCTTCCGAGAGAAGAACACATATCTATCAAATGTGATGTTTCTTGGGCGGATAAAGGCAATCTCCATCATTTCCAAGAGTTTGAGGGTAGTCTAATCGTAAATATTGTCGTGCGGGAATTTTTGTGTTAGTAATCGTCTTCCTTCAGTACCGATTCTTAGGTACAGTAGAGATACGCATTTTTGATCACACAAATTCCATGGACGCTCCCCGCATAGTATTCCCGCTTCTGTTACCTTTTGACATTTTAGTTCCCATTGCAACTTCAACTGGTTGTCTCTTATTCTACGCTCTCTCTCTGCTTCCTCGGTTGTGTCTTCAATCGGCATCTCGTTCTTCGGTTCCGCTGGCAGACGAACTGTCGATGGTTTGGGTTGTAGCAATGTGTATATAGTGATATTCTCGCGAGCGAGAATCGCTAGTTTTAATTGAATTCTCCATTTCTCCCATCTGATTGGTGGGTCTGAAGTTGGTCGTTCCCAAAATGGCTCTATCGACAACGGTGTTTTTCTCGATTCTCGAGCTGACTGCGCCATGTCGTACAGATTTACAATCTGTATGAATGAGTTGTTTCGTGGTACCAATTAGCTTTCTCTACAGCGGCCAATTTAAGGGTGAATTGGCGGAGCGGTTTAATGCTTTTATTTGTTGCTTTAGAATTAACTATTTGAGTTACAGAATTTAGGTCGAATTGGCGGAGCGAAACCGCGTTCAATTATTTATAGAGTATTTCGCTTAGCGAAAGATACTAAAATTTTGATGCGTCTGAATTTAGACTTTGGCGAATCAGATTCTAGTTAAAAGAGAGAGTCAACTATTTTGAATTACGAAATTGAGAAGAATGAATGTAGAGAAAATTAACAAAACTGCATATTAATTTGTTCATAAGGTAACATTACTAAATGCGGCAACTTACAATCACGAGACAAGGTGAACAGACAAAAGATCATGCATAGGATGTAAAAAAATTTATAAGTATGAAATCATAAGATTTGATCTTCAAAATTAAACTAAATGAATGAACAAAATTAAAGGTAGATGAAATGAACTAAATTGATTTAAACAGAAAATGAACCAAATTGGCTACACCAAATAATAATCTCAAACTAAAAATGTACTATTGTACCACAAGCCTAAAACTACAATATACATGCTATGTAGGACGCAGGTAGAACCAAACTCGCCGAGCAGAATGCCATGAGATTTAAAGCCGAATAGTTCCCGTGCTCTGATTGCTTGATCTTAAAGCCATAACTTTAAAGTACTTACAAAATAGCGTAACGAAAGTCTAACTGTGGTGGCAACCTCCTATCCACTGCCTCTGTCAGGGGTGGTGGGTTGCAGCCACGGAGAGGCCGGGTAGAGCGCAACCCGGCCGCACACCATTGATAATCAAGCGACAACTAGTTAATTCGCCATTTCTTACATTTTGTTTTACTTTAATTGAAACCGATCAGATTATTTGGCCAATCGAAGTAAAGCATTAAGCTCTGATTCTTATTTGTTCTCATTCGGCTTTGCGCTCGTTCGGCTCTAAATCCTATCCCATGTCATTTTAAGGGGAAAATGATGCTATTTTCCATGGCTAGGACAATATGGTGCTACGACAATAGATCAAAAGACAACAGATCGAAAGCGAAAATTGGGACAATAGATCGAAAATAAATCTTTATTCTTATTGGTTGAAATTAGGCATTACTTGCGAGCTGCAATATAATTACCGCACTATGGCCATACCTCGCGAACCATGGCCATGCCTTAGCGGCCCGTAGGACTTTATATGAATCTATCACAACCGAACAAAATATCACAAATTAAATTTTTCAAGTTGCATATTGGCATTCAGATTTCAGCGCTCATTTATTATACAACATATAACATATTCCCCTGTGATATTTTGTTCGATTGTGATAGATTCATATAAAGTCGTACGGGCCTCTAGGGCATGGCCATGGCTCGCGAGGCATGGCCATGATGAAAATGTCCCCGATGATGGCTTCTTCACGGTTTTCAAAGTCGCAATTTTCAGCCAATTCTTTCAAGATGCTGTAGAATTGCTCTACAGTTTCGCCCTTCTTTTGCTTCCGAGAGAAGAACACATATCTATCAAATGTGATGTTTCTTGGGCGGATAAAGGCAATCTCCATCATTTCCCAGAGTTTGAGGGTAGTCAAATCGTAAATATTGTCGTGCGGGAATTTTTGTGTTAGTAATCGTCTTCCTTCAGTACCGATTCTTAGGTACAGTAGAGATACGCATTTTTGATCACACAAATTCCATGGACGCTCCCCACATAGTATCCCCGCTTCTGTTATCTTTTGACATTTTAGTTCCCATTGCAACTTCAACTGGTTGTTTCTTATTCTACGCTCTCTCTCTCTCTGCTTCCTCGGTTGTGTCTTCAATCGGCATCTCGTACTTCGGTTCCGCTGGCAGACGAACTGTCGATGGTTTGGTTTGTAGCAATGTGTCTATAGTGATATTCTCGCGAGCGAGAATCGCTAGTTTTAATTGAATTCTCCATTTCTCCCATCTGATTGGTGGGTCTGAATTTGGTCCTTTCCAAAATGGCTCTATCGACAATGGTGTTTTTCTCGATTCTCGAGCTGACTGCGCCATGTCGTACAGATTTACAATCTGTATGAATGAGTTGTTTCGTGGTACCAATTAGCTTTCTCTACAGCGGCCAATTTAAGGGTGAATTGGCTGAGCGGTTTAATGCTTTTATTTGTTGCTTTAGAATTAACTATTTGAGTTATAGAATTTAGGTCTAATTGGCGGAGCGAAATCGCGTTCAATTATTTGTAGAGTATTTCGCTTAGCGAAAGATACTAAAATTTTGATGCGTCTGAATTTAGACTTTGGCGGATCAGATTCTAGTTAAAAGAGAGAGTCAACTATTTTGAATTACGAAATTGAGAAGAATGAAATTAGACAAAATTAACAAAACTGCTTAACAATTTGTTCATAAGGTAACATTACAAAATGCGGCATCTTACAATCACGAGACAAGGTGAACAGACAAAAGATCATGCATAGGATGTAAACAAATTTACAAGTATGAAATCATAAGATTTGATCTTCAAAATTAAACTAAATGAATGAACAAAATTAAAGGTAGATGAAATGAACTAAATTAATTTAAACAGAAAATGAACCAAATTGGCTACACCAAATAATAATCTCAAACTAAAAGTGTACTCTTGTACCACAAGCCTAAAACTACAATATACATGCTATGTAGGACGCCGGTAGAACCAAACTCGCCGAGCAGAATGCCATGAAATTTAAAGCCGAATAGTTCCCGTGCTCTGATTGCTTGATCTTAAAGCCATAACTTTAAAGTACTTACAAAATAGCGTAACGAAAGTCTAACTGTGGTGGCAACCTCCTACCCCCTGCCTCTGTCAGGGGTGGTGGGTTGCAGCCACGGAGAGGCCGGGTAGAGCGCAACCCGGCCGCACACCATTGATAATCAAGCGACAATAGTTAATTCGCCATTTCTTACATTTTGTTTTACTTTAATTGAAACCGATCAGACTATTTGGCCAATCGAATTAAAGCATTCAGCTCTGATTCTTATTTGTTCTCATTCGGCTTTGCGCTCGTTCGGCTCTAAATCCTATCCCATGTCATTTTAAGGGGAAAATGATGCTATTTTTCATGGCTAGGACAATATGGTGCTACGACAATAGATCGAAAGACAACAGATCGAAAGCGAAAATTGGGACAATAGATCGAAAATAAATCTTTATTCTTATTGGTTGAAATTAGGCATTACTTGCGAGCTGCAATATAATTACCGCACTATGGCCATACCTCGCGAACCATGGCCATGCCTTAGCGGCCCGTAGGACTTATGAATCTATCACAACCGAACAAAATATCACAAATTAAATTTTTCAAGTTGCGTATTGGCATTCAGATTTGAGCGCTCATTTATTATACAACATATAACATATTCCCCTGTGATATTTTGTTCGATTGTGGTAGATTCATATAAAGTCGTACGGGCCTCTAGGGCATGGCCATGGCTCGCGAGGCATGGCCATAGTGTGGTAATAATATTGCAGCTCGCAAATAATGCTTAATTTCAACCAATAAAAATAAAGATTAGTTTTTTTCCATTAATCTATTGTCCCAATTTTTCTGTTTTCGATCTGTTGTCCTATCGATCTATTTTTTGGTCACCCGACAATAGATCGAAGGACAATAGATCGAAGGACAATAGATCGAAAGACAATAGATTGGAAATTTGGACAATAAATCCAAACGAATTTGAATTTATTAACCAATCAGATTTAAGGAAAACTGCTTTGCAAATAATGTATGCAGAAATAATGTATGAAAAATATTGTAAGAAATTTTGCTTAATCGAAGTTTTTGGCTGCAGAATTGGGCTGAATTGGGCTGGTATTGAGCAGGGCAAAAACTTAATATTTGGGGGCTGGGGTAATAGAAAAGATTCAACAGTTCTATAGAATAGTTTTCATTTCCGACCCAATTAGTTTCTGCGAAAAAAAGGCCACGAAAATATGGGTTCTTCAGTCTTCAAATCTTGAATGCAGGTCACAAATCTTTTCATTTGTAATTTTGGGGATTCACCACGATCTTTCTGCAGCATATCTAGTCAGGAAGGAAGTTGCCGATGACGCAATTGACATATAACATTCCAAATATTTGGTTTTGTTGCTTCAATTTCTCGTCTCCAGGACGAGTTCCACCCCCCCCCACGTACCTCATAGATATTTGTTGTTGTGAGTAATGTTTCCGGTCTGTCAATTAAGACCAGGAAACCAATTATCTCAGCCATAATCAAAAATATTTTTTATAAAACTGTAAAAATTTTGCAAAAATCAATACAAGCTGGCGATGAAATGCACAATGTGGCCGCACTAATAAATTGATCCGGTGGTCGAGAACGGGTAAATCAAAAAGTCTGTTGGCGTTTAAATTTAAAATTTCTTGAGTTCGATATGTTGATGTAACATCAAAATCTGGAAACTTTTGATAAATGCATCGACAGTAATGAAACCAAAATCCCATGGTTGGCGATAGCGGAAGAAACTTTTTTTCAAACTGGAATCACTCCATCCTCAAAACCTGTTAGTATACATTCCGGCATTAATGGAAAAAAACCAGTCCGCGCATTTTGAGTTTTAAAAAAGTTGATATAAATAGCTTCGATTGCTTACTCTGTAAAATCTTTTCAAAGCTTTCATTAGGATCCTGTCCACTAAGTTTTTGTTTTTTTTACCCAAAATTGAAGCTCAGCTATATCTTTCTGCTGCACAATGATTATGTTTTGGTGGTTCCTTTTCAAGGCCTCCTTTTGATAAATTTTATGAAAGTAGATTTGTAATCATTTTTGCAGCACCTATAATACTCAACTGAATTCGTAACTAGCAAGCTGTCACTTCGATATTGCACGAATTCAATTGCACGAATTTTCATTATAAACAAATTTTTTGTCTAGTCAAAGTATAAGAGCAATTAAATTCAGGTGCCATTTTGAGGTGACGTCTCAACAAATATGCATGCCAAAATATAGGATTTTCAACGAACCTGATTGGTCGACATGTGGAAAACTGAAATTTGTGAGGCTGAACAAACTAAATTAGACATAGCCCCGTTCTATATTCTACGTTTTACGCTTTTGGACAAGCCTCGCGGAACATGGCCATGGCCTGCGGGACTGGTTTTGAATTTCTCACAACCATTTGTGAGCCCCCCACCCCCCGAAAAAAAAACATTTTTTTCTCTTTCGGCGTAACACGGTTTTTGATCACAAAGAGGATAGTTTCATTTATTTTAAAACTCGAAAGATCAGTCAATCAGAAAATATTATTTACATTTTTCAATTCTGATTGGTCAGCAATAAAATATTTATACTTTGATACTTCTGCCATTTTCATTTGCGCTGTTAATCTTCTGTGTTAGTTATTTAATGCAGCCCTCAATTTCTCTTGCAAAAAAATGCGCCTTAAATTTAGTCAATTTTTAGCCGATCAGTCTTGCAAAAAATTTCTGCTTTTCTCTCAACTTTACAGTTTTTGATCTGTTTTCCTTGGTGACTTCAAAAAGAGCCAAAATCAAAAAGAGCCGACGTAAAAAAGCCAAAAACTGCACCTAGATCCCATTAAAAATTAAAATTTTTCCTTTATTCAAGAACAGCTTTTGATTCAACATGAAAAGGAAAAAACAACATGAAGAAGTTACTAGCATAACGACTCTTTAAGTCTTTGAGTAAAAGAGGGCTCCCAATACAATACAAAATCGAATTGTAGGAGAAAAACGATTCTTTTATGTTCCCAGTGTCTTAATGCACCCAATTAAAAGTTGTGTTGTTATAAAGCGCAGCTGTCAGATTGCCCGAACAGGTTCTAAATAGACTTCGTGCATTAAAATACAGATAGAGATACAGGGGAAAAAATGAAAAGTTGTTCGCGCCTCGCAGATACTATATAAATAAGTTTTCTTATAAAATTAAAATTGAAGTGCAAAATTTTTTTTTTGCTGAGGAGGTAAGTAACGCATAATCAAGATCAAGCTACGACAGGTGTGCCAATTTAATTCAGCGGGGTGTATCCTTGAAACCTTTTTCCAGAGAGGTTCGAACCCGTGATCTCGCAATTAACCGCCAGTCAACTTACAAACTTGCGTACCAAAAATTTCAGCTTTGACATCAATGAAAGCAGCAAAAATAACAAATACTTATTCTTCGAGAAGTCAGTTGAAAATGACAAAGGGAATTAAGTTGATTGGAGAAAATTTATCTCCACGTACTAATAGCGAAACCCAATTTATGCAATCAGAAAAAGTATCATCGAAGACACATCATGGTGACGTTGAAGAAATAGTCAAAACCTCGAAGATGGGCAAAAAACTGAAAAAATAACCGTAATAATAGTTGCTTCTATAAAAACGGTTTTGATTTTTCAAATAACCACAACCCACACAGAAGCCCTCAATTACTGGATAAGAAAACAGAGGGCTCAAAACAGTTAGCAACCGAAGAGAATTGAAAAAAAAACGGAATTGGAATTTTGGAGGCTAAAATGCAACCAAAAATCAGAAAAGAATGTATAAGATAGAACATGAATTCAACCTCTTTCTTTAACTAAAAAAGCAACAAGATAAAGGAGACAGATTAAAATTCAATAATGATCTGACTAAAGAACCAAGATCCAAGAAAAACTGTTGAAACAGTCAATCAATTAGTAGTAAAATGTGATCAAATTCTTGAAACTGAATTTTAGTCAACAAAATCATTAGAGAAACGATTGAAAAATTCAATAAGCAGCCCTCTTTCAATAATAATAATACGAAATAAAATCGAATTTTCAAAACAATGTAGTCTTTGCCAAAACTTTTGAAAAACTATTGATGGAACTACAAAAAAACTTTCAAATGAACCTAAAACATTCAACGCGAAACAAATATTATGATTACCAAACAAAATAAACTGTAAACTAACAAATGAAACCAAAAATGAACCAAAATTGCCGGATTCAATTTTTTAAATGTTTTTTTTTTAAACAAACCCTCATTTTAGAATGCGCAGAATTAATTGAAAATGGTTTGTTATCAAAAACAAGGATTTAAAAAAGATAAACACAAACAAAAATTGATAAACCCGAAATTTAATTTAAAAAATATTGAGCCCAATTTAACTTTTCGATACGCATTTTTGAGACCTCAAAAGCACTGTAATTTCTGGGAAGACCCAATTACAAACATGAAAAATGAGACAAACGGCTTAAAACGGTATTGTTTCAAGACTAAGAATAGTTCACATCGCAGATATACTCACTTTCTCCCTTAGGGTAAAAAAAACTATTGCAAAAATTAGACCTTCGGGTCAAATAGCCGGAAGAATTCCCGAAGCGACTCGAAATAGCACAATGACACCCCTAATTGTCAAAAAGAACCTCCTACTTAATTGAACTAACGGTTTTGAACAAATACAGTGAAAGTTAACAATGAAAATTATCGCACACATTTTTTAAAAAGAATTCCTGAACAACGTTATCCAGACAATAACACATTTCAAAAATATTTTTGAGAGAAAATCGTGATCACTTCTTCTAAAGCATTTACTTAGCCTAACACCTAGCAGAAACGTATTACACATTTGAAAAAGAAAGCCACAATGGAATTCAGCGGCTGTAGCCTCGATAAATTTTTCTGTATGGATGCAAAAACATCAGCCGACAGTAGGATTCGTCCACCGAACTCTTGAGTCTTGAACGGAGGTATAAACTACTGGGCTTTCAGGGTCTTGCCAACTAGTCTATAACAATCGTTTTCGTCTGAACAACAAACTTTATTCCGGAGTAAGTGCAATTGTAACCACTCAAAAATCAAGAAGTGCGTGAAAGAGTCACTTGCGAAGTCAAAGATTATTCTAGAAGAAAAGCGCAAAACGGTCAGGCAAAAAATCAAACAAAACCAACTGCCGTCGGGCAAATTGCTCTCAAACGACCGGCGAGTGGTTGGCTTTGTCAGTAGCTAGCCACACTTCAGTGAGGCTAGCTTTAGCTCGATTCGACTCTAAAACTTTCTAGCCTTGTTAGTAAATAAATCAAATAAAAAACTGATTTTAAAAAATTGCAAAGTATTGCAAAACTTAAAAGCTTCGAGATTTCGCAGTGAAAATGTTCAAAACTATTTTTTCTCTGGAGTTATGTCAAGTAACCAATCTGCAATACTTGAAAAGCTTCGTTGGCCAGTAATGATCGTTAAACTCAGAAAAGGTCAATAATAATCAAAAATTTTGAAAATAATCGCAAATCAAAAAATCGCTAAAAATCAAGATATTAAAATCTTCAAAACCACATCACTCTCCCAAGAAACTATCCATAAGCCCTATTCCAAGCTTTAAAAAGTTTCAATCGCCCATAAAGATCCATAAATTTGGAACATAACAATAAATTTCCGAAAATTTGAAAAACTAAATTTTATCGAAAAAGGGCTAAAACTGGAGTCTTTGATGATCATTCCATTAACTATAGAAACTATGCAACAGCTGATCACCAAGCCTTGGAGGAGGTCTCTAGGACCCCGGTGCCCGAAAAAATCATAAAAATCTAAGATTTACAAAAACTTGAAAAAATTGCAATGTTTTTGAAAAAATTGCTGTTATTAAAATCTTGATAAACATTCCATTACATCTAGAAGCTATGCAATAACCTATAATCAAACCCCAGAGGAGGTTATGTGGCTCTCGAGGCTGGAGAAACCTAAAAACTGACTAAAATTTTCAAAAAAGTTAAAAGCTTGTCATTAAAAATTGAAAGCAACTACATAGCTTATAAAATGTTTTCAGTATTTTATTATCAAACCCTTAAGGAGATTTTTCTGGCCCCTACGTCCGGGAAGACGCGAATAATGAACAAAAAAATGTTGAAATTGAAAAAATTTGAACGTTTTGTCAAAATCAATTTGCAAGTTTTTTTTTTTTTTTTTTTGGGGGGGGGGGGGGGGGTTGGGTCAACACCGTGGTGGTGGGAGGGGTTAACAGTGGAGGTGTCTTCAACCTCTATGAAACGCCCTTCACACCATAAGTTTAAGTCTCCAAATCAGTTTGAGCTGAAAGAGCTGAAAGGCTCTAAGCGCACTTAATGCCCACTGGGCGCTGCCTTTTTATCCTATTTTTGAGTACGAAAAGTCAAAAGCGTCCGACAAAAAAATGGTCATGCGAAAAATCGCATGAGAAAAGACCGACAGGACTAATATAATTATTACAAACTTCGTTTGAGAGCAATTAAAAAAGACACATACGTTTACAATAATTGCTTCTCATTCGAGAGCAATGAAAGAAAGATATTTGTTTTATTCATCTGTGCAAAAACCCTGTCTAGTTTTCAGCATAAGCCAAAAAATGCTTTCTAAAATAAAGATTGAACGAGATTAACGAGACACAAAATCAAAACATATGCAAAAAAAAACAGAAAATCTGCAAAAATTTTCCTTGAAAATACTCAATAATCTCAATCAATTATCTCAAAAAAACAACTGAAAAATACTATCAATTAAATCTAAAGTAAGCTTCAACAACAAATTTGAAACACAGATTTCGCCAAACTATAAAATTTAAGAAAATAAAACAGCAAAAATGAATTGTGCAACATGCTAAAAAAGGCTAAAAATCTGCTTCATATGGTCACAAATGCATCCCAACTCCTTAATACTAGTTTAGATAAACGGTACAAACATTTTTAATTGGAAAAAATGGATTTAAATGAAATTTTGACTTAAATACTTTGTTTTCATGTAAATACTCGAAAAATTTCGATAAAAAACGATCCACCAACACTCGTCTTCGAGTCGTTTAAACCCAAGAACACCACAATAAAGCTAAGCTCAACATATTTTCGCAGTTGAAATACGAAAAAATTTCCAGCTCAACGAGGTCGGCTATCGACAAATTGTGAAGTTAGGTAAGTAATTATGAAAGTTGTCTCCGGGAAACAGGAACACTCTAAAGAGTGTTTATTATGCTGAGCAATTGACAGCTTCCAAATCTTCAATGAACATCCAAGACAACAGTTGAAAGCTCGCAACACAATTCCCACTATATTTATTTGTCCTTTTCCAAAACATGAGAACAAGAAATCAAATTTTAAAACAACTGGTCGTATAAGAAGGACAAAAATTAATAAAAAGGACAGTTATTACAGTTTCAAAGCAGTCAATTTTAGAATTTCAACTCAAAAATGTTTCAGAAAAAAATATCTCTTGGTTCTGCTCATGTCATTTGACTACACGCTGCTTCAAGTGAGCGAAGTGGAATCGAGAAGTGATCCTGATAGGTACTCAGCGTTCTCCTATTTCTTCCACCCGAAATTCTCCGGATCCTCCAGAATGTCCATTACTGTGGCGTTCTGTCACTCTGCTATTGTCTTCGTACTCTAGTTGCTCTTCTTTGATTTGAATATTGCCGTTGTCTAGCCTCTTCGAGCCTTCTTTAGAGTCCTTACCCTAAATGAACGTCATTTGGCAAACAGAAATTATTCAAGTACACAATATTTTCGGAGGGCACTGCCAAAATTTTAAAAGATTTTATGATATAGCTTATAACTAAAACAGCACACTCGGGTAGGTGTGAAGGTGCAAATAATTTGCTCTATGTAATCTTCAAGCGTGCGACACGAAGGTCACTCACTTCACTTTACATGAAAACAATGAGAGCAACTTTAGTTATCAAAAAAATATAATTTATATTAACTTAAATTTCAAAAAAATATCATAAGTTCCTCGCAAAAAATCACAAAAATTCAGCAATTAAAGAAAACTTTTTTGAAAAGATTCCGGCTCCTGAGCTTATTATTAACCTAGCCGGCAGATTGCCGGAAAATAGCCGCCGTTGACGCCCATCGGTATTGAAACAGAAAAAAAAAGAGATCAAATTAACAAAATTTTATCCTTAAGTTTCAAAAAATGAGCAGTTTCAGTTAGATTCTAAACCTATACTTACTTCAGCTTCTAAACTGAAGTGTAATAAGCTTAATACTAATATCAGCTAGCAATCGCTCTAATGAACATTGATAACCTAATGCACTATGACTTAATAACCGCGCTTTATCGGTCTATCCCGTTTCTTTTGATTTTGCTCTTTTGACATTGACCGTATTCAATACATAGCGTAATTCAATGCGTGAAAGAATTTAGAACTCATTCAGTTGAAACAGTGAGTGGGCAAGGGAAAGGAGAGCGCCTAAATAATAGCCGTTTGAGAGGCGAAAAGTCAAATAGGTCAGGCGAAACATCGGTTAAGCGAAAAATCGCATAAAAAGACCAACAGGATTAAAAACATACCCGGCAGATTGCCGGAAAATAGCCGCCGTTGATTCCAATAAGCATGATTGGGATTGAAATAACAGAAGATATTGAAAAAAAAAGATTTTTGTACAAAAACATTTTTTTAAGTCCGATTTATTTTGATGGCATTTCGTAGTTGAACATACTTCTGTTTCGTAGAGAGAGGCTACAGGGGCTACTATCAATAACAATAAGCATTAGAGAGAGGTAACTAATACTTACAGGAACGACGTTCAAATAGCGGGCATCTAAAATTGGGCTTTATGGGTTTATCCCGTTTCTATTTCTGACTTCAATTTTTTATACTGACTCTGTTCATTTTGAATTGCTTTGCTGAGCAACTGATGTTCAAAATCACTTTTAGCAGAATGAGAGAAGAGAGAAACTAGCCTAGAGAAGTCAAAAAGATTTCACGCAAAATGTTGAAAAGGCGGCAAAATGAGGTAAAGCGAAACATTTTTTTATTCGACGAAGTAAAAAAAAAAAATAGGAGCGCTATAATAGCCGGCTGAGAAGATGAGGGCGGCTATTAAAAAACCAACAGGGCTAATATAATTGCAACAACTTCATTTGAGAGCAAATTGTTACTTCTAAATTTCTCTAATTTTTTTTTAAAATTTATCATTTTCACCTATGCATTCAGATACTTGCAAAATCTGTTGGCAACAATTAACAGAAACAAAAAGATTTGTAACGTCCACCAAGGCCGTGATTTAAGAATCTAGCTCGTTAAAAAAAATTTTAGAAGCAGCACTCTCATTTTAATTCAAAACAGGTACGGAAAGATGGCACGCCACAAAATCACTTGCTATTTTGCTTCACAGCTTTCAGGACTATCCTTCCGATTACCAAATATAACCGACGAACGTTGTACGAACCTCTCATAAACAGCAGGCGAAGGTTTCGCTTTGGTAGACACCACCTTCAGCTTAGCGAACCTATCTCAAACGGATAGAGGGAGGTATCCAAACCCGCATAAATTGCCCTTCACACTTTGAGTTGACGCCTACACAAAAGATTTCGAGGGAGGGACGAAGGGGAAGAATAAAGGACTAGGAGACTAATCAGACTGGGAGAAATGCTCAGCAACCTCACTGGAGTGGAGAGAAAGGGACTGAGAGGCAATTTTCACAAACATACCCGGCAGATTGCCGGAAAATAGTCGCCGTTGATTCCAATAAGCATGATTGGGATTGAAATAACAAAAGATATTGAAAAAAAATATATTTTTGTACAAAAACATTTTGTTAAGTCTGATTTATTTTGATGGCATTTCGTAGTTGAACATACTTCTGTTTCTCAGAGAGAGGCTACAGGGGCTACTATCAATAACAATAAGCATTAGAGATGGTAAATAAGACTTATAGGAACGACGTTCAAATAGCGGGCATCTAAAATTGGGCTTTATGGGTTTATCCCGTTTCTATTTCTGACAACCAATTTTGTACTATCTCTGTTCATTTTGAATTGCTTTGCTGAGCAACTGATGTTCAAAATCACTTTTAGCAGAATGAGAGAAGAGAGAAACTAGCCTAGAGAAGTCAAAAAGATTTCACGCAAAATGTTGAAAACGCGGCAAAATGAGGTAAAGCGAAACATTTTTTTATTCGACGAAGTAAAAAATAGGAGCGCTATAATAGCCGGCTGAGAAGATGAGGGCGGCTATTAAAAACTCTTTTACACCATTATATATATGTTTCTCATTAGTTTCCATGAATGGGAGAGCTTGAAAAAGAAGACGCCCAAAGAACACTGCATAGTACTTAACCTCCTCGGGCTTTACGAGTTTATCCCGCTTGAAGTCGTAGCCAGAAGACGAAGAATCAAAAGCATCATTTGAGAACCTACAATTTTATTCCAACACTATTTCCTCGCTACACAAGCAGAACTATTTGATCAAACAAAACTGTTCACAAATTCAATCTTGAAAAGAATTCAAATTCTTTGCGTTGTGAAACAGCTACAAAAAAATCAGAAAACAGCCCAAAAGGTTGTATAAAAATTGCTCAAAATCCTAATCTTGGAGCTACCTAGGGCCTAGCAAGCAACACTAACAACATAGACGGCAGATTACAGGAACAGCTGCTAAAGAAATATCCTAAAGGGCCGTATAATAGAGATAGCAACAGCTACAGATATAAGTTGAAAAAGTTATCGAAGCCAATCAAAAAGCTATGCTCAAAACATTTAGCGATATATTAATAAAAATTGTTAAAATTAATTCCGCAGAAGCATTTTCAGTAGTGACCTTTATTGCAAATATCAGTTCCTTTGACCTTAAACTAACTCAAATTAAGCTTAAGTTTTTAAGTGCAGAAGTCATTTTATTGAGTGAGGTAAGTCACACATGATCAAGATCTTATCACGCAAATAACCTATTATCTTTGGCTAAATAGAGTATTAAATAATGTCACGCCGTTACTGAGATGAAGAAGTCATTCAGAAAATGTGACTTTTTCAGCTTTGCTCTGTGAACAAATGTAAAACGAAAAAGAGCGCCAGACGATGAAACATACCCGGCAGATTGCCGGAAAATAGCCGCCGTTGATTCCAATAGGCATGATTGGGATTGAACGAATAGAATATATTGAAAAAAAAAAGATTTTTGTACAAAAATATTTTTTAAGTTCGATTTATTTTGATGGCATTTCGTAGTTGAACATACTTCTGTTTCTTAGAGAGAGGCTACAGGGGCTACTATCAACACCAATAAGCATTAGAGGTGGTAACTAAGACTTATAGGAACGACGTTCAAATAGCGGGCATCTAAAATTGGGCTTTATGGGTTTATCCCGTTTCTATTTCTGACTTCAATTTTTTATACCGACTCTGTTCATTTTGAATTGCTTTGCTGAGCAACTGATGTTCAAATTCACTTTAAGCAGAATGAGAGAAGAGAGAAACTAGCCTAGAGAAGTCAAAAAGATTTCACGCAAAATGTCGAAAAAGCGGCAAAATGGTAAAGCGAAAAAAAGTTTGACGAAGTAAAAAAAAAAAAAAAAAATACGAGCGCAATAATAGCCGGCTGAGAAGATGAGGGCGGCTATTAAACAAAAAACCAAGAGCTCCGTAATATAGCTCCGCTCAGCTTACAGTCCGCAGCTATAAAATGACTCGAAAACAGAACTTTAGATTTGACGCTAACAAAGTTCTCAAGTATTCCTTACAAATATACGTATATGATAATGAGTTGATGAAGTACAATACTCTTTAACATCTGGGCAAATGATTTTGCATGAAGGGAAAATAATTTTGCACGAGGTTACGGTGAAAGAATGAGAACATGACAAAGAAAGTTTTCTTACTTCATTCTTGATTGGCGATCGGCATAAATTGAAATTCTTTAAATAGACGTTACTTTGACAAACCTTGACCGTTTTAATTGTATAAATTCAATTGTCATAAACATTTGAGTATTTTAAAGCGTCAAGTGGATTTTCAGATGGTATTCGCCAACTTCAGCTTTCGCCATATATTTCATTTCCATTTACAGTAATATCGCAGCTGTTTTTTGCAGTATGCCATTCATCAGTCTTGTGACTTATTGATGAAAAGTCGAGACATCTGCTTTTACAGCTCTTCAACTGCAATTGATCATGTGGGGTATCGTTTCGCTCATTAGCACAAGTATCTTGCCTAACTTTGTGCTTTATGATCGTCTCAAAGACATTCTTTGGGCCAACAACACTCGAAGGCAAAGATTAATTACATTGAATTTGAAAACAAATGGAAACATACCCGGCAGATTGCCGGAAAATAGCCGCCATTGATTCCAATAAGCATGATTGGGATTGAAATCACAAAAGATATTGAAAAAAAAAGATTTTTGTACAAAAACATTTAAGTCCAATTTATTTTGATGGCATTTCGTAGTTGAACATACTTCTGTTTCTTAGAGAGGCTACAGGGGCTACTATCAATAACAATAAGCATTAGAGAGAGGTAACTAATATTTATAGGAACGACGTTCAAATAGCGGGCATCTAAAATTGGGCTTTATGGGTTTATCCCGTTTCTATTTCTGACTTCAATTTTTTATACTGACTCTGTTCATTTTGAATTGCTTTGCTGAGCAACTGATGTTCAAAATCACTTTTAGCAGAATGAGAGAAGAGAGAAACTAGCCTAGAGAAGTCAAAAAGATTTCACGCAAAATGTTGAAAAGGCGGCAAAATGAGGTAAAGCGAAACTTTTTTTTATTCGACGAAGTAAAAAAAAAAATAGGATCGCTATAATAGCCGGCTGAGAAGATGAGGGCGGCTATCAATAATGAAAATCGTTGCTTTTAGATGATAAAGGTTTTTCCTTGCTTTCAGTTATCCTTCAACACAAATGATCGTTTTTTGAAGCAATTTTTAACTTTATTTGCAGAATGTCATTTTGCGAACAGATCAAAAAATAGGTTGCCATCATATGCAGGTAGCAACTGCTCTTAGCCAGCAACCCTTCTTTATTATTTCATCAGCTATAGCTACATTCATTTCATATTACAAACGCTGTGGTAAAAAATCAACTTACGTTAACTCCATCGCCGTGTTCTCGGTTCTTTGACATCTTCCGTGATCTAAAATTCACAAGACAAGCCTCAATTAGTAGTTAATTATGTTTTGCTGAAATACATTAAAACAATACGCGAAAATTAGAGGCTCACTAAAGCTTGAAGTAATGCAGGGAAATTGTTATTACGGACAAAACTTCAACACCGAATCGTAATCACCTAAAACGTACGCACCGGTTCGTAGGCGAATTCAGATTGAAGTCAGATCAATAACATATTAACTTAGGGATCGTTTGAGCCCAGGACGCCTGCTTGGAATAGATTGTTTGGTCAATAATAGTTTTTTTTTGTCAAAAATTGGAATATATTTCTGACTACGCTAAAAATATTCAAAAAACGAGTTGATGAAATTACCGGCGCCGCTTACAAACTACGCAAAAATAGCTGAAAGATTGCCAGAAAATAGCCGCAATAGCTTCGTAGATCTGCAGTCCAAAAAAACAGTTAAAAAGACAGACCAAAAATTACTCTTTCCCTTATAGGATGAGATGTTATATTTTGATTAAGAATCTGTAAAAGTCATTGTCGACTCTATTAGCAACTTTCAAAAAACCAAAGCGACAGAAACTCACTTGACCTATCTAATTAAAGTGCAGAAAGGTCAATTTCAAGGTGAGGAAATATTTTTGAGAGTGAGGTAAGTCACGTGTGACCAAAAACTTATTCAGGCCAATGAACAAAAAATCCCCGCCCACTATGAGTGAAAAATCAATCGAAATTGCATAAAAGAATGAACAAAAAGCAGATTTGAAGGATTGCGACGTCAAAAGATCGAAACAAAAATCTTGACAAGGTAAAAAAAACAAGTGCTGACACACACACAATTCAAAGAATTTTTATTTATTGACACAAAAAATGAGATACAGATTAACTAAAATCAAATGGAAAACCCATTTACCAGCTCATAAAACATTAAAAATCAATGTTAAATGCCGCAGTCAACAACAAACCATTAACGAGAAAGCGAATTTCTGTTCAAAGATCATTTTCTCACTTTAATTCAAAACTAGAAAAAAAAATTCACGTCACCAACCATTCCTTTTTTAGCTTAACTTCTTGCTTCGGCGTGACCAAAATCATCAATTCAATTTAAGCTCAAAATCGTGAAAATTTGTGAACGGCTCTTAAAAGGCAGCGCCCAAAATCAATTCAAATACTTTGAGTTGTAAACACATTGAGAAGGCCAATAATAGCCTCAGCTATCGCTTTGGGGCTTTTAAATTAAAACACGCAAAACGAAAAAACCAAGGGCATCGAAGTTACTCGAACAGTGAAAACGGTCAAGCAAAACATTTAGAATGACACGTCCACTTGACCTTATCTCTATGAATTAAAGTGAAGAAAATTCAATGTTGAGGTGAGGAAGTCAATTTTGAGAGTGATGTAGCTCACGTATAACCAAAAACTTAATCACTCAAAGAACAAAAAAAACTCGCTCCACTAAAACTGAGAAATGACGCCAGACGCGCACTTCAATTGAAGTTGAATGAACGAAGAACAAAAAGCAGATGTGAAGTGGTTGTGATGTCATATGGTGGTAACAAAAATCTCTACAACGAAACAAAAAAACATAGCCGGACGAATTCTGGAAACAACTAAAAGCCGTATACTCTGAACGAACAAGAAAATTTGTCAGAAAAATTTGGAAACACACTTATTTTTGATGTTTTACAATTAAGCATACAAACAAAATCTGTTGTTTCGCATACTTAATGACTAGTTTGGCGTAAGATTCTAACAGAACTCAATGCTCTCCTGCTTAACCAGTTATTCCCGTAACTGAGGACCAAAACTAAAACGGTCAAAAACGATCAGAAAAAAAGTTGGTAAAGCAAAAAACTGCACAAGAAAAACCTGCAGGACTAATATAATTGCTACATACTTCGTGTTAGAGCAATCAGACAAGCAGAAAAAAGAGAAGAGTGAAAGGCGAATTTTCCACTAAATTTTGTAAATCAAACTCTAGTGGACACAATTGTTGGAGGCACGTGCATTCCTTTCGCCTAATCGAGTTCTCATCTGATATAATATTCTCCGCTTTATCGTCGTATCGTGATCAGAGCGCGAGCGTCACAGATCACGCAAACATTGTCGGGCGTAAAGAAATTCATTCAGGGTTTTAATTCAACTAAATCGAAAAAACAAAAACACATTAGAACATAGCTGTCAGATTGTCAGAAAAAAGCAGCCGTAGCTTCGTAGATCTGCAGTCTCAAAAATACAAACATAACCAACTAACGTCGGGCGAATTGCCCTCAAACGACCGGCGAGCGGTTGGTTTTGTCAGTAGCTAGCCAGATTTTATTGAGGCTAGCTTCAGCTTGATTCGACTCAGCAGCTTTTAGTTTTCTAGCCTTAGTAAATCAAGTAAATCAAATAAAAAACTGATATTTTGAAAATTGGCAAAGAATTGCAAAATTTAAAATGAAAGCGGCCAGATTTCTCAGTGAAAATGTTCAAAACTATTTTGTCTCTGTAGTTATGTCAAGTAACAGTAACCCATCTGCAAGACTTGAAAAGCTTCGTTGGCCAGTAATGATAGTTAAACTCAATAGTACAAAAATAATCAAATATTTTGAAAACAATAGCAAATTTTAACAAAATCTTTTTGAAAATCAAGATATTAATCTCTTCAAAACCATTTAGTTGTCTCAAGAGACTATCTAGTATTCCCATTTTATGCTTTAAGTAATCGCATTGGCTCAAAGATGCATAAACTTTGAACATAATAATTTTCAAAAAATTTGAAAATTAAATTTTATCAAAAAATTGATAAAGCTGGAAATATTGATAACCATTCCATTAACTCTATAAACAATTTGAAAATTTATTGTCAAATCTTTGAGGAGGTCCCTTAGGGGAAAAAGATAAAAAGCTCATAAAGATTTTTAAAATCTTGAAAAAACTGCAAATATTTTCAAAATTGCTGATACTAAAATCTTGAAAACATTCTATTACATCTAGAAAATATGCAGTACCCTTGGCTGATGGGGAGGGAGGGATGGGGGCGGTGGGCAACAGTGGGGTGGGGGGTAATTGGGTTGTCAACAGCGGGGGCGCCGTCAACGTCTAAGAACCGCCCTTCACAACATAAGTATAAGTCTCCAAAACAGTTTCAGCTGGAACAGAGCTGAAAAGCTCTAAGAGCATTTAAAACCCGCTGGGCGCTACCTGTTTATCCCGTTTTTGAGGACTGAAAGTCAAAACCGTCAGACGAAAAATCGGTCAAGCGAAAAATGTCAAAAAAAGACCGACAGGACTAATATAATTGCTACCAACTTCGTTTTAGAGCAATTAATAAGCTGAGCAAAAAAACTTTTTATTAAACGCTGAGATATATTTTGATGAAAAAATTGTATAAATTATTGCTGCTTCAATTAACTGCCCTTAAGTGATCTTCAATTGGAGTGGTACACATTCAATTGACCTCTTGAATTAGAGAAAAAAAGAGTCAATTTCAGAGTGGGGCAGTCATCTTGAGAAAAATTAGGTCACAGGTGACCAAAAATTCATTCACGCCAAAGAACAAAAAACTATCCACTAAGAGTGAAAAATCAGTTGAAGTTTTCTGATAGAATGAACAAACATTGTGACGTCATAAGGATCAACAAAAATCTTTAGAAACAAAAAAAACAAGTACTGACACAATTCACTGAATTTTCATTGACGAAACAGAGAAAAAATAGACATAGAATAGGCTGAAATGGATTGAAAAACCCATTTACAAATTTAAAAAAATTGAAAAGGTAAAAGTCAAGGTCAAAAGGCCGCATGTGAACAAAATAGCGAGGAAGCCCGTTTTTGTTCAAACATCATTCTCTCAATCTAATTTAAAATTAGAGCGAAAAATTTCACGCAGCCAACCACTTCTTTACTGCTCCACTTCTTGTTTCAAATCATCAATTCAATTTAACCTCAAAATTTATCATGAAAATATGTGGACACTCCTAAAAAAAGGGAGCGCCCAAAATCAATTCAAAAACTTTAAGTTGTGAAAACAAAGAGAAGGCCAATAATAGCCTCAGCTATCGCTTTGCGGCTATTAAACTTAGGGCATAGAAAAAGTTAGGGTCCAGAAGTCACTCGAACAGTAAAAACCGTCAAGCAAAAACAAGCGATCGACACGTTTAACAAAAACCGACTAACGGCGGGCGAATTGCTCCCAAACGACCGTCAATCGAAGGGCTTGGGTAGCAGTCAGATGAGGCTTAGTGATGCTAGCACTAGGGGTGAGCCTATGGGTTCACATTCTCAGAGACTATTAGAGCGTAAGTCTCTAAGAGAACTTAAGAGCTCTCCGGGGGTCACCTGTTTATACCCGTTTTCGAGGGCGAAAAGTCGAAAGGCTCAGATGAAAAATCGGTCATGCAAAAAATCGCGTAAAAAATCCACAGGACTCATTTAATTAATACAAACTTTGTTTGAGAGATATTAAAAACTGGAGATTGAATATTTTTGCTTGTGTAGCATTCCTCAGAGCCTTTTAAATCAGGAATCTTAATTATACAGAGGTTGCACTTAATTTCAAGAGTCTGTTAAGTCACGTATGATCAATATAGGAACACAAAAATTGCCGAAGAGCAGTCAAACGGTTGCGAAGGTCGAGAAATCAGGTCACAGAGACAAATACAGTTGAAAGGAAGAGTTCATTTCCGAAGTTCGTTTTAGAGCAATTAATAAGCTGAGCAAAAAAACTTTTTATTAAACGCTGAGATATATTTTGATGAAAAAATTGTATAAATTATTGCTGCTTCAATTAACTGCCCTTAAGTGATCTTCAATTAGAGTGGTACACATTCAATTAACCTCTTGAATTAGAGAAAAAATAATTCAATTTCAGAGTGGGGAAGTCATCTTGAGAAAAATTAGGTCACAGGTGACCAAAAATTCATTCACGCCAAAGAACAAAAAACTATCCACTAACAGTGAAAAATCAGTTGAAGTTTTATGATAGAATGAACAAACATTGTGACGTTATAAGGATGCAACAAAAATCTTTAGAAACAAAAAAACAAGTACTGACACAATTCACTGAATTTTCATTGACGAAACAGAGAAAAAATAGACATAGAATAGGCTGAAATGGATTGAAAAACCCATTTACAAATTTAAAAAAAATTGAAAAGGTAAAGGTCAAGGTCAAAAGGCCGCATGTGAACAAAACAGCGAGGAAGCCCGTTTTTGTTCAAACATCATTCTCTCAATCTAATTTAAAATTAGAGCGAAAAATTTCACGCAGCCAACCACTTCTTTTCTGCTCCACTTCTTGTTTCAAATCATCAATTCAATTTAACCTCAAAATTTATCATGAAAATATGTGGACACTCCTAAAAAAAAGGGAGCGCCCAAAATCAATTCAAAAACTTTAAGTTGTGAAAACAAAGAGAAGGCCAATAATAGCCTCAGCTATCGCTTTGCGGCTATTAAACTTAGGGCATAGAAAAAAGTTAGGGTCCAGGAGTCACTCGAACAGTAAAAACCGTCAAGCAAAAACAAGCGATCGACACGTTTAACAAAAACCGACTAACGTCGGGCGAATTGCTCCCAAACGACCGTCAATCGCAGGGCTTGGGTAGCAGTCAGATGAGGCTTAGTGATGCTAGCACTAGGGGTGAGCCTATGGGTTCACATTCTCAGAGACTATTAGAGCGTAAGTCTCAAAGAGAACTTAGAGCTCTCCGGGGGTCACCTGTTTATACCCGTTTTCAAGGGCGAAAAGTCGAAAGGCTCAGATGAAAAATCGGTCATGCAAAAAATCGACAGGACTCATTTAATTAATACAAACTTTGTTTGAGAGATATTAAAAACTGGAGATTGAATATTTTTGCTTGTGTAGCATTCCTCAGAGCCTTTTAAATCAGGAATCTTAATTATACAGAGGTTGCACTTAATTTCAAGAGTCTGTTAAGTCACGTATGATCAATATAGGAACACAAAAATTGCCGAAGAGCAGTCAAACGGTTGCGAACGCCGAGAAATCAGGTCACAGAGACAAGTACAGTTGAAAGGAAGAATTCATTTCCGAAGTTCGATTGCTCCAGCTTTTTGTTTGACCACACATATAATGAAAAAAAATTCCAGGAAAAAAATTAAATAAGTTAGACATAGAAACGACCAATAAAGAGCTCGTTGAACTTTTTTTAAAAAATCGATAAGAAAAATCAAAGATATTAACAATTAAGGTAACAATTAAGGTCAAAATGCCGAATCATGGTCTAAAGTGAACAAAAATTCTAGCAAGAGCGAATTTTTATTCAAACACCGTATTCTCACTCAATTTTGATATTAAATTGCAACAATTTCATGCCGCAAAACCGCTTGCTTTGTTGCTCCACATACTGTTTCGGGTGACCCCGACATCACTAATCCAATTTGGCATCAAAACGCGCGAACAGACCTTAAAAAATGAAGCCGGCAAATTGACGCAAGAGAGCAACCACTGACCTGCTTGACTCACATCGGGATTGAGACAGAAAAAAATGGCTAAATATGTTTCTGTGTCAGAAATGTTCTAGCTCGGTGAACATCCTCAGTTAGATTTTAAAATTACGCTTACGTAAGGTTCAATCCTAACGACTACTGCGCTTAACACAAATGCAAGCTGGCAATTGATCTAAGGAACATTGATAACCTGGCGCACTATGACTTAATAAATGGGTTTTATCAGTTTATCCTGTTTCCCAATGTTTTCTATTTTGACATTCGCCGTACTCAATACTTAGCTTAGCGTACATCAATGAGAATCATCTGAAACAGTGGGTGATCTGTCAGGACTCAAACGTGAGAGTCGTGACTTATGTAGAATGAATGTAGAATTTTATGCAATGCAAATGAATTTGGTTTTACGATGTGCATAGAGGTCTTTTGGAAGTCAAGATTAATTTTAATGATGGTTTTTGATGTGATATATGTTTAGGTAAAGCAAACTTAATACCCACCCGCAACTTCTTCATTTTTTAAAGAAATGAAAACTTTGTTTGTTTTTTGATTGTTTCAATGTTTAGGGCCCATTGACGCTTTTAAGACTTTTCGACTACTGTTTATTTTCTAGAGACAATGAAAACCTGGTTTTAGGGATATTATTAGCACTAATTATATTGTTTTTTTAAACAATTTGCCATTTTTTCTATTTAAAAAAACTGGTTCTTCTAATTTCTATAGTTTTACTTTTTTTATGAGCAATAAATACTTTTTACAGCTTGATGGTTGGTCAGTTGGTATAATTGAAATTAGGCTCAGGTTATTTGGTTCAGGAGTTTTAGCAATGTTAATGTTTTTGTTCTTGTGAGGTGATTTGTGGGATTTGTTTTCGTGCGATGTAAATTTTTGAGGTGATTTGTCTGTTTGGCTGTTAATGTTGAATTCGTGCACTGGTCAAGTACAGTAGTTTTTAGTTTTCTGTCAATTTCGTTTGTCTTTCAGGTCTATTCCTGTTGTTTTTTGTTCGTTTTACTATCTCGATTATTATTCTACATAACATGAATAGACCTGAAAGACAAACGAAATTGACAGAAAACTAAAAACTACTGTACTTGACCCGTGCACGAATTCAACATTAACAGCCAAACAGACAAATCACCTCAAAAATTTACATCCCACGAAAACAAATCCCACAAATCACCTCACAAAAACAAAAACATTAACATTGCTAAAACTCTTGAACCAAATAAACTGAGCCTAATTTCAATTATACCAACTGACCAACGATCAAGCAGTAAAAAGTATTTATTGCTCATAAAAATAGTAAAACTATAGAAATTAGAAGAACCAGTTTTTTTAAAAAAAAAAGAATGGCAAATTGTTTAAAAAAACAATATAATTAGTGCTAATAATATCCCTAAAACCAGGTTTTCATTGTCTCTAGAAAATAAACAGTAGTCGAAAAGTCTTAAAAGCGTCAATGGGCCCTAAACATTGAAACAATCAAAAAACAAACAAAGTTTTCATTTTTTTAAAAAATGAAGAAATTGCAGGTGGGTATTAAGTTTGCTTTACCTAAACATATATCACATCAAAAACCATCATTAAAATTAATCTTGACTTCCAAAAGACCTCTATGCACATCGTAAAACCAAATTCATTTGCATTGCATAAAATGAGGGCACCTAAATAAAACATTGCGAGACTGGTGGCGGCTATTATACATAGCTATTATACATAGGTGGCGGCAATCATACATAGCGTTTTTGAAGACGGAAAGTCAAATACGTCAGACAAAAAATCGGTTAAGCGAAAAATCTCATTAAAAAAGACCGACAGGACTAATATAATTGCGACAAACTTCGCTGGAGAGGAATTAATAAGAAGCTGAGCAAAAAACTTTATTAAATGCTGAGATAATATATTTTGATAAAAAAATTGTATAAATTATTGCTGCTTCAATCAACTGCCCTTAAACAACCTTCAGTTAGAGTGGCACACATTCATTTGACCTTATCTCTTGAATTAAAGAAAAGAGAAGTCAATTTCAGAGTGGGGCAGTCATTTTGAGAGTAAGTTAGGCCACGGGTGACCAAAAATTTATTCACGCCAAAGAACAAAAAACTATCCACTAAGAGTGAAAAATCAATTGAAGTTTCATGATACAATGAACAAACATTGTGACGTCATATGGTTGCAACAAAAATCTTTACAAAATAAAAATACAAGTACTGACACAATTCACTGAATTTTCATTGACGAAACAGAGAAAGAAAAGACATAGAAAAGGCTGAAATGGATTGGAAAACCCATTTACAAGCAAAAAATAAAAAAAAATGGAAAAAAAGGTAAATATCAAGGTCAAAAGGCCGGATGTGAACAAGAAAATACTAGCGAGAAAGCCCGTTTTTGTTCAAACATCATTTTCTCAATCTAATTCAAAATTACAGCGAAAAATTTCACGCCGCCAGCCACTTCTTTTTTGCTCCACTTTTTGTTTCAAATCATAAATTCAATTTAACCTCAAAATTTATCATGAGAAAATGTGAACAGGCAGCGCCCAAAATCAATTCAAAAACTTTAAGTTGTCAAAACAAAGAGAAGGCCAATAATAGCCTCAGCTATCGCTTTGCGGCTATTAAACTTAGGGCGTAGAAAAAGTTAGGGTCCAGAAGTAACTCCAATAGTAAAAACGGTCAAGCAAAGACACAAGCGACCGACACGTTTAACAAAAACAGACTAACGTCGGGCGAATTGCTCCCAAACGACCGTCAATCGAAGGGCTTGGGTAGCAGTCAGGCTTAGGGATGCTAGCTTTAGGGGGTGAGCCGATGGGGTCACATTCTCAGAGATTATTAGAGCATAAGTCTCTGAGAGAACTTAGAGCTCTCCGGGCGTCACCTGTTTATACCCGTTTTGAATGGCAAGTCGAAAGGCTCAGATGACAAATCGGTCACGCAAAAAATCGCATAAAAAGACCACAGGACTCATTTCATTGTCACAAACTTTGTTTGAGAGAAACTAAAAATTGGAGATTGAATATTTTTGCTTGTTCAGCATTCCTCAGAACCTTTTTAATCAGGAATCTTAATTATACAGAGGTTGCACTTAATTTCAAGAGTCTGTTAAGTCACGTATGATCAATATAGGAACACAAAAATTGCCGAAGAGCAGTCAAACGGTTTCGGAGGAGAGGCCGAGAAATCAGTTCACAGGGACAAATACAGTTGAAAGGAAGAGTTCATTTCCGAAGTTCGATTGCTCCAGCTTTTTGTTTGACCACACATATAATGAAAAAAAAATTCCAGGAAAAAAAATTAAATAAGTTAGACATAGAAACGACCCATAAAGAACTCGTTGAACTTTTTTTTTAAAAATCGATAAGAAAAATCAAAGATAGAGTAACAATTAAGGTCAAAATGCCGAATCATGGTCTAAAGTGAACAAAAATTCTAGCAAGAGCGAATTTTTATTCAAACACCGTATTCTCACTCAATTTTGATATTAAATTGCAACAATTTCATGCCGCAAAACCACTTGCTTTGTTGCTCCACATACTGTTTCGGGTGACCCCGACATCACTAATCCAATTTGGCCTCAAAACGCGCGAACAGACCTTGAAAAATGAAGCCGGCAAATTGACGCAAGAGAGCAACCACTGACCTGCTTGACGCACATCGGGATTGAGACAGAAAAAAAAATGGCTAAATATGTTTCTGTGTCAAAAAATGTTCTAGCTCGGTGAACATCCTCAGTTAGATTTTAAAATTATGCTTAATTAAGGTTCAATCCTATCGACTACTGCGCTTAACACAAATGCAAGCCGGCAATTGATCTAAGGAACATTGATAACCTAGCGCACTATGACTTAATAAATGGATTTTATCAGTTTATCCTGTTTCCCAATGTTTTCTATTTTGACATTCGCCGTACTCAATACTTAGCTTAGCGTACATCAATGAGAATCATCTGAAACAGTGGGTGATCTGTCAGGAATCAAACGTGAGAGTCGTGACTTATGTAGAATGAATGTAGAATTTTATGCAATGCAAATGAATTTGGTTTTACGATGTGCATAGAGGTCTTTTGGAAGTCAAGATTAATTTTAATGATGGTTTTTGATGTGATATATGTTTAGGTAAAGCAAACTTAATACCCACCTGCAATTTCTTCATTTTTTAAAAAAATGAAAACTTTGTTTGTTTTTTGATTGTTTCAATGTTTAGGGCCCATTGACGCTTTTAAGACTTTTCGACTACTGTTTATTTTCTAGAGACAATGAAAACCTGGTTTTAAGGATATTATTAGCACTAATTAATTGTTTTTTAAACAATTTGCCATTCTTTTTTTTTAAAAAAACTGGTTCTTCTAATTTCTATAGTTTTACTATTTTTATGAGCAATAAATACTTTTTACAGCTTGATAGTTGGTCAGTTGGTATAATTGAAATTAGGCTCAGGTTATTTCATTCCAGAATTTTAGCAATGTTAATGTTTTTGTTTTTGTGAGGTGATTTGTGGGATTTGTTTTCGTGGGATGTAAATTTTTGAGGTGATTTGTCTGTTTGGCTGTTAATGTTGAATTCGTGCACTGGTCAAGTACAGTAGTTTTTAGTTTTCTGTCAATTTCGTTGGTCTTTCAGGTCTATTCCTGTTGTGTTTTTTGTTCGTTTTACTATCTCGATTATCATTCTACATAACAGGAATAGACCTGAAAGACAAACGAAATTGACAAAAAACTAAAAACTACTGTACTTGACCAGTGCACGAATTCAACATTAACAGCCAAACAGACAAATCACCTCAAAAATTCACATCCCACGAAAACAAATCCCACAAATCACCTCACAAAAACAAAAACATAAACATTGCTAAAACTCTTGAACCAAATAAACTGAGCCTAATTTCAATTATACCAACTGACCAACGATCAAGCTGTAAAAAGTATTTATTGCTCATAAAAATAGTAAAACTATAGAAATTAGAAGAACCAGTTTTTTTAAAAAAAAAAGAATGGCAAATTGTTTAAAAAAACAATATAATTAGTGCTAATAATATCCCTAAAAGCAGGTTTTCATTGTCTCTAGAAAATAAACAGTAGTCGAAAAGTCTTAAAAGCGTCAATGGGCCCTAAACATTGAAACAATCAAAAAACAAACAAAGTTTCATTTTTTTTTAAAAAATGAAGAAATTGCAGGTGGGTATTAAGTTTGCTTTACCTAAACATATATCACATCAAAAACCATCATTAAAATTAATCTTGACTTCCAAAAGACCTCTATGCACATCGTAAAACCAAATTCATTTGCATTGCATAAAATGAGGGCACCTAAATAAAACATTGCGAGACTGGTGGCGGCTATTATACATAGCTATTATACATAGCAGGTGGCGGCCATCACACATAGCGTTTTTGAAGACGGAAAGTCAAATACGTCAGACAAAAAATTGGTCAAGCGAAAAATCTCATTAAAAAAGACCGACAGGACTAATATAATTGCGACAAACTTCGCTGGAGAGGAATTAATAAGAAGCTGAGCAAAAAACTCTTTATTAAATGCTGAGATAATATATTTTGATGAAAAAAATGTATAAATTATTGCTGCTTCAATCAACTGCCCTTAAACAACCTTCAGTTAGAGTGGCACACATTCATTTGACCTTATCTCTTGAATTAAAGAAAAGAGAAGTCAATTTCAGAGTGGTGCAGTCATTTTGAGAGTAAGTTAGGCCACGGGTGACCAAAAATTTATTCACGCCAAAGAACAAAAAACTATCCACTAAGAGTGAAAAATCAATTGAAGTTTCATGATAGAATGAACAAACATTGTGACGTTATAAGGATGCAACAAAAATCTTTACAAAATAAAAATACAAGTACTGACACAATTCACTGAATTTTCATTGACGAAACAGAGAAAAAATAGACATAGAATAGGCTGAAATGGATTGAAAAACCCATTTACAAATTTAAAAAAAAATTGAAAAGGTAAAGGTCAAGGTCAAAAGGCCGCATGTGAACAAAACAGCGAGGAAGCCCGTTTTTGTTCAAACATCATTTTCTCAATCTAATTCAAAATTACAGCGAAAAATTTCACGCCGCCAGCCACTTCTTTTTTGCTCCACTTTTTGTTTCAAATCATAAATTCAATTTAACCTCAAAATTTATCATGAGAAAATGTGAACAGGCAGCGCCCAAAATCAATTCAAAAACTTTAAGTTGTCAAAACAAAGAGAAGGCCAATAATAGCCTCAGCTATCGCTTTGCGGCTATTAAACTTAGGGCGTAGAAAAAGTTAGGGTCCAGAAGTAACTCCAACAGTAAAAACGGTCAAGCAAAGACACAAGCGACCGACACGTTTAACAAAAACAGACTAACGTCGGGCGAATTGCTCCCAAACGACCGTCAATCGAAGGGCTTGGGTAGCAGTCAGGCTTAGGGATGCTAGCTTTAGGGTGTGAGCCGATGGGGTCACATTCTCAGAGATTATTAGAGCATAAGTCTCTGAGAGAACTTAGAGCTCTCCGGGCGTCACCTGTTTATACCCGTTTTCAATGGCAAGTCGAAAGGCTCAGATGACAAATCGGTGACGCAAAAAATCGCATAAAAAGACCACAGGACTCATTTCATTGTCACAAACTTTGTTTGAGAGAAACTAAAAATTGGAGATTGAATATTTTTGCTTGTTCAGCATTCCTCAGAACCTTTTTAATCAGGAATCTTAATTATACAGAGGTTGCACTTAATTTCAAGAGTCTGTTAAGTCACGTATGATCAATATAGGAACACAAAAATTGCCGAAGAGCAGTCAAACGGTTTCGGAGGAGAGGCCAAGAAATCAGGTCACAGGGACAAATACAGTTGGAAGGAAGAGTTCATTTCCGAAGTTCGATTGCTCCAGCTTTTTGTTTGACCACACATATAATGAAAAAAACATTCCAGGAAAAAAAATTAAATAAAGTTAGACATAGAAACGACCAATATTGAGCTCGTTAAACTTTTTTTAAAAAATCGATAAGAAAAATCTAAGATACAGTAAAAATTAAGGTCAAAATGCCAACTCAAGGTCAAAATGCCGACTCTAGCAGGAGCGAATTTTTATTCAAACACCGTATTCTCACTCAATTTTGATATTAAATTTCAACAATTTCATGCCGCAAAACCACTCGCTTTGTTGCTCCACATACTGTTTCGGGTGACCCCGAGATCACTACTCCAATTTGGCATCAAAACGCGCGAACAGACCTTGAAAAATGAAGCCGGCAAATTGACGCAAGAGAGCAACCACTGACCAGCTTGACGCACATCGGGATTGAGACAGAAAAAAATGGCTAAATATTATTCTGTGTCAAAAAATGTTCTAGCTCGGTGAACATCCTCAGTTAGATTTTAAAATTATGCTTAATTAAGGTTCAATCCTAACGACTACTGCGCTTAACACAAATGCAAGCTGGCAATTGATCTAGGGAACATTGATAACTTAGCGCAAAATGACTTAATAAATGGGTTTTATCAGTTTATCCTGTTTTCTAATGTTTTCCTATTTTGACATTCGCCGTATTCAATACGTAGCGTACATCAATGAGAAAAATCATTCATCTGAAACAGTGGGTGAAATATCATTCATCTGAAAAACACAACAGGAATAGACCTGAAAGACAAACGAAATTGACAGAAAACTAAAAACGACTGTACTTGACCAGTGGACGAATTCAACATTAACAGCCAAACAGACAAATCACCTCAAAAATTTACATCCCAGGACAACAAATCAAACAAATCACCTCACAAAAACAAAAACATTAACATTGCTAAAACTCTTGAACCAAATAACCTGAGCCTAATTTCAATTATACCAACTGACCAACGATCAAGCTGTAAAAAGTATTTATTGCTCATAAAAATAGAAAAACTACAGAAACTAGAGGAACCAATTTATTTTTAAAAAAAAATAGCAAATTTTTTTTAAAAAACAATATAATTAGTGCTAATAGTATCCCCAAAACCAAGTATTCATTGTCTCTAGAAAATAAACAGTAGTCGAAAAGTCTTAAAAGCTTCAATGGGCCCTAAACATTGAAACAATCAAAAAAACAAACAATTTTTCTTTAAATTGAAGAAATTGCAGTTGGGTATAAAGTTTGCTTTACCTAAACATATATCACATCAAAAACCATTAAAATTAATTTTGACTTTCAAAAGACATCTATGCACATCATGAAACCAAATTTATTTGCATTGCAAAAAAGAGGGCACCTAAATAAAACATTGCGAGACTGGTGGCGCTATTATACATAGCAGGAGAAGTCCTGAGGTACAATTCAACGAATTTTTACTGATTAAACAAAAAACTAGACCAAGAAAGGACTATGAATGGATTGAAGAAACCATTTGAAAATCCAATAAAATTAGAAAAACTGTAATAATCAAATTCAAATTGCCAAATGTGAACGCACAACCACAGCCAGAAAGCAAATTAAGTTTCTTCACTCTGATTTAAAAAGAGTAAAAACCAATTCACGCCAAGAAAACACTCGATTTTGAGCTCCATTTCCTGTTTCGACGTAAATAAAATCTTCACTATAACTTGATTTCAAAAACCATGAAGCAGCTTGAAAAGAGCGCCCTAATTCAATTCAAACTCTTTGAATTGCGAAAAACGTCGTACAAGATAAAAATAACACGAAATGTCCTGAACAACAATTCAAGGACATTGGACTGACTAAATATACCCTACAGATGTCGGGCGAATTGCTCTCAGCGGCCGGCGGTTATAGCCAGTTGCGGTTTAGGGATGGTAGATATGGGGCGGGGGAGTAAAGCATTGGCAGGATTAGATGAGAGAAGTGGTCCCAAACTGCAGGGAGGGTGAGGGTGGGTTCACTGGGGTGCTGGGAGGGGAAGTGGGTCAAACTTTGGGTCTTTCCCATTATAGCCCCTCCACAAAACTGTAGCCCCCATATGGTATGTTTACCATGATTTGGGGGGGGGGGGGCTATAGGTTATCTGGCCACTAAGGTGGGTAGGGGGTCTATAATGGGAAAGACCCCAACTTGTACGATTAACAGCCGCCCCTCACCATGAAATTCTCTCCTCAAAAAAGTTTTGGTGAATCGTCTACTTAGAGACTAGTAAGACTTAAGGACCTAAGAGCAATCATAAATTTAATTCCCTGTGGGCTTTATCTATTTATCCCGTTCTTGAAGATGAAAAGTCAAATTGGCTAGACGAAAAATCAGTCAAGAAACAAATCGCATGATAAAGACCACAGGGCTAATATAATTGCTACAAATTTCGTATGAGAGCAATTAACCAACTAATGTCCTGCTAAATGCTCTTGCGACCCGCGAGCGTTTGGATTTGTTAGTACAAAGCTAGAAATAAGGGATGCTAGCATTAGGGGGGTCAAGCGATTGGGGGAGTGCAGGGTGTGCAGAGTACCATCCTTGTCAACATAAAATTGTCTACTCAAAACAGTTTTGATGAGCAGCCTTCAAAGATACTAGTAAAGCCTAAGGCTCTGAGAGAGCTCCCTATATTTTTTTATGTCTTACGAGCTTTACCTGTTTATCTCGTTTTTGAGGACAAAAATTTAAAATGGTCAGACAAAAATCGGTCAAGCAAAAAATCTTATAAGACCACAGACCAATATAATTACCAGAAACTTTGTTTGTGAGCACTTAATAGCATAGCAGGCTGATTGCCGGCAAAAAGCTGCGATTGATTTGCATAACACCGCTTGGGATTGAAGGAACAGAAAAACAAAGACAAATGACTTTTGCACGAAAACAATTTTAAAACGCGAACTATTTTGATTGGATTTCGTAGTTACGCATGCTCCTGTTTCATAATGAAAAGATGCAGGGTCTAAAATGAATACCAAAAAGCATTAGAGATGTTAACTAAGACTTGCAAGAAGAAAGTTCACGTTTCTGGCATCTAAAATTAGGCTCTATTGGTTTTATCCTGTTTCCACTTTCGATTTCGTTTTTCGGATGTTTTCCGTTTATGCCCCCAGTACGTTATGCGCCCCACCCAGTTACAGAGTACGTTCCGTTACATAGTAAATCATTATGTAACAAAATGGCACCTGAGTCTGGGGGTGCAAATAATATGCTTGGGGGCACAAACGGAAAAGATCCCGTTTTTCGATACTGTTCATTTTAGATCGCTTTTTTTGGGCAACTGCTGTTTAAAGGCAACTTGAGCAGAATGAGCGAAGAAGAATGGGGCTAGCCCAGATGAGTCAAAAGAATTTCATGCAAAATGTTGAACGAGCTGTGAAGTAAGGTAAAGTTAAACAATTTTTGTTCAAAAAAAACATGAGACAAGTCCTGAAATACAGTACAAAAAATTTAATGAAGAACTAAAAACACTAATATCTGACCACCAGACCAAATCACAATTACGAATCAAAAAGACAAACAGTGTCACAAATAAAGAGAAGAACCATAACGCCGATAATCGTGTTGAATACCGTGCTTTTCAATCAAGACTGTCACAAGGCAAGGAAAAGAAAACGAACAAAAACTAAACTTGCTGATACAGGCATACATCTATGATCAGAAACAACCAAAGCAATTAATAAAAAAAACACTGAAGATTCGCTTCATCTTGAGCCAATGTCCTCAAAACGAGTTCTAAAAATTCTATTATTTTGCGCGTGTGCTGCACCAACCTCAAAAAAATGTTTGAACAGAAGATGACAGACAAAAATCCAAAAACTAGACATTATAAAATCATTGTAAACGTGTCTAAATTATTCCTATCTTATGTCATCAAAATCACATCATTCTTGCTAAAAAATGAACCAACTTACCTGTTTGCACATCTAAGATACAAAAATAAGAAACAAAATCAAAAAATTGTATACTTTAGCCTAAAATGGCCTAGGTTTTTGAGCCTATGTCCTCAAAATCAAATTTATGCAAACACAGTCTAACTACTCACATAAACACAAGCTTGGAAACGGCTCTATTAGCCCGTAGGGTTCAAAAAGAAAAAAACAATTTACAAAATTTGATAAAAATGGCAAAATTAAAAAAAAATGATTAAAATACTCATAATGATATATTCACAACTTTTTAGTTCCCACTAAACAGTATACACCGATCCATCTTGAAGCCCTCAAAAAGATTTACTGCCCCTAAAGCTCAACTCAAAAACTGTTAAAACAAATTTACGAAAACTTGATACATGAAGACTTATAGGAACGACGTTCAAATAGCGGGCATCTAAAATTGGGCTTTATGGGCTTATCCCGTTTCTATTTCTGACTTCAATTTTTATACTGACTCTGTTCATTTTTAATTGCTTTGCTGAGCAACTGATGTTCAAAATCACTTTTAGCAGAATGAGAGAAGAGAGAAACTAGCTTAGAGAAGTCAAAAAGATTTCACGCAAAATGTTGAAAAAGCGGCAAAATGAGAAAATGAGGTAAAGCAAAAAGATGAGGGCTGCGGCTATTAATTATATAAAATTTTGTGTAAATAAGTTTGCATTACCAAAACATACCTCAAAAAACATTTATGTAGAGCATTTTTTAGCTTGCAGAAGACTTAATGGGAGCTCAAACAAATGTCAATTGAAGTCCCGTTTAAGAAAAATCACAAAAAACTGACAAAAAAGAAAAACCACAATTTTGAGCTCAAAAACTTCCAAAGTGACCTTTTCAACTTAAATTTAGACGCACCTAGCAACTTCAGTACATTACATACATTGCAGGAATTCGGGACTACTAAAACCAGCTGAGGTCCTCAATTGCAACTTAATGCCCGCCGAGCTTTACCTGTTTATCCCGTTTCGAAAGCTAAAAGGCATCAGAAAAATGCTTGGAAAGATTAAAAAAAGACAGCACACCAGTCAAATCTTTGGATTGTAAAAAAGGAACGCTATAATAGCCGGCCGAGATGATGATAAATACAAACATACCCGGCAGATTGCCGGAAAATAGCCGCCGTTGATTCCAATAAGCATGATTGGGATTGAAATAACAGAAGATATTGAAAAAAAAAGATTTTCGTACAAAAACATTTTTTTAAGTCCGATTTATTTTGATGGCATTTCGTAGTTGAACATACTTCTGTTTCTTAGAGAGAGGCTACAGGGGCTACTATCAATAACAATAAGCATTAGAGATGGTAAATAAGACTTATAGGAACGACGTTCAAATAGCGGGCATCTAAAATTGGGCTTTATGGGTTTATGCCGTTTCTATTTCTGACATCCATTTTTGTACTAACTCTGTTCATTTTGAATTGCTTTGCTGAGCAACTGATGTTCAAAATCACTTTTAGCAGAATGACAGAAGAGTGAAACTAGCCTAGAGAAGTCAAAAAGATTTCACGCAAAATGTTGAAAAGCGAAACATTTTTTAATTCGACGAAGTAAAAAAAATAGGAGCGCTATAATAGCCGGCTGAGAAGATGAGGGCGGCTATTAATAAGTGTTACAACAGAAAGCAATATATTTAGAAAGCAACATATTTATCACCGCAAATATGATAGAGCTATCGGAAAATATTATTTAAAATGGCCGAATCGATGCTGAAATATAATCTCAAGCCTGCCGGATTACGAGGGGAATGAGGTGGAGGAAGGTAGATGTAAGGTCTAAAAAGTCCATGGAGGTGTGAAACTAAAAAAACCCCACTTCAAATGAATTTGTCTCCTCAAAAGTTTCCTTGAATCGGATACCTAGAGACTAGTTTAGGTTAAGATTCTAATAGAACTTAATGCTCTCCTGCTTCACCTGTTATTCCCTTAACTGATGACTAAACATAAAATGGTAAAAAAACTGATCAGTAGAAATGTTGGTAATTCAAAGAATAACACAAGAAAGACCAGCAGGACTAATATAATTGCTACAAACTTCGTTTGAGAGCCATCAAACAAGCATGAAAATTAGGGAAGAAAGGCGAAGTTTTAATTGAATTTTGTAATGCTAATTCTAGTGAAATCAAAAATTGGAGGCACGTGCATTCCTTTCGCCTAATCGAGTTCTCATCTGATATTCTATCCTCTGCTTTATCATCGTATCGGGAGCAGAGTGGGAGCGTATTAGACCACGCAAATATTGTCAAGTATGAAAAAAGTCATTCTGGAGTTTTATTCAACTGAATCGAAAACAAAAACACATTAACAGAACATAGATGGCATATTGCCAGAAAATAGCCGCAATAGGTTTGTAGAGCGGCAGTCTCAAAAAGATAGTAAAAGAAACAGAGAAACATAGCCGGCAGATTGCCGGAATAGCTGCGAATGAATAGACCTGCGTGCCATATAATAGAGATAGAAACAGATACAGATCTAAATTGAAAAAAAATCGACGCCGCTCAAAAAACTAGGCTAAAAAACATTCAGCGATAAATTAATAAAGCTTGTTAAAATTCATTCCACAGAAGCCTCTTATTAGGGACCTTTACTGCACATATGAGTTCCTTTGACCTTAAACAAATTCAAATAAAACTTAAGTTTTAAAGTGCAAAAGTCATTTTATTGAGTGAGGTAAGTCACGTATGATCAAAATCTTATCACGCAAATAACCTAAAACCTTTCGCTAAAGCGAGTGAGAAATGACGTCACGCGCGCAAATGCCGTTAGTGAGAGGAAGAAGTCATTCAGAAAATTTAAAGAGCACCGCAATATAGCTACGCTCAGCTTACAGCTTCGCAGCTATCAAAAAATTTCTTTATTAAAATCGGAGATGTTAGATTTTGATAAAGAATCTGCCGAAAGAAATTCATTGCTGCCGCTTTTAGCTGCTCTCAAATGACCTTCAATTAGAGTGACAGGCATTCACTTGACCTTATCTCTTTGAATTAGAAGAAAGAAAAAAACTCAAGAGTGAGGAAGCCATTTTTGATAGTGAGGCAAGTCTCGTGTGACCAAAACTTAAAAAAGTAACGCCACGCACGCAATTAAGTTGAAATTGCATGAACGAATGAACAAAAAGCAAAACTGAATTGATTGTGACGTCAGATGGTCCTAACGAAAATCTTGACGCAAAAAAACAAGCCGGAAAAATACCGGGCTCGAATAGTCGGAACTTTACAATGTCAACTAACATAGCTGGCAGATTGCCAGAAAATAGCCGCAATAGCTTTGTAGATCTGCAGTCTCAAAAACAGAAAAAAGACAGACCAAAAAAATTCGTCTTTTCATGGAAGACTGATTTGTTATATTTTGATTAAAAACCTTTATTAGTTTCTTGCAGCCTCTATTAGCTGCTCTCTAATAATCTTCATTTTGAGTGACACACACCCATTTGACCTTATCTCTTTGAATTCAAGTAAATCCACTAAGAGCGAAAAATGACGTCACGCACGCACTTGTTGAAATTGCATGAACCAATAAACAAAAAAGCAGATTTGAAGTGGTTGTGACGTCATGTGGTCGTAACAAAAATCGCGACGACGAAATAAAACAAAAACAAGAGAAGGCCAATATTAGCCCCAGCTATCGCTGTGCGGCTATTAAAAAAGACTACTTTGTCTCAAATTATTAACTCACCTCAACAGAAATGGTTTTAAAAGTAGTAAACTTTACAAAGCTGTCACCACGAGAAAAATTCGAGAATTGAATTCATTGAAGTTAAAATTTATAAAAACTTCACATCACTCAGTAAATACACAAAACCGATTATAATTAAAACAGACATAAATTTGACAGAAAAATCGCTGCAATCTCAATTAATCTCAAAAAAATCCATTGAAAAATTAAAACAGCTTGTTAAAAATCATTGCGCAGATACCTTTTGATTAGGGACCAACATTACGCACATGATTACCTTTGACCTTAAACTATTTCAAAATAAACTTAAATTTTATATTGCAAAAGTCATTTTATTAAGTGAATTAAGTCACATATGATTAAAACCTAGGCCTAGAATGAACTATGAATGGATTGGGAAAACCACTTAAAAAAACCGCGCCCAAAGTAAAAATCAAAGTGAAATTGTTGCATAATTTTTCAAAGTGTCACAATGATCTTATTTGGTATGTGAATTCGGTTAAAATCTAAAATTCCACATAATTCAGCTTCTAAACTGAAGGCTATTAAGCATAAAACTAATGCCAGCTAGCAATCACTTTAATGAACTTTGATAACCAAATGCCTTGTGACTTAAGACCAGGCTTCATGTGTTTATCAAGTTTCTTCTGATTTTGCATTTTTGACTTTAACCGTATTCACTACATTACGTAATTCAATACGTGAAAGAAAATAAAATCCTTCCGGTTGAAACAGTGAGTGAAGTAAGTCAGAAGTCAGGCATGAAGATTGTGACTTATTCAAAACGAAAAACGTGATCAAGAGGTATAGCGAATTGAAAAAAAGGAGAGCATCAAATAATAGCCGTTGAGAGGCTGACGGCGGTTATTAATCACTAAAAAATTTTCACAAAACTAGAACGAACAAAAAATATACCCGGCAGATTGCCGGAAAATAGCCGCCGTTGATTCTAATAAGCATGATTGGGATTGAAAGAATAGAAGATATCGAAAAAAAGATTTTTGTACAAAAATATTTTTTAAGTCCAAATTATTTTGATGGCATTTCGTAGTTGAACATACTTCTGTTTCTTAGAGAGAGGCTACAGGGGCTACTATCAACACCAATAAGCACTAGAGGTGGTAACTAAGACTTATAGGAACGACGTTCAAATAGCGGGCATCTAAAATTGGGCTTTATGGGTTTATCCCGTTTCTATTTCTGACTTCAATTTTTTATACTGACTGTTCATTTTGAATCGCTTTGCTGAGCAACTGATGTTCAAAATCACTTTTAGCAGAATGAGAGAAGAGAGAAACTAGCCTAGAGAAGTCAAAAAGATTTCACGCAAAATGTCGAAAAAGCGGCAAAATGGTAAAGCGAAAAAAAGTTTGACGAAGTAAAAAAAAAAAATACGAGCGCAATAATAGCCGGCCGAGAAGATGAGGGCGGCTATTAATAAAACTATAGGTCTTAGACGAAAGACTGAATGCTATTGCTAGAATATGTATATACTGCGCAGAATATGGATACATTGTGAAAACAAAAAAAAATATTAAAATGATTTGAAAAATAAAAATCAAAATGAGAAAAATTGAGATTGACTGTTTATGCCCCCCGGACGTTATGCACTACCCAGTTATAGAGCACGTGTCAACACAAAATAGATCATTACATAAAAATATTTAGTCTGGGGTGTGGTAATAATATGCACCCACTAAGCTTGGGGGCACAAATTGAAAAGATCCAAAAATTGAATTAGAAAAATAACCGACTGACGTGGGAAGAATTGCTCTCGAACAACTAGTGTGAGCTGTAAACAATTGCAGCCTGTTTCAGTCGGGGGTGGGGGATGAGCCTGAATGAGACCAAGAAATTAACCTCATTTTCGAATAACCTCATTAGAGGTTACTATATACCAATATTAAGATTTAAAGTGGAAAAATAGCTCCAGTTTCGGTGAACTTATCATTTGACTTTTAGTATCAAACTGCTGCCATTTGGGTTCAGCTGCTTGAAATTGTGAATGAGAGAGAACTTTAGATCACACAAAACGAAAGAAATGCAAAAGCATAAAAGTCAATCGAACAGTTAAAAAACGGTCAAGCTTAAACAGTGGTGCATAGAAAAGACGCACACGTTTACCATTGCTTCTCTTCTAGAGCAATTAAAAACAATTACAATGAGTCCTTTAGGCTTAGAAAAACCAAATAGCTATCTTCCAGTGAAGATAAATTCAGTAAAATCTGTTCACAGATTTGAAGCATATTTGCGAAAAAACGAAAATTTTTGAAAAGCGCAATTACACAAAAACTTGAATTGAATTTTAAAGACTTAACGCCAATAAACTATTCAATAAAAAATAAACCGAAAATAAAACCCCTGACTCTACACAAAAAACCCTGATGAAAAAGTGAAAACAAAGTTCAACAACTCCAAACATTAAAATAATTTTTAAGTCTTTAAATATTTTTAAAGGTTTTTAAATATTTTAAAAATTGCACTCACATTTAAAATTTTAATGAAATTTATTCAGAAATTAAATTCTTTTAACATGCAAAATAGTTTTCTAGTAAATAAAACCGAAAAGCAAACAAAAGCCTAAGGTAAATTAGACAAAAAATGCCAAATCAGATTATCGGATTTCATACAAATTACGTCACAATAGAGCAAGGCATTCGATGCCCTAATTACCAAAAAGACGTTGCACATTGTACTGAGTTTTGAAAAAAATCCGTTTAAAGGTCCAATAAGCCAAAAATAACTTAGAAATTGAGAAATATGTGCCAATTTTGAAATTGAAACGCATTATTAGGCTCTCAAAAACACTGGTATCAATTTCGGAGGTTTCCATATTAATACAGCATCGAACAATACTTATTTCCACGAAAACTAAATGACATGTAAAAAAACTTGGCCAATTAGATGAAAAAATGCCTAAAACGGTTATGATTATGCGCTTTTCTGTCAAAAAACATTTTTAAAGCCAAAAAAACATTCGCTGAACGCAGCGCATGATCAAAAAAAACTTCTCTTGCTCAGAAAAAAATTAGATCACATGGCAATTTTACTCTTTCTTTTAGGTCAAAACGCCGTCTGAATAGTACTTCCGATAAAAACCTCAAGAAAACCAAAACTTCTCTTCGAGTCGTAAAAACCAAGAGAAGGTCAATAGTATCCTCAGTTATGGCTTTATGGCTAATAGTAACTGAGTCGGGTAATAATAAGTTATTTTTTAATGCTAAAAATTTACGAAATAGTTAACAAATTTGGGATAGTCACGAAACCGACGCTTGAGTTGCTAACAGCTGCAACAACGCAAGCCAAAACTGTATTGAAATGATGATCCTACCTGGATGATGATCGCTTCCTAGATCCCGACCTTTTCCTCTTCTTTTCTGACCTCTCATCTTTGCCACTCCTCTTTTTACTGCTCCTTTCACCTGCTGGCTCGTCTTTTTCCGTCTTCACATGTCGCTCTCTATCGCCATCTTTCCTTCCTTTTGAACCTGATCTTGATCTTCGGCCGTGTTCACGCTTTGAAGACGTTTTTGGAGATCTGGACTTCTTAGACCTCTTCTCATCTTTGGAAGACCTCTTTGACAGCTTTTCTGGATCCCTAGATCGCGAGCGTCGCTTCTTGGATCTGGAGCGATATCTGTAAATTAACTTTGGTTATGTGTGAGAAGTAAAGAATCTTAAGTGAATACTTTTTCATTATCAAATGAATCGTGCTCCGATTCTATGGATCACACTGCAAATCCGCCAAGTATCAAATGCAGATTCCACCAAGTCGCCTCTTGTCAACGATGGGGCTACACAAACACACGTCAAGAGATATCACTAATTTTTGTCACCATGTCATCCCATTTTCAAAAATATTTGGCTCTTAGAAGACTTTTAAATTCCGATTTAAAAATCATTGCCGGTACAGAATTGCCCAGTAGCAAATAAGCAGGAGGTATAGAACCCATTTTATTTACCTGACTCACTTTTTATTGCTTATGGCTAGTTTGGTTTTACCATCCCGGGTATTTTTAGGAAAAAAATTAACGAAGACTGTCATGCCGCATGCTAATAAATTCAGAGATCGTGTTGGAAAAATTTTCTGGGGGATTAAGCATAACGTTTGTTTCCTTTAAAAATGCTTATCTTCTGACTAACCGGGAAGAATGCCGTGTAGACTTTTTCCTGGATGAAGATCTTTTTCTGCTTGAACGCTTTGGTGTTCTGAAAAAAGCAGCAAATATCCAGTAAAGAGTGTCAACCCGGAAACCTAACAAACGTATTGAAATAAGAATGATGAAAAAAATTCATTATTTACATTACATATATAGTTAAATGAAATTGAACAAAAAAGGAAAGTTACGTTTTACAGTCAAATTACCAAAAAACAAGGTAATTTTTCCAAAAATAGCCACCGTTGGCCACCTTAGATAATTAGTCTTGCAAGCCGACAGACTCTCGGAGAAGTTGATATCCTCCGAGCGTCACCTGTTTATCACGTTTTTGACCAAGTCAAATGAGTCAGACGAAAAATCGGTCTACCAAAAAATTGCATAAAAAAGACACAAGAAAAAACAAATAATTAATTCTTTTTTTGAGATTAATTCGTTTGAGATTAAATCGAAGAGGAAAACTTTTTTCAAAGTGCTCTAGTTCAGTCAAATTACAAAACTAAGTAATTCGGCTCAAAAACTGAAGGCTATTTTAAGCTTAATAATAGTTCCAGCTAGCAATCGCTCTAATGAAACCTGATAACCTAATGCACTAAGACTTAACGACCGAGCTTTATCGGTTCAACTAGTTTTATTTGATTTTTGCCATTTTGACCGTGCATCATTCGCTGTATTGAGAAAATGGCTTGAATCAAAACTCCATTCAGTTGAAACAGCGAGTGAGTATGTCATCATTTATGGCACAATTTTCATTACACTTTCAGTAGTCAACTACCCCCGGTATGAAGAAAAGGACAAACGACAATAAATGCTTCATAATTTCTTCGAAGGCAAAAAAATTCAGTAAATATTTAAATCAAAATTGTCAAAATCTAAAAAAAATCTCTTGCAGATTGACAAAAAATAGCCGCCATTGATACCCATCACACCGATTGGGATTGATAGAACAAAACAAAAAGAAAATTAATTTTTTAAAAAAACATTTTGAATGCGAATTATTTCGATATCATTCCGTTGTTAGACATACTCCTGTATCTTTATGCGTGAAACAGTCTAGTATTAAAACCAATAAAAACTAGAGATGGTTACAATCAAATAACATACCCGGCAGATTGCCGGAAAATAGCCGCCGTTGATTCCAATAAGCATGACTGGGATTGAAATAACAGAAGATATTGAAAAAAAAAGATTTTCGTACAAAAACATTTTTTTAAGTCCGATTTATTTTGATGGCATTTCGTAGTTGAACATACTTCTGTTTCTTAGAGAGAGGCTACAGGGGCTACTATCAATAACAATAAGCATTAGAGAGAGGTAACTAATACTTATAGGACCGACGTTCAAATAGCGGGCATCTAAAATTGGGCTTTATGGGTTTATCCCGATTCTATTTCTGACTTCAATTTTTTATACTGACTGTTCATTTTGAATCGCTTTGCTGAGCAACTGATGTTCAAAATCACTTTTAGCAGAATGAGAGAAGAGAGAAACTAGCCTAGAGAAGTCAAAAAGATTTCACGCAAAATGTTGAAAAGGCGGCAAAATGAGGTAAAGCGAAACATTTTTTTATTCGACGAAGAAAAAAAAATAGGAGCGCTATAATAGCCGGCTGAGAAGATGAGGGCGGCTATTAATAAGCACAAATTACAAGTAGCGGGTTCCAAGAAAGCGTTTGTCCCATTTCTCCTCTTGATTTTGCTGTTATGGCTCTGTTCATTTTAGATTGCTTTGCTTCGCAACTGCTGTTTAAAAGCACTTTGGATAGAATGAGCGAAGAATGAAACTAGCTTAGAGAAGTCAAAAAGATTTCACGCAAAATGTTGAACAAGCTGTGGCTTACGGTAAAGCGGAACAAACTTTTGTTAGGGCGGCTATAATAGCCAAAAAAAGTAGGACCGCCATAATAGCATGCTGAAAATATGAGGGCGGCTATTAATAAGATTTTAGATTCATTTAAATCAGCTCATTGTTTTGCTTTTCTAAAACTTTTCATAATGGCAGCATCTAATTGATTCTGTTAACACAAGGGATTCCCTAAAAAGACGCCATAAAGCGAATTAAACTTATGCCGTCACATACTACAAGTACTTATAAACATAACTGGAGGGGATGGGGGTTGGAGTGGATCAAACACTAAGAACCGACTTTCACAGCATTAATTTATGTCTTCAAAACAGTTTCGGTGAATCGCATACTTAAGAGTCTCTAGTGAGCCCAAAGGCTTGAAGAGCACTAAATGCCCTCCAGGGCATTACCTGTTATCTCATTTTATAAGGACAAAAAGTCAAAAGGGTGAGACGAAAAACCAGTCAAGCATAAAAATTGCTTGAAAAAGACAGCATGAATAATGTCATTGCCACAAGCTTCGCTTGAGAGCAACTAATGATAACTTTTGAAAAAAATTGAACAGAACCTTCTAACATCTACTTCTAAAAGAACTGGCGTTGGTTTTGTGAAATTGCCGCATGTGAACAAAAAACCACTAGCGAGAAAGCGAACTTTTGTTCAAACACCGTTTTCTCACTCTACTTTAAATTTAGAGCGAAAAAAATTCACGCCGCAAAACCACTCGCTTTTTCGCTCCACTTCCTGTTTCGGCGTGACCAAAATCACTACTCCAATTTGACTTCAAAAATCATGCAAATGTGTGAACAGATCTTAAAAAAACATAGCCGGAAGAATTCCGGAAACAACTCGAAGGAGAAAATTGCCCAAACTTTTGACTACACAACTAGAACAACTATTGTGAACCCTGAACCAGCACAAACGCCATAAAAAATTTAAGAAAGAATAGAAACGGCATTCAAAAACAAATTGAAAAAAACTAGAATAAATTAATTAGCTTTTTTTATAGTACAAGGAAACATAAAGCCGAGTAAAATGCCTTTCCAATTAGGGCAATGGAAAGCTCGCAAAACAATGGGCAAATCATAATAGGCTAAGAAACTTGTCTAAGACTAAGAAAAAAGAAAAACTGCAAAAAATAAGAAAAATGGTTTAAAATTTCTCAAATTTTCTGTCAATTTTCCGGAGAAAAGAATTTTTTACACCAATAAAACTTAAGTCAATTGGTAGCTGAATATTCCTTTTCTCCCATTCAAATCCCACTTAAAGCATTAATACAAAAAAATTAGGCAAAAAATCAATATATTTCGTCTAAAAATCAGCAAAACTGATCAAAACCCTCCAAGTTAGCATTAAACTCAGAACTAACTACTTGAAACCTTCAATTCCTATCAAAACAAGCATAAATATCATAATCAAACCTCATAACCGTCAAAAATTGCAAAAAACTGCTTTTAAAAGCCGCACGTGAACAAAAAAATTTCGCTCGCTTAGAGAAAATTTTTTCTCACTTCAATTTCTCGCTCTCTCAAAAACAGCGGTACGAACAAAAACCACTCTCTTTTCGCTCCGCTCTTAACTTTTGTTCGGCCCCAAAATCACTCAAATTTTTTCACTCGTTTTATTTCCCGCTTCAACAATCGCTCCAATAAAATTGATTAAAAAAGGACTTCTCCAATACTCCTCGTCGAGTCATAAACATAGCCGGCAGATTGCCGGAATAGCTGCGAAAGAATAGACCTGCGTGCCATATAATAGAGACAGAAACACACAGATCTAAATTGAAAAAAAATCGACGCCGCTCAAAAAAACTAGGCTAAAAAACATTCAGCGATAAATTAATAAAGCTTGTTAAAATTCATTCCACAGAAGCCTCTTATTAGGGACCTTTACTGCACATATGAGTTCCTTTGACCTTAAACAAATTCAAATAAAACTTAAGTTTTAAAGTGCAAAAGTCATTTTATTGAGTGAGGTAAGTCACGTATGATCAAAATCTAATCACGCAAATAACCTAAAAACTTTTGCTAAAGCGAGTGAGAAATGACGTCACGCGCGCAAATGCCGTTAGTGAGAGGAAAAAGTCAATCAGAAAATTTGACTTTTTCAGCTTTGCTGTGTGAACAAATGTAAAACGAAAAAAGAGCGTCAGACGACGAAACAAAAAAACATAGCAGGACAAGTCCTGACGTACAATTCAAAGAATTTTCATTGACTTAACAAACAACTAGACCTAGAACGGACAATGAGTGAATTGGGAAAACCATTTCTAAAAAAGTCAGATGAAAAAAAAAAACAAAAAAAAAACAGAAGATCAATGTCAAAATGCTGCTATGGAGAACAATAAACCACTAGTGAGATATGTAATTTTGATTCTAACAAAAAAATAGGTTCAGAATGAGCTGTGAATGGATTGGAAAAACTATTTAGAAAAAAATCCGAGCCAAAAAATCGAAAAAACAGTAAAAATCAGAGTGAAATTGCCGCATGTGAACAAAAAATTACTACCGAGAAACCGAATTTTTGTTCAAACACCGTTTTCTCACTCTACTTTGAAATTAGAGCGAAAAAAAATCACGCCGCAAAACCACCGCTTTTTCGCTCCATTTCCTGTTTCGGCGTGACCAAAATCACCACTCCAATTTGACTTCAAAAATCATGAAAATGTGTGAACAGATCTTAAAAAATTCTTTGAATTGTAAAAAACCAAGAGCACCGCAATATAGCTTCGCTCAGCTTACAGCTTCGCAGCTATAATAAAAAGACAGCGCCCCAATACAATTCAAATTCTTTGAATTGTAAAAAAATTTAGGAGCGCTATAATAGCCGCCTGGAATTGAGGACGCGGCTATTAATCAGAACAATTAAAGAGTATTTTTCGATCATTACTGACTGCTTGCAGCATGTAGCATACCTTGAGTGACTATTCCTTCTCGAGTGGCTGCCTCTGCTGCTCTCCTCCCTCTCTTTCTTCACGTGTGAGGATAGAGATCTATTCCTCGTTGGAACTGGCGACGGACTCCGACTACGGGGCATTGAGGCTTTGTCTGAACACACAAGTCACAAAGCCGATCCCTCAATTTACACACTATGAGCTTCGTTTGTAACAAAATAAATATTTCGAGAGATGAAGCAGGATAATGCAAACATAAGTTGACGATCATAGCATAAACCCAGCTAGTCTATTTATTTTAAAAAACGAATTTGTAACCAAACCTCTAAAAACTTCCCCAGGATCAATGACTATTTTACCTGGCTCGATGAATACACGAATGATGAACTCGGCATCTTTGTACTGCTTGGCACCTAGTTTGAGTTCCGCCCTGGCCATGTCATTCGAGGGAAAAAGGGGCGCCTGCACCTGGGAACCAGAGTGAATTACACTGAAAAAGGTTTCAAATTATAGAACTCCCACTCAATATCACACCCACTCAAATTCAACAAAAAATTTTACAATATTCCATATGATTAAGCGCACAGATGAGATTAATACGACACTCCAGTTCCCTTCAGTTAATCACTCAAACAATATTAAGCAGTTCATCGCAGTTTAAAGACAAAGTTCACGAGGTCAAGATTTTGCATTAGAATTTGCAGAATCAACTAAGCTGATAAAAAGTAATACAAAACAAACAATTCACAGAGTCAATATAAACCATAAAGGTCGTATTGGACCCTTTCATTAATATGCTTGGGGTTCTTATCATTAATATAGTTTTTAATCTCAGCGGTTAAAATAAAATCATTTAACATTACAAAAGACGGGCAAGTAGTAGGGGAAACCGGTTTACTCAGGGACCTCAGATGATGGTATTTCAGCTGCAATGTGTCGCTAGTAGATTTGAAGCGAAAAATTCAGACCAATGCACTTTTATTAGACTTTTGGAAACAAAATTTCGAGAAGTCAAAGAATGTTCTAGAAGAAAAGCGCAAAACTGTCAAGCGAAAAATTTGCATAAAAAGACACACACGTTTACAATAATTGCTATGAACTTCGTTTAAGAGCAATTAAACAGGCACAAAATTGACTTAAAACAATCATCTTTCGTTAATAAAAACCACCTAAATTTACCAAAATACAAGGTCGCTGAAACCCTCAAAAAACACTATTGTTACCCTAAAATTCTAGAAGAAAAGAAAAACCCTCTCAAAAGTCTTTTAAAAGGAAACTAAAAACAGACACATTTGCATCTAAAGTCTTTAAAATTATAGTTTTAACTTTAAAGACTCAAAATGTTGGGAAAAGATCCCAAACGCATAACCTCTTTTTGAATGCAGTTTATTTCGTTCATGTATTATTTGAGAGGACAAGGGTGTGTGAAAAAGTATTCGCTAAAACAAAAGAAAATTTTCATTAGCATGCGGCATTTTTGTTTTAAAACTCAAAAATTGTTGCGCGGTGCATTAGCTTGAGGGCACGAGAGCGTTATGCGGCATGTGAGCAAATATTTTTCACGCTTACTATTCTCGTTTTCTCAAAATAATAACTCAATTCAACAACAAGTTTAACAATTCTCAATTTATCTGCTGTTGCCTTCTGTTCAGCAGTTTGGCCATTGCTTTCACGTTCGATATTGACTTACATTTTGTTTCACCGGCACCCAATCGATTGAAGAGAAATAGAAGATCACCATAACGCCTTAACCTCCGAAATTAATAAACCTATAACAGAACTGTAATGCTGCTTAATGCGTTCCTTCACCCGTTCATCCCATTTCTATCAACGAAAAGCAAACGGGCCAGACAAAACATAGCCGGAAAATAGTCGCGATAGACGCCTGTGGCCTACCATGAATTGAAACAACTAAAGAAATGAGATTGACAGATCGACCTCCAGCTTTTTAATAGACCACTAGACTTTTTGGGTTAGATTCGGACTGTCATTTTTATGAGACATATTTGCTCTACAAGGAAAAAGCCCTAATGGAGCTTTTTCAAAATAAATATTCGATATTAAATCTCAAGACTCTATTACTCAGGAATTGGGGCATGTAAGTTTGGCACTACCTAGATGCACACTATTAACCTTTATTTAGTAAATGTTCATAAAATTTAAAATTCCATAAGTGAGTTCAGAAGTCATTTTCTTTAGTGAGGTAAGTCACGCAATTGACCTAAAAACAGAAATGACGTCACGAACACAAATTTTAACTGCAAAGCAGTAGAAGTCAGTGAAGTCATTGATAAAGTCAATTCCGGGAAGTCAGCGTAAGACGAAACAAAAATCTGTTGAGACAAAATTTAAAGCAATGAAAATTAGGAGCGCAATAATAGCCGCCTGGAATTGCTGACGCGGCTATTAAAAAGTTCAAACATCCGGAGAAAGACAAACAGGGGCCAGATACCTGCTGCACACTTGACGGACATTAAATTGAAAAGTTTGCTTACATTCGCTAAATCTGATTGCGTACATTCTCTAAAAGAGCATAGAGTGAGAGCCAAAATATTTCAGTGCTTAATTAAACATCGCTTAGCTGGCTTTTCTAATGTGACCACTTTATTTCTAATCCGTTAGAAATACCAAAACATGCCCAACATTTGCATAGATCCATTTTCACAAATAGTCTTCAGTTTGATTGGATTATTTTGCAGCCGTTGCTTCTTGAGTCAGTCTCTCCTTAACCATTTATAAGAATGAATAATTCATATAAAGTTAGCCCACTTACTGAATAATCTCTTCTACACCGGAGTTAAATCGACACATTGCAAAAAAACAGATTTAAACACAAAGATCAGTACCCATTTCTAACCAATTGAGTTTGAGCACACAATGAAATTGATCACCGCTTGATAAGATACTAACTTAATTTTGCGTCCATTATACTCAGTTCCCCCTAGTTTGAGAGCGGGAACGATGCTGGCTTTGTCGGCGAACTCGACGTATGCAGCGCACTGCTCGTCAAAGCTGTCACCCGAATCGCCTTGAGCGAGGGCTACGTAGTTGACGCATCCAACTTGACTAAAATATTCCACAAGCATCTCACCACTCATCATCTAGAATAAAGCAACTGTGTTAGGCAACGTCACCAACACTACATTATGAACACCAATCGCATATCGCAAACAAGAATTTTACTATAAAGCATGGGAGTTTATCGCATGATCTGTTGTTTTGATCCGATTGGGAAAGAAGACATAGCCGACTAACGTCCGGCGAATTCCTCTCATACGACAAGAGAGTGGTTGGTTTCAGCAGAAGTCAGCTGGAGCTTAGGGATGCATTAGGGCGTGAATTAAGGGGGGGTGAGCAAAGACGGCGCCTTAAGGGGCCAAACCGAGGGGAAGGGTTGGGAGGGCTGGATAAGGGGATGGGGTGGGTTGTGACTGAGGAGGGGGTGGGAGTGACTGAGGATAGGGGGATCAAACTGTTCAGACCATTAATTTATGTCTTCTCTACACAGTTTTAGTGAATCGCACACTGAGGTACTAGTAAGGCGTAAGGCTCTTAGAGAGCTGTTCAGCCACTTAATGCCCACGGGCATTACCTGTTTATCCCGTTTTTAGGATGAAAGGTTAAAAGCGTCGAACGAAAAATTGGTGAAACGAAAAATCGCATAGACAAGGATCCACCGAAAGCGCTTCAAAAACTGATGAACATGGTCATCGTGATCACTCTAACAGAAAATCATAGCAGTCAGATTGCCAGAAAATAGCCGTCCTTGACCCCATTGACCGACGTTGGGACTAAAACAGTCAGAATTTTTTTAAAAAATAGTATCAAAAGGTGTTCTAGTTTGGTCCACAGTTTCCTCGGATTCGACATATATAGTCAATGAATTGGAAAAAAGTCGCATTTAGTCGATGAATTGGAAAAAAGCTTAATACTAAAACCTACTTAAGGAAGCCTGACCACTTTTTGAATTTGAAAAAATTCACGTAAAATGGCTGAAAGAACTCTTAAGTGCCATTCAGTTGAAGCAGTGACTGAGGTAAGAAATCGAATGTGAACGTTGTGACCTAATAAAAAAAGTAAAAATTTTCAAAAGGCAAAACGAATTAAAACAGCAGGACAAGTCAAAGAATTCTTGTCATTCTTCTTAACGTTCATTCAGCAGGCTACAATTCAAAAAACTTGCATTCACTGCCAAAAAGTATATCCAAAAGACTTGATTTGGAAATAAACTTAGAAAATAGCCCTGATAAAAAAATTAAAGAAACAGTAAAAAAAATGATGCAAGTGATCAAAAAAATCGCATTCCAGAAGGCAAATTTTTGTTCATACACTTTTTTTCTCACTATACTTTAAAATTAGAGTTAAGAAATTTTACGCCGCAAAATCCTTCGCATGTTTTTCGGCGTGAGCGAAGAAATCACAACTGCAATTTGATTTCAAAAATCATGAATATGTGGAAACATTTTGCGGGAAGAATTCCGGAAATGACGCGAAGATTCTTCTTCCCCAAAAATTAGCCATTGACACACGACAGGCACAACCAACTAACCTCGGGCGAATTGCTTTCAAACAACTGACGAGCTGTTGGCTTTATCAGTAGCTAGCTGCACGGCTTAATTAGGCTGGCTTGAGCTTAATTGACGTGGCGTGTGGTGGGGAGAGCAGAATGGGGGTGAACTATAGGCTCTCCACTTTAACCTCAATGCCGGCTCACTTACGTCTGCTTAGATGACGTCGGCTTAGTGGAAAGTTTCAGTAACTCTCTGCGAAATGGGTCAGCTACTCAAATTTCCGATGAAGAGCAATTCAAAAACACAGAAATCAACAAGTCAAGCGTGAAAAAGTCACTCGTCAAGTTTAATGGTCAGCCTAAAAATTCATCAAGCGTACATTCAGGTCCCGAATAAACGCTACAAATTTTGATATCAATTTCAATTCAATACAATGCTTCTGAATGAGGGTGATTTAGACCCCACTCGAAATTTCGGGTTGGTCAGACAAAACACGGCATAACGACGCGAAAGCATTGCTGGAAGCTTTAAAACCATCAATGACGCGTCCCTCACCTGGGAAGATAGATTGCTGACATAAACTGTGCGTCGTATTTTCTCCACGGTGACAGGGTCCAAGCTAGCGGGTAGGGGCGGTGCCTGTGGCAACCCAAGTTGAGCTAAGTCAGGGTCAAATGGAGGGTTGACCATTTGCACAGTTCCTGGAACCTGTAACATAACCGACTGTGTGGTTATTGCCGACTGCTATAGCAGGAATTCCTCTCAGAAGCTCATTTTATGTGTTCTCGACACTTATGCTACAAATAGGGGTCGAGTAATCAAAAACAATTGCAGGCATAAAAGTTGCAGGGTTAACATTTGAGTTTGATAATCACCACTTAATTGATGAGAAATTAAACTTTATCCAAAGCATATTTAATGCAACTTTGATAGCTTTGGACTAAGAGCAAGAGCAAATGTGATAAATGAATGCTGAAAAGGCATATATACAGAACATGGTACTATACCGGAATGGGTTGAATGGTGTGTGCACCTGCCATCTCCAGCCCTCGCTCTTCAGGAGGTATCCGATCTGAAACAAAACAAAACATTAAAAACAGAAGTAGGTGCCCCAAATTCATGGCATTTAGAATAGATTTACCTTCGGGGAAAAGGGAGACGACAAGCATGCGATCTATGAAGGTTGATCCGTTGAGAAAAGACGCGACATAAGCTTCATCGTGGTTTTTGTACTTGACAAAACAGATTTTGGCCTCAACTGGAATAGGCGAGTTCCTGTAATATCAAAACGGTGAAAGGAAGTCATCGTGAAACTGACTTTCATATTAAAAACATTGCTGAGTTAAACAAGCAGGGGCCACTACTGAGTCCTAATTTGCAACATAGTCTATAGTATTGCGTTTATTGCAGTTTTCAAATGATTTTCCAGAAACTACTCTACTGTTGTTAAAATACTCCGAATAAATGGAAGAATAACACATCTGAAGATGAGCAACTTTCTTACATACAATAGATTTAATTGGAAAGCAAACTCATCCCCTTGTTCGGAAAAAAGTAACATGGTAAAATCTGGCGCCTTCTCAGAATTAAGCGCATTTCATGAAATCATCACATGTCATCATAAATACCGCCGCATTGAGGATCTGACCCGCCTTATTAATACATCCATATTACATTCACATGACACTGTATGCAACTCTGGGAACAAGATATAGGTTGCAAAAAATCAACACAACTTATTTGTATCAACCTTTTGTTCTTGAAAAAGATGCACTCAATTATAATGAAATCGCAGTAAAATATTTTGAAATTATTAATTTTAATACTTTTTTAGTATTTTAAGTTTAATACGTTTAAAAATGCATTTTCGATACAAAACTTATTTCAATACTGTTTTAGTAGGGAATTCATGGCTGAATACACTATTCTGAGGAATTTGTATCCTGCCGTGCAGTCTCAAATACCAAATACGCATTTTATGACGTGTTTCAATTTCAACGTTCAGTTGAAATATTTCAGTTAACAAGGAAAACCATCAACGATTAACATTTTTCAATCCAACAGTACTTCCAAAAGCTGTTTAATTTGTGGATGCTGTGTACGAGCAAATTCTGCCTCTGAAAGGAGTTTTGTTCACAATCGGAGAATTTACATTAAGATGTTGCAGACTTTTCTCCCGATAAAAAACATGATAATCCAATTAGGCAGCTAACCCTGAAAAACTCATGCTTATCGTGCATAATACAATTAGGTACACCATGTGCTCAGTTCTACAACTTCTGTATTACTCATACACCTTACAATTCTCTTCATTAACCCCACTTAAATAATTGCAATGGTAAATATAATTTACTTACTCGGACGGATATATTTTGATGTCTTCAATTTGTCCAATGTAATTGAAAAACTTCTCCAACTGATAGAGACTGGTGCTGTGAGAGATATTGTCAACACGCACAATTTTGCCCATTTCTAACCAACTTCACATGAAGCTATCTAAAAAATGAACATCAGACAATAGTCTGAAACCGCACAAAAGTTTCAAACATCGCTGATGTGCAATCTAATGGGTGCGCTAACGTGGTAGGCTCTATTCCAAAAAAGACATGAAATCGAAAAAAAACTCGGCCAACTGGTTACCAGATTAACACCCGCGAAGAGAGCACACGCCGAAGAAGTTAAAAAACAGGTACTTGAAAACCCTGAACATATCTGAAAGCATTGCCGTACTTGAAGTTGCCAACATATCTACTTTAGCCTACCTAAAAAGTACCATGCCGCTGTTATACTGAGATAAACATGTGTAGAAACAAAACCATGTTCACTCTCTAAATTTATCATTCATTAGCGCCAAAATTTGAAAGTCAGCGGTTTAAGATTGGCGAACTGTTGCAGTCTTCAATTATAGATATTGCTTCGATTGATTTTCAAATGAGAGCAAAAGTCAACTTTTAGGGCAAATCAATTTTTTTGAGACTTCATTTATTATTCAGAGATAAATTATCAGATAAGTAATTTTTCAATTTTTTACTTTTTTAAATGGTATACACTAATTAGTGAGGGCATGATTGGTTGGGGAACTCATGGTTGAAATCAGTTCTAAGTTTAGTCGATTCTCAGAAAGTTTTTCTACGATCACGCTTGTACCTACAAATCACCATGTTACCCACGCAATTGAGTCTTTGCCTTTTGTTTATTCCCAGAAACCCTCACAATCAGGTCTTCAAAATTTCCTCATCAGCCCACCCTATCGGCTTGAACAAAAAATTAACATTGTCCCCACTCATTGGGCGTCAAACAAGTTCTCGCACAGCAATAACAGCGCAACTAAAATTTGGGTGAACCAAGACCATAAATTAACCACTGTGAGGCCGAAGGTGTTGTCGCATGAATGAGTCTCAAAACAGGGGATTTCTGGCGATCAGCATTGTGGCTAAACCATTCACTTAAGTCACTGAGACTTCTTGAGATAACCGATTGTAGGGAATTGATAAACCAGCTGGTTGGAAGTTTCGGTTATCGTCAAATAAAGCTGTACATTTCAAAGTTTTTTGAACCAAATATGAAAAGCCCCCGAAAGATTCGAACGGGAGTGGTACTAACTGGATACCTATTTAAGCACAATTTAGGGCATATTGTTCATATTTCCTTTTTTCAGCATTTATCAGAGGAAACCGACACCTACTCACCGCATCTGAAATTATACTGGGCAGCAGTGGGGAAGCAATTGTCACATCTACCGCAGCTGGTCGTCCCGCTGACCTCGAATATGTCTCCTGGCCTTGAGTTATTATCCGGAATAAAGTTTTTCTGATCTCAGACGGGTGCTAAGTTTGCAGTCGAGCAAGCAGCAAATATTCTATCCCTCATTCTATCGTGCCGTGATATCATGTCCCCCGACCATGACAGCTTAAAGTGAGATCACCCAGCTTTTCCAGTGTGACGTTTTGACAGCAAGGACATTTCCGTTCCGTAATGTGTAACGGAACACCAATCCGATACTTCAGTGCGGCTCTGAACTCATTTGGTTGAAGGTGAAGGCCCAGACCAGGGATTGGAGGCACCGAAAGCCAGGCACCACATTGAGGCAACGTTAGTGAAAGCAAACGAGCTCTCTCCCGATTTGAATTCTGATTGCCAAGAAGGTTATAAAAACAGCATCGTCAAGTGGCTCCTGAATCTTGTGTTGTGTATATTGGCTAATCTCTAGATTATTCAGTTCTTCCACTGTTTCTTTGAAAATTTGGTTTTCTGTTATTTTCTCACCGGTTATTTGTTCTACTAAAGCCAAAAATTGTAAAAACATTAAAACTCAAAGTGATATTGCCAATTGCCGCATGTGAACATAAAAATTTTGTTCAAGCGAATTTTTGTTTAAGCACCGTTTTCTCACTCGACTTTAAAATTAGAGAGAAAAAATTTCACGCCGCAAAATCCCTCGCTATTTGGCTCAACTTCCTGTATCGGTACTCCAATTTGACTTCAACAATCAACAAAATGTGTGAACAGATCTTAAAAAAGAGACAGCGCCCCAATACAATTCAAATTCTTTGAATTGTAATAAAAAAGGAGAGCGCCTAAACAATAGCCGTTGAGAGGTTGACGGCGGCTATTAATTAGAGATAAAAATTATCTCGAATAGAAGACAAATTGGAAAAATAGACAGAAGCAAGAAAACGAGTTAAGGAGAAATTGACCGAAGGCAATTGGTTATCACTATGCCGAAATTCATTAGATTATAATATTTACTATTAAAAAAAAACAGAAAAGGGACGCCATAATGTGGACCAGATATAGCTTCAGCTAGCCGCCCTCAGCATGTGTTCACTCCACTTGATATCGAAGATTCAAGAGAATCATTCGATTAATGACAAATTGGAACCGTAAATAGTTGTTTACCATCATTTGACGGCACTTAAACAAAATTACTTGGGATCTTTTCTTCTACCGCCAGTCCTATATAGAAGTTATTTTTACGCTGTTATTACAATAGGAGCTCAGGAACCTTAACATCTTATCCATACATGTATAAAAGGGAAGAGAACTAAAAGGGTGTTCTAGCAAAAACGGTCAATACTGTGATTAAAAAATGTTCCACCCCCCCCCCCCCGAACCTTTGCGTAACAATGGGTGACCTCAGTTGCCACGAAACCTTCAACTAAAATCATACGAAGCCTTTTCTTGAATGCGACAAGTCATGCATGAACGACGACGAGCTGTTCACAGATTGCTCAAAATCGTGCCAAGAATAACAAACTATGTCAGGTAAAAAAACTCGGTTGAGAAACAAACCAAACAGCAAAGAAACCAAAAACATCCTCAAGTGATGTATAAAAACACGCGAACAATTTTAGCGCTTACTATCAACGCAAATAGCCAATATGTCTTGTTATAAAATCAGTTGAAATAGAGTAAACTAATTAAACATCAACCAATGAACTTTAAGATTAATTTAGTCAAGTAGGAACTCGACAACAAAAACATGTCAGATGAAATTTAGGAGGTAGGTCAATACACTTGAAAACTACAAATATTCAAAATATGGTACAACATAAGGCAAAGAGTGAAGACAAAACAGCATATATATTGATGTACTAGACAAAACTAACAAAATAAAATTTGTCGAACGAACAGCTAGCTCGCTGAGTAACGTTGGCTCAGTTTATTCCTTGACAGGGAATGTAGTATTTGCGTAGGGTAGGCTCATCTTTGGCATTGTACATCGCTTTGTATGTATGAATGAGAAGTCGAGGAAATCTTGAAGTAAAATAGTTGATGAATCCATCAGGCACGGGGCCCAGAGAACTCTTAACCTCAGGTGGCAGCTCCCGATAATGATGCTTCTTATTCCTCATTGCTCTCAAAAGGTCTCGAACCGAAGTTCCGTCATAATTTCTGTATTTCCTCAAGTCATTCTGTAACTCGAGAGTCACATTCTGTCGCCAGTTACCACACACGATAGTCCTTCCGTTACACTCAAGAGCTCTAATAGTTGGTGTAATTGGATCCTCTTTCTCGATAGCATCACTCACATCCTGTAAGTATTGAAGTTTCTTGTCCAGCGACCAGAAGAATGGATGGAGCAATGCCCTGCTCACGGAGGGTCGAGTCACAGGCTCTTTAGAAATCATATTTGATATGATGTCATATGCAACCAAGTTTTCACTTGACTCCTCGTCAAATAAATGCTTCAAACTAGCAAGATCAGCTTCAATATTCAATTGTCTCTTTTGTTTGTCACTCGGATCGATTGGATCAGAAAAGGGATGGTTTCCTTTTGTGAACACGTAATAGAACACACACCCCATTGAGAAAATATCAACAGAGAAGGATGGCTTGAAATTAGATCCCTTGTTCTTCATTATCTCAGGCGCTATCCACCCCAGGGTTCCAACAATCCCACTAGGGGACGACATGCTGAAAGATTGATGACCATGATTCAGTTTCTTGCACAATCCAAAATCAGAGATCATGACTCGTCGAGATCCATTACTATTGGCGGTTGATATGATTAGGTTCTCAGGTTTTACATCACGATGGCAGATTTTTAAATTGTGCAAATGGTTCAAGCCCTGTAAAGCCTGATTGAGGATTTTGATCGGAGTTAAAGTTGGTGAAAAATCCAACTGGTCCTCAACGTACTCCTTCACGGTGGCACATCCAAGTTCTAGAGCAATGTAGCGAAACACACAATCTTTCTCCATACAGAAGTATCGCACAACGTTGGTATGATGATCCGTTTCTCTGAGCAGTTCCACCTCCCTGTCGGCAACACCCAAACACTGCGGCACTATTCGTTTTATCGCAACAGGTCGTTCCTCAAAAGTTCCTTCGTAAACCGTTGTTCCAAAGCAGCCACTGCCGAGGACCTTTTCTGGGTCAAATTGAATCTTCCCAATTACCACTTTTCCATCTGCGTTTACAGTCATAGATCCAATAGAAGTATTGACAGATCCGCCCAAACTTGAGTTCGGACTACTATTTGATAGAAGCGAGTCACTAATTTTCTGATTGCGTTTGTATGCTAGCCATGTAAACACTCCGCACACGATACTTATTGCCGTGGGCACAAACATGGCTAAATACAATTGAAACCTTTGGTCGTAAGGTTGTACTTGTGCACCCCTGCTGGAGTCCCAGGAATCATTGTGATCAATTAACCTTGACCTGGGAATCCAATCATCAGGCACGGAAAGATAGCCCAAATTCATAACACCTGCATTTTCATCGTCAGATTGTTTGCTAGGTAACAAAGGCAAGTTACCATTTTGGGTCATAAATCGAGTTCTTTCACCCACTAAAGTAGGGAGAACAAACAAGCCTTTCTGCAACTTGCCCAAGAACATGGCAGGCATCAGGTTGAAAATTGATTCACCATTGGATGCAGACTTAGAACTCCATTTTGAAGGAGAGTTTGAATTTTTAACAGCATTTAAAGCTTCAATTGATACGGTATCGAACGGCAGTTGAACCAAACCGTTCGGCTCCATTTTGTACATGCCAACAACCGTTGATTTGAATTTCTGGGTCCACGCGACTTCTCCCGTGTCTTTATCAAGCGACACGATTTGGCCGTTTTGGTCTGCTGTCAGATGCACCATACCATATCCGGTGCCTGACTCTTTACTCAAAGAGCTGAAATTGTAGAAAGTTGCGTTCCATCTCAACGACTGAGTGAAACTGTCAAAAATGCTCACTGTATATTCAGTACGTCCAATGTAATAAACTGGTTTTTCGGGCCGGGGAAAGGAGTTATCTAAATGGTCCAGAGACACGGCTTTCTGTGCTTTGCGAGAATCCAGATCTATTGCATACCATGTGTCCTGTTTCTTTCCAGTGTACAACATACCATCCATGTTGAAAGGAGATTGAGCGACCTAAGACATCAAAGGTTCAGCTTCCTTCTTCGAAAACAACAGTTACAATGCTTGTGACATCAGATAAAAAAGTTTAAAAAAATCAATCAACAGTCTGCTTTATGAGCGACCGGTTTTCACCTATTTTTATATTGATGATCATTAGGTTCCATGACAAATAAAGCATATGCCTAACAAGAGTTGGACAGAGCGATTGATAAAGGCACAGACGAAATCTGTTTCGCATCTGAACTACCTTTCCAATTACACTGAAGTCGAAGAAACAAGGAAATATTTTGCTCCAGAAGGAAGTTTTCAGATGAAATGTTTTGCATCTGAACTACATTTTCCAATTGCACTGAAGGTCAAAGAAAGAAGGTAATATTTTGCTCCAGAAGGAAAGTTTTCTCGTGAAAGGTCATCAATTTTTTAAAACAAAGCTGGGGTTCGCACACCAAGTAAAGGTCTACAAAGTTACCACTAACCATTTCAGGTATTCCCAAATCGAGTTTCTCCAATCTTCCACTCGTACTAACACCCATCCTATATAACCCTCCATCTCTGGGGTTTGCCACGAACAAAGGTCGGATGATCTGTTGGGGCAACTTAAGAACGGGAAACTCTTGCTCAGGAATCTGCCACAAAATACTTCCATCTGATTGGCTCACAATGTAGATGGCACCATTTATGGTTGACACCAGCAGGAGTTCATTGTCACTAGCTTCATTCAAAGTATTTGCTAACTCACTCTTACTCGCATGGGGAGAGATAGTTACGTCAGATCCGACTGTGGCATCAATGGTGACGTCATATGTAACGTCATCACAATTGATTGATGTTAAGTAAAGTATTATAATTACCAGCAGACAAGTAATCAAACGCATGGCGCAAAATTTCGTTTTGCATCAACATTAAATATCTGAAAATTGATACCATTAGTATTGCTGCCATTTCATACTTCCAAATGTGACGTTAAACAGTGTTCAGCGTTTTTGACATTATAACAGGGAAGAAATGGTTATTAATATGTAAATCTAAATATTTGATCTTGCAAATGAAAACTAGCAAATACATTTTCAAAATGGAAAGTAATCTAATATTAGCTCCAAAATGGTTCATAATATATAATGGACAGAAATAGCAACAGATGCTGCCGTCGAGCATAGGAAATAGTACTGCTCTGAAGAAGCTCACATACAATCTCATTATTTCTCTATTTATCAATACTAATATCTCCATATTCAATAAATGCGTAAAAATTCGACAGAACATCCTCACTGGTGTCTCACTAACAAATGAGAGTAAAAATAATTGGAAGTTCTCTTAGTCACAAAATTAATGGATAATTAATTAAACTTATCGATAAATACTACCATATGGGTAACAAGAAATGACGCCAACAATAAACCAAGTATCCCCACTGTAATTTATGGGATACGGACTCTCACGGAGATGAATCCATAGAACACATTGAACTGTAAATCCAGGAAAAGGATCCTCTAAACCCTCATTTCTCCAAAATCCGGGACAGGAGTCAACTAAAACCCCTCTGAGGTACACAACGAGTGATCTCCCACTGTTTCAGCCGGCCCAAAGTTACCCGAAGCGCACGGTTATGGCCTGCTATTTGAACAGCAGACATCATCCGGTTAATTTCAAAAGATTACCAGACCAAAGAATAGCTCTCAGACTGGAAAACGTTGCCTCAACAGAACGGAAACATTCCAAAAGAACTATTATTTCATATTACAGACCACTCAAGATTTATGGCCCAGCTAGCAAAAATCAATGACAATCAAAATACGCAGTATGCCACAGACAAACATTGTCATCACGAACAGTTTACAGTCACAAACAAAAAATTTCAATCGAGTAAAAGCAAACTGTTTGCTAGATAGTTATTGACAGTGGCGTGTGATGGCCAGTTGGCTTCTGTTTACATGGTAAAATATATAATAGTGATTTCGAGAAACGAGAAATCGAAAGTTTCAATAAGTTAAGACATCAAACAAAAAAAACATCAAACAAACGAAGTCCATAAATATTCACGCAAAACACAATCTTGTCATTGCTGTTGAATGGCCACTTGATCGCACGTTGCGAGTCTCATATCAAAATCGTAGTAGAAACAAACAAAGTTCAGGGTTTTAAAAAGTTTTACGACAAATATTGGCTCCATAATATACTCATACTGATAATGTAAAGGGAAACTGACAAGTACTTTCTTTCAATTGCTGCTAACAAACTTAGCAAAAAGTGCTAAAGACCTTGAAAATACGAAAATCTGAAAACGGTTATCATAATGCTCCTTCGAAATGGGTTGTTGACTCACCCAGAAACTTTGTTCCGGTTAGTGTTGTACTTGAAGCAATTGGTACAGCCATGGGAGTTTAATTTATTACTGAGGTCATTGGAACTTAGGTATCAAGTCAGAGAGAAAAGGAATAGGTATCATACAAAAAACATAGCCGGCAGATTGCCGGAATAGCTGCGAAATAGACTTGCGTGCCGTAAAATACAGATGGAAAAAGATACAGAAGTGAGTTGATAATAGTTATCGCCGCCGCCTATAAAACTTACACGTTTATTTCAAAGGAGGTTGTTTTTGGGTGCAAAAAAAGTTTTCCTGTCGCGTCTCGAACCGCCGATCTCCGGATTAACAGCCAGTCGCCTTAACCACTAGGCTGTCGGACCATACAATCTGTTTTCTTACAATCAACTTTGTTTTAGGAACAGATTCTGTTTCTGAATAACCGCAATTTAGGTCACGCAGAAAGCGTGAAATCAAGCGCGAAAAAGCCATTTAAGAAGTGACGAGACAGAATGTTCTAGAACAATTGTAAAACGAAAATGAAGCGTCAGACGACGAAACAAAAAAAAACCAAGAGCACCGCAATATAGCTACGCTCAGCTTACAGCTTCGCAGCTATAGAAAAAACGGCCAGTAGTAGAAGAGATTGAGAATTTTTTGCCTTTTTGTGCGATTTATAGAGGGTTTTAATTTTTACCATCGGAAACATTGTAATTAAGTGATTGCGTGTTTCTCATTTCTTCTTGACCTTACGCACCAGGTCAGAAAGAATAGGCATATCACATAGGTCTATTTTTTGCTATTAATTCTGTGAAAATTGTATGCAAAGAGGCGAGATAAAATGGTGTGATCAAAACGAGCGTTTGGAGCACTAGTAGCTCTCCGCAATCAGGGAACCATGGTGGAATCTCAAATCAGGAACGATACTGCAGGAGCTGCGTCTACAAAAGATACGACTGAAAATTAGAATATTTGGTGCGACAAATGCGCCATATGAAGAGGGGGAAACAAATATTTCAGAAAACAAATGCTTTTTGCATTTTTGTGGAGCTTATAGTACCCTTTTATTAAACATAGCCGGCAGATTGTCGGAATAGCTGCGAAAGAATAGACCTGCGTGCCATATAATAGAGATAGAAACAGATACAGATCTAAATTGAAAATAAAATCGACTCCGCTCAAAAAACTAGGTAAAAAACATTCAGCGATAAATCAATAAAGCTTGTTAAAATTCATTCCGCAGAAGCCTCTTATTAGGGACCTTTACTGCACATATGAGTTCCTTTGACCTTAAACAAATTCAAATTAAACTTAAGTTTTGCTCAGCACCCAAACCACTCTAAAATTTTTCACGCGTTTCATTTCCTGCTTCAAAATTCACTCCAACTAAAGTGATTTAAAAAAAGGACTTCTCCAATACTCCTCTTCGAGTCGTAAAAAGACAGCGCCCTAATACAATTCAAATTCTTTGAATTGTAAAAACCAAGAGCACGGCAATATAGCTTCGCTCAGCTTACAGCTTCGCAGCTATAAAAAAGTCTTATGGGTCAGACGAAAAGTCGGCCAAGCGAAAAAACGCATAAAAAAAGACCAACAGGACAAAAACAATTGCTACAAAATTTGTTTGAGAGTAATTAATAACCAACTGAAGTTGGAAGAATTATTATGGAACATGTGGTGGGACCTCAATTGTACTGTAGTCTGCTTCATTGGGAAGATGGAGAACAAACTGGTTCCAAATGACTGTAGTTGTTACTATATACGACTGTTAAGATTTACCAAATTCGAAGGATTCATCTGACTCTTAGTAATCTGCACCCAAATAGATCAACAGCTGAAAGTTGTGAATAAGGGAAGCTCAGGTCACGCAAAAAGTCAGGAGCCTAAAAGTCTGTCGATCAATTAAACACGCGACTACAAAAATTGCTTCAAAGTTGATTTGAGATTACAGATCCGAATATAAACCAACTAAATCTAGACGCATTGCTGTCACACAAGACAGAAGAGAAGACGGCTTTGATTTAGCTAGCTTGAGCTTAGGGAGGCCAGCCACACTGTGCAAGAGGGGGAGAATTAGAAAGGGGGTGGGAGCTAAAGTGGGTCTAAACATAGCATAATTCAAACTGCCCTTCAAACTATAAAATTCTGCTTCTTCAGCAGCTTCGGGGCTTAATGCTCACAGGATTTCCCAGTTTTTCCCCGAGATTTCCAGTCTCACAATACGCCAAGGAAAATAGAAACATAGCCGGCAGATTGTCGGAATAGCTGCGAAAGAATAGACCTGCGTGCCATATAATAGAGATAGAAACAGATACAGATCTAAATTGAAAATAAAATCGACTCCGCTCAAAAAACTAGGTAAAAAACATTCAGCGATAAATCAATAAAGCTTGTTAAAATTCATTCCGCAGAAGCCTCTTATTAGGGACCTTTACTGCACATATGAGTTCCTTTGACCTTAAACAAATTCAAATTAAACTTAAGTTTTAAAGTGCAAAAGTCATTTTATTGAGTGAGGTAAGTCACGTATGATCAAAATCTAATCACGCAAATAACCTAAAAACTTTTGCTAAAGCGAGTGAGAAATGACGTCACGCGCGCAAATGCCGTTAGTGAGAGGAAGAAGTCATTCAGAAAATTTGACTTTTTCAGCTTTGCTGTGTGAACAAATGTAAAACGAAAAAAGAGCGTCAGACGACGAAACAAAAAACATAGCAGGACAAGTCCTGACAAACAATTCAAAGAATTTTCATTGACTAAACAGAAAAACTAGACCTAGAATGGACTATGAGTGAATTGAGAAAACCATGTTTAAAAAAATCAGAACAAAAAATAAGAAATAAACAGAAAATCAATGTCAAAATGCCGCATGTGAACAAAAAAACTAGCGAGAAATGAAAATTTAATTCAAACAAAAAGCTAGGGGTAGAATGACATGTGAATGGATTAGGGAAACCATTTAGAAAAAAATCCGATCCAAGAAATAAAAAACAATAGTAAAAATCAGAGTGAAATTGCCGCATGTGAACAAAACCACTACCGAGAAACCGAATTTTTGTTCAAACACGGTTTTCTCACTCTACTTTAAAATTAAAGCGAAAAAAATTCACGCCGCAAAACCACTCGCTTTTTCGCTCCATTTCCTGTATCGGCGTGACCAAAATCACTACTCCAATTTGACTTCAAAAATCATGAAAATGTGTGAACAGATCTTAAAAAAAAAACATAGCCGGAAGAATTCCGGAAACGACTCGAAGTAGAAATCTGACTATTCTCACTAATCAGATGCATCACCATCATATTACCAATCGACAGACATTGTAACCAATTCACAAATAAAAGACTGGAGAAGTGGAAACTTGACAAAGAACAAAAGCAAAAAACAATATTCTCTAAAAATCCAAACAAAATTCTCTACAAAAAGATAACATGCAGCTTCCCATCCATAACTCATCGAAATCAATTAGTTATATATTTGGCTTGATCAATCGCCCACCTAGTACTTGCAGAGAAACGTTGAACAACAAACTAAAAAAAGACTAAGAAAAACTCTTTAACGAATTAGAGTTTTGTGTAATTTGTTTAAATGAAAACTGCCCTGCTAAGCCTTCAAGTGCAAATTCATAGAATCCACACCTACAAAAATGCTCCTTATTGAGAAAAAGTTAAAATTAAAAAAACATTAAATTGGAAGAAATAGGCAAAAAACTTAGAAAAAAGACAAAAAGTGGCCAAAATTTGTTCTGATTTACTCGATTTTCTTTAACAAAAAGAACTCAAAACTATTATCAATCAAAATGAGAGACAGCCAAAAGAGCTACAACAACTGAATTCCACTAGAAAACTCCCCAAATGCTATCAAAGGTTGAGGAAGAATAGAAACGACATTTAAAACCAAATTGAACAAAAAAACGAGAAAAAGTAAGGTGTTTTTTAAAATTTTACAAGAAAAAATAAAGCCAAATAAAGTTACTTTGAGCAAATAGAGCAAAGAATTGCTCAAGAAATAAAGGGCAAGTCATAACAAGCTAAAAAAATTGTCTACGATTGAAAAAAAAAAACGAAAAAAAGCAAAAAATTAAAGTGGTTAAAAAATTCTCTATTTTTCTGTCATTTTTCTTCAGAAAAAAATGTTTTATACCAACAAAATTGTAATCAATTTATATCCTTGATATTCTTTGCGTAACGAGCTTCTATGCAAATTGCACTTAAAGCAGTAAAACAAAACAAAAGGCCAAAATACATTAAATTTCGTCGAAAAATCAGCAAAACTGATCAAAAACCTCCAAATTTGCATAAAACTCCAATTAACTACTTGAAACCTTCAATTCCTTTCAGAACGAGACCAAATCCAATACAATACCATAATCAGACCTCATAAACAAGAAAAATTGCAAAAAACTGCTTTTTAAAGCCGCACGTGAACAAAAAAATTTCGCTCGCTCAGAGAAAATTTTTTCACACATCAATTTCTCGCTCTCTCAAAAACAGCGGTATGAACAAAAAACCACTCTCTTTTCGCTCCGCTCTTCACTTTTGTTCAGCAACCAAATCACTCCAAATTTTTTCACGCGTTTCATTTCCCGCTTAAAAATTCACTCCAATAAAATTGATTAAAAAAAAAAGGACTTCTCCAATACTCCTCTTCGAGTCGTAAAAAGACAGCGCCCCAATACAATTCAAATTCTTTGAATTGTAAAAACCAAGAGCACCGCAATATAGCTACGCTCAGCTTACAGCTTCGCAGCTATAATAAAAACTAATGTTTTAACTTTAAATATCGGATTGTCTCATTTCTTCTTGGGCTTATGCTTCAATTTAGGAACATGTATTCCGTAGAGTTCCATTTGTTTTCTATTACTTTTGTCAGAAGTTTTATGCAAAGGGGAAGAAGATGAGGACCTAGTATATTGGCTTGACCACACGAGCGTTGGGAGCATCAGTTGTGGGCTCTTAGGGACGCATGCATAGTGGAATTTCAAACCAGGACCGACACTGTCAGAGCTGTATCTACAAAGATCGGTTTCCATTTCTCGTCAGGAACAGGCTAAACTTGAAAGATCAATCACTCTATCATCGAACAAATAGATTCATATAATTTGCTCAGAATAAGATCTCGATAGCATGGTAAGAAATGTGCTTAAAAAGATATAAGCATTGTTCTCAGATTTAAGAACCCGCTTTAAAAAATTGTTATGTATTCGAGGGTCAGAAGCCAGATTTGAGGTGCCAACAGTTCAATACCGCCAAACATTCTGGTTACTTCGGACGTTGACCATCACAGGAAACCAAACGAAAGCCGGTAAATTGAAGAGCCAATGGGCAGATTACACGAGTGGCACAAACATCTATTCGAATTGCCCGGAATTGGACATGCGCCTATCTGTCAACCATTTCCGTGTCAACACATATAAAGACTTTTGATCCAGACCGTTTTGCTTCTGGTTCTCTCTCACTCAGAACAATGCATGAACAAAAATCACTCCTTTTCTCTGCTTCTCGTTGATTCCTAGAAGTCATCGAGGCGATCAAATATGGCCTCGCTATTATTGTTCTATGAAAGGATTTTGCTACTTGGGACCGCATCGATCAGAACAACTTTTAACCGGATTGTCATTTTTGTTCAGCTTTCGAATGAAATTTAGTGGGAAGTTTGCTGCATCTTTAAGTATCAAAATTTTGAACGCAAAAAGCTTCTCGGATACAACTATAGAGCCGCGCTAAGTACAAAATGTGCTATAGTACAGCAAATTTAAACTTTCGCCGGATCTATTCCGTTTCGGCCCCGCCAGTGTTTTTCCTGACACCCCAAGTACATATGACTTAGTGTTGTTATATAGCACGTTATTATGTAAAAATAGCAAGCTGCACGAGTGATTTTCTGAGGGGGAGGGTGGTGTTAGGGATTCGGGGACCGAAACAGAATAGATCCCTTTTCCCAATTAGTGGCTTCAAGAGAGCAGTTATGAAAACATCAAAGCTGTAACATCGTTTCACAATCTAAATCTAAGTTATTGTTCAAAATCAATTCTATCAAAAATAACGTAAACAACGAAGAGCTACAAGAATGCCAGAAGCAATGCTTAGTCTATAGATTGTCCAATGTCAAATTTCTGCAATTGAAATCTTGGACAAATTTAGACGCCTTAGCCAAGTCATACTTGAATGACTTGAGCACCATTTTGCAATTATCTGCTGATAGAGTGCACGTGTTCTGCAGTATGTTCACTTTCACAGCCTCAATTGCTCGTCTCTCATCCCAATTTGTCTCCACTAGAGCATTGTAACACTGCTCTTGTGTGCTTCCATTGACACTACTGCACACTCGTTGCACTGCTGCATCACTTTGTGCCTCTAAGCTCTGAATTAAAACGGAACACTTAAATAATCAAAGTATTTGACACAAATTAAATGTAAACATAATTTATTTAACATCAAGCTAACTTGGATTGCGTCTTTTACTTAAGCGATCGTGAGATTGAACGAGACTTCACCGATTCCAGTACTTCAAAAAAAACGTAAAATCATGGACAAAGTTGGTTAATTTTCTGTTAGCAAACAAAATTTAACTTAAATCATGGCAATTTCATTCTGCAAGCGAAGCTTGGTGAAATATTATAATTTTAAAGAGTGCTGAGGTGATAACCAAGCATTGTTTTTTAAAATCAAAAACGGAAAAGGCTCTTCAACCAAGCTTTGCTGTAGTTGTGAACAAAGCATTTCAATAAAAAAGCATAACAGACGAACACCTAATTTAAAGGAATCTAAATATCGGAACCGAAAACATTGCTTCAAATCCGTTAGTAAAAATTCGAAAAGCTGTTAATAGAAAACTTTAACATACTTATACCTCCTAAAAGAGAGACTTTATGTTTGTCGCGTCTGAACAACATAATAACCCTTACCCTTGCTCCAGCAAAGAAAAACCTAGCAGGCAGACTGCCGGAAAATAGCCGCCATTGACCCCACTTACCGACGTTAGCATTGAATCAGTTAGAGAAAAATAAAGAATAAAATGACAACAACCTGTGTCATAAAGTGTCATAATTTGATACGCAGTCTCATTAGATTCGAAAAACATGGTGAATTTATCTCGTGAAGTAATCCCATTTCTTTTTTCTCTGATCGTATTTGCGTAAATTTTCTGATTGAACTCTTAACTCAATTCAGTTGAAAAAGTGAGCGAGCGAGGTAAGTTAGAAGTCAGAGGTGGAAGTGATGACTTATGTAAGAGCGGAAAAAAACAGACTTAAAAAATGAAATCCTGAAATACAAAACGAAATAAACTAAAAAATAAGATATTCCTTAACTTGACAAGCGCACAAATTGAAAAATACGAGCCCAAAAAAAAAACAGTTAAAAAACCAAACATAGCCAGAGAATTGCCGGAAAATAGCCGCCGCGACGCATCTGATGAATATCAGGATTGAGACAGAGAGAAAAAAAAGAAGAGATAGAAATTGACCGACTTTTTTTCTGTTTTTTTTGTGTCCAAAAGTGTTCTAATATGGCGTGCAGTTTAAGTTAGATTCTAAAACTATTTAAATCAATTTCTGAACAGAAAGTTATTAAGCTTAATACTAATGTCATCAAGCAATCACTTGCATGAACTTTGATAACCTAATGCTCTACGACTAAATGACCGCGCTTTATCGGTTTATCATGTTTTTGATATTGCTATTTTGACATTGACCGTATTCCCTTCATAGTGTAACTCAATGCGTGAAAAAATTTTGAAATACATTCAGTTGAAACAGTCAGTGAATAAATTCACGATCCAAGCATGAAAATCGTGACTTATGTAAAACGAAAAAAAGGAATGACTAAAGTCGGGCGAAATGCTCTCAAACAACCGGCGAGCGGTTGGCTTCGTCAGCAGCTAAGCTTGGTTTACTGAGGCTAGCTTAAGCTTAATTGAAGGGGCGTAAGTGAGCGCAGGGGGGTGCACCGTGGAGCTGATGGGGTGACAACAGTGCTACCTGTTTATTCCGTTTTCAAGGACAAAAGTCAAATACGTCAGAAAATTGGTCAAAAAAATTGCATAAAAAAGACCGACAAGACCAATATAATGGTTACAAACTTTGTTTGAGAGCAATTAAATATGATCAAAAGGCAGAGCGAATTTTAAAAAGGAGAGTGCCTACATAATAGCCGTTGAGAGGCTGACGGCGGCTGTTAAAATTAATAAATAGTATTCATAATCGTAGTTATTTTAGTGATCACGTATGGAACACAAAATGTTGGCAATTTGGAGCAGAACTTGAAACACAAAATCAAATGAGATATTGACAAAAAAAAAGTTTTGAAAATCATTCAAAACTAGATAATTGCAAAAAAAACTGCTGATTAATTACAACTTCTTGGTGTCCATGTCTTGCAAACAAAAATTGTAATGCAAAAATGCATGCAGTCAGCTTCCAGCTCAAAAAATTTGTTGACTTGAGTGCAGAACAAAATCAGAAAAATTCAACAAAAAGGCAGAAAACATTGCAAATTTTTCTAATCTCTTCATCTGTCATCATCTTCAAAGCTAAAACCTACACAAAGGAAAATTTGCAACCTAGCAGAAATCGCCAAGAGGCAAAACAAAAAGTTCATTTAATTAGTCACAACTTACTGAAATCTAGCCATAAAAAAATGCAACTGCTGCAAAACTCTACCCACTAACATACACAAAAGCTTTTAAAAAGCTACTTTGGTCCCACAAAACCAAATAACTAAAACTACTACAAATATCTCAAGAACCAGCCAAAATCAAGATGGCAAAAACCCTTTATGAACATTGACCAGCGGCAACTTATTAAAAAGCTTAATAGCAAAACGTGAAAAACAGCAAAGCTTTGGGATCTTAATTTTCAAGAAAAAACGCAGCATCGATTTTAAACCCTCCCAGCATACGCTCTTGATAGACTTAAAGCCACTAAAGCCTCTAATGAAACTTAACACTCATTCGTCTGTACGTGTTTATCCCGTTTTGGAATCGCAAAGTTATGGGTGAAAATGTGTGAACATATCTTACAAAACACACATAGCAGGAGAAGTCCTTGTACACAACAAAAAAAATTGAATGAAAAACTATCAATTGGACAAGCAGACCAATTGAACATTACACGCCAGAAATTATTTTCACAGAATTAGAGAGAAGGAAGACTATTGACATTTAAAATGTAGATTGCTTGGCATCAGCGAGTTGATTAACGAGTTCTCCAACTGAAAAGGTAAGAAAGCAAAAACAAAAACTTCCCAATGAAGAGACAGTTTCAGTGTGTGTGAGACAAGCAGAGGCAGGAAAAACCATCGAATAATTACAAACAACATCATATAAACACAACATAGCCGGTAGATTCCCGGAAAATAGCCGCGCATCGGGATTGAAACAGAAAAAGAAAAGCGAAAAAAATGAAATTTTTCCGAAGTTCCAAAAAGTGTCCAAAAGTTTTGTAATTCGGTGTTCAGTTTCAGTTAGATTATAAAACTATACTTAATGCAGCTTTTAAACAGAGCCAGCTATCAATTGCTCTAAAAAACTTTGATAGCCTAATGCACTGATTTAAAGACCACGCTTTATCGGTTTTTCACGTTTCTTTTGACTTTGGCTGTATCCACTACATTGCGTAATTCAATGCTTGAAAGAATTCAAAATCCATTCAGTTGAAACATTGAGTGAGGTAAGTCAGAACTCAAGCGTTAAAATTGCGAGTTATGTTCTATGAAAAACGTTATAAAAGGTAAAGCCAATTAAAAAAAACATAGCAGGACAAGTCCTGAAATACAATCCAAAGAATTGAATGAGAAAGTTAGAACTACTGCAACCGAGCAGCGTATCAGTTAATATTGCCAGCAAAAAAGGAAAACAGTCATAATTGGAGGAACCAAAACAACCTTGCATAACTCTTGAAGCTTTACCTTAATCGTTGAAATTCATCCACTTCAAAATACCCCTGAACCCACACACAAGCCTTGAAAGGGGTTAATTGGCCAATAAAAATGGAAAAACTTAAGCTAGAAAAACATGAAAAACCGAAAAATCAAATTTTTTTCAAAGTTTCTAAGTTTTGCAAAATCATTATGTTCGAAACCAATTTTGTTGCCAGCGTCTCGAATCTGTCCAGTAACCTATCAGCAAGACTGATAATATTACCATCATCACAGCCTTTCATTGTCTTCAGATATTATCCAGTAACTCAAGTTCAACCCTAGGAAAATTTTTCACAGTCCCAAAGATCGATAAAGTCGGAATACGATAATTTTCAGATCAATTGAAAAAAATTCAAACAATGCGAGATAATAAAATATTGAATATCATTCCATTGACCCTACCAACCACGCAGTAACCTACTATCGAACCCTAGAGGAGGTTCCCTGTCCCCTGGGGTAGATAAACTCTAGAAAGGACAATTTTCGAACAAATTTTTGAAAACCATTCATATGTCACGTAGGGCCGAAAACCCAAAATATGACAATGCTACGTTTTGAGTACCAAAACAGAGCTTACAAAAAGACCATAAAAAGTAATTGTCCTGCAGAAGACCGTTATCAACATTTACAGAACTCAATTTTAGAATGTACTACCAAAAAATTGAAAAATGGCGAAAAACGTGAAAAAAGTTTGGGCTCAAAAACTCCTAAAAATGACCATTTAATCTTGAAGTACAGCTTTCCAGTAGCTTCAACATAAAGCACTTCAGGGTCTACTAAATGCGGCTAAGTGCTTCTAATGAAACTTGATGACGCTGAGCTTTACGTGTTTATCCTGCTTTGAAAGCTCAAAGTCATGAAAAAAGGTGTAAAAAAGACAGAGCACCAATACAATCCAATTCTTGGATTGTAAAAAAGGAGAGCGTCTAAATATTAGCCGTTGAGAGGCTGACGGTGGCTTTTAGAAATATCATTTAAAACTTGTGGAGGATTCTTGGTGTTCATAAGTGAAGACCTAACATTGTACAGCTAAAACAGGTTGAACCAAACAAAAGATGTTAAATTGAACACTTCGTGAACGACAAATACAACAATTAAACTTAAAAATTCAGAAAACCACAAAACTGCTAAAAACAATCCTAATTTGTCTAACTCGATACATAAGACTTATTGCCAACTCAATAATTCTAAATTGAAAAACTAAATTGTAGCTTAACAGAAAACTGTTTCGACATATAATAGACAAACAAAAAACATTGCCGACAACACATTGCCGATGATAAATAAAAGTCCTTAATTAAAGAAAAATCACCAAAACCAATTTTGTACTGCCAAAACAAACCCAATGCCCCAAAATCAAATCTTAACAATTTGATTGACTCCTAATTATCAACCTAAACACAATGACATTTTTCAAAAAAAGTGCAAAATTATTAGATGTTTGTGTTTGAATGGATACTATCAATAGATATACCTTAAAAAACTGCGACTCTAAGGACTGCAAAAAACTGTGATTCAATTAAGAGCCATTCAACTATCGGCAAAAAAAATAGCAAAAACGATATTAAAACTTCGAGGAAACATCTTTTCACATTGATTTTAGGCCTTCCCAGGAACTTCAGGACAATAGCACTTAGAATATAGCCGGCAGATTTCCGGAAATTAGACGCTGTTGACGCGCTTGATGCACACCGGGATTTAAACAGAAAAAGAAAAAGTGATAAACCGACCGAATTTTTTTTTCTGTCTTTCTAGTGTCAAGTGTTCTAATTTGGCGTGCAGTTTCAGTTGGATTCTAAAACCACACTTAATTCAGCTTCTAAAGTGAAGCTAATAAGCTTAATACCAATGTCAGCTAGCAAACACTAATGAACTTTGATAACCTAATTCTCAATGACAGCGAAGTAATTGAGAATTCAAACGTCAGATGTCAATTGTGAAAATCGTGACTTATGTAAAACGAAAAAAGTGATGAGGTAAAGAGAATTTAAAATCGTGAAAAGATAAAGCGAATTTAAAAAAGGAGAGCGCCTAAATAATAGGGCTGAGGGCGGCTATTAAAACTAATACATTTATTCCGTTTGTGAAAAAGCAATAGAAAAAAGCGTGATCACGTTTTACAAAAAAGACAAAGTACCAATACTATTAAAAGACAAAATATCAATAAAAAAATTCTCCTTAACCAACCAGCAACAGATCTAAGATGTTAACTTCTTAGGAATCTAAAGAAAATTAGAACCATAATGATTTTTCCAAGTTTTCTACAATACTTATTAATTCAAAACGTAAAAAAAACCGATCGGCAAAAATTTACTACTAAAAAAACAAGCTGATATATCAGACTCTGAATTCTATTGAGGGTTAAAGCAATAATGATGAAGTTCTTCAGCTTAAAAAGCAACGATATTCAAACTGGATTACGATGTAATAACACAAAAGAAGGTCAGCTGTAAATAGACATACATGCTGGAAAACAACAACCATGACCCCGATTGAGATGAAACAAGCACAGAACATAGCCGTCAAAGTGGAGCAAATGTCACTGTTGACTCGCTTGAGATCAAAAAGTGTCTAAATTGGAGTGCATGATGTGCAGTTTGTTAGATTCTAAATTTAAACTTAATTCAGCTTGTAAACTGGAGGCTATCAGTACTAACGCTAATGCCAGCTAGCGACCACTGCAATGAATCCTGATAACCTGATGCACTAAGACTTAACGACCGCACATCATCGATTTCTCCCGTTTCTTTTGATTTTGCCTTCTTGACCCTAGCCGTATATTTACTACATTGCATAATTCAATGAGTGACAGAATTTTAAACCCATACAATGGAAACAGTGAGTGAGACGGGTCAGTAGTCATACGTGAAAAGTCGTATGTAAAACGAAAAAATGCAATCAATGATAGAACAAATTCGAAAAATGAAAGCGCCTAAATAATAGACATAATACCGGTTTTATATTTTTAATTGTGTGAGAGCGTAATTTGGGCCATGTACGTCACCTACTTATTGTTGAGCTTGTTTAAATTTCAGCTATTATTGAGCTGATTTTTATTTAAACAATGAGGCGCAGGGCCTTACTTAGCAAAAATAAGGTGGAGAGGGGCAAATTTTTGTCGTACGAATAAAAAAATGTGAGTGTAATAATAGCCCGCAGACAAGATGACAGTTGCTAATAAAAAATGAATATCGGCAAATAATACACCTGTTCAAAAAGAAATAGGTCCCATATATGACCCAAATTACGCTCTTACAGCAATTAAAAATATAGCTGGCAGATTGCTTCCACTAGCTGACAAGAGCTTCGTAGATTTGCAGTCTCAAAGAGATGGTATAAAACAGCGAAAAACCTTCTATTAAATGGTGAGATGTTACATTTTGATTAAGAATCTGTTTAACTTATTGCTGCTTCTATTAGCGGCTCTCAAATAACCTTCAATTACCGTGACACGCAATCACTTGACCTGATCTATTTGAATTACGGTAAACAAAAGTCAATTTCAGAGTCAGGGAGTCATTTTTGAGAATGAGGTAAATCACGTGTGACTAATTACTTAATAACGCGAATGAACAAAAACATTAGCTCCGCTAACAGTGACAAATGACGTCGAGCACGCAATTCAGTTGAAAGTGAATGAACGAATGAAAAAAAGCAGATTTGAAGTGATTGTGTCGTCATATGGTCGTCCAAAAAACCTTGACGAAATAAAAACAAAAAACAAATAAAAAGCATGACAAGTCTTGACCTACAGTTCAAAGACCTTTCATTGACTAAACAAAAAACTAGACCTAGAATGGACTATGAATGGATTGGGAAAACAATTTACAAAAAAAAACCGACAAAAACTCGAAAAAACTGTAAATATCAAATAAACTGTAAATACAAAAACTGTAAATCCAAAACATATGAATTTTTGTGCATGCACTGTTTTCTCACTCTACTTCACAATGAGAGCGAATAATTTCACGCAGCAAAACCACTCTATTTCGCTCCACTTCATGTTTCGGCGTGATCAAAATCATCACTCCAACTTGACTTCAAAAACCACGATTATGTGAACGATCTTAAAAAAAGACAGCGCATTGAATTTTTGAACTGTTAAAAACCAAAAGAAAGCCAATAATAGACTCAGCTATCGCTTTGCGGCTATGACATAGAACAAAGCCGATTGACATTCAAAACAAAGCTCTACCAATAGACAAATTGCTCGCAAAAGAACTGTGAGAGATAACTTCGGTTGCTGCTAACTTAACTATAACACGCAGATTGCCGCAAAATAGCCAGTTTTGATTATCATAACCAAATTTAGGATTGAATAGAGAAAAAACAAAAAAAATGATTTTTGTACACAATCGAAGTTTGTACAAGTGCAAAATTTTTGTTGTCAGTTTGGAACTCTTGTTTCGTAGTGAATCGACACAGGGGCCAGCATCAATACCAATTACAATAGACATGGTAACTAAGAAGAATGTTCGAATAACCTAATATAATCTAAAATTGGGCTTCATGGGTTTAGCACGTTTCTATTTCTGATTTTGTTTTTTGATACATTTTGAATTCCTTTGCTGCGCAACTGCTGTCCAAAACAATTTTGAGCAGAAAGAGAGTAAAACTAGTCTAGAGAAGCCAAAAAGTTTTCACGCAAAAATGTTGACCAAGCTGTGAAGTAAGGTAAAGCAAAAAATTATTCGACGCAGTAAAAAATAGGAGCGCTATAATAGCCGGCTGAAAAGCTGAGGCGGCCATTAATCGAAACATAACCGACTTACGCCGGGCGAATTAATCTAAAACGGTTTATTGAAGCTAGCTTTCACTTAATTAAAGGAGCGTGAGGTGAGTGCCGCGGGGGGTCCTGCACCGGGGGGCAAAAGTGGGAGGCGGATCTTTAGCTGCACGGCGCCAATCAATTTCCAAGAACCGCTTCAATTCAATTGAGAGCTATTAGCACTTATTTCTTTAAGAAGTGGTAGTTAAGTTCTTTATGATTCAAAAAAATTTCATACAATTCTACCATAAATCAGCGTTAATAAGAATAACAGATGATGACATCACACCACATAACAGCAGCTGAAGTGCCGCATCAACAAAAGAGTTTAGGATAGGGAGAGATATTTCGAGCGAGAGAAAACTTAACGCGCAAGAGAAGGAAGGAAACCTCAACAGACAGAGACAGAGAATAGGAACATTTTCCAAGAGATTCGACTCTGCAACTTCATAGTTTTTTTAGCCCAAATAGCAATTAAATCATACGAAAAAGACAATGGCAAAACTTAAAAGAAAAATTTCAGGGATTTTGCCATGAAAAAATGTACCATCCCATTGTCTCTGTTCTGTCACGTAACCTATCTACAAGACTTAGAAAGTTTCGTAGGCCAGTATTGATCGTTAAACTTAAATATTCAAAAAATTTTAACAATTGAAATCTTTAACCAAATCTTGCTAAAATTTGTAATATTAGTATCTTCAGAACCATTTCAAAGTCACAAGAGACTATCCAGTTTCCCTATTTCAGCCTTAAATAATTTCACTGGCTCATAACGACCTACAACTTGAAACATACAAATTTTCCGAAAATTGAGAAAAAAAATTAAATTTTATCAAAAAAAATGCTAAAACTAGAGATAACCTAGATCTGAAATTTGATGACCTTTCCATTAACTCTAGAAACTATGCAGCAGCTTTTTATCAAACCTTGGAGGAGTAAAAGGGAGGAAGAGTAAAAAAATAAAAACTTGAAAAATTGCATTTTTTAAAAAAATTGCTTGTCTAGAAAAAAATTCCATTATATCCAGAAACTACGGAGTAACCTATTATTAAACACTGGAGGATGTTCATTGGCTCACGAAGCTGGAGAAGACTACAAAATGACAAACAATTTGAAAAAACAAATAATTTTTAAGAAATTGCTAAAGTTCGTGATGTGAAAATCTTGAGAAACATTTCATTACATCTAAAAACTATACAGTAACCTATTATCAAACCCTAGAGAAGATTCCTTAATTTTTGAGGCTGGAGAAACCTGAAAACTGACAAAAAAACTTCAAAAAACATGAAAAATATTGCAAGTTTTACCAAAAATTGCTAAAAATTGCTATAAGAGAAAGTTGAAAACTATTCCATGACCAAAAAAAATTTTCCAGTAACTTATTATCAAACACTAAAGGAGATTTTCTGGCCCCGTGGCGCAAGTTTTGTCAAAGGAATGCTTAAATTCGTGATGTTAAAATCTTGAAAAACATTCCCTTACATCTATAAACTATGCAGTAACCTATTATTAAACCCTAGTTGAGATTCCTTCAAAAAATTTGAAAGCAAAAATTAGTATAAATTTGCGTGTTCGTGTTTGGAGTACTAAAGCATATAGCTCTTAAAATGGTCAATAAAAGTACTTATGTCTTGCAAAGGACCTTTATGAGCTTTAACCAGCCTCAATTTTAGACTGGTCCAACAAAAGGCTTTAAAAGTTTATTTCTAAAAAATAATTCACAAAAACTAGAAACTGAACCTTAGTTTTCTTCAATACTATATTTAGTTATTCAAAGGAAAGATGTACTATGTTTGATTTATAATATTAAATATGTAACTTTAACCTTGTGGTTATTCGAATTTACATGTTTGAGATTTTAAAAAAAGTCTTATGGGTCAGACGAAAAGTCGGCCAAGCGAAAAATCGCATAAAAAAGACCAACAGGACAAAAACAATTGCTACAAAATTTGTTTGAGAGTAATTAATAACCAACTAAAGTTGGAAGAATTATTATGGAACATGTGGTGGGACCTCAATTATACTGTAGTCTGCTTCATTGGGAAGATGGAGAACAAACTGGTTCCAAATGACTGTAGTTGTTACTATATACGACTGTTAAGATTTACCAAATTCGGCGGATTCATCTGACTCTTAGTAATCTGCCCCCAAATAGATCACCAGCTGAAAGTTGTGAATAAGGGAAGCTCAGATCACGCAAAAAGTCAGGAGCCTAAAAGTCAGTCGATCAATTAAACACGCGAATACAAAAATTGCTTCAAAGTTGATTTGAGATTACAGATCCGAATATAAACCAACTAACTCTAGACGCATTGCTGTCACACAAGACAGAAGAGAAGACGGCTTTGATTTAGCTAGCTTGAGCTTAGGGAGGCCAGCCACACTGTGCAAGAGGGGGAGAATTAGAAAGGGGGTGGGAGCTAAAGTGGGTCTAAACATAGCATAATTCAAACTGCCCTTCAAACTATAAAATTCTGCTTCTTCAGCAGCTTCGGGGCTTAATGCTCACAGGATTTCCCAGTTTTTCCCCGAGATTTCCAGTCTCACAATACGCCAAGGAAAATAGAAATATAGCCGGCAGATTGCCGGAATAGTTGTGAAAGAATAGACTTGCGTGCCGTATGATAGAGATAGAAATAGATAGATATAAGTTGAAAAAGTTATCGACGCTGCTCAAAAAACTATGCAAAAAAATTCAGCGATAAATTAATAAAGCTTGTTAGAAATCATTGCCCAGAAGGCTTTTCATTAGGGACCTTTATTACGCACATGATTACCTTTGACCTTAAACCAATTCAAAACAAACTTAAATTTTTAAGTGCAAAAGTTATTTTATTGATTGAGGTAAGTCACATATGATCAAAAACTAATCAAGCAAAAAACTTTTGCTAGAGAGAGAGAGAGAGAGCGAGCGAGTGAGCGAGCGAGAGAGAGAGAGAGAGAGAGAGAGAGAGAGAGAGAGAGAATTGACGTCACACGCGTAAATGCTGTTAGCGAGGGGAAGAAGTCATTCAGAAAATTTGACTTCAGCTTTGCTGTGTGAACAAATGTAAAACTAAAAAAGAGCGCCAGAAGACGAAACAAAAAAAATAGCAGGACAAGTCCTGACGTACAATTCAAAGACTTGTCATTGACTAAATAAAAACTAGACCTTCTCTTCTGTCTTGGTTTTTCGTTCACAGGCGGCATTTTGACATTTATTTTTTTAAATATTTTTGACATTTATTTTTCAGTGTTTTTTTTAAAATGTTTTTGACTTGATTTTTGTCGACATGGTTTTTAAAACAGATGATGACTGATTTGTAAAAACCACGTCGAAAAAAATCAAGTCAAAAAAATATTAAAAAAACACTGAAAAATAAATGTCAAAACGCCGCGTGTGAACGAAAAACCACTAGCGAGAAAGCGAAATTTGGTTTTTTTAAAAAAACCAGGCCTAGAATGAACTATGAATTGATTGAGAAAATTAGCACAACATCCGAGCCAAAAAATTAGAAAAAAAACAGTAAAAAACAAAGTGAAATTGCCGCTTTTGAACAAAAACCACTAGCGAACAAGCGTTTTTTGTTGAAGCATCGTGTTCTCACTCTACTTTAAAATCACTCTAATTTAAAATCACTGTACTTTAAAATTACACTCTAATTTCAAGCCGCAAAACCACTCGCTTTTTCGCTCCATTTCCTGTTCCGGTGTGACCGAAATCACTACTCAAATTTGACTTCAAAATTCAAAAATGTGGGAACGGATCTTAAAAATATAGCCGGAAGAACTCCGCAAACGATTCGAAGGAAAAAAATAATTCCCCTAACTAACAAAACTTATACTGAATGACCACAATAACTAACAAAATGCTGAAATACTAAATAACACTAATCATTCTAAAACAAGAAAATGAGAAAGAACAAAAAAGTATCTGAACAGAAAAGACAAAAAATGTGATACATGAATCACATTGAAGTGCATTTTTAGTATAACAACTTTTGGCAAAAAACCATGCGATACGTTTAGTTTTATTCAGTTGAAACACTACAAATTTAGAAAACACAAAATTTTCAAGTAGAGAAAACGGAGTTGAAAAAAAAAACAACAAAAAAACCAAAAAATATTCTCTGCAACAATATTTAGCCACAACTTATGGCTCAACTGCCATTATGCTGTATCCAAATCATTTGTTTAAAAAACTTTTAAAAGTACTTCTGCTCAAGCGTCCACCAAATCAAAACATTGTCGATTTATAAAAGTAAAAACGAAGAGAGAAAAAAATTAAAAAGTTAGAAATTTGTAATATCTGTCATTGAAAAGTGCACTAAATAATATCCAACAATAACTCTAGAACAGTTCCAACTCTAGAACAGTTCCTAACTGTAACAGTAAAAAGTAGCAAAAGCACACAATCAGTTTAATTTATAAAAGTAAAAACGAAGACAGAAAAAAATTTAAAAAGTTAAAATTTGTAATATCTGTCATTGAAAAGTGCACTAAATAATATCCAACAACAACTCTAGAACAGTTCCAACTCTAGAACAGTTCCTAACCGTAACAGTAAAAAGTAGCAAAAGCACACAATCAGTATATTCCAGCAAAAATCAGCAAAAAAAACGAAAATTCGCAGAAATCTTCGAAAACAAATTACTCAATTATCATTACCAAAAATACTTAAAACTAAAATCAAAACCATCAACAAGCATCAAAAACAAGGATTTGGATTTTAGCATGCCCAAATGCTATAAAAACTTAGAACACAAAGGGCATTTAAAAACCACTTGAAACCAAATCTTAAGATATGCATTTTTTTATTTCGCGAGAGCACATAGAGCCAAAAAACGTTCATTGGAGCAAATAGAGTATTGAAAATCTTTCACAACAATAGGCAAAAGAATAGGCTAAGAAACTCTTCTAAGATTAGAAAACTGAAAACAGCAAGAAAATTAGGAAAAATAATCAAAAATTTATTGTTTATTGTCATCTTTCTCAACAAAAAGATCGTTTAATACCAATGGAACTACAATCACTTGGTATCTAAAGACATAACTAATATGTACCAAAGCCCATACAAAGAAGCATAACAAAACAAACTGAAAAAAATTGCTAAAATTTGCCAAAAATTCAGCAAAATAGCTGAAAAACCTGCAAAACGGTATAAAATTCATATTAATGGCCAGAAACCTTCAAACCACTATCAAAACAAACCAAACACAATACAATATCATAATCAAACTTCTAAACCAAAAAACTTATAAGTAAAAAAACGGTTTCAAAAAGCCGCACGTGAACACAAAATTTCGCTCGATTACAGAAAATTTTTTTCTTACCTCAACTTCTCGCTCTCGAAAACAGCGGAATGAACAAAAAACCACTCTTTTCGCTCCATTTTTCAATTTTGTTCAGGACCAAAACCACTCCCAAAGTTTTCACTTCCTGCTGCAAAATTCACTCCAACTAAAGTGATTAAAAAGAAAAGGACTCCAATACTCGTCTTCGAGTCATAAAAAAGACAGCGCCCCAATACAATTCAAATTATTCAAAAAAAACCAAGAGCACCGCAATATAGCTCCGCTCAGCTTTCAGCTTCGCAGCTATAAAAAGACCCGCCCGACTACAGCCGTTGCCTCAGACTTCGTACAAAAGCACTTAATAATTGAGCACTTAACCCTTGTATCCGGAAAATTAGACCTGAATTATTGAACGAGCCGCAACAGGTTAAAATAACTCACTTTCAATTGCGAAGCTGATACCAATTCATAAGCGGGAGCAGTAGGAGCACCTCCAACGATAGCCGAGTGGTCAGCTACCAAAACTCCTGGTAAATTCTTTTGCTTAGAACCTTTCTTAATTGGCTTTGGCGACTGAAATGGTTGTGCCATGTTCATTTGTTGGGCCACGCCAACACCAGGCTTCTCAAAAGCAGGAATTACAGCTGGTTTTGTTGCAATAGCCGACGATTCGTTCCGCGCAGGAATTGGAGGCGGAGGTTTTGAGATAGGACTTGGTTCCGCAATGTCTGATGTACTACGCGATGCCGATGACTGGCGACTACCACTGCTCGGTTGGGTTAGTTTAGAAGACGCAGATTCTTTTGCCTTAACTGAATGTCTGAGAGCTAGTCCGGGTGAGATGTTAGACATTGCTTCGGAGGAGCGCATACTGTTATGCAACTGCAGTTCGCGTAGCTTCTTGATTCGATCCTCCAATTCATTGCAGTAATCTACTGGTGCAGTACTCTCACTGGTCGATATTTGTTCCGATGAGAGCGATTGGTCCAATTTAACTGCTCCCAAATCCAGAGAAAAACGACTGCCACCAAGCTGCATGCTTTTCGCTATTGGACTCTTTGCTGATTCATTTGCTGCACATAGAGCTGCATTATTGCTTACATCACAATCGAGAAACTTCAAAGTGTTCAGGTCGATCAGATCTCTTTCTTGATTTTGTGATACACCCCCGAGCAAGTTAATGTTATTAGCTGTACAATAGTTTATATCAGAGGCAGTTGCACTAAAATTAGCTTCTTCTGAATATTGCACGTTTGGCATGGCATCGAATTGCGTATCTACTTGTTCTTGCACGTTGATAGGCACCCAATTTGAAGCACTCGAGTCGTAGTAAGCTTCTTGGACACCCTTACTGCACATGACTTTCGGCTGCCGTTCGCTCTCGATGGTCTTCGATTGCGTATATTTTGCCAGTGATGAATACTCGTGATCCTCTCCATTAGTGTAGAAGGGATTTGTAGAATCCGGTCTTGACTGATTGCTAGAGCATGACTGATTAACATTTGCATTATTGGTCGGTGAAGGTCCCTCGCACTGGTTCGACGGAGTGAGCCTCCCTTCGTCTGAATCGACAACTGAATAGAACTCTGACTGGTCGTCATACAGGCTAAAATCATCCGCATCCACCTCGTTTCCATTTGCAGCAGGCGTTTTATCAACAGAGCCGACTTGAGAGAAGTGAGTGGTGAAGTTGCAGGTCCAGTTATCAACGGTGAGCCCTGGTTCATCACCAAAAGGATTGTTGGATGGCGTACCCACTTCTGATGCAGGTGAGAAGGACGCTTGATGCTCTACCTCTGGAGACCGCACCCCAGTTAGATCAATCAAATCATTCGCTGAAATAGAATAATAAGTTCGAGTGTTGCTCTCTTCAAATGTTTACCATGAAGACAAGAGTTTATTATCGGCTATATGGTTGATTTCAATTGTGCAACGAAATTTCTTCGGGCGCTTTTTGATTTAAGGATGAGATTCAAACTTGGTGCCCACAGCAGGACGTTCAAATGAGTTGTTCCAAAGAAGACCGAATGAAAGCGATGTAACTTACCCAGAAATCAGGCTAAAAAGTCACTCAAAAAGAATTCAAACAGATACGACAAAAATACCATCCGGAAAACAACCACAAGAGCCCAAATGAACGCTACAAATTCAGCCTGTGAGAAAATAATCAATACTACTGATCTTTTTTTAAAAAGTTGGAAATAGATTTGAAAGACAAAATAATGCTTTGTCAGCCAAGGGAAACTGACATAAAGGAAGCAATGACCACTCTGCATTTAGTAAAATTCAAAAGACCTTTTATTTTTGATCAGTAGCCATTGTTGCACTAATGTACCAAAAAAACTACGTACACCTAAAAAATTTTAAAAAGGCAAAAAACATACAAAACATACCCGAATTCAGCTTCTAATTAGCAGCTGTGAATTCGGGTATGTTCGGTCTTCTTTGACTACTTGTCGACTTCAACGACTTTGACAATTAGTGTCGAATTCGTTGAAACGGCTCGATTTCAATTCAAATAAAAAATAACAAATCAACGTCAATAGCGAGCTAATGAGACCCCTCATTAACCAGACGAAATAAAAAAAAACAAAAAGAACAAAACAAAGAAAAATTTTAAAAAATTACTTATACTTTGCGCAGAAAAATAGCGTCTTGGAGCGGAAAACCAGTAGTTTCCTTTTGTGAGGTTTAATAAACTGCGAATGCTTTATTAGAGCACACGTATAACCTATAAAAAGCATCCGTAGATAAAATGAAGAGAAAACAGCAAAAACAGAAGTCAAATTGCCTCATGTAAAAAAATCGCTTTCAAAAACCAAAAATCAGTTCAACCACCTTTTTCTCAAATGACTTTAGAGCAGTTTGACATAATGTAGCGCCTTACAACTACTCGCTTTTTGCTCCTCTTACTACTCCAGCATGAATAAAATCACTGCTCAAATTTGACTTCTCATTGACAAAAGGTAAAAAAAACTGTGAACAGATCTTAAGACAGCACACCAATACAATTGAAATGCATTGAATTGTAAAAAAACATAGCAGGAGAAGTCAGGAAAAACAATCCAAAGCAATGAATGAAAAACTTCCAAACAGACAATTCCAGCCAAACAGACAAAAATGGTTTCACGAATTTAAAAAACTAAAAATAAGAGTCAAAGTGTATTTAAGTTCCGTATGCTGAGAAGCAATGTTTTCGTGCAAATCAGGGATAAAAAAGAGCTGAAAACTAGCAATTACACAAAATGCTTGATATCAAAAAATGGCAGAAACTGCAATCAGAGAACAACAAAAGACAAGAAAAAAAGAAAATAAAGATTACGCCTATTTTGCTGTAAATATCTTCAGAACCAGAATTACACGCAAAATTACCAATAAACGCAACAGCTAGCTCAAAAAAAGTTGAAATGAGCTGAGAAAAGAAAATAAAACATTCCGAAAAAGTAAAAAGACGGCTCTCATTGCCAAATTGTCTAACTCTTCAAGCGTATGTCTTCAAAGTCAATTTTTTGTTGCTAAATTCTACAGAACACTTAAATTGCAGGCCATCAGAAAACAGTCTGTGCCTAAGGGCTGTAGCCTATCTGAAACTCGACAGGAGTCCTTGACCTCCGGAGCCCTCGACAGAAGCATTCGCCGCTCCGCTATCAAGCACTTGCTCTCTCCTGCTACAATCGCTTTTATTTTAGCAACAAACTTTACTTTAAAATGAGAGCAATTGAAATCACTCAAAACCAAAAAAGCGTGAACAGTGATTTGAGAAGACAAAGAACGTCCAACAAAAGCACAAAAATGGTCAAGCAAAAATTTCGCATAAATGAAACATGTACAATAATTGCTCCAACTTTAATCAAGAGCATTTAATAAGGTTTCATCCACGTAAAAACGTTGCCGGTCCCTAGAGATCAAGAACTTTAGAAAGTTAATAATAATTAAAGAATAAAAATTATTTCAAAGTTGCCAGAGATCTTGATATTATTATCTCAAAAACCATTTCATCAACGTTCAAAACTAACAAGAAACCAATATTCGTAAATTAATATATTAAAAACCATTCATCTTAGAACTAGAAACTATGTAGTCACTTAATATCAAACGCTGGTGGAGTTTCACTAGCCCTGAAGATAGAAAAACTCGGAAAATGACAAAAAGTTAACAAAAAATTAATTTGTAATTTATATTAAAAAACCGTCTAAGTTCGTGATGTTATTATTTTCCGAAATCAGTTCTTTCCCACTAAAACTCATTCAATAATCAATCTTCATGCCCTTAAATTTTCATTTGCTCATGAAGGTCAAAATCAAAGATAACCGACTAACATCAGGCGAGTTGCCGGCCGAAGAGTGTGAGGGGGTCAATTGACGAGAAAACCCTCTTCAAAGAGAACTTACTGCCCAGCGGGCGTTACACGTTTATCCCGTGTTTGACGACGAAAAGTTAAACCGACCAGAAGAAAAAATAGTGAACCGAAAAATCGCATAAAAACACGACAAAAAATGCCAAGCTTCGTTTGAGAGCAATTAACAAATTAACAAAATATTTCAAAAAACAGTATTTTTTCATGTTTCAGTCTGCAATACTAAAACATTCAAATCAAAAAATGAACACAAAGAAATTTTGAATTGCAGAAGACCGTTATCAACTTGACAAACTAATGGTCAGACAATAAACATTTGACAACATGAAACTTGGACAGTCAGCCAAGCCCAAGACCCCATATGCGCAAAAATAAACAAATCTAAAACAAAGTGGATTTCTCAAGATTAACACAACAATCTATGAAAAACTTGGCTCTAAGCATCCTGAGTAAGAGTTTAACAATTATCAACCTCAAGGGAGTCAATAACCAAGCAAAAAAGAAGCCAAAAGCAAAAAAAAAATAGGCAAAAATTAGAACAAATTTGAAAGTCACACGCGTCAAAGCTAAAACAAGAAAAAAGACTACTGCCAGAATCCTTAGCCATAGCACACCACAGAAATTCAGTAGTAATAAACTCTATTACCAGTTCTAATGGCTCAACAATTGATAAAAAACGACAAACGAAAATATTCACAAATTCACTTGAACATTTCAAAAACCAACTGTGTCTCAGTCAAAAAAAGTTTCTTAAAAGTTAGAGCCAATATATCAACCGACTACGCCGCACTAGACAGGCAGGAAATGAGAACTCTTGTTTTTGAGACTAGGCGATCAGTCCAGCAGAAAACCAAACACATTGAAGACAAACACCAACTTTTATTTCAAAATAAAAAATACTTCAAAAGTGTCAAAATAAAAAAAAACGATAGCTATGAAATCAAGCAAGTAATTAGATTTAATTCTTTCTCATTAGTATCCGATGTAAGCGGTTGCTTGTGAGACTAAATGATAAGACAACAAAAATACAACCAATTTTTAAAACATCACTCTCGAAAACATTGATGAAACAGTGCAAACAATTTTTGAAAACAAACAGTGCAAAAATAACAGCACGCATTAGCTACCAACTGACCAAATGTTTTTCGATTAACAACAGCCTCATTAGCAACCAAGATCTGTCGTTAAGGAGATTAAGTGATAAGACAGCAATGAGGACGACGAATACTAGACGAATATTAGCGAAGTATACTTTCAGTTTTAACGATTAACATTCATGACAGAAAATGTAATAGCTGTAAACTGAAACAATTCTAAATTAAATAAAGCATCCTTAGCAATCCACTGTCACAGATGAGAAGAAGAGATAAGGTAACAAACTGAACAATAATAATTCGCAACATGAGACCTGTCATTTATTGATAGAACAAAAAGAGGGGCGAAAATCAAACTCACAAAAATTTTAAGACAACGCGTGACAAAGAAAAAAAATTATCCGTTCATGAGCTGAAGCAATCGCAAATGTGCACAATTTGATTACATATGTATCACATTTATTTCACTCAATAAATGAAACACTAAAAACATTGCCGACTACCGTCGGGCGAATTGCTCTCAAACGACTGTCAAGCTTTTTGCTTCGTCGTTAGTTAGGTACAGTTAAAAGGGGTCTAACTTAATTGTCGGCTACCGACGGGGGGAGACGGCTGGGACTATACGCAAAGACGACAAAAAGAACAACAAATGCTGGTAAAACTGAAGTTTCACAAATACTTTAAAAACACTTTGACAAAGTTATTAAAGCTTTAAGCAACCAACTGCTAATATTAAATGACTTCATTTATACTGTCTTAAATGGTGCTGCAAACAACTGCAAACAATAAGCATACCCAAAAGAATGCAGCAAAACAGTCGCCATTGATTCCAATAACACCTATTGGGATTGAGGGAACAGAAGAAACCCGACTACGGTCGTGCGAATTGCTCTAACGACTAATCGTAGCGCCAAACGATTGCTCTAGCGCCAACAGACGAGCGAGCAGCTGGCTTCATAAGTAGCTACCTACGGTTCAGTAAGGCTAGCTTTTGCGTAAGTGAAGGGATCTGGGTGAGCACAGCGGGCGACACGGGGGGAGGGGTCGACCGAATGCATGTCTAGGTTTATCTCGTTTTTGAGGACGAAAAAAGAAAACGGTCAGACAAAAAATGGTGCAAGCAAAAAGTCTCACAAAGAGAGCACAGAACCAATATCATTGCTACAAACTTCTCTTGAGAGGAATTAAACAGAAGTAAAAATGACTCACGTGAAAATCTCAAAACGGAAGGTGTTCAAACACCAATATTTCACTCACTAAAAGCTTTTTTTTAACTCTCTCCCTCAAAATTCTACCAAACACAGAACAATAAAGTAAAAGCTAACCAGGTATTAGCATACAAGACAACCTTTTATAACAGATCGATCGCAACTTACTGTGTTCGAGTGTCTGCTTGCTGCCAGTCAATTTGCTCCTCACTTCACTCAGCTTTGCATAGTCGTCTGTCTCTGGGCTGAAACAAACAAAACAACAAATAACCCTTTATTTCATGAGTTATCTATTAGCTGCTGACAGAATATTACTATTGTCCCCATGGATTTGTCTTTTGAAAAAAAAACAAATTGTGAGAGTAGTTTTGACACTGACAATAGAGCGATCAAAATACAGATATATGAGTTTACGCAATCTGATATATCAACTCCTCAAATAAAATATCGAAACTATTTCTGCTTCGTAACATTTTCGACAGCTAAAATATTCAGCTCGTAACAAAGTTAAAAACCGAACATCCGGAACCCCTTCCGGGCGTTAATTTAAACTGTGAGTGACCCAGTTCACGAAATCAGCTGACATCATATCATACGAATTCCATTTATTGAGACAACTCGTTTCACTGCTGCTCAGCCTTAATTTACCTTTGAAGCACTATTACCACTTTGGAGAAACATTATATCAAATTCCTGCGGAAAATTTGTAAAACGCTTTGAAAATCATTCAAGAAAGGATATTTATTTGAGCAAAATGAAAAAATTTTATTCTCCTCCATCTCAAATACATAAATTCATTTATCTAAAAAAAGAATTAATTTCTATTTTTCTTGAACAACTCAAAATGTAGCAGAAAAAGCAATGACACATAGAGAAATCAATATAATATTCTCTCAAACTACTTCAAATTTAGCCATCAATCAAAAGGTAAGAAATTTGGTTCCAGTAAATTCAATGGAACAATCATTATTGGAAAACAAGTTTGGTTTAGGAAAAACAGCTTTCATTTATAGTAAAATTGAACAACTGATTCAGCATTTTTTTATTAGTGTTTTGGGGACATTCATTATGAAATTACAGATCTTTTCTCGTATTCTATTCACACTTCTTAGGTTCAAGGAGTTAATAAATAAATTAGAATATATGCTGCTTATTGATCGCCTTGATTACAATATAGCTGGCAGACTGTCAGAAAAAAGCCGTGATAGTTTCGTAGAACTGCAGTCTCAAAATGATAGAATAACAGAAGACCAAAAAAAATCTTTTCACTCAATCCAGATGTTTTATTTTGATAAAGAATCGTTATTATTATAAAAACCCTTAACAAATTTAAAATAGAAGTAATCGCAAAATAGACGCAAAATTTAAGAAGTGATTGATATTCGTTTGAAAACAAAGAGTCGAAGTCATGAAAAGTAAATAAAATTAAACCAACAAATACGGATCGCATTTGGATCTCACTAGAAAACGATACGGTTTTCCATTTATAGGATATTGACGTGACAAGAAATAGAGCACAAAATACTGGCTGGAAAAACGAAAAATACCTCACATTTTAGAAAAAAACTAGTCTTTGTCAAAAAGCAATTAAGTATAAACTGAGCCCAATAAGTAGATACTTTATATTTTATTAAAAAGCAACTGAGACCTGTTACGAATGAAAAGTTGATGAAACAGATTCTTGAATTTTTTTAAAAAAAATAGCTGACTGACTGTCAGAAAACAGCCATGATAGTTTCGTAGAACTGTAGTAAAATGATAGTAAAACAATAGAACAAAAAAATTTCTTTTTGTTCAATACTGAGATGTTATAATTTGATAAAGAATCGTTATTATTAAAAAAGTTATTATTGCATCTATTAGCTGCTCTTAAATAACCTTCAATTAGAGTGACACGCACATGATCTCATCTCCATGACTTGAAGTACGGAAAAGTCTATTTTAGATTGATGAAGTCAATTTTGAGCATGAGGTAAGTCAAATGTCACTAAAAACCTAATCACACGAATGAAAAAAATTCGCTTCACTAAGAATAAAAAATGACGCCACATACATACACGCATACAATTATGTTGAAAATGCATGATCGAATGGAAAGCCGATTTAAGTGATTGTGACGTCATATGGTCGTAACAAAAATCTTGACAAAATAAAAAAACGAGAAAGCCAATAATAGCCCCAGCTAGAGCTTTGCGGCTATTAAAAAATAATCATTAAAGTTGACAATTATTAACTATTAAAAACGGTTTTAAAAATCTTCAACGCAAAAAGTCTATACCCCCAAAAGATAAAACATTGCGTGACAGTATGTTTCTACTTTATAACTTCAAAGTTTAAGCCGAAAAATCTATAAATAGTATTGATTTTGACGTTGATTCAAACATTTATTTAATAAAATAGGTACCAATCTGATATGTTCAAGCGAATTTCCGTAGTTTTCGAGATACTGCTCAATGTCTTGAAAAGAACAGTTCGCAGCATCTATATTAAAATCATAAGCAGAAATGGTCGCCAATTTATAAGAAAAGCCAGTTTTTCGATGAAAAGTTTCACTATCGAAAACATACCCCGCAGATTGCCGGAAAATAGCCGCCGTTGATTCCCATAACTCCATTGGGATTGAAAGAAAAGAAAATATCAACAAAAATTTATTTTTGTATAAAAACATTCTTAAGTGCGATTTATTTTGATGTCAATTCGTAATTGAACATACTCCTGTCTCTCAGTGAGAGACTACAGGTTCTAGTATCAATACCAAAAAACATTATAGATAGTAACTAAAACTTATGAGAACAAAGTTCAATTACCGGGCATCTAAAAATGAGCTTTATGGGTTTATCCCGTTTCTATTTCTGACTTTGATTTTTTTAATACTGACTTTCTTCATTTTGATTTGCTTTGCTGAGCAGCTGCTGCTTAAAACGACTTTGAGCAGAATGACAGAAGAGTAAAAATAGCCCAGAGAAGTCAAAAAAAATTCACGCAAAATGTCGAAAAAGCGGCAAAATGGATAAAGCAAAAAAAGTTCGACGAAGTAAAAAAAAACATAGCAGGACAAGTCCTGACGTACAATTCAAAGAAATTTCATTGACTAAACAACTAGACCTAGAACGGACATTGAGTGAATTGGGAAAACCATTTTAAAAAAAAAGGATAAAAAAATTTTAAAAAAACTGAAAATCAAGGTCAAAATGCATGTGAACAAAAACAACTAACGAGAAAAAGAAATTTGGTTCAAACAGAAAACTAGGCCTAGAATGAACTATGAATGGATTGGTACAAAAAACCGCATGTGAACAAAAAACCACTAGCGAGAAAGCAAATTTTTGTGCAAACACCGTTTTCTCACTCTACTTTAAAATCAGAGTAAAAAAATTAACGCCGCAAAACCACTCGCTTTTCCCCTCTACTTCCTGTTTCAGCGTGACCAAAATCACTACTCCAATTTGACCCCAAAAATCATAAAAATGTGTGAACAGATCTTAAAAAAAAACATAGCCGGAAGAATTCCGGAAACGACTCGGAGAAAATTGCCCATACTTATAACTAAACAACTAGAACAACTATTGTGAACCCTGAACCTCCACAAACGCCATGAAAAATTTAAGGAAGAATAGAAACGGCATTCAAAAACAAAGTGATAAAAAAAAACGGGAAAAACTTAATGAGTTTTGTTAAATAGTACAAGGGAACATTAAGCCGAGTAAAAATCTTTTCCAATTAGAGCAAAGAAAAGCTCGCAAAACAATGGGCAAGTCATAATAGACTAAGAAACTTGTCTAAGACTAAGAAAAGAAATCTGCAAAAAATAAGAAAAATGGTTTTAATTTTCTCAATTTTTCTGTCAATTTTCCTAAGAAAAAAAGAGTTACACCAATAAGACTTTAGCCAGTTGGTAGCTGAATATTCCTTAAGTAACAAGCTTCTATTCAAATCTCACTTAAAGCATTAAAACAAAAAAGGGACAAAAAATCATTAAATTTCGTCTAAAAATCAGCAAAACTGATCAAAAACTTCCAAATGAGCATTAAACTCAAAATTAACTACTTGAAACCTTCAATTCATATCAAAACAAGCCTGAAATTAATACAATATCATAATCAAACCTCATAATCATCAAAAGTTGCAAAAAACTGCTTTTAAAAGCCGCACGTGAACAAAAAATTTCGCTCGCTTAGAGAAAATTTTTTCACACATCAATTTCTCGCTCTCTCAAAAACAGCGGTATGAACAAAAACCACTTTCTTTTCGCTCCGCTCTCAAAATCTTTAGCTTCGCTCTTGTTCAGCCCCAAAATCACTCCAAATTTTTTCACGCGTTTCATTTCCCGCTTCAAAAATCACTCCAATAAAATTGATTAAAAAAAGGACTTCTCCAATACTCCTCTTCGAGTCGTAAAAAGACAGCGCCCCAATACTTGATATTAAGTGGAGAGGCGCATGAAAGAAAAGTAGGTGAATCATTTTTACACATGTCTTTACTTACTTGGTCATCAATTATGGAGAAAAATTATTGAAAGCATTTGACCTTCAGTTCGGGGCGATAACTTGAGCTTCAGTCCCAAACAGTAGTTTTCTTTCAACTCCGGTACTTTTTCGAAACTCTTGTCTCTGACAAACTTCTTTGCCACAACTGCATCTTTAAAATTCCATTTAAAAATTTTCAAGTTAAATAAAATTTTGTTACTTCACTATTCTGTTTTAGATTTCGTTCTATAAAATGATTCATACAAGGTTATGAATTTTCTGTTACTTTTTGCAAAGTGATTTAGATCTTAGCCATAGGCTGATATACATCTCCCGTAGTTTTTTGTCAATGGCTTAAAAGATATCACAGTTAAGGTTACCTTAAATAATCATTGGCTTCGATTGCCACAAAAATTTTTCCATGAATGTATTATTACTTTTTTTAATTAAACTTTTTAAATTGAAATCAAATTCCATTTTAATTGAATTGATATATTTATGTACAGGGAGCCTGTGGGAAATTGAACTATCGTGTTCGCCAAACGGCGCGTTCATTTTTCTTAGCTACGGTTACCGAGATTAGAGGTCTATTAGAAAGCCTCAGACAAGTTTTGACCTACAATATTGTCTATAACCTTCAATTTATCGTTCCTCAAGTTGTCATTAATATTGAATAAAGTTTGCCCAAAGATTTCTCAATGCTGGAATCAATGGCCTGTATAATTGCCTCTTCACGAAAAAAACGACTGATTTAAAAGGATTAAGCTTGGATTAAAAATAGTCTGTGTCAAGTAAATTCCAGCAGGATAAATCAATTCGTTTGGAACCAAAGACCGTTTGGCACAGCATGCATTGGGAAATTTTAAACATTTGTAAGAGAATCCTTTTAAACATTTGTCATCCACAAACCGTAATATAGAAAATTCGGTACGGTTCAGTACGGTTTAGCGTCTACCTAATTGTTGTTCAAGTCTCTCATACCTATCAGGCGCTACTATAGTAGATGCTGCGCTATCTTCAGAGTAGAGTCGATAGTCCCAAGCAGAGGGTTCGTCCATTGACAGCCTTGTGACTGGGACATGCATCAGCACCGACTTGGCAGCCGCAGCCCCGAGAACCCCTCCTCCCGACACATTCTCTCTCGGTTGACTCAAATTTGGGGAGGGTTGGGTCGAGCTACTTGCCGATGAAGAAATACCATGAGAAAGGTTGGACTTATTACTCTGTTTAGATTTACACCCATTCGGTGCATGATCGTTGTTCACCAGTGAGAAATGAAAGGAGCCAACTCCAAATGTTCTCTTGTTCTGGCCCTTCATCCAAGGACAAGAGGCTGTATCACATCTAAACGGGAAAAAATGAGACAGAGAGACTACAGTTAGGATAACATTTAAAAAATTGGGCCAGAAAATTTGAGCCCCATTTTTGTGTTAAATAATGAAGAGACGAAAAAGTACACTAGCACTCAATTAAAATATCTAAGTAAAAGAACATTCGACGGACTACTTAACAGCAAATAAATAGTCGTCAGATTGACGACTTGTGGTTCGTAGAATATAGATACAAATCCCGAATTACTTTGGGTTGCAGACGTGATCAATAAAAAAAACCTTTTCAAACTGAGTTTTTTCCTTAAGCAACAAGATATTTGAAAAATCAAAGTGTGCCTATTGAATTTTAGTCGCGGTGCTTTAATAGTAAGAGCCTTTATTGTATAGGAGTACCCTACTCTGGCCTTGAAATGATCTAGAGTAACCCTAAGTCGCCTTATTTTTTGTGTTCAAAGTCATTTAGAGCGTGAGTTGAGTCAATTAGTGTTAAACCAATTACCTCACGCGCGTAAAATCAGTTGAATAGCGGAAGTTCAACAAAATTGCCGCTCTGAGGTTTGCAGGGAGAAGAACGGTAAAACGAAAAAACATAACTGGCAGATTGCCAGAAAATAGCCGCAATAGATTCGTAGATCGGCAGTCTAAAAAAAAACAGTAAAAAAGACAGACCAAAAAAATTCGTCTTTTCATTGAAGGTTGATCTGTTATATTTTGATTAAAAATCTGTATAAGTTATTGCTACCTCTATTAGCTGATCTCAAATAACCTTGATTTAGAGCGACACACACCCCTTTGACCTTCTCTTTGAATTAAAGTAAATAAAAGTCAATTTAAAAGTGAGGAAGTCATTTTTGAGAGTGAGGTAAGTCAAGTGTGACCAAAAATTTAATCGCGCAAATGAACAAAAAAACTCGCTCCACTAAGAGCGAAAAATGACGTCACACATGCAATTCAGTTGAAATTGCATGATCGAATGAACAAAAAGTGGCTGTGACGTCATATGGTCGTAACAAAAATCATGACGAACTAAAAAAAAACCAAGAGAAGGCCAATAATAGCCCCAGCTATCGCTGTGCGGCTATTAATAAGTGGGAGACGAAACAAAAACTAGATTTACAATTCCTGATTTACCATTAAAAACATAACCGGCAGATTGCCGGAAAATAGCCGCCGTTGACGCGCTTGATGCACATCGGGATTAAAACAAGAAAAAAAAGAAGAGAAATTGACCGAAATTTTTTCCGGTTTTTTACCAGTGTCAAAAAGTGTTCTAATATGGCGTGCAGTTTCAGTTAGATTCTAAAACTATAATTAATTGTTGCTTCTAAAATGAAAGCTAATAAGCTTAATACTAGACACTCAGCTAGCAAACACTAATGAACTTTGATAACCTAATTTTCAATGACGTAATGACTGGGGTTTATCGGTTTATCCCGTCTATTTTGATTTTGCTCTTTTGACCTGACAGTAATCACTACATTGCGTAATTCAATGAGTAAAAGCATTTAAAACCCATTGAGTTGAAACAGTGAGTGATGTAAGTCAGAAGTCAAACGTAAAAATCGAGACTTATGTAAAGATAAAAACGTGATCAAAAGGTCAAGCAAATTAAAAAAGGAGAGCGCCTAAAAAATAGCTGTTGAGAGGCTGACGGCGGCTATTAATTATAACCAAGTAGCGTCCGGAGAACTGCTCTCGAACTGCCATTGAGAGCAGGAAACTATTGCATCCCTGCTTCAGTCGGCGGGGGTACTAAATTCCCTAAATGGGGCTCCAAATGAGGTCATTAGAGGTTACATAAGCCACTAAAACACTATGAAAAATTGTAGGAAAATTTAAAAAAATTTAGGCTCACATTTCATTTGACTTAGTAGTGAATGGCAGCCAATTGAGTTCAACTGCTGACACTTGTGAATGAGAGTTAAACTTGGATCACGCGAAGCAAAAAAGTCAAGGGCGTAGAAGTCAGCCGAAAAGTCAAAATGGTCAAGCAAAAAGTTTGCATAAAAAAGCCAACATGTTTACAAAACTGCTTTACAGCCCGTTCGGCAGCAATTAATATATTTGAATGACTAAACAAAAAACTAGACCTGAAAATTACTAGGAATTCAATAGGAAAATCTATTTGAAAAAAATACTATCAAAGAACTCAAACTATCAAAGAAACAGTAAAAACAGATGCCAAACTGCCGCATGTAAGTACAAACCACAATAGAGAAAGCTATTCAAACACCTTTTTCTCGCTTTACTTTCAAATTAAAGTGAATAAAACTCACTTGAAATTAGTGTTCAAAAATTAAATACTCGCTTTTTCGCCCTACTTCCTCCTGCGGCGTGAACCAAATCACTACTCTAATTCCACTCCAAAAATCATGAACACAGCCATAAGAATTCCGGAAACGATTAGAAGATTCGCCTCGATCTCCCCCCCCCCCCCCCCCCCCCCCAAAAAAAAAAACAGCCAATGGAATGACTCAAATATCCTAAAACATTCAAGAAAAACAAGAAACACTCTGAAGCCAAATAACAATTAAAAATTGGTCTTATAAGGATTGGCCAAGTAATAAACAATACGTAACAGGGTAATTTTTCCCATTGTGAGACCTATTTAAAACAAAGATTGATTAAAAAATGGTAGAAATTTGATAAAAATCAAATGATTTTCTTTGAAGGCATTTGCTTCATAACACCAAAACTGTAAATAACTGGTTATTCGAAATAAATACAAGCAGGAGGTGACATATCAGTTGCCAGGAGAAATAAACGAAGGACAAGGAGAAAATTGCTAAGATGTCCTAAAAATTGTAAAAATAGTTAAAAACTTACGAACTTGTCAAAACTCAATTAGTTTACCAAAAAACATAAAAACGCGGTAAAACCAATCCAAATAGGAATTTTTGTATAGCCGATGAAAAGGAATTTTCAGCAGTTAAACAAAAAACAAAATCTGAATACGAAAAGGGATGGATTTGATTTGAAAAAATGAAAACTCGAAAAAATCAAATCGAATAAGGAAATTGGCGTCCCAAAAATTGTCTAAAAATTCTAATTGAAAATTGGGTGATCAGATTTCACACAGAAATTCCGCCCGCTATTTCTCTTCTACACTTCCTGCTACAGCTTGACCAAAATCACCACTGCAATTTGACTTCTGCAAGATACCACTGCAAGAAATCATCAAAATATGTTAAAGAATCTTGAAAAATATTCGACTAACGTCGGGCGAATTGCTCTGAAACGACCGGCGAGCGGTTGGCTTTGCCAGTAGCTAGCCACAGGGGGGGGGGGTGCACCGGAGGCTGATGGGGGGGCAAAACTGGGTTGGGGGGAGCAACAGCGCAGTGGGGGTGGAGGCAATAGTGGGGGTGGGGGTCAACAGGGGCGGAGGTGTCTCAACCTCTAAGAACCGCCCTTCACACCATAAGTATAAGTATAAATCTCCAAAACAGTTTGAGCTGAAAGGCTCTAAGAGCACTTAATGCCCGCTGGGCGCTACCTGTTTATCCCGTTTTTGAACACGAAAAATCGGTCAAGCAAAAAATCGCATAAAAAAAGACCGACAGGACTAATAAAATTGCTACAAACTTTGTTTGAGAGCAATTAAAAACAGCACCTCAAAAAAAAATCAAAATCGTTGAACTGTACAAACACAAGATCACAGCAAAACAGCTGCACACAACGCTTAGATTTCAATTGCAGCCAAACAACCAAATGAAGTCGGGGGAAGAGCTCTTTAATGACAGGCGAGTGGCTAGCTTTGGCAGCAGCCAACTTGGGGAGGCCACCATTTGGGCGTCTTAGAATTAGTACGTTAGTATTAGTATGCAAAAGCAAACTAACCTAGTATTAGTATTCAAAAAGCAGCAAATCAATAATTTCAATATATGAGAGAGGAACTTTGTTCAGCTCTCTAAAAGGATTGAAAAAAAAAAAAAAAACAGTGAAAACTGATTGATGTACGAAAATTTTTTTGAGCGAACTATTTTGATTTCATTTTGTTGTTAGACATACTCATCTTACTTATTGAGATGCTGCTGGGGCTATTACCAATACCATTAAGGTATATTATCAACATTATCAATAAACATTACAGAGGTTAACTGAGACTTATAAAAACAAAGTTTAACTACCGGCCATCGAAAATTGGGCTTTATGAGTGGATATCGCTTCTATTTTCAATTTCGTTTTTATGACTCAGTTCACTTTAGAATGCTTTACCGGGCAAATGCTGTTCAAAAGCACTTTGAGTAGAATGAGTGAAAAACGAAACTAGCCAAGAGAAAACAAAAGCTTTCACGCAAAAGGTCGACTCATTAGCAACCAATGATACTGTCGTTATTGATACTAGGTGATAAGACAACAGAGATAAGGTTAAAAAAGGGGCAAACATAGAAATTTCATTAATAATTTATGACTACAAATAGTGTCAAAGCTAAAAAAAAGCATTAGCTGCCCGTCGATCAGTCCGATCAATTGCAATTGCAAAAAATCGCAATTAGAACCCATATTTAATAGCACTCAAGAGAAGAAACAAACACAACAAAGCAGTCAAATTGAGGCAAGTCAAAAAAACTTGCTTTCAAAAACTTAAATTTGTAAAAAAATACCAATTTTTCACTCAACTTCTAATGTATTTGAAAAAAAAACTCACTCCAAACCATTTCTATCCCTTTGCTAATCAAACGTGATTAGAATCACCACTCGATTTGGACTTCTCACTGACGTGAAAAAACCAAAAAATCGCGAATAGATCTGAAACTTAGCAGGCAAATTGCCGGAAAAAGACCACCGTTGACCCACTTGACGCACATTGAGATTGAAACCGAAAAAATAGGATATAAATATACAGAATTTTTTCAATTGTCAAAGTTTTCTCATGTGGTTTGTCAATTCAGCTTATTCTGTTAGTTCTTACCTTACACTTAATTCAGCTTCTGAACTGAACGCTAATAGGCATAACAATAATGCCAGCTTCAAAATCTTGGAACTGTACAAACCCAAGATTACATCAAAATAGCTGTATAAAACCCTCAGCTTTCATTTTTGCAGCCAACCACCCGATTGAAGTCGGGCGAAGAGATGTTTAAACAAAAATGAGTGGCTAGCTTTGGCAGTAGCCAACTTGGGTATAGGGAGGCGAGCATTTGGGCGTCATAGCATTAGCACGATGGCATTAGTATGCAAAAAGCAAATTGACATCCTAGTATTAATATTCAAAAAGCAGCAACCCAATCATTTCAATTTATGGCAGAGGAACTATAATCAACTCTCTCAAAGGATTGAAAAAAAAATGAAAAATGACTGATGTAAAAAAAAACTTTTCCAAAGTGCAAACTATTTTGATTTCATTTTGTTGTTAGACATAACCATGCTACTTATTCCGATGAAGCTAGGGCTATCATCAATACCATTGAGGTATTTTATCAGTTAACATTGAGCAGAATGAGTGAAAAACGAAACTAGCCGAGAGAAGTCAGAAGGATTTCAAGCAAAATGTCGAAAAGCGACAAAATGAGGTACAGCGAAACAAAATTTTATTCGACGAAGTAAAAAAACATAACAGGACAGGACCTGAATAACACTCCAAAACGAAAGACCTGAAAAGCAAATATTTTACAGCAACATCAATCTACGAGAGTCAAAAAAGCCCCTGACCTTATGTGCGTAGAAATGAGGAAACACAATTTTACAATTTTTTGCAATATCCAGTGCATTAAGAATACCTAATAAAATTTCCTTAAAAAGTCCTTAAAATGAGTACCTAAAACAACACTCTTGTGAGATTCAAAGACAGACAAATCAACTTTGAAAATCAGTGGCACAAACAAAGAGAACATCATAATTACAACCCAACCCAAAACAATTAACCAAAGCACATCATAAAAAAATAAAAGTAATAAAAAAAATACTTTTCAATGTGACTAAAAATACGCCTCACTAGAAGGTCGATAAGAAATTATCGTTTTTCCTGAGAAAGAACACAACAAGAACACAAAGCAAATCACCTTTCATTTTCCAAAAAGCAGGTGTCAAAATATTAAAAACGATTGCTGTGTTTAAGGATTTGTCATTAAGGAGACTTAGAGACAAAACAAATTCCGCAACAAAAATAATATTTCTGAATAGAATAAAAGTAATTATTTTGATTATAGTTCATATAAACAACCTTTTAGACCTGTTACTAATGAGATGAAACGATAAGACAACAAAAATTAAAACGAATACTCAAATATCAAATAATCATTAAAATATGTTGAGAACAGATAATGTCAAAGTCTTGAAAACCAATAGCCATAAACTCAAAAACCTAATTAGGCTCATTTATGACTGATTAGCAGCCAATGATACGGTCATCATTGATACTAAGTGCTAAGACAACAGAGATAAAATTTAAAAAATGGGCAAACAGAAATTGCAATAAAATTTTATGACTATAAATAGTGTCAAAGTAAAAAAAAAACATTACCTGCCCGTCGATGGGTTTGATCAATTGCAAACAGTCGCCCTTAGAATCCATATTTTATAGCACTCAAAGAGAAGAAACAACAAAGCAAAAAAATTGAGGCACGTCAATGAAAATTCGCTTTCAAAAACCAAACATTTGTTAAAATACAAACTTTTCACTCCACTTCTAATGTAACTAGAAAATCTACAAACCAATTGCATCCCTTTGCTAATCAAACATGATTAAAATCACCACCCGATTTGGAACTCTCACTGACGTGATAGAGCCGAAAAAAGCGCGAATAGATCTCAAACTTAGCAGGCAAATTGCCGGAAAAAGCCCACCGTTGACCCACTTGACGCACATTGAGATTGAAACCGAGAAAGTAGGATATAAGTATATAGAATTTTTTCAACTTTCAAAGTTTTCTCATGTGGTTTGCCAATTCAGCATATTCTGTTAGTTCTAAACTTATACTTAATTCAGCTCCTGAACGATTAATGCCAGGTAGCAATCGCTTTATCTTTGATAACCTAATACACCTTTGAATTTGACCGTATTCACTACATTAGTGAAGGACGTAAGACAGAAGTCCGTGAAAACTTTGACTTACGTAAAAAGAAAAACGTGATCAAATGGTAAAGCGAATTCAAAAAACGTAGCCGGAAGACTCCGGAAACGACTGGAAGAATAACTTATCCTCTGGCCTACCCAACCACTTACTAAAATAGCAAAACTACTTACTTAACTATAGCAATGAATTTGAAAAAAAAAACAAAACAGGGGACAAATTAGAAGGGAAAAAATGAGAAAGATTCCTGAAATTTTTACATGAGTTGCAATTCTAATAAAAATTTTCTCTAAAAGATGGTCGGATATACTTAATTTCTGTTCAAAAAACTGCATATGTTAGAAAAGATATCCGGCACATTCCTGAACATTAGCCGCTTTTGATCACCCTAAACCGATTAACATTAAAAGAAAAAATGATAAATATTTTTTGTACCAAAATATTATAAATTGTGAACTATGTTGTTGTCATTCCTTAGTAGGACATACTCCTGTTCCCTGATAAGGGGATGCAGAGGCTGGTATTGATACCAATATGCATTACAGCTATAAGATAAAATTAATATAACATAGTTCAAGTAGCGGGCATCTAAATTTAGGTTTTATGGTTTTCTCCCGTTTTTATTTTTGATATAGTTTTTCAGTACTGACTCTGTTGACTCTAGATGTTCTGCTGGGCAACTGTTGCCTAAAAGCACTCTGGACAGAATGAGAGCAGAATGAATACAGTCTCGATAAGTTTTCACGCATAACGTACAAGTTGTGAACTAAAGTAAAGCGGAATACATTTTTATTCGACAACGTAAATTTTTGGCCGCTATATTACTAGACTGATAACACGAGGGAGCATAAAAAATCATAACAAGCGACCAATATCAAAAAACGAGGCAGAAAAAAATAAGGGACAAAGAACACTTAATTTTTTTAAACAATATTCCTGAGAAAGTTAAAACCTGAGAAAGTAAAGAAAATAAAAACCTAAAGAATTGATAAAATGTTTATAAAAATAGGAACTATCGAACCTTTAATTGCGTTCACTTATTAATAAGAACCCTAAGACCAACCCAAACTACACAACTGAAGATGTTGAAAAAAAATATTCTGAAAGGCAAAAAACACAGTAATTAGTAAAAAAAACGAACAGAAAAACCAGGGAAAAAATTGTTAAAATTAACACTGTTTTCTTCAATTGAAATAAACTTCAATGGATAATAACAAAATTAAAATGGCACGAAAACCCACACGAATACTGAATTTAACCAACAAAAAAATACTCCGGACACAAAAAAACGTGAAAAATAGTAAAAACCGCAAAAAGCGTCCAAAACGACAAAATCACAAAAATAGCTCAAGATTACATAAAAAAATTTATAGACATGGTCTAGTTTATGATTGACATGGTCCAAAAACTCTCAAACAAATATCTACTTGTTAATATGGTTCAAAACAACCACATAACGCGAAAAAGTAAAGTTAAAATTAAAAAACTGCTTCGAAAAAGCCGCACGTGATCAAAATATTTTGCTCGCTTAGCAAAATTTTTTTCACGCCTACTTTTCTGGCTTATTCAAAAATGGTGCATGAATAGAAAAACACTCTCTTCTCTCTGTTCTTCAATTCGCTCAGCCGTTTGACCTAAGCACTTAGTTTTCACGTACGGCATTGACATTACATCCCGTTTTAAATACACTACCAACAAATAATTGAGAAACGCTCCACCAATACTCCTCTTCGAATCGTAAAAAAGGAGAGCGCCTAAATAATAGCCGTTGACATCCTGACGGCGGATATTTGAAAAAGACAGCACACCAATACAATCCAAATACTTTGGATTGTGATAGGAGCACAATATTAGCTTGCTGAGATGCTGAGGGCGGCTATTAATGAGGGAAATGTTCGGGGAACTTTCATGGCTATAAGTTATTACCGATCCACAACCTAGAAAGCTACCAAATAGCAAATCTGAAAGAGGGTAGGTAAAGACAAGAAAGGGAATCACAGTATCGATAAGGTTTTGCGATTGGCTTCTCACCCCCTTAAAAACAGCTATTGCTCTTTAAACTCAATGGAACAGAAACACTGAAAACTTACGGCTCAGATAGCACAAATAATTGATCGCCTTTTTCGAAGTGCAATTTTGCTGCCAGTACACATGATTTGAGAGCGGTGAGCATTTTGGGGCGACTGTTGCCCCATTGCATGACAAGGCCTTGGGTGTCTGGTCTCTCAGCAGCGTTGAATGAGCAACAGGAAAGTATCAGATTGTAGATGCTGTCCGGGCAGAACTCTGGCTGCGAGAGCACCTCCCCGTTCTCCAATTTCATGAGCATCTACAAAATGGCAGCCTTTTGTTTTAAACAAGCACGAATTATCATGTTTCTGCAATAATGGCTTTATTTTTATTAGAGCGACACCCATTTTTGTTAAACGTCGAAAGGCTTTAGAAGATTTAATTGCAATGAACAAATTTGTAGAAAACAATAGTTGTCATCGAGTCGTAAAAAACATGATATCGCTACTGCTATAGATAATTGCAACGTCAATTAAGAGCAGTTGAAAATAAACTACGCACCTCGTTGGCAGTGAGGCGTGGCCGTGGGTGGTCGGCGAAAGAGAATATTTCCCAGCAAGTCACTCCGAACATGTACACATCGCTCGCAGCCGAATACCTCTTGTACTTGAGTGACTCAGGGGCAGACCTAGGAGTGAAACAAATGTATTCTAATTACGCTTATGGATAGCTTCTAATGATACTACGTAACTGATTTCCTAATTTCAGGCTCCATTCTCTCATCAATGTTAGAAGTTAGCCTGACTTCGATTGATACGCTCCAAAAACGTTAATTCTACAAAACTTTAACTTTATTTTAGAAAAATCTCAGATAAGCTCAATTCTCACAACGACTTCAACATTTGTCTAAGAATAGGAAATTCAGAAAAATAGCCGTTGATTAGCTGGCGCTACATCCAATTATTACACAAAAGTCTTCTAAATAAAAACTTCCGATTTAGTTAAATCAATACATTTTAAAAAGAACTTTACAGAAGCATTAACTTCGAATTACTTTGGCTCAATCAAGGCTTCTTGTGTAAAGGCGAGTTGAGGAGTAGGCTGAAATTTTATCACCCTTCTTTCTACTTCTTTTCCCCTGAATCATTGCACGCTGCATATCTTAACACTAAATTATTTCACCCTGCAAATTAGCAGTCGGCATTACAAGCATGCTTCCTCTCACAATTAAGCAGAAAACTTTAGCAGTTCTTATAGTTTCATATCAAGTCCCACACGCCCCCTGAGGCTTAGCCCAAGAGTCGGGGCCGAATGGTTGTAGTAAAAATGTTCCTAGTACCAACAAGGAAGCTGGGCAATGTGCGTTCGCACATAATGTTTCGAATCCGCTTATCCACAAGTTTGGCTAAATTGTCTACCAAATGAGGAAAAGATGGAAAAATCTCACATATTGATCAAAAATTATTGGTGTAGGAATGAAAAAACTGCTTCCAACTCCAATCACCAAACAATTAAACATACCACATTAGTGCGCCGATGAGACACGCCATTATTAAGACTACGAGACAAGACAAACAAAAAATCAAATAACGACAAATATTTACATTCAAAACTCAATGTCTAACAAACACACTACATAACAAAGTCAAAATAGTGTCAAAAAACCTAAACCAAACAAACTAGTTTGCTCTTCACTAGAAAACAAAACATGGGACCAGTCCGTGATGATACTTGGTAGAAAGTAGACAAAAAAGAACAAAAACGACACAGTTAAAAAGGTTCATATTTTCTTGAAACCAAATAACTTTAAATAATGAAAACCATTAGATATCATTTGAAATTTTAAAACAGGTTTTTGTTCATTCATATAAAAACAATGAGTATTTTGAGAACTGCCATTATCCAGAATATGTACGTCTACAAAAACAAAGGCCATTCAGTCGAAAAAACTTAAATAAATATGGAAAGAAAACGGCGCCGAATTCTAATCGGTAAAAAAATATATGCAATCAACAGGGCCATCTATGAGCACTAAAAATAAAATATTTGACCATTGAATAATGAGACTAGGTAACAATTGTTAAAAAAGAAAAAAACGAAAGAAAAAATTTTTAAATATACTTTTTTGTAAAACAATTAATTTCAAAAACATTAGCTGGAAACTGAAATCAATAAATAGATTCTCTTATTTCTCAGGCGAAAGCCAATGAGATCAGTCAATTTTCAGAATGTCATACGTCTACAAAAAAAACTAAAAGTAGACAAAAATCAAAAATATAACAAAATTTGCGAAAAACCGTTTTTTAAGCCGTTAAAACAAAAACCTATGCACTGAAAACCATTGATATCTTCAATTCTGTCTTTTTTCAACGCAAAAACTTTAATATGCGAACTGTAGTTAATGAGACTAGGTAACAAGTCGACAAAAAAACTGCAAAAATCAAATAAAAAACCCTAGTTTTAAAACATCTGATTCGAAAGTGATGAAAAACCATAGCTATCAACCGAAACTAGTAAATGGGCTCTTATTTTTACCTAGAAAGACGACACAACCTGCAATTATCCAGAATTTATCATTCGACTACAAAAAGAACGACAAACGAAGACCGTTCAAACAATAAGCGAAGCGCTAAAAACAATCGATATGTTCAATTGTGCCTTTCCTCAACACCAATAAAGGGGGAATGCAACCTGTAACTTTTGAGACCGATCAACATGTAGACGAAAAAGAACAATAAATTGTAGTTAAAAAATTAGTCTAAACAATTTTTAAATCAGTTGTCTAAAATCAGTACATAGGTCTCTTTGTTTATCCATTGGACTTCGCTTAAATCTTAAAATTATCCAGAATATGTCGAAAGACTTCAGAATAACGACAAACAACAAATGAAAAGTTCCATTAAATTCCGCTAGAAAACGGTGTCAAAGCAGTTAAAAACCTACATCTATTCAATGAAAACGGATGAGTTCAGTTGTACCGTTTTTTCAAATGCCAATAATGTGTAATCTGACCTAGCAATATTGTGTCAAGAGGTAATGAACCTCAATGATGGGAAATTACTTAAAACACCAAAACGCATTAAATAAAAATTTCTAATTTATTAGATACACGATCGCATGAAGCTACAAGATGGCCAAAAAATAGAAAAAAATAGCAAAACTCAAAAACCAATCATTCATTCTAAAAGTATGTATTTTTAAAGCTGAAAACAACCATAAGCTGTCAACTAAAAAACGACATAGGATTCCTTGGAACCTCTAGCAAGCCAATTGGGCCTTCCTTTAGTACGCCTTGATTTGAATTGCTCTTTTCTGTAATTATCAAAAGAAAAGGCAAAAATTCAAAAACGAATTAAAAAAATATCAACCAATTACAATCCGAATTTCTAAGAACTTAGTAGAAACAACGATTAAACTAAAACTAACCTTTCTACTTGTTTTAAGGGTCAAGTAATTGTTCCGAATATAATAGATATGAAAAATTTGACAAAAAGTCAATATATCAAAAATAAATGATGCATTTTGCATTATTATCGTGTTAAATTAGCAAAAGACGGGCCAAATTTTAATTCAAGTACACACGCAAAGGATGCAAAAGTAAAACTGGCTATGGTTGGAGATTAGGATGGTTGTCTCGGCAGTTTCTAGGAGTTTTAACTCAGTAAAAGTAAACAAAGTGGACTAAAGATGCTTATTCCGTGATATTATTGATAAAAAGGCTGAATTTTAAAAAAATTTAGCAAAAATTTTAGGAAAAAAATTGTATCAATTAACTCAACACCAATTTTTTGTTTTCAGAATTAAGCCTAACAACACTATCATTGACAATTTTAACATATTTCTGAGCAAAATTGGGTAAAACTATGAAAAATGTTAACAATAAGAACCAAAATCTATCAAATGTTCACAAAACTTTAAACATCGATAACTCATTGCGAAAAAAAACAAAATTAAACAAAAATAGTTTTCTATTCTTAAATATCACTCACAACTCCCTATGGTGAACATATCGATTGGCAAAAATTGAACAAAAAATTTCGTTTATATAAGTTTGTAAAGGAGTATTGAGGGTTTAATAATAGGTGTTAGGAAAATAGGGGTCAACAAGCGGCACATTGAATTTTAAACATACACGACACAATGCCGGCAACCAGCCGCAACTGCTTTCCATAAACCGAATTCGGATTGAGAGAACAGAAAAAACCCAAAAATTGAATGTCTTAGAAAAAATACTTCAAAGTGCGTCCAATTTTGATTGGATTGTGTAATTAGGCACACTCCTCCAGTTTCAAATGAAAAAGCAACAAGCAAAATTTTAGTTTCACAATTTGACAAAACAAACCAAGTAACGTCTGAAAATTTGCCCTCGAATTACAGGCTGGGCGTATTTTTTTCTTTCTGGGTGCAAAAACATCAGACGAAGGCAGGGTTCAATCCCAGATCTCCTGAGATCGATTCAGTCAACTCGACAGAGGCATTGCCCACTCGATTATCATAGCCTTGCGAACGTATCTCTAAAAGTAGGTTTTGTTTATATTGGCCGAATTTTTTTTCTGTTTTTAGTGTCAAAACGTGTTGTAATTTGGCGTACAGCTTCAGTTAGATTCTAAAACTATACTTAATTCAGCTTCTAAACTGAAAGCTAATAAGCTTAATAAAAATGTCAGCTAGCAAACACTCTCATGAACTTTGATAACCTAATTCTCAATGACTTAATGACTGGGGTTTATCCCATCTTTTTTGATTTTGGTCTTTTGACTTGACAGTATTCACTACATTGCGTAATTCAATGAGTGAAAGCATTTAAAATCCATTGAGTTGAAACAGTGAGTGAAGTTAGTCAGAAGTCAAACGTTAAAATGGAGACTTATGTAAAACGAAAAATGCGATCAAAAGGTAAAAATAGCCGTTGAAAGGCTGACGGCGGCCATTAATTACTCAAAAATCAAGAAGTGCGTAAAAAAAGTCACTTGAGACGTCAAATATTAATCTAGAAGAAAAGCACAAAAACTGCATGCAAAAAAGCACGTTTACAATAAATGCCTCTCATTCGAGAGCAATTAAAGATAGCAGGAAAAGTCCTATAGTGCAATCCAAAAAATGGAAACCTAATAATCTGACAATCAACATTTTTACAAAAACCATCATCTGATTTAAAACAGAACATATAACAAAACAAAATAAACATGGACAAAATTTTTCAGAACTTTCCAATCTTTTGACTCGGGAGACATCAAAACACTTGAAATTATACTTAAATCTCGTAGCACATACTACCATTTAGGGTTATAAAGCCTATGTATTGCAATATTGATTACATTGAGGGACATAGAGACAAAAACAGCAGCAAGCGAACACCAATCACCAACAAACTTATATGAAGCAAATTTTGTAGCAGAAGAGCGATGACATCAGCTGTTTAGTCATAACGTGAGAAGACAAAAAACAAATAAGGGCAAAACTCATAGAATTTTTTTCTGGAACCATTTCTATCTTACTAGAAGCCCAATGTGACATAACATTACTGTGAATTCTCGCAATACAACAAATAGAACAACAAAAGCTAATTTTTATGAAAAAAAAACACATTGTCAGGGCAACAAAACATAAAAGCAGTCAACTGAAAACATTAAATGGCTTCAATTAGGAAAATAAAATTATGGTCTTCGAAACATAGGACATATCATTAAGGAAAAGTATCATCAAGTGAAAAACCGAAATAAAAAGACACAAAAAAGCTAGCAGCATTGAAAAATCCATTATTTTACGAAAAAGCCTAGTGACAAAGTCATAAAACTTTAATCTACAAACTGCAAACAATAAACACACCGAGCAGATTGCCTAAAAATAGCCACTATTAATACCGAAAACATTCCCAATTAAAGTGGGGCGAATTGCTCTCAAACGACCGGCGAGCGTTGGACTTTGTCAGCAGCTGGCCAGGTTTAGTGAGGCTAGCGTTAGCATTATTGAAGTGGCGCGAGGTGAGGGTAATAGATGATGACATCACGCCACATAACAGCATTTGAAGCGCCGCACCAAGAAAAGAGTTCATAAAAGATCGAGAGAGAGAGAGAGAGAGAGAGAGAGAGAGTGTGTAAAAGGGATAAAACGTGAACGAGAAAGAGGAGAGAAATCCCAGCCGATACACAGAGAGAAAGAGCTAGGAAAATTTTCTATGATGAGATTCGACACCGCAACTTGTAGTTTTCCTGCCTCGTTAGTAATTAAACAATAGAAAAAGAAAAGTGCAAAATTTAGAAAAAACTTTCAGATTGCGCAGTGAAAATGTTCCAAAACATTTTATGTCTCTGGAGTTGTGTCATGTAACCCATCTGCAAGAGTTAAAAAAATTTCCTTGGCCAGTAATGACCGTTAAACTCGGAGAAGTAAAACAAATCAATTGCAAAATCAATAAAATCCTGCTAAAATTGTGATATTACAATCTTCAGTACTAGAAACATTTCATTGTTTCAAGAGACTATCCAGTATCCTTTTTTTCAAGTCTGCAATAGTTTCACTTTCTCATAAAGATACACAAAATTTGAGCACGATAAGTTTTTCAATAACTTGAAAAATATTAATTTTTATAAAAAAAAAACTCGACTCATTAGGATATTGATAACCATTCAACTAACTTTAGAAACGATAGAACAGCTTATTATCAAACCCGGAGGAGGTCCCTCGGCCCCGAGTGCACGAAAGAATTTCAACATTTCACTCAAACATTCAATTACATCTAGAAACTATGCAGTAACCTATTATCAAACCTTAGAGGGAGTTCCTTGACTCTTGAGGCTGGAGAAACCTAAAAAATGACAAACGTATTCAAAAAACAAAAAAACAAGTTTTCAAAAATTGCTAAAATTTGTGATGTTAACATCTTGAAAAACGTTTCATTACATCTAAAAAACAATTGGTCATACTAAAAAAGTTGACAACTATTCTATGGCTATTAAAAAACTTTCAGTAAAATATTATCAAACTCCTAAGGAGTTTTTCTGGTCCCTGAGTCTGGAAAAACTTGAATAACGGCGATAATTTAAAAAAAAAAATGAAAAAATTGTAAGTTTTGTAAAGAAAATGCTTAAAATCGTGATGTTGAAAAAATAAACGAGAAACTATAAAATAACCTATTGTCAAACGAGAGAGGAGCCTCCTTGGCTCTTGAGGCTGGAGAACCTTGAAAAAATGACAAAAATTTTCAAAAAACTTGAAAAAAAATAATAATTCTCAAAAAATCTCCTGAATTCGTGTTATTAAAACCTTGAAAAACATTCCATTACATCTAGAAACTATGCAGTAACCTATTATTAAACCCCAGAGGAGGTTCATTGGCTCTTGAGGCGTGACAAAAATGATTCAAAATTGAAAAAATTTGCAAGTTTTATCAAAAATTGCTATAATTTGTGATATTAAACAGATGAAAACCATTCCATGGCAAAATAAAATTTTTCAATAATCTATTATCCAGCCCTTAAAGAGTTTTTCTGGACCCTGGGTCTTGAAAAACTTGAATAACGACAAATGTCAAAAAAATTGAAAAAAATGTAAGTTTTGTAAAAAAAATGCTGAAATTCTAGATGCTGAAAACTTTCAACTAGAAAGTCTGCAGTAATCTATTATCAAACGCTAGAGGATCTTCCTTGGCTCTTGAGGCTGAAAAATCCTAAAATTTTCAAAAAATACAAAATTCAATTACTAAAACATTCTTTATCGGTTAATCCCGTTTCTATTTTAAATTTCATTTTTCGGCAATGACTCTGTATATTCCAGATTGTATCGCTGAGCAACTCTTAGTTAGAAGCAATTCGAGAAAAATTAAAGAGTGAAACTGGCCTAGGGGAGACAAACAATTCTTTAAGCAGTAAACTAAGTTTAAGCGAAACAAGTTTTTGTTCGACGAAAAAAAAACATAGCAGGACAAGTCCTGACGTACAATTCAAAGAATTTTTAATGACTAAACAATAAACTAGAACAATTACGGACAATGAGTGAATTGGGAAAAACATTTCTATTAACATCAGATAAAAAAATAGGAAAATCAATGTGAAAATGCCGCATGTGAACAAAAAACCATTGAGAATTGGACATTTGGTTTAAACAAAAAACTAGGCATCGAATGAACTATGAATGAATTGTGAATACCATTTTTAAAAAATCTAATCTAAAAATTTGAAAAAAACAGTAAAACAACGTTAAATTGCCGCAAGTGAACAAAAAACCACCAGCGAGAAAGCGACTTTTTGTTCAAACACCATTTCCTTACTCTACTTTTAAATTAGAGCAAAAAATTTTCACGCCGCAAAAACACTCGCTTTTTCGCATCATTTCAAGTTTCGGCATGACCAATATCACTACTACAATTTGACTCTAAAAATCATGAAACTGTGTGAACAGATTTTAAAAACAAACATAACCGACAAAACGTCGGAAGAATTGCTCTCTAACGACTAGAGGGAGCTCTAATCAATTGCAGTCTGCTGCTTCAGTCGGGGGGAGCCTAAATGGGATTAAGAAATTCAACAGTGGGCTTCAAATAACCACATTAGAGGTTAACATATACCACTATTAAGATTTAAATTTAAAAATGGCACCAGTTTCGGCGCATTTTTCATTTGGCTTCTAGTATTAAATCAACGCCAATTGAATTCAGCTGCTTGAAATTGTGATTGAGAGGCAATTTTAGATCACGCGAAACGAAAAAAGTTAAGGGCGTAAAAGTCACTCGAAAAATGAAAATTTTCAAGCGAAACTTTTGCAAAAAAAGACACGTTTACAATAATTGCTATGAACTTCGTTTAAGAGCAATTAAAAAGAAAAGACAGCACCCCAATACAATTAAATTTCTTTGAATTGTAAAAACCGCAATAATAGCAGGCTGAGAAGATAAGGGCAGCTATAACACAGGTTTGATTGTTCTTTATAAATGAGAATACAAAAAAAAACAACCAATAAGGGCGAAGGCAAAAACGCACAAATTTTTTTGAAGCCTTTAACTCTGAAGCCTTAAAAAGCATTACCCCCCTCCTCCCCCAAGGCACTTGCATCACCTTCTTGAATAGCGATAACAAAAATCAAGATCATGAACAGTGAAGACAGAAGTCAAAACGTAAAAAAAAATTTCCGAAAAATTGTTCAAAAACCATTTTCTCACTCTACTTTTTAAGCAGATTGAAGTTTATGCTTTAAAACTTTTTGCTTTTCCGCTCCCTTTAACACTCCAGTATGACTAAAATCAACACGTCTTCTCAATGATTCTATTGGTTGCTGCCCCTATAGGATTCATATCATTTGGATCGTCAAGAAAAATAGGGCCACAATAATAGTCGGCTGAGATGACAGCATCTATTAAAATTTCGAAAAAAACTGGCGCCAAAGTTGATCAAAATACCTCCAACTGAATTTTGATATTGCGATCTTAATACAAAAGCTCATTATTACAGTCCTTAGCTCATATTGACGACGCATAGAGCTTCATTCGGTGGAGCCAAAGGGCGTAGATCAGAATGTTTTTAAATAAGATTAGATGTTTCCCGAGCTCTGATTGGTAGATATTAAACACAAAAATTTAACAAAATCTGAAAAATTACGATAAAAAATTTAGCGAAGAACAATCCGTGGAGTAGAGTGCAATTCTTATACTTGTACTCTAATTTAAACCAATCAGATTGTTTGGTATATCAGATTGACTGGCCCTGACTCTCGTTTTTACTCATTCTGCTCTACGCCTGTTCGGCTCTAATTCCGAGCACCCTATAAATTAGGGCTGCAACACAATTACAATTAAGCAACTAATATGATAAATTACTAAGTTCCGTGCGGGCCTTATTTTGAGTGAATCAATTAGATTTAAGAAGGCATAAGTGTTTTTGAGAGCATAACATATTTTGTCTTAATCTTGATTTGCTCGTTTGTAAAAACATTCATATTGGAGAAAAGGTATTGTTCAAAAATCGAAGTAGAAGACGCCCCAATTGGCCAGCACGTTTCAGTACAAAATGATAACGGCCGAAATCAGAGTTAAGTACTAATTCAAAATATTTATTATTAGAAGCTTCAGTTTAATTATCTTCCGTTGTGATAGATTCATATAAAAACCCAGGGGCTCCTGAGGCATCGCCAATTTAGCTGACTTTTTACTACCTACGTAGTCCTTACCATGCTACAGGCATAATAGCAGTTTCGGCAGTGTACGATTCATATGACTCGTCGGGCAGGAATTTGCTCAAGCCGAAATCAGCCAATTTTACTGACTCCGAATCAAAAACGAGAATATTACGGGCAGCAATATCTCTGTGAAGTAGCCTCCTCTCGTGTAGAAAAGCGAGGCCCAGTAAAATTTGTTGGCAAAACATCCACAGCATTTGTACAGTGAGCTTTGGCTTCTTATTACGCAAGTAGGAGTCCAAGGAACCCAAGTTGGCATACTCGAACACCTGTAACAGGAAATAAGACCAGGCAATCATACCTCCACTGGCACACGTCAATTAGCTAATCATCCTAATCAGAGCAACATCAATCATTGCGTAACACACGCAAACAATTCCTTTTCAAATAGTCAAGTACTGATTTGGCCAGATCTCGAGCGGGGCTTTACTATCCATCCGAGACTAGTAAATACTAATTCTTTTTGTAATAAATCTTTTACTGACTTTATTACATGCGTCATAATTCCATTTAAGACTCCCACTTCGTCATAAATTTTGACCGCGCTCATTTTCAGCCTGACAGGTAGTACCTTTTAGACTCCATTAAGCATAATTTGAAAATTAACTTTCAGAGAAACCAGCAAAAAACATCTCTGGTACAATTCACCTACTTCACTATCATTTCATTACTTCTCTTTCCTGCCTTGTTGATCTAAAATGGGTAAACTTCATTATTACAAAAGCGCTTTCATCTTTTTGTGCCTAATTATTTCGTTTTTAAACAAGATCACAATGAGCGTGCCATTAACACACAACCAATACGACTACATAGGCAGCATAGAGAACAGATTGACATCAGAAAACATTGCCAGGGAAGCTCTGCAATTTCTACTCAACGCAAAATTAGCCCAAACAAACCAGTTAGTATCTAATCACTTCACATTTAATTCAAGTATGACTACCATTAGTCTTTTAAGTTCAGAGTAGCTCAGTTACTTAAAAAACTTTAAAACGAATTTTAAAATTAGCACTCAAATTATTCAAACTTTTGAACACTGTTTTACAGAAAGAAATAGTAGAAGTAATAATAGTAATTATCACAGAAAGTAGATCACAGAAAAAGCAAATATACACTAAAAATCACCAAATATTCACTAAAAATCACCAATCTTACTTCAGAGCATCGGCGTACTTCGATGCACTGTTAACGCTTAAATACTTAAAAGTTGAAATTTCCACATTATTGACTGATGTAAGACCCAATATCTGACTGTCAATTCTAAATTTGTCAATCAAATATGGGGGATAAAAGACCAAATATAGCTCGAGGAGGTACAACCTACTGTAAAACTTTGAAAAGAGAAAGGACGCATTAACGTGCCTCGTAAAGTTTAACTTACTGGACTTACTATATTTTCTATGCAAAAAATCGGGAGTATTTCCTCATGAAATCGAACAGCCAGGCAACGTAAAAACCAAAAACCTACGATGTCGAAAAGTCTAAATAGGATAAAACAACGGTTCAAAAGAGGAACCAGATATTCAATATTTATAAGAATCTAGTAACTAAATAGAAAAAATTGCAACGAAAAATCCAGTCCATGAAATGTTCAACATTTTTAATTAACAAAATTACGCCAAACCCTGACGAAAAACTGAGCTTCGAAGTAACAACTAATGACTGACAGGGCTCTATCCTGCCTCTGCGGGAGCGAGAGGGGAAGAGACAGGGCTTCAAATAATGTTTCTAGCGCTTTAATAGGCCACAAGACAGATTTAAAGTTACTAAATGAAACATTATGAGGCGCATTTCATTTTACTTTTTTGATCTCTCACCACTTCATTTGAGAGGCTTAATATTAACCAGCAGCCCTTTAGATTGCACAAGACTGAGCTGTTAAAGTCTACCAAAAAATCAAGGGAGCCAGAATCCATCACAAAATGGTCAGGTGAAAATGCATAAGAACACACAACTCAAATAAATGCTGCAAACTTTGAACAGAAAATAAACGTCTAAACTGATCCCAACCGACTGGCGAGCAGTTGGCTTCGGTAGAAGCTAGATCGAGCTTAGAGAGGCAAAGCTTAATGAAACATGAATTATGTAAATAATTATGCCAACTCGCTGCATCTTAAGTTCAAACATCAAATACTATATCAACAGAAGTGGAAAAATTAAACTTCGAAGCCGATTAGAACGTGAAAATGATTTAACTTAAACAAAAACTGATCCAGACGATACAAGAAACGACAACGGAACGAAGATTTTCAGATAAAAGCAGAAAATGTCGCCCAAAACGTGTTTTCCAGCAATTCAAACAACATGACGAGCAAACTGTAGGGAAAATAACCGCAATTGATACAGATGATCTTAAATGGTATAGAAAGGAACATAGTAAGGGAAACAAAAGATGCAATTGACGTTGTTACCTTTCATCAAGACCCAAAAAATTATGAAGCCTAATTTGATTGCATTTGGTAGGTGTGCATAATGTTAGTTGGTAGTTAGTGAGTGTATTCAAAACACTTAGAACAAAGTAACACCTGAAAAAATGTCTATTTTGCCTCCTAATATCTAAATTATACAAAAACCAAAACAAAAACAAGATATTGAAAAAGCGAACTTTTGCGTTGAAAGTCGTGATCATGTGTGCCTAAAAATGTCAAAAGTAGGCAGGGCAATTTTCAAAATATCCTGGTTCTATGTTTTTGCCAATAACTTTAAAGGTAGCAGAGGGTTCATTTGTCGCCTGGGTAAGTTATGGTTATTAAATTAATGGTTCTAAGCGGTTGGTTGATTATTTCAGAATCGAAGCCAAACGAGGCATCTATTGGCTTAATCACAAAAGACAGCCTGAGCTCGCACGCAATGATTGGGCTAACGGAGACAATGACAAGCGAATGAACACACAAGCATGGGTCAAATACGGACGACGCAAATGAACTGATCAGAAGAAAAATAAATTGCACTGAACACATTTTTCATTTTTGCGGCTTTATTTCAATATTTATTAACAACGGTGCAATACAGACAAACACTTCAGTCTGAATTTAGATTACTCAGTGCTAATTTTCACTAAGTTTTCGTTCATCGTACAAAATGCTCAAAAATTCACAGCTATATCATAGCATATCTGCGCGAGTTCTTATAACTACCAACAATATTCGACGTTCGACACAAATGTTTCCATTGCAAATATGATTGTCATAACTTAATTTCGAAAAAAATCGAGGAAAGCAATTGAAACACTACTTTTCGATGACTATATATACCCCAGCGATTGAAAAACAGAAAAATTAAGCCAGAAAAAAGCTGAAGTCTATTTACTCAATCCAATTACGGAAGAAAAATTGTGAAAAGTTAATATTCTGACGTATTTGTTCCGACCACTTACTGGGGGAATGCACTTTGCCCGTCGATAAATTCATCGAACGTTCTCATGAAAGCAAATGACGCACTGGATGTGACTTTTTTCGCTTTTAGCGTCAATTTCTTATCAAAATAAGGTAATTTAAGTCAACTTAAGTATTGCAAACATACCCGGCAGATTGCCGGAAAATAGCCGCCGTTGATTCCAATAAGCATGATTGGGATTGAAAGAAAAGAAGATATTGAAAAAAAAGATTTTTGTACAAAAACATTTTTTAAGTCCGATTTATTTTGATGGCATTTCGTAGTTTAACATAACGTACTTCTGTTTCTTAGAGAGCGGCTACAGGGGCTACTATCAATACCAATAAGCATTAGAGATGGTGACTAAGACTTATAGGAACGACGTTCAAATAGCGGGCATCTAAAATTGGGCTTTATGGGTTTATCCCGTTTCTACTACTGACTTCAATTTTTTTACTGACTCTGTTCATTTTGAATTGCTTTGCTGAGCAACTGCTGTTCAAAATCACTTTTAGCAGAATGAGAGAAGAGAGAAACTAGCCTAGAGAAGTCAAAAAGATATCACGCAAAATGTTGAAAAAGCGGCAAAATGAGGTAAAGCGAAACATTTTTTTATTCGACGAAGTAAAAAAAAAAATAGGAGCGCTATAATAGCCGGCTGAGAAGATGAGGGCGGCTATTAATAAAATTTTGAACAATTAGGTGTCTTTAAAAGACTCGCAACGATAGCAAGGCTAATTTTCTCATCGTGAACTTTCACAATCGAAAGGATTCGGACTGAATTGGGCAACGTTTCTTCACAATCCATAACAGTGTGCATAACAGAAAAGTAAGTTTTGAAAGAAGGTTTCAGTAATGACAGATCCCAAGAATAGCCCCGGAGAATAGTACTCGGAGAATAGCCCATTGTTTTTATGACTTGTTAAGTTTTCGTAAAACTTTTATGATTTTTTTTGAGTTTTCACTGCATTTGTTGTTTATTTATGTACTCCTATGACTCAGTCATTGTAGAGACATAAGTTAAACTATCTAATGATTTGAACTTATACCCAAAACTTCAATGATGCAGATAGTAGCTAATGGTTATTAACGGCTTGGACATTGTTTTATAACAAAGTTAGTAATTTTTGTATTTAGCTTGCATTTCTTCTTTTTGTATTCTTTCAGCTTCTTCTTATCAATGATATGTACCATTAGCTTTCTATGGATATTCAAGTGAACCTATTACAGCATCGTCAGTTGATAGCTAAGGTTTTTAATCAATTGAATTTTTTCAAAAACATTACTGTACTTTTGAACTTTGCCCCCTTTTTCTTCTTGTCAATTTGAAACTCTCTCATTAATGAGAAGTCTCATTAACTTTCTTGTGAAGCAAACATTAATTCCTCTGGCGATTGATTTTATCAGTATGACAAATGTTTTCATGACTAAGTTTTTTCTACTGATTAACATTTGGGGTTATTTTTGTTGTTTTTCATATAAACCCTTTAATAGCAGGTCCTCTTGATGTTCAAAACAAGGATGCATGAAAAGTCTTTTCATTTACAGATATAATCTTAACAGTTGATAGCTCATACTTTTAATGGCTACATTTTTCGACAATTTTTTTTACTTTTGCTTGTATATGCGGAATTACATTTGAAACAATCCAGTCGTATTAAGTTAAAAGCTAATGGTTTTTATGACATGAAATAATTTGTTTTCTATAAAATTCAATTAACTTATGAATTTTTCATCAAATTACTTTTTTTTCGACCGGTCACCTACCCACTTTCTAGTGAAATGCAAAATAATTAGTTCAGTTTAGCTTTGGCCGTTATTAATGGTTATTCTGATTTTTTGGCCGTTATTTTTTGGCAGTCGAGTTTCGGCCGTTATTAAAAATAAACATAACCGACTAAACGTCGGAAGAAATGCTCTCGAACGACTAGTGGGAGCTCTAATCAATTGCAGCCTGCTTCAGTCGGGGGGGGGGGAGCCTAAATGGGACTAAGAAGTTCAATAGTGAGCTTCAAGTAACCACATCAGAGGTTAACATATACCATTATTAATATTTAAAATAAAAAATGGCACCAGTTTCGGCGCACTTTTCATTTGACTTTTAGTATAAATTGCCGCCAATTGAATTCAGCTGCTTGAAATTGTGATTAAGAGAGAATTTTAGATCACGCGAAACGCAAAAAGTCAAGGGCGTAAAAGTCACTCGAAAAATCAAAATTGTCAAGCGAACATTTTGCATAAAGACACACACGTTTGCAATAATTGCTATGAACTTCGTTCAAGAGCAATTAATTACTTTCGAAACTCTGATATTTTGCTGACTTATATGGGTCGACACACTTTTACAGAATTTTCATAGTTTCTCCTCAAGTATGACAACGATAATTATCCCATACTATTTGTAATGACTGACTCCACTTATAATTGGGAGTGCATAAACCATTACTTGCTTTTGCATTATTTAAGTCAACAAAAAATAAATCCCCACCTTTTTGACTTGTCTCGCCATATCATTAATGACAGGCCTTTTATGCACTCTGATAAGGCATTTTGTTAATTCATTTAGTCATTTGAGTTTGTACGATTTCAAAACTCAGGCACATTTTTCGAACCGCATGTGAAATTTTGAAATTTTGCTATCTATTCTTTTTGTAGACAATAAAATCAAAATTGTGGATGAGCAGCGTCAAAACATTATGTTCAAATGCAGATTGCCGATCGTCCATTTTTACTTCCCTGAATAGTCGCAATAAACTGTATAAATAGTTTTAAAAATGTTCCAGTAACGAACACAGGAGTTTAGAACTAAGTACTATAAATAAGTATGACCGGGAATCTTATCAGCCAACACGAAATGTTATAGCTAAACTAGAAAAGTTTAAATCTGATAAAGACAAATCTAAGGGAACTTTAAACGCAGCAATTGATAAACATACAATAAAGAAAACATTCATTTTTCATTAAATCTGAGAAATAAGTAACAAAATCAATAACAAAAACTGGAAATTGATTCATAAGAGCCAACGTCTGCTTAGATCTTAAATTAAAGCCAGAAAATAAGTAACGCAAAAGAACTGAAGTTGTCAATTTTAGCAGAAACCTTGATTTATAGTACGATATCCATTTTAGTGAATTTGATTTTATTCTGTATAATTAGTCCAAATTCGAACTGTAAACGCACAAAAAAAACATTTTCATCAAAGAATGATATGTACATGAGTTTTTTAAATGCACTAAAAATACAAAACACAAGGACATTCCTACAATCAGGAACATCAGATGGTATAAATTGAGATTCCCACAAAAGATCACTATCTGGCAGCCGCTTCATAGCCAGCATCTATTCAAACTCACTCTCAATACAGAACATAGCCGGCAGATTGCCGGAAAATAGCCAACTTTGACGCGCTTGATGCATATCGTGATTAAAGCAGAAAAAGAGAAAAGATAAATTGACAAATTTTTGTTCTGTTTTTTCAGTGTCAAAAAGTTTTCTGAATGGCGTGCACTTTCAGTTGGATTCTAAAACTATACTTAATTAAGCTTCTAAAATAAAAACTAATAAGCTTAATACCAATGTCAGCTAGCAAACACTAATGAACTTCGATAATCTAATTCTCAACAACTTAATGACCGGGCTTTATCGGTTTATTCCGTCTCTTTTGAGTTTGATCTTTTGCGTTTGACAGTATTAACCACATTGCGTAATTGAATGCCTGAAAGAATTTAAAATCCATTCAGTTGAAACAGTGAGTGAAGTAAGTCAGAAGTCAAACGTGAAAATTGTGACTTTGTAAAACGAAAAAAGTGATCAAAAAGCGAATTTAAAAAAATAGCAGGACATGTCATGAAATACAATCCAAAGAATTGAAAGAAAAAAACTTAGAAGTACTCTAACTGAACAGCAGATCAATTGAACAATGTCAGCCAAAACACAAACAAAATCATCAAAAAGTTGAGAAACAAAAATAAACAAAAAATACACTCATTGCTAAAAACAAGTTCAAAAACCAATTTTCGTCTCTGAAATCGGTTCAGTATTATATCTGCAAGATCTGAAAAAACTCATTGGCCCTTCAGATCGATTAACTAAGAAAACTCAAATACATGAAATAAATTGCAAATTTTAATGAAATAATACTAAAAATAAAGAAAATAATATCTTCACAACCTATCATCTGCGTCTCTAGAGGCTATTCAGTAGCCCAATTCCAAGCCTTAAAAAATTCAACCGCTCAAAGATCGATAAACTAGGTAAAAGATAACTTTTAGAAAAAGTTTCAAATTTTATCAACAATAGAACATCGTTTTATTAAAATGCTGAAAACCATTCCATTGCCCTAGCTACTAAGTAATAACGCACTATCCAACCCTGTAGGAGGCTACCTGACTACTAAGGCAAGAACTGAATAAAGACAAATGTTTCCAAAAAAACTACAAAATCCAGAATTTATGAAAAAATTTCTGAAATTCGAAATATTAAATTGCTGGAAACATATTCCATTGGCACTAATAACCATGCATCAACTTTTTACCAGACCGTGGAATAGAGTTTCTGTCCCTCGAAGCTAGACAAAAATCAAAAATTGACAAAAACTTTGAAAACTTGAAGAAATGGCAGGTTTTATCAACAAAAAGCATAAACTTAAGACATTTAAATGCTGAAAATCATTATATTGCTGCTAGAAACTATACAGTACCCTATTGTCAAACACTAAAGGCGATTCCCTGGCCCATGAGCCTGGAAAAACTCGAAGAATGGCAAAATTTCCAAAAAAAACCTTGCAAAGATTAGTATAATTAGTATAAGTTGTCAATTTTAGCAGAAACCTTGATTTATAGTAGGATATCTATTTTAGTGAATTTGAATTTATTCTGTATCCTTAGTCCAAATTCGAAGAGTAAACGCACAAAAAATCAATTTCATCAAAGAATGATATGCACATGAGTTTTTTAAATGCACTAAAAATACAAAACACGGACATTTCTACATTCAGGAACATCAAATGGTATAAATTGAGATTCCCACAAAAAGTCACTATCTGGCAGCCGCTTGATAGCCAGCATCAACTCAAACAAACTCTCCATACAGAAGATAGCCGGCAGATTGCCGGAAAATAGCCACCATTGACGCGCTTGATGCATATCGTGATTAAAGCAGAAAGAGAAAAGATAAATTGACTGACCAACTTTTGTTCTGTTTTTTTTCAGTGTCAAAAAGTGTTCTAAATGACGTGCACATTCAGTTGGATTCAAAAACTATACTTAATTAAGCTTCTAAAATAAAAGCTAATAAGCTTAATACCAATGTCAGATAGCAAACACTAATGAACTTCGATAATCTAATTCAACAACTTAATGACAGGGCTTTATCGGTTTATCCCGTCTCTTTTGAGTTTGATCTTTTGAGTTTGACAGTATTTATCACATTGCGTAATTGAACGCGTGAAAGAACTTAAAATCCATTCAGTTGAAAAAGTGAGTGAAGTAAGTCAGAAGTTAAACGTGAAAATTGTGACTTTGTAAAACGAAAAAAGTGATCAAAAGGTAAAGCGAATTAAAAAAAAAAATAGCAGGACATGTCTTGAAATACAATCAAAAGAATTGAAAGAAAAAACTTAGAAGTACTCTAACTGACCAGCAGATCAATTGAACAACGTCAGCCAAAACAAACAAAATCATCAAAAAGTTGAGAAACAAAAACAAACAAATAAAAAATATACTCATTGCAAAAAAGAAATGGAAAACCAATTTTCGACTCTAAAATTGGTCCAGTATTATATCTGCAAGATCTGAAAAAAATCATGGTCCCTTGAGATCGATTAACTCAGAAAATTCAAAAAAATCAATTGCAAATTTTAATGAAATAATGCTTAAAATCGAGATAATAATATCTTCAGAACCTATCATCTGCGTCTCTAGAAGCTATTTAGTAGCCCAAATCCAAGCCTTAAAAATTAATCGGCTCAAAGATCGATAAAATAGGTAAAAGATAACTTTTAGAAAAAGTTTCAAATTTTATCGAAAAAACATCGCTCTATTAAAATGCTGAAAACCATTCCATTGCCCTAGCAACTAAGTAATAACACACTAACCAACCCTGTATGAGGCTACCTGACTACTGAGGCAAGAAGAACTTAAAAATAAATGTTTCCAAAAAACTAAATCCAGATATTATGAAAAAATTGAAATTCCAAATATTAAATTGTTGTGAAAAAATTCCATTGGCACTAATAACCATACATCAACTTTTTACCAGACCGTGGAATAGAGTTTCTGTTCCTTGAAGCTAGACAAAAATCAAAAATTGACAAAAACTTTGAAAATTTGAAAAATTGGCAGATTTTATCAACAAAAAGCATAACATTGAGACATTTAAATGCTGAACCTTTATACTGTTGCTAGAAACTATGTAGTACCCTATTGTCAAACATTAAAGGGGATTCCCTGGCCCATGAGGCTGGCAAAACTCGATGACAAAATTTTCAAAAAACACTTGCAAAGATTAGTATAATTAGTATAAGTTGTCAATATTAGCAGAAACCTTGATTTATAGTAGGATATATATTTTCGTGAATTTGAATTTATTCTGTATCTTTAGTCCAAATTCGAAGAGTAAACGCACAAAAAATCAATTTCATCAAAGAATGATATGCACATGAGTTTTTTAAATGCACTAAAAATACAAAACACGGACATTTCTACATTCAGGAACATCAAATGATATGAATTGAGATTCCCACAAAAGGTCACTATCTGGCAGCCGCTTGATATCCAGCATCTATTCAAACGCACTCTCAATACAGAACATAGCCGGCAGATTGCCGGAAAATAGCAACCTTTGATGCGTTTGATGCATATCGTGATTAAAGCATAAAGAGAAAAGATAAATTAACCAATTTTTGTTCTGTTTTTTTAGTGTCAAAAAGTGTTCTAAATGGCGTGCACTTTCAGTTGGATTCTAAAACTATACTTAATTAAGCTTCTAGAACAAAAGCTAATAAGCTTAATGCCAATGTCAGCTAGCAAACACTGATGAACTTCGATAATCTAATTCTCAACAACTTAATGACCGGGCTTTATCGGTTTATCCCGTCTCTTTTGAGTTTGATCTTTTGAGTTTGACAGTAATAACCACATTGCGTAATTGAATGCATGAAAGAATTTAAAATCCATTCAGTTGAAACAGTGAGTGAAGTAAGTCAGAAGTCAAACGTGAAAATTGTGACTTTGTAAAACGAAAAAAGTGATCAAAAAGCGAATTTAAAAAAATAGCAGGACATGTCTTGAAATACAATCCAAAGAATTGAAAGAAAAAACTTAGAAGTACTCTAACTGAACAGCAGATCAATTGAACAATGTCAGCCAAAACACAAAAAAATCATCAAAGAGTTGAGAAACAGAAATAAACAAAAAAATATACTCATTGCTAAAAACAAGTTCAAAAACCAATTTTCGACTCTAAAATTGGTCCAGTATTATATCTGCAAGATCTGAAAATATCATGGTCCCCTGAGATCGATTAACTCAAAAAAATTCAAAAAAATGAAATCAATTGCAAATTTCTGTCCCTTGAAGCTAGACAAAAATCAAAAATTGACAAAAACTTTGAGAAAACTTGAAAAAATGGCAGATTTTATCAACAAATAGCATCAACTTGAGACATTTAAATGCTGAAAACCATTATATTAATGCTAGAAACTATGCAGTACCCTATTGTCAAACATTAAACGGGATTCCCTGGCCCATGAGGCTGGAAAAACTCGAAGAATGACAAAAATTTTCAAAAAAACTTGCAAAGATTAGTATAATTTTTCGTGTTTGTGTTTGTAGCACAAACATATATAGCTCAGAAAAAATGACTAAATACATGAAAAATTGCACCATTTTGAGCTCAAAAACTCCTAAAAATGACCTTTTTACCTTAAATTAAGGCCATCCCAGCAGCTGCAACACTCTAAGCACTTGAAGGACTACTTGAGCCCACATTGGACCTCTAATGAACTTAACGCCCGCTGGGCTTTACCTGTTTATCCCGTTTTGAAAGATCAAAGTCATTGAAAAATGTGTGAAAACGTCTTAAAAAAACAGCGCGCCAATACAATTCAAATTCTTTGGATTGTAAAAAAAGGGAGAGAGCTTAAATAATAGCCGTTGAGAGGCTGACGGCGGCTATTAATAAAGTGGAAACAGCACAACTTTTAATTAGAACTTGTAGTACTAGACTGCTTAAGTTAAAACTTCCACACAAAACGCAAAAATGATGACTCTTTTAAACATACAAGATTCTCATTTCGTATCAAAATCCATATGGGTCTAGAACTTTATCGCAAAATCTTCGTCACACTTTTCTAAGAGCTTCATTTTCCCTAAAGGTTCGGATTGCACATTAATTCCGAACAAACTCATCTATAGGATTCATTTGAAATGAAGACAAAACATTTTTCAAATATGGGAATTCATGGAAATGGAAAGTTGATCAAAACTACATACGAAAAAAAAACATTATGCTATCACCACAGACACGTTATATAAATTATATTTCAAAATCACAAACGTGAATTAAAATAACCACTCGGTTAATGTTACATGCTGTCAAATTAAAAATAAAAAAACCTATCATTGAGAGAAAACATCAATTCTCTTTAAATTTGATAGTCGACTTGGTGAACCAAGACCTCGTATAGAACCCTGTTTCGTAAAAAAAGTTTTAGTCAAATTAAATCACCCCATATTTGACAGCTAGACAAACTCCATAGCGATCGATCTATTGACAGAATTATAAATTGATGTACGCAGTTAAACTCAAGTAAAAAAATTGTAACAACTTGCAAATTGGAAGAAAAACAGATCTGTGCAGGTCTTAACTACTTTTCAGACCTGCACATTAAAAAACAATGATGGAAAAAACCTTTGAAAACATAGTCGTCTAAATATTCTCGGACATCACTGTAACATAATGGTTCTGGTTTATCCTGATTCAGTCAAGGGTGTTCAAAGACCAATTCTAAGAACATAGTCGGCAGATTAGCAGCGTTGGCCCAACTGACAGACGTACGGATTGAAAGTTAGACAAAAATAAAGAAAAATTGGCGACAGCCTAACTTTTTTTTCGAAGTGTCACAGAGTCTTCAAAAAAGGTACGCGGTTTCTTTAGATTCAATAAATATGGCAAAATCAGCCTCTAAATTGGAGGACAATAATCTCGACAGTAATACCTGTCAGCAGTACACTCTTAAGGAACTTTGCTAACTTAATGCAATAAGTTTTAAAAGCTTGAGTTTTTGTTCTCATGATTTACCGGTTAACCACCTGTCTTTTGACTTCAATTTTTGTACTTGAACGTAATTTGACTCGTGTGCGTTTTCCGAGTGGACTAAAAATTCCATTCAGTTGAAACACTGAGTGAGGCAATTTAGAAGTCAAATGTGAGTGGTGACTTATGTAAACCAGTAAAAAGTCAACAAGAAATGAAAAAACACCAGGACAAGTCATGGAAAACAATCCAAACAACTGAACGAAAAACTGAAGTCCTGTATCTGATCTGCAGATCAACTGCAAATTTCAAAACAACAAAGTTTCATAAAGTTTGAGAAAAACAAACTAATAAAAATCAAAGCGAATATGATTTTAGGATCTTTATTGCTAAAAAAATAGTTCTCAAAAACTTATAGGCAATCAATAATTTGGTTTCACAACACAGAGAAACAGGAGGAAGAACAACAGAAATTTCGAAATTTGGAAAACTTAGGCAACATTACTTAAACATTGCTGAAGTTCTTGAAAAAATGTCCTGAAAACCAATATTTTCCCAAAAAAGATTACCCAAAACATACGTAAAAGCTTTGAAAAGGCTTCAGTGGCCCCTAAAGCAAAACTAGAAACTGAAAACAATTAAAAAAACGGTTTTGTTAAAGTCATTAAAATTCATGATAAAAATATCTTCACAGCCATTTTTTGGCACTAAAACATTTCCAGTAACACGTCTCTAAGCCCTAAAAAGTATTACTGGGCATGAAGACAAAAATTTCAAAAACCTAGATTGCGTAAGCAAACAATTCTCTTCTTTGCAAACAATTGTCTCTTGTTGGATTCAAACTATCGTCAGAAAAAATCTGATTTCATCAGGAAAAGACAAAATCAAAGTGAAAAAATCGTTTTTGCAATAATCTAAGGAAAAAGGCTAGAAATTCTTAACAAAGTTCTTTTTACAACTCATAAAGGCGGATCAAATGAAAATTTTAATTTATGGCAACAACTAAGCATAGATCTTGTGATTAACAATTAGGTACCAAATGCTAGAATGCGGAGATTCAAAATCTTGAAATATTTGATTATCTTGTTATTTGAGATCTCTGCCAAAAATTGAAGTAGAAAAGCAAGCACATTTCATAATTGTTTACTGTAAAAAGAAACGGAGTCCTTGACATATTTTTCCAAAAATGTCCAACAATTACTAAATGAAAAACTTTGAAACAATTTGCCATTAAATTACAAAACACCCCACAACGAGTTGAATTATCATTAACAAAATTAAAATACCAGGCGGTGCGCAGAAAGCTCTCTTGTAGTAAACTAAAGCCAAAAACGAAGAAAAAATTAAAACTCGACAAAACCACCAAAATTCGATTAGTATGTGCACAAATTTATTAAACATAAACACCTAACGTCGAGGGCAGTCATTCAAGCGATATTATCATAAGAGCATCGCTTTGTACACTGATTAAAAAACTACGGTCAAATAACCAGAAATAAGGAAATTAATGGAAAGCCCAAAAAATAAATATAAAATTGCTAAATATGAGCCAATTTTGTACTTAAAACCCATTATTAGGCTTTACAAAACACCGAATTATCAATTGAAGAGGGTTATATACTGAGGCATCATCACTCCAAACATACCAAAAAACCAGACTACAGCAAAAAAATAGCCAAATGGAAGAAAAACGCCTTAAAATTTATTATCTATATGCGTCATTCTCTCAAAAACACTTTTCAAAGTTGAAAAGTCACTGATTGAACATAGTGCATGAACAAAAACTTCTCTCGCTTAGAAAAAATTGTTCACATGGCAATTTTACTCACTTCCGCTTTGAGGTCAAAACGGCGACCGAGCAAATAGTAGTTCCGCTAAAAAAAACCTCAAGAAAACCAATACTCACTCCTCTTCAAATCTTAGAAAAACCTAGAGCACCGCAATATAGCTACGTTCAGCTTACAGCTTTGTAGATATTCAAACAATTTAACTTTTAGAGGATACTTCTTAGGATACAACTCGCGGATATTCTTAGGATTTTCTTTATGCAAAAAAGTTGGCAATATTTATCAAATTTTATGAATTGATGAGCAAATAACCCTAGGAACTAACCAATCTGATGGTGGGAGATGATCGCATCATTTTACCAAGAACGATTCCGTAGAAATGGATTATATTGGCATGTCTGACACTCAACATCACTCGCACCTCCTTCATTAAACTTTCAATAGAGCCCGGATTTCCACCCTGTTTGAGCTCCTTAACAGCTACTCTAGTTTGTTTTCTCAACATGGCTTTGTACACTTTAGCAAAGTGGCCCTGTCCAATCAGTTCAAAGTTTGTTAAATCGTCATCACATAGAAGAATTGGTTCCATACTCATTGTAGATAACAAACTTCCATTGTTTCGAGCACCATCCCCTGTTCCTCGGAATACAGAAGCACCGGAAGTTCGATCTCCGCAAGCAAAGCTATGCCTAGTCTGAGCCATTCCAAAGGGACTTTGAGGAACATTGCTTTTTAGTTGCTGTGGTGCACTTCCATTCATGATATTAGGTGTTTTCACTTTTATTCGCTGAAATAAAAGGATGACACTTGAAGCAGCAATTCTATTAATTACGTCCTTTTACCACTCGGAGCAAAATTACTCGTTGCTTTATTTCTTTATAATGTTTCTGCAGCACCATTTATAGGCAGGCTCATCATAGGAAGTGGTTCGCAATTAGTTAAACATAACCGAATAATGTCCGGCGAATTGCTCTCAAACGACTGGCAAGCGGTTGTAGCAGACATCTGTAGCTTAGTTGTGCTTAGCCTAGCATTATGTTGGGGTGGTCGGAGTTTGATTCGAAATTTTGCTTAAAATTGGGAAGTAGACGTTTATAGGAAAGCTCACTCCACAAAGCCAACCAGCATGACATTTATTACATGACCAGCACAATCACGCATTCAAACTCTTTGTCCACTACAAAAATATTGGTGATTATATTCTCTGGCAGCCAGATAAGAGTGAGAGGCTGAAGCTTCAAATTCGCGTAGCATTCAAAACAAAATGCATGATTTCTCGAAGTATATTTCAAAATTAGATCAACAAATAGTCCATATTATAGTAGAAAACTATAATGCAAAAAACATGATTTCAATACCAGCATAATTAAAAAGCACATATGTATACAGAAAAAAAGATCACAAGAAACCGGTGTACAATGTGAGCAATGTAAATATCCGGGTTCAGCGACAACCTAAATTTTCGAACAGACTGAGGTTTGAGATGCCTGAAAAATATTTTTCGAATTAAAAAAGATAGAAATTGGTGTACGATTAGTGAAAAATGTCCCAGCAAACATCTAATTTGACCCCAGAAAAAATTACGTTATGTTGATTTTTTTTTCTTAACTGCTCGAAGAAATCCAGTGCACATTTAGTAACAACAATAATTAATATGGTGACGACTAGTGAGCAATTTCAATAAATAAGAGCTTTTCAATTCTCATACGTTTAAGGCTACTATTAATTAATGTTGACACTCCAACACGAAACAAGAGTCATTAATTTTTCGGCCATTATTCTTCCTCTATATATAGTTACAGACCTTATTTTTTGGAAATGAGATTAATAGTAGTTATATCAATTGTGCTATTGCACATTTTTCTGGAGAGCCTTCTACAAAAAGGCAAAAGGGGAATCTTATCCGTAACTGTAATTGTGACACTAAATTTTGAGATGTATCATTTCGAAGTTTCGGAAATTTTTTTTCAATTTTGATATTTCATGAGCATAATGGAACAAATAAATTTCTAAAATATCTCGTAGATGTGTCAACCACGAGACTTAAAACAAACAGTTTTGGTTTGGGACTTAATTTGTAACAATTTGTAGCAAAAGACACCTAAATTTTCTAAAATTAGTCATGATTTTGAGAGTTTCTGCCTTGTGCCTCTTTTTATGTCCAGTATTTAAAGGAACTAACTCTCTCAGACTAACGCTCTGCTCTCTTTCTTTCTCTCTTACATAAATATAACCAAAAACTCACACTTATACATAGACACATACACGCGCGCACCCGCATACGCGCACAAACAAACACCTTGCAACCCGAAATAAATTCAGAAATTTTCTATTTAGTCATTTCAATATTTCTCAAAGTTACTCACCGTTCATTTATATCTTGTTTCTTTTTTTCTGGAAAACTAGGTGTGGACTTCTTGAGGCAAAATTTTTGATATAGGCAAAAATAACACTACAATATGAAACCGACGATCAAAATCTCACAGACGTGCTATTAGCGAGACTTAAAAACACACAACCTGGAAACTTTTCTGTTTTCTGTGATTTCTGACAGTTTTTGCACGCTGTATCTAATTGTGTCTAACATTTAATGGAACCATCTTCTTCACACTTACCCTTTCTCTCTTACACACATACCAAGCAGATTACAAAAATGCATACTCATACTACAAACACCAACACAAGTGCACGTAAAATCTCTCACAGATGTGTTTAAACACTGCTTTAGTGGTGTTGAACATGTAAAAGAACTATTTCTCGAAGGCTGTTCTTAAAAGCACTAATTTAGTAACGCTTACGAACATCGTTCATCTTTTACTTTTTACTATTAAGTAAGATTAGTTTTACAATAGAAATTTAATAAAACTTATGCGAACTGAAAAAGAAAAGGAAATTTCTCGCTTCACAGGAAATCTTTATTTTTCATATGACAAATCTTAAGTTTCAAAACAAAAAATCTACTTAGCTTTTCGATTTACAGAAAGCCCAGAGAAAGAAAATGATCAGTTTAAAGATCAATTCCAAAATAACTTTCTCAATTTAAAAAAAATAAAATGTGTATTTTTCAAGCTGGCAATCCATTAACCCTGTAATTCTCCAATTCATATGTTTTTCATTAAACAAGACGAGATTAGATCAAACTACTTGCTTTTACATTATGAAGAATACAAATAGAAAAGATAAAAGATTTCTTTTTTTTTTCAATAATGAATTTGGTTCATTTGATGTTAATTTCATGAAACCGGTTGTTTTAAGTCTCAAAAGTTTTGAAAAAAACTCAAAATGTTAGTTCAAATGAAGTAACAACAAACTTTTGCAAAAGCAACTCCAGAATTTAAATAAAAATACAATTTTCTGCTTTTAAATTTACGATTTCAAAGTTGATTTGCTATTTTGAGACATGAATTGCCTGAAGTATTCAATTTTCAGAAAAATTTTGATACAGTGAAAAAATGGTTTGAACAGTAGTTTTTAACCCGCAGAAAACAGCGAGACGGATATTTTTTTTAAAAGAAACCTTCAAAAAATGAAGTATTTCATCTTTTTGTTTTGGAAAACTTCGGGCATCTAGTTTAAATTGTTAATTTTTAGGCTTGAAACTGTAAAAAATTACCAAAACATCTCCACTTAATATAACAAAATTAAAACATTTTTCTGTTTGTTTCCATCTTAAATTTTGCAACAAATGAGGACAACGAAAAAAAATCCAGAATCGACTTGTTGTGTTTTAACACTATTTCATTGGAACAAATAATTGCTACCCCGTTTACAAGCTTCCAGTGTGCTGAGGGGGATCAACTAACTTTGCCAGTGAAGGGAATCATGGGGTAGCCAGCATTCTTGCAGTATTCAGCCAGCAGCAATCGTGTTAGTGGCATCGGCATACCTATACCTAAACATTGAAAATTTATGTACTTCAAACAACCTATCTGGAGGACTCAATTTTTGACTCAAATCAGTAGTCAAATAATAGTAAAAATTTCCTTATAAAAATTGGCTTTACAGTCAAGTACAACCACATATGCTATTGCTATTCATGCTCTTAACATAGAACCACAAACAATACACACAATGCTCGACGTAGCATACAAAACAAGAGGCATGTTTTGTCGAAAATAAGATCAACAAATAGTCCTTATAATAGCAGGAACCTAGAATGCGAAAAACATTATTTCAATTCCAGCAAAATTAAAAGGCAAATATGTATACAGAAAAAAAGATCACAAGAAACCGGTGAACAATGTGAGCAATGTAAAAATCCGGGTTAAGAGACAACCTTAATTTTCAGACTGAAATTTGAAATTTTTCGAATTAAGAAAGATGGAAATCGGTGATGGATTAGTGAAGAAATGTCCCAGCAAACATCTAATTTGACCCCAGAAAAAATTACGTTAGGTTGATTTTTTTTCTTAACTGCTCCAAGAAATCCATTGCATATTTAGTAACAACAATAACTAAAATGGTGAGTTAAATTTTGACCTAGTGAGCAATTTTAATAATTATGAACTTTTCAATTTTCATACTTTTAAGGCTACTATTAATTAGTGTTGACACTCCAACACGAAACAAGAGTAATTAATTTTTCGGCCATTATTCTTCTATATATAGTTACAGAACCTATTCTTTGGAAATTAGATTAATAGTAGTTAAATCAAATCTGCTATTGCACATTTTTCTGGAGAGCTTTCTACAAAACTTCAAAAAAGGGCAAAAATGGAATCTTATCCATAACTGTATGTTTGACATTAAACTTAGAGCTCTGTGACATTTGGAAGTTTCGGGATTTTTATTTCAATTTCGATAGTTCATGAGCATAATGGAACAAATAACGTTCTAAAATCTCCCGCATATGAGTCAACAACGAGACTTAAAAACACAGTTTCGGTTTTGAACTTATTTTGGAGCAATTGGTAGCAAGCTGGCAAACCATTAACCCTGTAATTCTCCAATTCATATGTTTTTCATTAAACAAGACGAGATTAGATCAAACTACTTGCTTTTACATTATGAAGAATACAAATAGAAAAGATAAAAGATTTTTTTTTCAATAATGAATTTGGTTCATTTGATGTTAATTTCATGAAACCGGTTGTTTTACGTCTCAAAAGTTTTGAAAAAAACTCAAAATGTTAGTTCTGATGAGGTAAGAACAAACTTTTGCAAAAACAACTCCAGAATTCAGAAAAGAATACAATTTTCTGCTTTTAAATTTACGATTTCAAAGTTGATTTTTGCTATTTTGAGACCTGAAAAGCCTGAAGTATTCAATTTTTAGAAAAATTTTGATACAGTGAAAAAATGGTTTTAACAGTAGTTTTTAACCGGCAAAAAACAGCGAGACAGATATTTTTAAAAGAAACTTTCAAAAAAAGAAAGTATTTAATCTTTTTGTTTTGGAAAATTTCGGGCATCTAGTTTAAATTGTTAATTTTTAGGCTTGAAACTGTAAAAAATTACCAAAACATCTCCACTTAACATAACAAAACTAAAAAATTTTTCTGTTTGTTTCCATCTTAAATTTTGAAACAAATCAGGACAACGAAAAAAAAATCCAGAATCGACTTGTTGTGTTTTAACACTATTTCATTGGAACAAATAATTAAATAGTTTTAAACTTAGAGCTCTGTGACATTTCGAAGTTTCGGGATTTTTTTTTTCAATTTCGATATTTCATGAGCATAATGGAACAAATAACTTTCTAAAATCTCCCGCAAGTGAGTCAACAACGAGACTAAAAAACACAGTTTCGGTTTTGAACTTATTTTGGAGCAATTGGTAGCAAAAAATAACTAATTTTTCTAAACTTAGTAATGACTTTGACAGTTTTTGCACTCTGCCTCTATTTGCGTCGAATATTTAAAGGAAATAACTCTCTCAGACTAATGATCTCTTTCTTTCTCTCTTACATAAAATAAATAAAAACACACTTATACATATACCCACATGCGCGGACCCGCATACGCGCAACAAACAAACAAACCTCGCAACCCAATACAATTTTTTTCAACTTTTCTTTTTAGGCATCGAAACATTTCTCAAAGATCTTCACAGTTCATTTATATCTGGTTTCTTTTTTTTCTGGAAAATTGGGTGTGAACTTCTTAGGGCAATTGTTTCAATATAGGCAAAAATAACACCAAAATACGAAACCGACTTTGTCATTTTTGATGTCTCGTGAGCATAATGGGACAACTTAATTATCAAAACCTCGCAGACGTGTTATCAGCAAGACCTAAAAACACACAACCTCCGAACTTTTCTATTTTTTATGATTTCTGACAGCTTCTGCACGCTGCATCTTATTTTGTTTAACGTTTAATGGAAACACTTCTTTCACAATTACCCTTTCTCTCTTACACACACATACTAAACAGATTACAAAAATGCACACTCATACAACCTCTGACGAAAGAACGCACACACACACACACACACGCACGCACACACACGCGCACACACACACACATACACACACACACACCCAAACACCCACCCCCCCCCCACACACACACACACACACGCGCACACACGCCACGCACACACACACACGCACACACAAACACACTGACACACACAAACACACTGACACACACACAGACACTGACACACACACACACACACACACTGACACACACACACATTGACACACACACACACACTGACACTAACACACACACACACTGACACACACACACACACACACACTGACACACACACACACTGACACACACACAAACACGCGCACATACACACACACGCACGCACACACACCCACCCCCCCACACACGCGCGCACGCACACACACACACACACACACCCAAACACCCACCCCCCCCCACACACACACACACACACACGCACGCACACACACACACACACACACGCACACACACACGCACACACAAACACACTGACACACACACACTGACACACACACACACAATGACACACACACACACACACACTGACACACACACACACTGACACACACACACACACCCACTGACACACACACACACACTGACACACACACACACACTGACACACACACACTGACACACACACACACTGACACACATACACACACTGACAAACACACACACTGACACACACACACACGCGCACACACACAAACGCGCGCGCACACACACACACACACCCACACACACGCACACACACGCACACAAACACACACACGCTGACACACACACACGCACACACCAACACTGACATACACACACACTGACACACACACACACACACACACACACACACACACACACACAGACACACACACACACACCACTGACACGCACATACACACTGACACACACACACACACACACTGACACACACACCACACACACACTGACACAGACTGATACACACACACACACACACACACACACACTGACACACACACACACACGCGCACACACACACACGCGCGCGCACACACACACACACACACACACACATACACACACACACAAATACAGACCAAACAACCTCACAAAAAAAAACAAAAATTTACTTTTTGGCATCTGATCTTTATTCAATGTTCTCACCGTTCATTCATGCGCTGATTTTCTGGAAAACTAGGTTGGACTTCATGAGGCAATTGTATCGGTAATTGTAAAATTGACACTAAAATGTGAAATGAGATTTCTAAGAAGTTTTTTTAAAATAATCTGTCATTTTTGATGTATTATGAGCGTAATTGGCCTTTTAGTTTTTCTAAAATCTCTCACAGATGTTTTCACAGTTAGATTTATTAAACGCTGCTTTAGTTATGTCAAACATGTAAAGGATTTATTTCTCGAGCTGTTCTTAAAAGCATTAATTTAGTAGCCCTTAGGAACATTGCTTATCGTTAAAATTTACTTGTTGGCCCTTTTACTCGTAAGTAAGAGTATTTTAAAAATAGGACAAACTTAATAAATTTTATGAGAATTGAAAAAGAAAAGAAAATTTCTTATTTCAAAAGAGATCTTTATTTTTCATATGAGAAATCATAAGTTTCAAAACCAAAAGACGACTTAGCTTTTCGATTTACAGAAAGCCCAGAGACTGAAAATGATCAGTTGGAAAAACTCAAAATATTAGTCCCGATGAAATAAGAATTTTTTGCAAAAACAACTTCAGAATTTAGAAAACAATACATTTTTCTGCTTTTAGTTTTACGATTTCAAAGTTGATTTTTGCTATTTTGAGAGACCTGAATTGCCTGAAGTATTCAATTTTCAAAAATAAATTTGATACAGTGAAAAAATGTTTCGTACAGTAGCTTTCAACCAGCAGAAAACAGGGACACTGATATTTTTTTAAAGGAACTTTTAAAAAATGGGGTAATTAATCATTGTTTTGGAAATTTTCGGGCATCTAGTTTAAATTGTTAATTTTTCAATTTTTAGGCTTGAAACTGTAAAGAATTACTGAGACATCTCCACTTAGTCCAACTAGATTTAGTGCATTTTTTCCGTTTGTCTCTATCTTACATTTTGAAACGAAAGTGGACCAACGAAAAAGAAATCCAGTATCCGCTTGTTGTGTTTTAACACTAGATCATTGCAATTAATAACTGCTACCACGTTTATAAGCCTCCAGTGTGCTGAGGAGGATCTACTTACTTTGCCAGTGAATGGAATCTTGGGGTAGCCAGCCTTCTTGCGGTATTTATCCAGCAGCAATCGTGTTAGTGGCATCGGCATACCTATACCTAAACAGATATTGAAAAATTATGGACTTCAAACAACCTATCTGGAGAACTTAATTTTTGACTCCAATCAGTAGTCAAATAAGGGTAAAAAAATACCCTAACAAAAGTGGCCTTAAAGTCAGCTACTACTACATATGCTATTGCTACTTATGCTATTAACATAGAACCCCAAACAATACACACAATGCTCGACTGAACTAACCAAGGAGGTCTTCTTTTTTCACATATTTCAATTGATCAAAACTAGTCACTCCCAGCTGCAGCCGGATGGGTTCCAAGTACTGTGTTAGCTCGATTTCATTTAAAAAGTCGAAAAGATCAATGCTTTGAGTAGGCATCTCTATTGACGACTTGTGGCTCAACGCCAATGAATTCCGTCAACACTAATTACATTCACATCTGAAAATCATCGGTCGAGGTAAAACCGAAATTACAACGCAGAAAAATGAAAAATTCCCTTTTCTTCTCCATGCAAATTTCAAAATTTTTACCAATTTTCAAAAAAAGCATATAATTGTTAAACCCATGAAATTCAGTTTCATTGAGGTTAGCGACTCTTTATAATACAAAACATTTTTGTTTGGAAGTAGCCATCTTTTTATGTGTGAGAGAGGATAGGCATTAGGGCTTGCGCCCTCGGGTGTTTGGTTTATTTGGCATCAATTTTCTAGAAGTATTGCTATTTCCAGATGTTTTGTGGCTAGGTTCATTCTTGTGGCAGGTTCTTCCGGAAAAGTACTTCTCTTCTCCACGTACTAGGCAGATGAGGAAGAGTCATACGGCTCCATGCACATAGCTAAAGGCGAAAGCCTTAGTCAATCAATTCGTTGTCTGTTATCTTTTCCGGAACCAATGATCCACTTCGCAGTTTTGCTCATCACATTTTCGATCTTATGTTTTTGAGGTATACCACGATTGACTAAGGTTAAGACGAGTACGACGTATGCATTCAGCTTGGAAAAAATGTGTCATTCTTGGAAATACAACTTCAGTAAGAAAGCTCTCTAGGCTTTGATGATTCACATGTTCCAATTTTGAGTCCAGGAAAAGTTTCTGGCAGCAATGATTCCGAGAACTCTTTACATTGTGTGTTGACTTCACTTTCAATGGAGGCTTTTACGCAGAGGAACTTCTTTTTTATGTTATTATTTCCAACTCGTTTCCGGAGATTCAGTTTTGAACGCTGGACAAGAGTTCGATTTCATCCTCTCGGGGTTATGTGCGATACAATGAAATCATTGCTTATCAAAATGACAAGTTTCTGGTCAGGCAGGTCGCTTAAATTGATAAAGTATAGTAGGGATCCAATGGAACCTTGTTGAGCGCCACTGGTTACCGGTGTCGGCCTTGACAGTGAGTTCTCGATTTGTTCCATCTAATGGAGGTAGCTGGCAATTTCTGTTGTTTGCAGTTTTGAGTCAAAGTTATAAATGTAGAACCACGACTATGGAGTAAAAAGTGTTTGAGCGATATATGAGAGAGAGAGATTAATTTATCCAGGTGATAAGTTAATACAAACGAAGAATAAAATTAAAACTAAAGATACCTTGAAAGGGTAGAAAACGGGACAGTACTGTCCGCCAAGTCCTACCCTGTATGCAGTTGTTGTTGTTGTTGTTGTTGTGACTTTTCGGCATCAAGCCGAGGGGATTGCTCCCATAGAAGTTTTGCTCTTGATTCTACTATTTTCTGCAATCGGAGCAATCACAAAAAATGGTCCATGTACACACTACTCTTTCGTTGAAGTTCAACATCAGACGGTCCCACATGAATGACAGAATACGTCTTTTGAGGGAAAAGTCTATCCATTCAGGCAGATTGTTGGCAACTTTAGTAGTAGTAGTAGTAGCGAAGTCTTTAGGGATATACCATTAGTGAGTAAGTTTGGAATGTTGGTTACAGTTCGTGCATTGGTGGCAGAGTATCCACCAGGTACATAGATTGGTTTCGTTGAACTTTTCGAAGAATTTCCAAAATTGCTGTTATTCGTGCTTTTCTGTTTTCTTTCGTTGTTAAGTCGATATGTTTACTCAGAATGTTGTGCAGTATTCCGTTTCGTCTCCAGAAGTTATCGTCGGTCCTTTTGAGTCTGGTTTTGGGAATGTTGAAGCTTGAGTTGGAGCCTTGTCTAGTTCGTTCGTTGGTATTACGTGATTTGCAGTCTGATGTTTTTATGTCATACTTGTGGTCAGGGATGTGCGCAGAACAGTAGGAGACCGTGGAGTTCGGAGTACATTGCGAGTGGCAGTTCGAAAGTAAAACATCTCTCTGAATTTCTTGGCTCTCAGTTTTAGAATTTTGATTAATCTGCTTTTAACTCTACCATATTGGCGTTCATTGGTTTCTATCTAAGGAAGTGCGTTTTCTTTATCATGGTACAGTTTAGACAATAGAGGTAAATCATTGGGTTGCAAAAACATAGGAAGCGGAAGTAATCTTAGGGATACCATGTTCTCAAAGTACGACGCATTCCTATAGCCCGTTACCCATTTCAACGCACGTTTTTGAAAGCTTTCCATTAGTCTCATACTTCCACGCGATGGGTGCCAAGTGCTTGAAGCAAAAGTAATCAAGGGTAGAATTAGGGATTTTAAGCACAAATTTTCACTCTCCTTTCCATATTCTTCGATAAATTTCTCTTCAGAAAACCAAAAGTTCGATTAACTTTCGCAAGCCTAGACTCGAGCTGCTTTGCCGTTTTCAGGGTACCTGTAAGCTGCACTCCCAAGTCAGTCACCTTTGTGGATTGCTCTAATGTATTGTTATTCATCGTAAGGCTGCTGTCCCTTAAATGCTATAGAACAACATTTTTCAGCAGAAAGTGACATTCTGTTCCTGGATACCCAAAGTGAGATTCTGTCAACTCCGTTTTGAATTTCTTGGTTACTTTTGTCAATAAACAAGAACTTTGCGTCATCCGCATACAGATACGGGTTGTTGGATATCAAGGAAGTTGGCAAATCATTCATGAAGATGCAGAAGAGTAAGGGACCCAAAATGGACCCCTGCGGAACACCACTTGATACTTGTAGAAGGTCCGACCTGACACCATCACATCTTACGAACTGTTTACGGTTACATAAATAGTCCTTGAGAAGACTAAGTACACACCCGCCTGCTCCAATTCTTCTTACTTTGATCAACCATTCAGCATGCGGGACCTTATCGAAAGCTTTTGAGAAGTCAGTGTATAAAGAATACAACGAATTTGGGTTTCCTTCCAACGCAAATTGAACGTCGTTCAAGAAACAGAGCATGTTCGACACAACGGATCGTTTTTTCACAAATCCATGTTGACTGGTTGTTAAATGATCCGAGAACTGCTTTTCGATCGGATCATACTTACATCGTTCAAGTACTTTCAAAACTATAGACAGCAATGTCACTGGTATGTAATTTTGCTTGCTCTGCAGCATTTTTTATGGATGGGCGACACAGCACCAATTTTCCAACAGTTCGGGATTTTTTCTGATCTTTTGATGTTCTTAAGGACTGCGCTCAAGAATAGACCAAGCGGTTCAGCCAGTTGCTTCAAGAAACAAGCGGGACTGTTATCTGGACCTCGAGTTTTTGAGACATCAAGGTTTGTTAAGGTTGCTCTTATTCTTTTTTAGCTGACATCAAAAATTCATTAGGGTTGGGTCCGGAAGGTCATCGGCTACCGTGTCTTTGGTCTTCTCAGAAAATACAAACTGAAAATACCTATTTACCATGTCTACTTTCTGTTGAGTGGAGTCGGCCGTCTCTTTCTCTAGAGAAAGTATTTTGGGTAGAGTTACTGTTTTTTTAATGCTGTTTAATAGCTTGAAGATCACTGTCGTATCACGAGTGGTCACAAGTTTCTGTTGATACTGACACCTATGTTCTTCTGCAAGTTGCAGCGACATATTTTCTAGTGTCAAAACTTTTTCCGATAGCACTAAGCTGTTTGGTTTCTTGCGTTGGGCTCGCCGAGCAGTGCTCAGCATCTTCATAGTATGAGAGGTCTCCCTAGAAAACCAGGGAGGCACAAGCTGCCTATGTTGAGTACGTTTGTGACAATGGTTCCCTTTTAATGATTTGATGTAACAAAAAACTCTTCAACCATGCGATCGATGTTAGTGAAGCTTGTAGCCTCGAAAGGGAACAAGGTCATTACTCGCCGCATCGCATCGTAATTGGCGTTGCAAAAGCTGAAATAATTGGAGACAGGGGTTTTGCGTTCTTCTCTGTGTTTTTTACTCGATATTAAAATTGGTCCGTGATTTGAAACGTCAAACAGTTGTCTGAAGACAAGATCAATCTTAGCAGTCGTGTTTTCCAGTTTCCGTTCAATTACCAGATCTATTGTGTTCTTTCCATAAGTAACAAAGTCCACTATTTGGTGAAAATTATGTCTTTCAAACATTTCAATCACCGACTGCTTGTACTCATCTGCACTGTGATTTAGGCTCCAATTGAACTTTGGTAGGTTGAAGTCTCCGCAAAACAAACATGCGTATTGCTTGAATTCTTCAATAATTCTGAGTACCTGTTCAAAGTCAGCTAAAGTGTATCTGTAGGCGCTACCTAGTGGAAGATTGTAGATGACACATACAAGATATTTCTTCAATTGTATGTATGTCAACGATAGTGAGAATACATCCATCCGGGAGATCGTCACTGATTCGTTTTGCACTGATGATGCTCTGGATAGCTACCAAAATATCTCCGTGTTTGTTGACAGCTCTTTCACATCTGAGTAAGATATACCCAGGAAGCATAAGTTCTGAGTCTTTTATGTCTTCATTCCACCACGTTTCCGTAACGTTGACAATGGGGTATCTACAGGTCATCACAGCATTTGCAAACTTAGTTCGTCTATCAAATTTCAAAAGACTACGAGCATTTACTAACATCAGATTCAAACTTTCAAGTCAATCGGATGGTTCTTCCAAATCGAATTTCGTACGTTGTGAAGCAGTTTAAAGTTTCTAATTTTGAATTCGTTTGCAGGTGTTCCGTTCTCTATCATCTCACGTCTCTTCTTAAGACACATATTCTCTCTTTCGGATTCTGCCTTAGTTAGTGATGGAGTTACATAAAACCGCGATCAGAAAGTAATTTCCATTTTTCTCTAGCTTTAGCTAAAATCCTCCGTGTGTCCCAACAATTTGGAACAGTTACTAGAACGTGCGTTCTTTATCAAACCTTTCAAGTTTTCGCACGTTTTCAACCGTCGTGTTGACTTCAATTGCATCAAATATATTTTTTATGTTCTCATTTAGTGAAATCAAATTCTCATGTTTTGTCTTTTCCAGGTCTTCTGGAATTTCTTGAATTCTGAAGGATTTCGAGATATTGTGATGTACTTCCTTCTGTTCGTCAGACGTTTTCTGCACATTCACAACTTTCTTAACTATCTTCTCTTCAAGGATTTTCCTTATGGATTTCTCAGTCTTCGCATCGCTGCTTGCAAGAGCAGCTTTAATTTTCTGATCGATCTGTTTTATTAGGGAATTCTCCATCTTTTTCAGGCTTTCGTTGGGCTTGTCGTCAATTTTTCCTTCCACGTTCCCTTTTGTGCAGTTCTGGATGATTTGCTCTTTTTTCCATTTATTCACGCATTCGTTACACAGGAGTAAAACATTACTCGTCAGACTTGCGACCACATTTATGGCGTCCTCTTCCAATTCAGCACATTCCATGTGCATCTTCAATCCACAAGAGATACAGTTGTATACAGCTTCTCCTATTTTGATTTGACTTTTACATATTATTAAGGCTATAAATTTAAGGCTATAAATAAAGTTTGATTAAAAAAATTTTTATATGCCCGGGCGATGGTCTTGAAGAATTCTTCGTCTGCAGCATCAAGATGCGTCAACAGGCTCATTTCTTTGTAATGTTTCTTGAGCTGATCTTTTGAACCAGAACATTTCACCAACAAAATCTCGTTTAGCGTTGCAGGCCGGTTCGTAATGATTTTGTTCCGAATCTCCGATAAACATTTCTTCGTGGCCTTTGTTTTGGTTTTTTTGATTTCTAAGAGTACTCTTTTGTCGATCAATGAGAGAATCTTTTTTTCGGCATTTGTTGGCCAAATACTGATTGGAGTGTTCCAGCTGCTCAAGCTCTGACCTCAATTGGTCTTTCGTTTACTCCGTATTTTCGATAGCTTCGCCCTTTTTAGCAGCTTTGACTTTCAAATCGGCCAATTTTGCTTCAATACCGAAATGGATTGCTCATGTTCAGCTTTTCAGGCTGCTGCTGTCTTTAAGTTATCTCGTAACGCCTCACACTATGGGCGCTCCATTTGCCCAAACTTCTTTGGTAGTAAACACGTAGTAAATATATTCACCAATCTGTTGAATCTTGATAACCGCTATATTGGATAAAAAACTCTTTTTGCTTCCAAAATTTCTCGATATTTTCAATCTTTATTTCAAAATTTTTCCTTTTTTTCTTTCTTTTTTTTGGTCTGGAACTAGAGACGTTCCCGTTTTTTTTGGTCTTTTTTGCAATAGTCATCCCGTTCCGGTCGAAGCTCGACGAGGTTATTTTTGAAGTGAAGAGTTAGTATTCTTCAAATTCTCTAACTGTAAGCACTGGTTTTGCAGTTCCCCTTCAGTCTGCAGAGCATGTGAGTGAATAATGGCTGGTGCCAGATGTTCAAGCGTAGATGATTTCCGAGTCGGTGACAGATAAGATTCCACTAGATACACTCCCGTGGAAATCTCGGAAGTAATTTTCTACAATTCTGGCATTCAGTAAACATATTCACCAATCTGTGGAATCTTGTTACCCGCTGTATTGGACAAAAAACCCTTCTTGCTTCTGAATTTTCTCAACATTTTCAATCTTGATTTCAAGATTTTTACTTTTTTTCCTTTTTTTGGACTCAAACTCGAGACGTTCCCGTTTTTTTGATCTTCAATTCAAGACATTTTTTTTGGTCTCGAACTCCACCCAGATGAATTTTTTAGTCTCGAACTCGAGACGTTGCCTTTTCTTTTGGTCTTGAACTCAAGACAACTTTTTTAGTTTCGAGCTCGAGACTTTGCCCTTTGTTCTTTTTTGGTCTTGAATTCAAGACAATTTTTTTGATCTCGAACTTGAGACTTTCCTTCCTTTTTTTGCTCTTGTTCTCAGGACAACCTATTTTTCGTTTTCTTTCTTTTTTTTAAACAACTGACTCTTTTAGGGACTCTTTTTCTTCAATCATTTTCTTTTGTTCTCGGCGTTTATTTATGAATTTGAGTTATTGATTATAAATACGTGTTCCCGTTGTGAAGTCAAGCTTCCGCAAAAGTTGTCGCCAAGACGCTCCATTAATAACTAATCCTGAATAGATGAACAATTTAGGAAAATTTTTCACAAATTGAAAATGAGGTAGACTGTTAAGAGTGACACAGCAATATCCTTCACTTTTACACAAAAGTATAAGCTTTTGGTTCTTAAATTCGAAAAGACTGATACTTAATTTGTTTAATAAAAATGTTTTTTGAACTGTTCGGTTTCAAGACTAAAATTTTCCAGACTGTATTTTGGAATGAATCTTGGAATGCTTACAGACTGATAATTTCTTTACTATCATGGCGAATTGTTTGAGCAATTTGACTCTGTTTTACGTCTGACGTAGAGATAAGGCAGCGATGCAGGTTTTCATCACTTACATTTGGCTACTATTCATCAACCACTGATATATCTCACGATTGAATTTCTTCAGCGTTTCTCCATATTGATGAAAACTGCCGTCTTCTAGTTTGACAACATTTGGGTACAGCGGATTGCATGCAGCCAAGGTATAATTAATATACATAATTTTTGTATTAGAGCCCATGTATCTAATAAAATAAAAATTCTGACCCTCTACTAACACAGGAACCTCTTCTGTGCACAAAGGAAATTTAGTTATTGTTGCTACCATCTTGGCATATTTACAAACATATAACACAGATCCTGCTCTTTCTACGTGAGTTCCTTTCTCGAAGAGCTTTACTGATCGACTAAAGTTTTTTGATATTTCAATCATTGTTTGAATTCTTAGTCGTTGAATCTCGCATTGGAGCGTTCTAATTTTCACTAAAAAATTTTTTTTCTCTTTGAGCAATTCGAAACTAAAGGTGTCAACAACGCATGAGAGAAACATTTCCATGGTTATTTTTGGATTACCAGTTTTCAGTTCTCAATTTTTCGCGGAGTAAAAACACCTGGAACTCTAATAGCTTTTTCCTCTAAGATTTATAATGCAAAATTTTCATATTTGTATTTTTGGAAAATTTTCCGCAGAGATAAAAGTGGTCTTGTTGTTACCAAAAATTTTCAATGGAGGCTTTGGTTCCTTTTTGTGGTAGATTCTTCCGGACGAAAGTACTTCTCTTCTCCACGTACTAGGCAGATGATAAAGGGTCGTACGGCTCCATGCACATAGCTAAAGGCAAAAACCTTAGTCAATCTTTTCGTTGTCTGTTATCTTTTCCGAAACCAATGATCCACTTCGACGTTTTGCTCATCACATTTTCGATCTTATGTTGTTGAGGTATACCACAATTGACTAAGGTTAAGACGAGTACGACGTATGCGTTCAGCTTGGAAAAAATGTGTCATTCTTGGAAATACAACTTCAGTAAGAAAGCTCTCTAGGCTTTGATGATTCACATGTTCCAATTTTGAGTCCAGGAAAAGTTTCTGGCAGCAATGATTCCGAGAACTCTTTACATTGTGTGTTGACTTCACTTTCAATGGAGGCTTTTACGTAGAGGAATTTTTTTTAACGTTTTTATTTCCAAGTCGTTTCCTGAGGTTCAGTTTTGAACGCTGGACAAGTGTTCGATTTCATGCTCGGGGTAATGTGCGATACAATGAAATTATTTGCTTATCAAAATAACAAGTCTTCTGGTCAGGCAGGTCGCTTACATTGATAAAGTATAGTAGGGATCCAATGGAGCCTTGTTGACCGGTGTGGCCTTGAGATTGAGTTTTAAATTTGTTCCATCTGATGGAGGTAGCTGGCAATCAATTGAAGAAGTTATAATTGTAGAACCATGACTATGGAGTAAAAAGTGTTTGAGCGATATATGAGAGAGAAAGAGAGAGGGATTAATTTATCCAGATGATAAGTTAAAACGAAGAATAAAATTAAAACTAAAGATACCAGGAAAGGATAGAAAACGGGACAGTACTGTCCGCCAAGTCCTACCCTGTATGCAGTAAATTTAAGGCTATAAATAAATTTTGATTAAATTTTTTTTGTTGTTTTATTTTATAGCTAAATCAATGAGTTAGAAAATTTTGACTTACAATGTAGTAGAAAATTTTGACTTACAACTGTTTTTATCCTATATCTATTCCATTCCCATAAGTTGCGCTGCGCTTTAGTTTAGATCGCAGAATTTCTTTAAATTTTTGTTTCGAAGTTTCTCTTGGAAAATTTAAAAACTGCGATATCTCGAAAACTAAAAGAGCTAGATGGGTCAAACTTTTTCTCCGGAATCAGGACCTATGATCTCCATTTCATAGATAAGCTTCTATAGTAGCCGCCCGTGCGCAATACTTTATTTCTTTGGCTAATTGAGCGTGGTACTCGGTTAAAAGGCAAATTTAGAAAATAAATTTTTAAATAGATTATGGTGAACAAACGCTGTTTTAAATAAACTAAGATTTAAAAGAGTTGTTAGCTCTGATGTTAGGTTTGCTGTTCAATGAATGAACATAATCCTCGTTTTGGTCGTTACCCAAAATCGGTTCTATCATTGTGGTAAATTAACCAAGTCAACAAAGATATGTCAGTTTTGTTGATTTCGCTCGAAGCCCGAGCTTTGTCTAATCACAGGTCTATTTCCTTTTCTGACACCTATGAACCTTGTGTAAGCCATAAATCAATCAATAAATCAAGTTTTAAACTAAATCTTTAACCTTGAAACCCAAGAATTTTAGTACACCTTTATTATATACGTGTGACGCTCACACTGCCCCCCTCTTAACCAGAATAGAGTGCACCACTCACTCAAAAAATATATATATTTTCAGTCACACATCTTGTTATGTGAACGTCTTACTATAAAAAAGTTAGCAGATTCAAATGGAGAGTTTATTTATCAGTTTTCGTTGTACATAAACTTTTCTGCCTCGTCAAGTCCAAATATGTTGTACGCTTCCCGTGCCGCATCATTTGTCAGAGTTTTATATGCCCGGTTGATCGTCTTGAAGAATTCTTCGTCTCCAGCATCAGGGTGCGTCATCAGGCTCATTTTTTTTGTAGTGTTTCTTGATCTGATCTTATGAACCAGAACAATTCACCAACAAAATCTCGTTTAGCGTTGCAGGCCGGTTCATAATTGTTTTTTTTTCTGAATCTCGGATAAACATTTCTCTGTGGCCTTTGTTTTGGTTTTTTGTTTTCTAAGAGTACTCTTTTGTCGATCAATGAGAGAATCTTTATTTTCGGCATTTGTTGGCCAAATACTGATTGTAGTGTTCCAGCTGCTCAAGCTCTGACCTCAATTGGTCATTCGTTTACTCCGTATTTTTGATGGCTTCACCTTCTGAGCAGCTTTGACTTTCAAATCGGCCAATTTTGCTTCAATACCGAAATGGATTGCTCATGTTCAGCATTTCAGGCTTCTGCTGTCTTTAAGTTATCTCGTAACGCCTCACACTCGGCGCTCCATTTGCCCAAAACTTCTTTTGTAGTAAACATGTAGTAAACATATTCACCAATCTGTTGAATCTTGATACCCGCTATATTGGATAAAAAACTCTTTTTGCTTCCAAAATTTCTCGATATTTTCAATCTTTATTTCAAAATTTTTCCTTTTTTTCTTTCTTTTTCTTGGTCTCGAACTAGAGACGTTCCCGTTTTTTTTGGTCTTTTTTGCAATAGTCATCCCGTTCCGGTCGAAGCTCGACGAGGTTTTTTTTGAAGTGAAGAGTTAGTATTCTTCAAATTTTCGAGTCGGTGACAGACAAGATTCCACTTGATACCCTCCCGTGGAAATATCGGAAGTAATATTCTACAATTCTGGCATTCATTAAACACATTCACCAATCTGTGGAATCTCTTTACCCGCTGTATTGGAAAAAACCCTTTTTGCTTCTGAATTTTCTCTGTATTTTCAATTTTGATTTCAAGAATTTTCCTTTTTTCCCTTTTTTTGGACTCAAACTCGAGACGTTCCCGTTTTTTTGGTCTTCAATTCAAGACATTTTTTTTTGGTCTCCAACTCAAGACGTTGCCTTTTCTTTTGGTCTTGAACTCAAGACAACTTTTTTAGTTTTGAGCTCGAGACGCTGCCCTTTCTTCTTTTTTGGTCTTGAATTCAAGACAACTTTTTTGGTCTCGAATTCGAGACGTTCTTTCCTTTTTTGCTCTTGTTCTCAAGACAACTTATTTTTCTTTTTCTTTTTTTTAAACAACTGACTTTTTTAAGGACTCTTTTTCTTCAATCATTTTCTTTTGTTCTCGGCGTTCATTTATTTATTTGAGTTATTGATTATACATACGTGTTCCCGTTGTGGGGTCAAGATTTCGCAATAGTTGTCGCCAAGACGCTCAATTAATAACTAATCCTACATAGATGAACAATTTGAGAAAATTTTTCACAAATTGAAAATGAGGTAGACTGTTAAGAGTGACACAGCAATATTCTTCGCTTTTACCCAAATGTAAAAGCTTTCGGTTCTTAAATTCCAAAAGACTGATATTTCATTTGTGAAAAAAAGTTGTTGTTGGGACTGATCGTTCCAGTGACTAAATTTTCAAGACTGTATTTTCCATCCAAATCTCGGAATGCTTACAGACTGATAACTTCTTTACTATCATGGCGAGTTGCTTGAGCAATTTGACTCTGTTTTACGCCTGATGTAGAGATAAGGCTGCGATGCAGGTTTTTATCACTTACATTTAACTACTATTCATCGACCACTGATATATCTCACGATTTAATTTTTTCAGCGTTTCTCCATATTGATGGAAACTGCCGTCTTCTAGTTTGACAACATTTGGGTACAGCGGATTGCATGCAGCCAAGGTATAATTAATATACATAATTTTTGTATTAGAGCCCATGTATCTAATAAAATAAAAATTCTGACCCTCTACTAACACAGGAACCTCTTCTGTGCACAAAGGAAATTTAGTTATTGTTGCTACCATCTTGGCATATTTACAAACATATAACACAGATCCTGCTCTTTCTACGTGAGTTCCTTTCTCGAAGAGCTTTACTGATCGACTAAAGTTTTTTGATATTTCAATCATTGTTTGAATTCTTAGTCGTTGAATCTCGCATTGGAGCGTTCTAATTTTCACTAGAAAATTTCTCTCTCTTTTTGAGAAATTCGAAATTAAAGGTGGTGTCAAGAACGCTTGAGAGAAACACTTCCATGGTTATTTTAAGATTACCAGTTTTCAGTTCTGAATTTTTTGCGGAGTAAAAAACACCTGGAACTCTAATTGCTTTTTCTTCTAATGTTTCTAATGCAAAATTTTCATATTTGTATTCTTGTAAAATTTTTCCGCAGAGTTGAAAGTGGTCTTGTTGTTAGCAAAAATTTTTGCATGGTCCTCCCTATTACCGTACTTGATCGTTTGACATGTTTGCTCACTTTGATTTTCAAAAAAATAGTAAACTAAGTTGTCTTCAAAATATGTGGTTTTGTTGAAAACAGTTTTCGAGAAGGAGATCCTTAAAATTTAATAGGTTTCTTTGTAGCAGCTTCCCCGCAATTGTTCCGTAAATTTTTGCATTGATTACCCCGTAGCCAATAGGGTTGTCTCCTGTAAGTGAAACCCACTCTACAGGCTCTGCATACACAGCGCCTTCGCGCCCAATTTTTGCCATGAAGATTTGACTCTGCTCTTCAACATAAGTGGTTTCGCTGGCTTGATGTAAAATTGTTTCAGTTACCTACCTGTTGACTTTGGTATCGCAAAGTTTTTGGTATGACTTTGGTATGGCAAACCTGGTATGGCAAAGTTTTTGCTCTGCTAAATACTCCTACAAACTCCCTCATTTAAAAGGTATATATTTCTTAGTAGTCTCGAATTTTGTATGAGAAAACCGACATCGTCATATACGTTGCTTTTTTTAAGTGCCGACAAAAAATATACCGCTTCATACACGCAAAATTTTAGTTTTATCTCAAGCTGCACCTCAGCATATATCAAACTACCTTCTTCTTTTGTGTTCGATACTCGAATTTTGTTATCACAGTTGGTACTATGATCTAGAGAATAGATCTTCGTTCATACGATATTAACAAAATAATAACCGTATAACTCGATACAAGGTGATGGGGAAGCAAAATGGCTCGCAATGCCAGATAAAAATATAAGGATACTCCATCACATGATGCTTCGGACAAACTTGCCTTTCTTGTCGATTCCAATAATTCTTTCTGGATATTCCTAAAACAAAAACATCATCATTTTCCTGACTTCTAAAGTACTCTTCATCTAGCTCAGCAAAGTAATTTTTTAATTTCTCAGGCACCGATTTTAATCGGTTGCTAGAACTTTTAGCCATTTTTGTTGCCTTGGGATCACTATTAATCTTTCCTTCAGTACATTTTGTTTTACTACTAGATTTCGGTGATTTTTTTTCTGGGTTCGGATTTTTTGTTTCTGCTGCTTTTTATTTCAGTGTACTCTGTAAGTTTTGATGAAGTTGCACCTCCTAACTCGGCAACATATTTTGCCTTGTCTTGCCCTTTAGAGGTTTCTTGCTCTGATTCTTTAGCTTCATCCTAAGACGTGTCGTTTGTAACATTTAATGAATCGTTAGCATTTTCAGCTTCGGATTAATTTTCTGTGTATAGCATGGTTTCACTGTCTATTGATGTTTCCATTTCAATTATATCTTCATCGTCTGCGCTGTTCAAGTCGTTATTCCTCTGCTCCTTAACTGTTGTTTTTCGTTTCGCCTGAGGCTCAGGCGTGAACGGCTCTTCTCGTGCTTTATGTTTTTTCGGTCGGTCATAATGGACCTTAATAGATTTCTTCGTCTTTTTATCTTCTACCATGAAATTCAAATCGTTTATAAATTTAGCTATTATGTATGGTCCTCCATAGAAAGTAGTAAACTTTCTTGTTTCAATTTTTTTAACCGTTGGGTTAAAAACTAACACTTCTTCGCAAACTTTATAGCTCGGTCCTTACGTACTGCGGTCATAGTAGGTCTTCTGGCGTTCTTGTTTGACATTCATATATTTTTGCATCAACTGATGCGTTTCCTGTAGTTCCTATTTCATTGTGAAAACATACTCACTTGGTGTTGCATATACTGTGGTCTGTGGTGTGCTATGGATGCAGTCTTTTAGTAGCGATAGTGGAAAACCCAGTACAACATACGCTGGGTTGTATTTTGTTACACTATGGATAGATGATCGATAGGCCATCATTGCTAAAGGTAGAAATTTGGTCCACATTTTGATTTTGGCATTTATATTTGGAGAGACATTTTTCTTTTGTCCAATTTGTTCTTTCAATCATCACTTTCCCTTGTGGGTGGTGGGACGTTGTTGAGTTCCTCTGACTTCCTAGTTCACTGCAACGACTACGAAAAAAATTTGACATAAAGTTCAACGCTTGGTCACTCTCTAAGTTGACTGGACAGCCGAGTCTCACTATTCAGCGTTCATACGCTCTTGACAGGGTTTTCGCCTCTTGATTGGGTAAAGCTACGGCTTCGTGCCCTTTACTGAATTGATCACCGATAAGCAAAATGTACTTGTTTCCCTGAGACTCGGGAAGTGGACCCATGATGTCAAGAGATACTTGCCAAAATGGATGACTAGGTTTCCATTTTATGAGTGAATGCCGATGTTTCTGCTTACTGCTTTTCCTTTTTAGGCACACGAAGCATTTTTCAATCTAATTTCTTACGTCCCTTCTTATGCACGGGCAATAAAACCTTTCACAAGCCCTTTAGTATGTTTTCTCAATCCCAAAGTGACCTGCGCTAGGATGGTCATGCAGCAGCTCAAGCACGTTGGACACTCTCTCCAATGGTACAAGCATTTGTTAAACAGTCTCAAAGTTTGATTTTGTTTGGTGTTTACGATACAAAATCCCTTCTATAAGACAGACAAGGATTTGTATGCTGAACCCAGTATTTGTATAATTCTTTTGATGGTTCATTTTTCATTTGCTGTCGTTCCGGTCTTTTTTTGTTTAGTACCCAGGAGTATAATTCTTTGAGTAATTTTTCATTTTGCTGCGAATCTCGCAGTTTAACTTTCTGCAGTTTGTCTAACTGCCAACGTCGACTATCATAATCGGTATTGTTTTGCTCTGCGTCAGTTGCAATAGCGTTAACAATAGCTGTCTGTTCATCGTCTTCTGTTTATGCGCGACAGACAATCAGCGTGTGGGATTTTTTTGCCTGCTCTATCTTGATGTCAAAGTTAAATTGCCCAAGTTTCTCTATCCATCTTGCAACCATACCATCTGATTCTTTAAAACTATAGATTCAGACAATATCCTGGTGGTCCGTTATAATTCAAAAGTGCTGTCCAAAACAATTTTTTGAAATAATGAGTAAAATGAACGATTGCAAAATAATTCCCGCTTAGTGGCTGAATAATTTCGCTAACTTTTCATCAGAGTTTTGCAGGCATATGCAATAACTCTATCCTCCGTTCCTTGCTTTTGTGTAGGAAATGTTCCAATTCCTGTCAACGAAGTATCCGTAGTTAATGTATACGGATCCCTATCGTTTAGGTATACTAAAACTGGGTCGGCCAAAAATTTTTTTAAAACTTGGTTACCTTATTTTTGCACTCTGTACTCCATTCAACTTTATTTGACCTATTCAACAAACTGTAAAGAGGTTCTGCTGTTTTTCCCAAAACCCGGAATAATTTTTTGATAATAGCCCACAAGTCCTAGAAAGGCCCTGACGTCCTTCAAGGATGATGGCTCTTTCGTTCTTTTTACCGCTCTTAATTTCTCTGGGTCGACATCGACTCCACTCTCAGATATAATGTGCCCCAAGAAGCTGACACGTTTTTGGAAAAAATTGCTTTTTGATCCCTTAATATTTAATCCATTCTCCGCTAAACGTTGAAAAACCAGTTCTGATCATTTCAGATGTTCGTCGAATTTTTTTCCGGGAACGGTAACGTCAACTAGATACACTAAAGTCATTTCGTAAAAGAGGCCAGCAAAAACTAACTACATTAGGTTTTGAAAAGCACCCCGAGCATACGCTAGTCTCAAAGGGAGTCTTTTCCACTTATCCAGGCCTAGAGGCGTTATGAAAGCTGTTAAATTCTGACTCCCTTTCTCGATCGCCATCTGAAAGTATGCCAAAAAGAGATCTATGTTCGATAAGTACCTGTTTCCCTCCAGTGAATCAATAACCTCATTAATTTGTGGTAAAGGCCAGCATGTTTTTTCTATTTTTTGTTTAGACCACGATAGTCTACAACCAAGCGATAGGTTCCATCCTTTTTTGGTACAAGTAATGATGGTGCTGCCCATTCGGAATGTGCTGGTTCGACTAAGTTGTCTCGTTCCAAGTCTTCAACAATTTTTTCCATCGCTTTTTTTTCTCGAAGCCCATGCTGCTGTATGTACGTCTGAATGGCACAGCATCCTTTATTAATTTTGTTTTATGATAAATTCGGTCGCAAAATCTCATGTCATTTGAGTTTCGCGAAAATATTACTTCATATTTTGTGCGAAGTGACCTTGTTTTTCTCCTCTACTCACACGACAAGTTCATTGAACTCAAGTTCACAAGCTTCTCAAAATCAAATTTATTTTTTTGGTTTGTATATTTGTCAGGGTTATTTTTTTGTATTCTTGAAAATTTTTCAATGTTTTCCGCGCATACAATTCTCGCATTTTTGTAAGTTTTCTTTGGTTCTAATGTAGGGTTAAGAACACATACGACATCTTCAACCATGTCATTCAGCGGTCTCGCTATTATTAACTGTGATTTGTCTTCAAACTCTTCATGGGTTCGACTAGAAATTTCTGTTTGCTGTGTTATGTTAACTTCTTCATCGATAATTTTGTATTGAATGAAACCTACGCAGCGACGAGGTATTTCTTGATCATCAGTAGCAATTAAAAACAAATTCTTAATACTTCGTCGTGATGGGGATAATTGTAGTATTTTTCGAATTGTCCCGCAAAAGATTTCGTTTTTTCTGAGGTTTAAAATACAGTCAAAATTATATAAGAATTCCAAGCCCAATAAACAAGAAGTTATCTCAAATTTGGTCACTAGAAACTCAAGTGTTATCTCAGATGTAAATTTTTGAATTTGGACCTGAACAGCTGTTGACCCCTTTTACAGGCATTTTTCCATTGTTGGCAGCTATTATATTTTTAATGCACACACTGATCTGGCTCGGTTCTCCCAGTTGCTGATAGAGTGTGTCGCTTAGAAGATTAACAGTACTTCCACAATCAATTAAGGCCATTATCAGTTTGTCTTTTATCATTATTTTGGCAAACAAGGCCTCCACTTTCGATTGAAAAGATATGAACTCCCACATTCAAAACAATTCTTGCATTCCTTAGATGCATGATCTCGCTGACCGCACCGGCGACATTTTTCTCTCTCAAAACTCACTGTTGTCTTTGACCGCTCGACACAACTCTCATGCGACTGATTTTAGCTTCTGTTCTCGCCTTCTGCTGTTGGCGATCGCGCTCTATTGTCGCAATAGGTTCGTCTATTATCAGCGCTGCTTCTGTTATAGCTATTATATTATCTATTTCTATCTCCGGTTTCTCTTGAACTACGCTCACTTCCGCGCAGAAATTTAGACTGAGATTTGATACTTAAATTTGATACTTAGATTGAAATTAAATTTGAGTGTTTTAATTCGACTGGGTGGCAGGCACCCACGGCTCATTATGCTTCCCCTCAATTCTCGTGACTGCTTCAATATGTAATATTTTTCTAAATCTTTGTCTAAAGTCATATCCGCGTCAACCAAGTTCTTTCTCAAGTCGAATTGCACCTGACTATTTTCTATGCCTTCGAGGAATCACCTCAAAATTAGATGTTCTCTTATCTCATTAGACTTCTGAGGGTATGCTTTCAAGGCTAAAGTTTGCAAATCACCAAGGAAATCTGTTAGTTTTTCACCCGGCTGCTGGACTCTCCTAGCGAGCCTCCCCCGCAAAACTACAGTTTTCTCATTAAAATGTTGTCTGAAAGCTTTTATTTTCTCATTATAGCTCTTCCTAGTGTCCTCCGAAAATGTACAATAGAAATCAATAGCCAATTTTGTAGCCTTAACGCAAAATAACGCGGTCGTTCATCAATTTCGGTTTCGGCGCAGTTTACTGTTTCCTTTCTTTGCCACTTCTGAAGTTGTCACAAGAGCTCAAAGTGTGTAACATAACTTTCAAAATCATTCGAACCCGTAAAAGGCTCCAGTCGCAGCGTTTTTGAGGAGTGCCGCGCCATCGGTATTTTATTCAAAAGCTGCTGTTTTCCAAACTGTTTCAATAATTACGTTCAAAACCCGAACTACTTTTCAACACTCTAACTCAGCAGCTTTTGAATCTTATTGACACTGTATTTTATTCTTAAAAAAATTCAAAAAAAACTTGAGGTTCAATGGTGTATTTTAAGTCAAATTATGTCGAATTCAATTTCGCTTGATTTCGACTGATATTTTATTATCGAAAAAAACATGTACGAACCGGTTTACGATATTCGAAATTTTAGGGAGTACTCACATGAAAGTTCGAAGATGGCAGTGTTCTTTGTCGAATTCCGACATCAGTTCAAAATTTATTTTTCGGGTTGTGATATTAAGACGTCAGACTCGTGTCGAAAGTTGACTTTCAAACAAAAAAAATAGATTTCTTTTAGAAATTAGTACAACGCTCAATATTATAGGGTGGTGGTTTTAATCTCTGTTGCCACTATAGTAGCCGCCCGTGCGTAAGGCTCTACATCTTTGGCTAATTGTGCGTGGTACTTGGTTGAAAGGCACAGTTAGAAGTTAAATTGTTCAGTAGATTATGGTGAAGAAAAATTGGTTTAAATATACTAAGATTTATTAGAGTGGTTAGCTTTGATGTTACGTTTGGTGTTCAATGAATGAACATAATCCTCGTTTTGGTCGTTACCCAAAATCGGTTCTATCATTGTGGTAAATTAACCAAGTCAACAAAGATATATCAATTTCGTTGATTTCGCTCGAAGCCCATGCTTTGTCTAATCACAGGTCTATTTTATTTTCTGACACCTATCAATCTTGTGTCAGCCGTAAATCAGGTAATAAATCAAGTTTTAAATTAAAGGTTTATTAATAATAATAATTGGTGTACCTGTACATTCAAAGAATTGGTGCTTATGGCATTAGAAATAGTCGCTTTGAGTTGTCCAGATCATGTTTTAAACTGGATTTAAACTAAGACATATTTCAGTTCTACAAATAACCGTACAGGGATTGGCTACCATTATCTGCATCAAAGAGGAGCTTCGTTTTCGGACGTGATCATGTACACAAGGACAAAAATAGGTCACGCTTTTGCGTGGTTCGATTCTCTGCCTCCGTGTCGCATGCTCCATGCACGAGCGTGCGATACGGAGGCATTAAGAAACTGACATGGTCGGCTCATATAAATGCTAGACTCAATAAAGCAAACAGAGTCTTTTACTTGATAAGGAGGAATGTTGCCTATGCCGTAAAACCCTTCATAAAACAGGGATTATACGAATCGCTGGTTCTGCCAGTCTTGATATACGGAATCAACTGTACCACGCGCTCAAAATCTGATTTAGGCAATCTTGAAAAACTCCACCGGAAAGCAGTTAGGTGGATAACAGGACGAAACGAGCCCTATGAGAGTCAACTGTGGCTTTTGAACATCTTGCCATTACCGATGTACATGCAGATGATCCTTCTCCTCACCCTCTCAAAGCTTACTCAATAAGGAAGAGACGATATTGAAATACCGGAAATAATTAAAGTTCGAGGAAGATCCACAGAATTGTACACGCTCAGAAAAGTAAGGCTCGAAAAGGCGCGAAACGAATTCATTTTCAAAATTTGCAGACAAGCAAACCTAATCGACAATGAAATAAATTCGACTCAAGGGTCAGAACGATCCCTCCACAAGCAGTCGTAAATTCGCAACAGCAACAACTAGCGACTTGCAGTAGAAGAGTCGATAGGAACCATTGCAGATGGAGGGAGGCTGTTGTCCTAAATGTTTCTGTAATTTCTGATTCTAAATCACTGACAATCATTCTTTGATTGCTATTTATCATATCTATCTTAATAGAATTCTGATGCTTGTCACTCTCTATTTTTCGCTCGGACGTTTTAATTTTTGACGTTTGTCAAGACTTATAAATATACTTAGGAGTCGACTTGCTGCCCCGAGTTAACCGACTACCCTATTAGGCGAGGGGCTTTCGCTTATTGAGCCCTTTTCGGAACTGTTGTGGTTATCTGCAATGATGAAACAAACGGACAGCAAAACATGCAAAGGATAAAAAAGAGCAGCGCTAGCTCTAGTTCCCCATTAACTACCATAAAAGCTTTGTGCTCGCGGGGATTTTGTCATGTTTAGTTTCTGCAATTGATACATAAAGCTTTGTCTGTTGAGAAAAAACTGGTTAAATGAATTGTGGAGTTATTCTCAAATGTTGCCATGCTTGTGCTGTTGGATGCTCCGCTTTTTAGCGTCAAAATTCTTAAATTTGTTTTCTTTTCAGAGGGTAAATGTTTGATAAATAGTATACAGATATGGGGTCGAAGGAATCAAAACCCAGTGAAAACGGTGGGATAAAGATTTTCTTTGGCTTCAATTCATTAGAATCTCATCTATTGATATTTAGATAAGAGAGAGGCTGATCCAGATTTCAGCGGACCGTTGAATCAAAGGTAAAATTAGATCCGGAAAATTTAAAACCTGCAATTTTCTTTTTTTAAATAGATGCTGCTGTTTAGAAGCTGTACTGATGTGATATGTTGCGGAATTTTCGCGCTAAATATATTGCTGTATGGAGTAGTTGGCATTGTTGGTAAGTGTTGCAAAGAGTTCTAAAACAATCCTAGTTTGTTCACAGATTCCATTTGTCGCTTTTTGTGGTAGGATTTTATTATGGGAATCCAGCCAGGCTACTGCATCCAACTGATTCGGAAGGCAATTCTTGTGGATCTGCAAATGATGACACAATAACAGGGTTTGTTTCTCGATCTAACTGCTTTAATGTCGGCGGATTTCGAGTCGGCTGATTTTAGCTATTGAGTCTTGTATTCAAACTGCTTTCGTTTTTAAGCGGGGGATGAAAGATCCGAGGAATTTAGAATATGAACATAACACGTTAAATATCGTTTTAGGAGAGATTTGTCAGATAAACCGTTCCTCCATATGTTCGACATTTCAAAGTGCACTGCCATTGGAACTAATTTTGCTTTGACTGGAGAAATTGCATGCCCTACTACATCAGTGAGTGTGCTGACTTCTATTCGGTTCATTTCAATTCCAGTTTTCAATCTTATTTGCCCACAGGTTTGTGTGAAAGAATGCCCTGACAGTAATTGGGCCGGATTCCTTGACATAGCCAGATATGAAGCTGCTGAAAGCATCGACTATACAAAATACATTTGCGAATATGACATATCAGCTGTTAGTAACAGAATTTCTTGGGTTTTTAATAGCCGCCCTCATCTTCTCAGCCGGCTATTATAGAGCTCCTATTTTTTTTACAATCCAAGAATTGGATTGTATTGGTGCTCTGTCTTTTTTTTTCTTTTTGTAAGATGTTTTCACACCTGTTTTCATGACTTTGAGCTTTCAAAACGGGATAAACAGGTAAAGCTCAGCGGGCATCAAGTTTCATTAGAGGCCCGCGTTTAGTAGTCTCTCAAATACTCAGAGTGGTGAAGCTACTGGCAAGGCCGTAATTCGAGGTTAAAAGGTCATTTTTGGGAGTTCTTGAGCCTAAAATAATGAAATTTTTTAGCACTTTTTCGTCATTTTCGGTTTTTTTGTTAGACCAGTCTGAAATTGAGGTTTATTAAAGTTGATAAAGGTCATTTGCAAGACGCAATTGCTTTTTACGGCCACTTTAAGAGCTATATCTATTGCTGCTCCAGACATAAACACGGTAATTTATACTAATTTTTTCAAATTGTTTGAAAATGTTTGTTTTTTTTTGAGTTGTTTCATACTTTGATGTCGAAAAACTCCTCTGGGGTTTAATAATAGGTTATTGCATAGTTTCTAGTAATGAATTGGTTTTAAACATTTTAACTTCATGAATTTTACCAGTTTTTATTTAATCAAACTTGGTTTTCTTTTCAAATTTTCTGACATTTATTGTCATTACTCAAGTTTTCCAGCCCCAGGGGGCAAGAAGCCTTATCTAGGGTTTGCTAACAGTTTACTGAAAATATTTTTTGGCCATGGAATGGTATTCAATATTTGGTATAATAATATGGTATTTTAATATCTTTTACCAATTTTTTGATAAAGTTGCAATTTTTTAAAATTTTTGAAATTTTCATTCAGTGGCCAGGGAACCTCCTATAGGGTTTGCTATTATGCTACTACATAGTTTCTAGGGGCAATAAAATAGTTTCCAATTTTTTAATTTTGCAATTTTAGGGAATTTTTTAAATAAAGCTTGCAATTTGAAATTTTCGATTGTTTTCAAATTTTCGATTTTGTTACTCTGTGTTTAACTATCTTTACTGACCAACGAAACTTTTTTAATTTTGTAGACGGTTTACAAAATAGAGCTCCCGAGTCAAAAAAATGTTTTGACCTTTTTTATAGCCCCATTTTTGGAAATTTTAAAATTTTCTCTTCTCAGTTTCTTGATGCATTTGTCATATTTGTCCAGATTATCTACTTTTAGTGGCAGAATCATTACTTTCAAGGTTTTTGCGTGAGTTAATGAGTATTTTGAAATGAGTCATTTTTGGCCTTCAAGTTAAAAGCTTCAAAGGTTTTAGCAATGATTGTTTTTTTGGTTAGTTTGTTTGATTCTTTTAGTTTCTCAACTTTTGAGATTTTGTCTTGTTGGCTGGGATTGTTCAATTGATCCGCTGGTCAGGTTCGTTAGGTCTGTCTTTCATTCAATTACTTGGATTGTATTTCAGAACGTGTCCTGCTATGTTTTTTACAATTCAAAGAACTTGAATTGTATTGGGGCGCTGTCTTTTTTTTTTAAGATCTGTTCACACATTTCCATGATTTTTGAAGTCAAATTGGAGTGTGGATTTTGGTCACGACGAAACAGGAAGTGGAGCGAAAAAGCGAGTGGTTTTGCGGCGTGAAAATTTTTTGCTCTAAGTTTAAAGTAGAGTGAGAAAACGGTGTTTGAACAAAAATTCGCTTTCTCGCTAGTGGTTTTTTGTTCACATGCGGCAATTTCACTTTGATTTTTACTGTTTTTTCGATTTTTTGGATCGGATTTTTTTCTTAATGGTTTTCCCAATCCATTCATAGTTTTTTGTTTAGTCAATGAAAATTCTTTGAATTGTACGTCAGGACTTGTCCTGCTGTGTTTTTTTTTTACTTCGTCGAATAAAAAAATGTTTCGCTTTACCTCATTTTGCCGCTTTTTCAACATTTTGCGTGAATTCTTTTTGACTTCTCTAGACTAGTTTCTCTCTTCTCTCATTCTGCTGAAAGTGATTTTGAACGTCAGTTGCTCAGCAAAGCAATTCAAAATGAACAGAGTCAATATAAAAAATTGAAGTCAGAAATAGAAACGGGATAAACCCATAAAGCCCAATTTTAGATGCCCGCTATTTGAACATCGTTCCTATAAGTCTTAATTACCATCTCTAATGCTTATTGGTATTGATAGTAACCCTGTAGTCTCTCTCTAAGAAACAGAATAATGTTCAACTACGAAATGTCATCAAAATAAATCGACTTAAAAAATGTTTTTGTACAAAAATCTTTTTTTTCAATATCTTCTATTCTTTCAATCCCAATCATGCTTATTGGAGTCAACGGCGGCTATTTTCCGGCAATCTGCCGGGCATGTTTATTCTTGTGGCGATATTTCCAATGAACTAAGACATTCATTTTTAGACACTCATTTTCAGCTAGACATTATATATTTAGAAAGAGAAGAAAAAATAAGCTAGACATTCTATATATATATATATATATATATATATATATATATATATATATATATATATATATATATATATATATATAGCTGCTCAGTCAGAATGGTTCTATTTTTGAATCGTAGGTTCAATTTCTTTACAAAACTAAAGTAAACAACTGAAGGAATATTAGGCTTGGAACACAATAGGTGGTGAACTTAATGTTTAATATCCATGAACGTTAACCAAATTTTGAAGCACAAACTTAATCTGGCACTATCTCTGAATCCAGTGCTGAAGAGGATTCTGCATTCTTGCCTAGGAGTACAATCAGCTCCCGTAATTATGTAAAAGCAACTGAAGATCTTGGCAATTGTTTGTCCACCTGACTTTTTGTCTGACAGGTTTGAATTTTTGAGTGGCTTTTACGCCGTTGACTCCTTGTTTGCGTAATCTAAATAGTTCTCATTCAAAACTTAACAGCTGAACATAGGTTGCTGCATTCTGCTACTGATAGGCGAATAAAAACTGCACAGAAATTGGTTTCTATTTCAGTTTACACCCTTATCTTAGTCTATTGACATAGTCAAGCCCATTAGTTCAGCTATAGCCACAAGTTTGTGAGCACTTTCGGCGTGGTCGGGCGGCTAGATTCTCTCGGTTATCTAGTCGTTTTTAATAGCCGCGAAGCGATAGCGGCTATTATTGGGGACATCGTGGTTTTTTACAATTCAAAGAATTTGAATTGTATTGGGGCGCTGTCTTTTTTTTTTAAGATCTGTTCACACATTTTCATGATTTTTGAAGTCAAATTGGAGTAGTGATTTTGGTCACGCCGAAACAGGAAATGGAGCGAAAAAGCGAGTGGTTTTGCGGCGTGAAATTTTTTCGCTCTAATTTTAAAGTAGAGTGAGAATACGGTGTTTGAACAAAAATTCGCTTTATCGGTAGTGGTTTTTTGTTCACATGCGGCAATTTCACTTTGATTTTTTCTGTTTTTTCGATTTTTTGGATCGGATTTTTTTCTAAATGATTTTCCTAATCCATTCATAGTCCGTTCTAGGTCTAGTTTTCTGTTTAGTCAGTGAAAATTCTTTGAATTGTACGTCAGGACTTGTCCTGCTATGTTTTTTTAATTCGTCGTCTCCATCGAGGATTCTTACGACCTGACTTCTTGGAATTGACTTCTTGGAATTGACTTCAGTGACTTCTATTGCTTTGCAGTTAAAATTTGTGTACGTGACGTTGTTTCTGCTTTTAGGTCAATTGCGTGACTTAGCTCACTCAAAAAATTGACTTCTGAACGCACTTATGGAATGTTACGAAGTAAATAAGTAAGCGAGATATTATTAACCAATCAGATTCGAGCATTTTAAAAGCGTATAGAATAAGATTTAAATGCGTATAAAACGTTCTAATATACATAGAAAGTTCCGAAAAAGTTCATTTAACCTAATTTTAAGTAAATATAACCACTATATGTATCGATTAAGCTGGTTTTCGGCTTAATATTTTTAGGTTTTCTAGACTATTGCCGATCGAATACGAACTGATTTTGACGTCAATGACATCAGACGAAAAAACCTGTTAAATGAGCATCAAAAAATCTTGCCGTCTAAGTTCCACTTGTTGCTTTGTACACCGATAATGCTTACACGTTGTTGCTATGCTTTGTACGTATTCTTATAGTCGAAAAAAGCGAATTGAATCCTCGAACTACAGTTTTTACTGAGTTTACATTGGTGCCGCTCCTTACAGAACCACCTTTTGTTTGAAAAAATAAATTGCCTTTTAGCCTAATTGTGATAAACTGATTAAATAGATCTAATTGTCGTAGCAAGTATTATTGGACGGAAGTATTATTGTTCGTGGATATTGTGATCAGTGCAGTTCTGATCAGTTAGAAGCTGAGCTCTGAGCTCAAATCAGTAAGAATCCTACCCAGTCATGGTATCTGCTACTGACCTAATGAGACAAGGAACCCTACGGACACGGAACCCCTTTCCTGTTCTGACTGCGAAAGGACCGTGTCATTGGAGGGGGTAATCAGAGGAAGAAATACGAAACAATTTATTTGCTCATAGTGGTTTACAGTTTGAAAATGCCTGTTGACAAAAACAGAATTTTGACGGCGCGAAAAGTATCCTGTGATCAAAGCTGGCACTCCAAAAAAAAGGTTGTGGCCTGAATTGCATCATCAACAGAAAACTGTAAGACAGAACTGAAATTTTACAATTATATTCTTGCAGTAAATTGATTAAAAGCTAATTTAGACGGCAAGGACCCAACCCTACTAAAATTTTCATTGTTTTTTTGCTACATTCACCAACAATTGCTTTAACACTAGACAGGCTTTACGACGGGTAATTTATAGATAATCGATCACCATTAACCGCACAAAAGATAATTTTTGAGACTAAAAAACATCGATTTTAAAAATTTTTGGTAGAGTTACCAAAAACTTCGAAAAAATTGATACAGTTGGTTCGTATATAAAAAATAACTTCTGATATAGAGGAAATTGATAGAAAATAATGCTAAATTGTTCAATTTTGAAAATTTTTGGTCAATTTTGAGGCAATTCTAAAAACTTTCAAAAATCAATACCGAATATTGATAAACCGTATTTTTGAGTTTAAAACCGTCCAGTTTACTGGATTACCGTTCCGTAAACAAGAATTTGCGAAAAAATTGACCAAAAATAGAAAAAATTGGACAAATGCATAAAATTTTGACAAATTTGTCAAAAAAATCAATTTTCCAGCAAGAAGGTTCGTAAATTGAGTGAAACATAAAAGGTTGTGAAAAATTTAACAACCTCTGGCCTGCAAAAAAAAAATATATCGAATTCCCATAGTTTTTCCCGTTGATCATTCATGAACCGTTTGCCCGCGTCCTTTCCGTACTTTCGCTCTTTAGTTTTCCGTGTTGCGATTTTTTTTCTCAGTAACGTCGCTCTCCCAAAACTTCGCTTTTCGTTTTCTTCCGCTACTTTTCCTGATTTAAGTATAGTATGTCATATGTGATGAAGTATGTTGTCGTTTTTCTTGTAGTATGTTGTGTATGCTAGTATGCTGGTTTGTTGTTTAGGTCTTGGAGTTTTCTAGGGTGTGACTTAAGTTCATTCTCGAGTTACGGCTGGATTGTTTCTTGACTTTCACAACTGTCATATTTTACAAATACACTTCTGTAGTTTATTTAATTTTGCTGTAGTTTGTTTAATACCGTTAGTATGCTGATTGTTTGTTGTGGTTTGGGTTTTGCTAGGATGTGACTTAAGTTTATTCTGGAGTTACGGCTAGTAAATTTCTCGACCTTTGCATGCTTTTAGTGTAATACTGCATTGCTGTAAATTAGTTTCTCGTTAAATTTGTCGTTATAGCCCCATAATGAACTATATTAGATTGTCTTGCAGTAGCTTCTCTCCTTCTTCTTAGGGTGTGACTTAAGTTTGTTCTGGAGTTACGGCTAGGTTGTTTGGTTGAGTTTTCGCTGTGGTCTGCTAACATAGTTCTTTCCAACCTCGTTTCCCGCCCGCTCTTTCTCACCGTCCCGTTTCGTTGCGTTGCGCGTTTTTCACCCGCTTTCCCGCACGTCCCGTTTCCGTTCCGTCGCGCACTGCTCGCTCGACTTCTCGTCTGTCCAGTTTCCGTCACGTCGCGCGTTGCTCGCTCGACTTCCCGTCCGTAACGTCTCCGTTTCGTCGCGCGTTGCTCGCTCGACTTCCCGTGTGTCTTTTGTGTCCCACTGCGTTGAGCGCATAGCGTTCAGCGCTCTACCTCTGTTTTTGTCGGGCACTGTGTGCTCGACGACCTTTTCTACTCTTTGGGCGGTTTGTTTTACAGACTGTCTACAGTGTGCTGTGTTTGGTGTCTTTTGCGTTGGGTTTGTTTTGCGTGGGTTTGGTTTGTTTGGAGTGTGCATATAAAAAGTAACCGTGTGCAGTAGTAGTTTTGCTGGTCTTTGGAAATACTAACATCGTGATGTCTAATAGTCTTGATCAAAAAGTCAAAAAGTTGTACGCTGCCAGGTCAAAGCGTGAGGCTGAATTGCATGCTATACATGAAGATATTCTTCATTGTATAAATAGTCAAAGTAGGCGAGTGAAAGTTGAACGCCTAGTAACAAAGTGCAACGGAGCATTTATGACTGTTGTAGACAAAAATGAGGACCTGATTGCATTTGCTGGAAAAACAGAAGATCCAAGTGCACTTGTGCCTTCATTAGAGTCTTACTTGGAAGCAATGACAACTAAGAATGACAAGATACTCACTTCAGCACGAAACTACATCAACTCTGCTGATGATAAAGTGAGTGAGTTCCAGGAACCAAGGGCTTCCATTCGTTCTAGACTTCCCTCAATTATGACATCGTCAAAAACATCTAGCCAGCGTAAACATGATTACGTAATTGCTAAGATGAAGCGTGAAGAAATTGAAAAACAGAATGAAGCAGCCATTCGCCTTGCTAAACAGAAAAAGCAAATGGAATTGGATGAACTGGAGGAAAACAACAGGAAACGGTTGGCAGAGGCAACTCTGCAAGAATTTGAATTGCTGGACGCCGTTTCTAAAGGTAGCCAATCTGAAACAACTGCAAGTGCTAGGAGCTCAATGAGAAGTGAAAAGGCTGTCCAAGATTGGATCAACACCTCACTTGCTTTAAGTTTTCACAATGAGGAGAAAACTAGTGAACCACAGGTTATGATTGACCCTCCAGAATGTCCTAGCCACAACAACGGCAAAACAGTGGAAGATCAGAACAATGAAATTTCAAGGCATTCTATTCCAAAAAATTGTCGAGGCAATTACATTTTAAGCAATGAGACCTTGCAGCAACTCGACCCCTATTATACTCCACCTGAAAATTTTTTGGCTGCTGCTAACACACAGGCGTTGTACCAGGCGCACCTAAAGGCGCAAATGAATCAAACAGGCCAGCAAGGCACGGCGCCCCCAAGCATAACTAACCAAGGAACCCCGGATAGTCAGCCGCCTTCTGTACACGCCCCAGGGGCTTCTTCACCGCCTATTCAACAGCCCATTCCACAACAGACGTTCGCACCACAAGAAAATCAAAATGATGCATCCGAGTTTTTTCCACACGCACAATCCAGGGGACCTGAAACATCAAGTCTGCCGAAGAATAATTTGGCCCAGCGAATATGCTCCCGACAACAAATTAATTTTGTCCCCAGAGCACCAAACGCCACTCTTCCTCCTTTTCCGACAACAAATCATCCAGCCCCCGCAAGCAACGTTCCCCTGCACCCAAGCGCCCCACCAAGTCCAAACATTCAACAGCACAACTCCGAACCCGCTCATCCTAACGTCCTTCCGATTCCGAACCCAGTCTTTGCACCTAACCTCCCTGCTCCCATCCCACAAGCCACTTTGGATAATCAGCCTCTCGTCAAAACATTCCAGAATAATAATAACCCAGTACACAAAGCTGTACGTTCCGTTGCTGCTCCTGTCCCAAATATGCCCAATATCCCTCTCGGCCAAAATTTTGTGCCAAATATGAGTCATTGGCGGTTTCCACAGCACAGACCGTCAATATTCAACCAAGACACAACCACCGTGAATAGTCTGCCTCCAAATGTACACGCCCATATCGCACCATCAAGCACTTATGTTCCACCACGAATTTATCACAATTCGCCCCCTTTGATTGATATGCAATCACCGTTAGGCGCGCAGCAGGAAAACCTGATCGCGACTACTAATTTTGTACCTGGTCACTTTTTAGCCACACCTGGTAATTTTGTAGCCACTCCGGTTTTTCAGCCAACATACCCCTATGCTGGGCCCACTCCGTTGAGTTGGAGCGGTCCGCAGGTGTCTGCACCTGCCCCTCCGATACCGGACAATGCGTCATTGATTAGGGAATTAGCTGATGCAATAACCAGCAAGAAAAATGACCCCTTGCCAGAATGGAAACTTGCTCAGTATAATGGCGATCCATTGCAATGGCACGAGTGGTATGGTCAATTCAAAAGCGCGATTGACTCGCAAACGCTCACTGATGACGTTAAATTGACATACCTTAAGACACTCGTCACTGGTAAAGCAAAGATTGCAATCGCCGAGTTTGCTTACTGTGGTTTAATGTACAAGGATGCACTAAGGACTTTGGAACGTAAATTTGGCCAGCCACAGGCAGTCGTAAGTGCACACTTGGATAAACTAAGCAACTTTCCGCCTCTTAAAATGCACAATAGTGATAACATCATTAACTATTCTGCAGCCATATCCAGCCTCGTTGGGGTTTTCAAGTCACTATCATATGATGCTGACTTGAAGAGCGCTTCCCTACTTAACCAAGCGGTACAGAAGTTACCACCAAACATGAAAGAGTCATGGTCACTCTTTACGGTTAAGAAGCACTGGGTTAAGCCTACCCTCATTGACTTTAACGATTGGCTTAAAGAAAAGGCCGAGGCCCATGATCTTATGAAACAAAGTGCAACCAAGGCCAAACCTGAAGAGAACAGCACTTCAGTAACCAAGACCAAAACAGCCTCAAAAGTGTTTGCATCAAATTCACAACAAAGGGAAACAAAGAAACGAATGCCATCTTCTTCCGCAAACACTTACTCTTGGTGCATTGTATGCAAAGGTAACCACCGGCTATGGGAGTGTCGAGTTTTCAAGGAAAAGACTCCAACCCAGAGGGCTAAATTGGTGGCGGATAACAAACTTTGCTTTTCGTGCTTACGGGACAAGCACACATTTCGCCAGTGCCCTCAGCCAAGAAAGTGCCGAGCAGAGGGGTGCAATAGTTCGCATAACACACTATTGCATGGAGCAGATAGGGTTTTCCCGACTAAACAGCCAACAAATTCTAGTACTATCCAGTCATCTAGCAACACAGGTCAAAGTAAAGCAACATCTAGTCAACTCCAGCCTAATAAGACCACAACAATGTCATCTGTTACTGATGTTAAGGGGCTCCTTCAGGTGACTGAATTGCAGTTGGTCAATTCGTCCGGTTTAGATACCAAGGCTTTAGTATTGTGTGATACCGCCTGCAGTAACTCTTGGGTGGCCGGTAGTCTCGCAGATAGACTCGGTTTGCACGGTAAAGCACTAAAGCTAACTGTCAAGGGCATTAATACCGAAGAAGTAGTTGACACTAGGATTGTTGAAGTTACTGTGAAACCAAGAGAACATCAAGATTTCGAACCATTTACCATCAACCCTTTCGTTAAAGAGAGTCTGAACGTCGGCTCAGATATAATTAATGTACAGGCCCTGCAAGAGACTTACCCACACTTAGCAGTCCTTGATCCCGTGACATATTCCTATAAAGACATTGAGATGATACTCGGACAAGATGTCTACCATGCCATCCGCCCGTTAGAATACTTCTCTGCCGATGAGAAGCGTTCACCCGTTGCCGTACGTTTACCCATAGGTTGGGTCTTAAGCGGTCCGTTACCATCAAGTTCGTGTTTAACCTCAACGTGCTTTAAAGTGAATATCGAACAGGACAATGAGTTAGCAAGTCAAGTAAAGTCATGGTACGACATTGAATCATTCGGAGCGAACAAGCAGGTCGACTCCAGATCTGCAGCAGACGCAAGGGCTCACGAGATTCTTGAGAGTACCACCATACACAATGGCCTGAGATACGATGTCGGAATGCTGTGGGCAGCAGACAACACCAAGCTCCCAAATAATTACTTCTCATCCCTTGTGCAACTAAAATCTCTCGAAAAACGTTTGGCCAAGGATGAAGACCTCAGAGAGAAGTATACTAGTACTATCAAGGAAGACCTAAATAAGGGGTATGTAATTGAGGTTCCGGACGCTCACAAGGTTGAGAGCCGGTCTGATAAAGAGTGGTACCTACCCCACTATCCGGTTTTAAACCCGAACAATCCGGGTAAGGTGCGTAGGGTGCTCAATGGAGCAGCGAAATTTCATGGCGCCTCACTGAATAAATCTTTGCTCACTGGCCCTGATCTGCTCCAAAACCTTATTTATGTACTTCTTCGCTTCCGACAACATCCATATGCCGTCTCTGCCGACATCGAGGGAATGTTTCTACAGGTTGGTGTATTACCATCAGATCAACCATCACTTCGCTTTCTGTGGCGGGAGGACCCCACAACTAACGTTGTAGTGTATCAATATACGCGCCATATATTCGGGGCTAAAGACTCGCCCACATGCGCCAACTATGCATTACAACGCACTGCGAGAGACAATGCCAAGTTTTACCCCGAAGCTGCAAAAGCCGTCCTTGAAAACTTCTACATGGACGATTACCTTGACTCAGTGGAGTCTCCTGAAAAAGCCATCAATAGATCGAAGGAATTGGTACATCTTCTCCATCTCGGTGGGTTCAAGCTTACAAAGTTTGTAAGCAATGTGCGAAATCTGGCTGATCGAATTGATGGTTCGCCTCAATCTACTGAGCCCAAGGTTATTGTTTCATGTCAGGAGGATTCATCGCATGTGCTATGGTTGAAGTGGGATCACACTAATGACACTTTAGTTGTGAGTCGGGGTACAAGCTGCGCTATCACCAAGTCCCTCACGCAACGCTTGGTCCTAAGTCTTGTCTCGAAAGTCTTTGACCCCATTGGTCTTGTCGCACCGTTTACCGTCGGTGCGCGATTGCTATTAAAAGACATCTGGCGTGTCACAGGACAGCAATGGGATGACGAGCTCCCACAGGACATGGTTCAAAGATTTTTGGTCTGGAGTGCGGACTTACCAAAGCTTGAAAACATCAAAATTCCTCGAAGTTATTTTAGTGGACCCTTTGATAATACAGAGTTGCATATGTTCGGTGACAGTTCCCAGGATATTTTTAGTGCCGTCGCATTTCTTCGAGCCCGAGTAACAACCCCTACGGGCAAGATAAAAACAGAGCTTGCGTTTGTTTTGGGGAAAGCGCGCGTGGCGCCAATGAAAGTAATGACTGTCCCTAAACTGGAATTGCAAGCAGCTCTACTTGCCGCTCGGCTGAAGAACGAAATTATTCAGGCACTTACTGTAACTGTTAACCAAGTATTCATGTGGACAGACAGCACGACCGTTCTTCAGTGGATAAACTCTAATGAAAAGCAACCAATCTTTGTTGCAAACCGCGTTTGTGAAATTTTGGAGTATACCAGCGTTGACCAATGGAACCACGTCGCAACTAAGGATAATCCAGCTGACGCTGGCACGCGTGGAATGTCCGCTGAGGTTTTGCAACTAAGCAGTTGGGTTAATGGTCCACATTTCTTATCTAACTCAAGTTTCCCTTTCGTACCGAACAAAGACGTCATTAATAACATCAAACTTGGCGTCAACCAAGCAGTCATCATAGAAGACACTGTCTCTCTCGCTACATCTGTTAAAAAACAGACAACTCCCGTTCCGTCGTTGTTCCCATTTGATAAGTTTAGTTCTTATCAAAAGTACTTGCGCATTGCCGCATACGTTCTCCGGCTTTTGCCGAAACATGCCGGCTACCGTAACCCCGATGGTAGCATTACCGACCCTACTGAGCTTGACGAAGCCGAGCGTCATCTACAGTATTTGGTGCAAGGAGAGTCTTTTGAAGCCGAAAGAAAAGATCTCATTGACAATAAATTCGTTAAACGGAGTAGCCGAATTGCTCCACATTCACCGTTTATTAGTCCAAATGGGCTAATCCGTTCCTCGGGCCGCATCAAGCGGTTAATTGAAGTTGGGTTTAACGTAAAGCACCCAATCATCTTAGATGCACGTCATCCGTTTGTAAAACTGTTCCTTGAACACACGCACGTAAAGCATTATCATCAGGGCGTTGAATACCTAAGATCAATTGTGCAGGAACACTACACAGTACTGAAACTAAGATCATCCTTGCGTTCCATCAAAGCACACTGCCTGAGATGCCGAGAATTCCAAGCTGTAACCATGCAACCAATCATGTCTGACTTACCTAAGGAGAGACTTGCTTACCAGTCTCCTCCCTTCACGAACACTGGCGTTGACTACTTTGGGCCATTCTATGTTTCTGTCCGCCGTACTACTGAGAAAAGGTGGGGCTTCCTTTTCACCTGTCTCACTACTCGCGCTGTCCATGTCGAGATAGTTACATCCATGGACACCAGTTCTTGTGTTATGGGAGTTGAGCGGTTTGTGTCACGAAGGGGTACACCTGCCATGATTTGGTCGGACAATGGCACTAACTTTATTGGAGCAGAGAAAGAACTCCGAGAAAGTATTGAAAAGTGGAACGTTGTCAACATTGCAGCTGAGCTCGCTCACAAAGGTATTAAGTGGAGATTCAATCCACCCAGCGCACCACATCAAGGTGGTATCTGGGAGAGGTTGGTACGCAGCTTCAAGCGCGTGTTGTATACTATTCTTGGCACGCGTCGCCTCACGGATGAGGTACTGCATACTACCTTTTGTCTCGTGGAGAATGCGCTCAATTCGCGTCCTTTAACACCCGTAAGCGCTGATCCGTGCGATTTGAACGCTTTAACGCCCAACCACTTTCTTTTAGGAGAACACTCTACCGGTATTCCGCCTGTTATCGGCAATAATGAGTTCGACCATCGTAAACGTTACGCCCGTGCGCAGTCATACGCTAATGCGATCTGGTCCCGTTGGATCAAAGAGTACGTACCGACGCTGAACCGACGCTCTAAGTGGCAGACGCCTGCCGAGCAACACCTTAAGACCGGTGACTTGGTTTGGATAGTTGAAGAAACCAACCCTAGGGGTTACTACCCAACCGCTCGGATTGTGGAACTCCGTTACGGCTCCGATAGCGTCGCGCGCTCCGCCGTTTTACGTACGTCGACCGGTTCGCTCGTCCGCCCGCTTGTAAAACTTGTACCAGTTTTCCCAACATCTTCTTCCGGGCCGGAGGATGTTACGAAGTAAATAAGTAAGCGAGATATTATTAACCAATCAGATTCGAGCATTTTAAAAGCGTATAGAATAAGATTTAAATGCGTATAAAACGTTCTAATATACATAGAAAGTTCCGAAAAAGTTCATTTAACCTAATTTTAAGTAAATATAACCACTATATGTATCGATTAAGCTGGTTTTCGGCTTAATATTTTTAGGTTTTCTAGACTATTGCCGATCGAATACGAACTGATTTTGACGTCAATGACATCAGACGAAAAAACCTGTTAAATGAGCATCAAAAAATCTTGCCGTCTAAGTTCCACTTGTTGCTTTGTACACCGATAATGCTTACACGTTGTTGCTATGCTTTGTACGTATTCTTATAGTCGAAAAAAGCGAATTGAATCCTCGAACTACAGTTTTTACTGAGTTTACATGGAACTTTAATTTTTAATGAAGATTTACTAGTTAATAGTGTGCATCTAAGTTGTGCCAATCTTATATGCCCTAATTTGTGATTATTTGTCTTGAGTTTTTGATTTCGAATATCAATTTTGAAATAGCTTTTTAAGGGCGTTTTCCTTATAGAACGTATGTGTCAAAAATTGACAGTCCGAAGCTAACCCGAAAATTTTGGTGGTCTATTGAAGGACTGGTGGTCGATCTGTCTATCTTATTTCTTTAGGTGTTTCAATTCCTGGAAGGCCACGAGCGTCTATCGCGGCTATTTTCCGGCAATCTGCCGGCTATTTTCATCGGTGAGTTGTGGCCACTTTTCGAATCCACTCCACTTCCGCTGCGAGAATGCCCTGGCTGATCCCTCAAGAAACCTCACAATGAGAAATTGGAGATTACTCTTCTTCAGACCCAGGTTCCACAGGAGTTGCCACGTCTTTGGTTTGATTTCCCCACGCCAGTTCATGATAAGGGCCCCGAGTGACAAGCAATTTGCCACTGTCCTGCACATCACTTCTTGCACCACTTCCGGGTCATGGTGGTAGTATGCCTTTGCTTGGTATTGATCGTTCAGGTCTGTGTTGTCATTGCAGTTGATGCTGTCTATCAACCATGCCTCTTCGCCATTTCACAACACTGAGTCTGGCTTCCTGGTGCCCTGTCTTGTTTTTACCGCCGGCTCTGATAGGGTGCTGCAGCCCTGCTTCTCCAGGAGTCCTTATGCTAGGTCAACATACTTGTGCCTGCTGATCCTCTGACCCCAACTTCTAGGAACACTTGGAGAATGTGGCCCATTGTCTACCGCAAGCATCACATGAGGGGTCCTGTCTGCTGTGTTAGCTCTGCATCTTGTCCTTTGTTGTCATTAATTTGCCTCTGATCTTCATGACTGTGATGAGGGTGGACTCTGTCATGAGCAGTGTGCCGGCCTTTCCCTAACTGTCGGACTGTCTTGAGTCCAGCTCCATCTACTGTGGTGTTCAATCTGTTTCCCTGTCTGACTCTGAGTTCTTTGGTGCCGTTTGGGGTGACACTGTCAATGGTAGGTCGTGCTCCTTCTCTACCCTCCTTCAGACTCTTGAGGAACCCTGTCCAAGTGAGGGCCATGGCTGCTGGGTCCTCATGAGTCTTATGAGCCTTACCTCTTGCATCAGTGGAACCCTGTTCAGCAGCTCAGGTATGCCCCGTGCTCCCGCGTCAACATCAGCATGAAACATCTCCTTTTGGGTGTCTTTGATTTCCTGATAACCCTGTCTTAACCGACAAGTGTCTTCTCGGCTGTCTTCGTGAGGACTAGCTGGTTGTAGTGACTCGGGATAAAGTACGTCTGCAGGATTTAAATCCGCTACTGTGGCTTTAGAGGGGCTCTCCTCATCGCCAAGCTTCTTCTGCAGCTTCTTTTTGCAGTTCGTCCTTGTGCTTCTTGGCCCTGCTTCTAAGCCCAAGTACTTGTAGAAGAATTCTGTTATCATCGTGGGGAGGCCTCCTGCCCTGCTGTTGAACTCTGTTCTCGGGTTTGTCACAATTTATCTGTCTTGGGCATTGTCCACATCTAGGGTTGCACATTTGGCATTGAGAGAGGCCACATCTTGCGAGCCCTCTCTGTGGTCTGTTGATAGAGTCCTGGAGCCCTGTCTGCGTTTTTGCCGGAAGCACAACGTCGTCAGCCTAGGCAAGGTGATTGAGTTTCATTGTGCCCCCTGGACGGCCTGCTTCAACTTTCGATTTGCACAGTCTGTCTCCAGCATTGTGCCCTGTCTCCTGTAGCTCTTCATGATGCATCTGAGGATCTTAGGGTTCATACCTGATTCTAGTGCTGTCTGTGCTAGGCCATTGTGCGTTGAACTGTCAAGTGACTTATTCACGTCTATTAATACCATTTTGACGCCTTCTCTGTGATTTTGCCTGACTGATGGTGTCTGTAGAATATTGAACGCTGTCCTTCTGAAGGAATATACCCTCATGAAGTTCTTCTGTCTGATGTCGTTGTCTAGGACTTCAAGTTTTATGGATGCTGGGTCCTCATGAGTCTTATGCGCCTTACCTCCTGTATCAGTGGAACCCAGTCACACTGTCAAGTGATTTTTTCACGTCTATTATTTACAGTTTGACGCCCTCTGTGTTTTTGCCTCACTGATGGTGTCTGTAAATATTGATTGCTCTCCCATATACCCTGTCCTTCTGAAGGAATATACCCTCAAGCCCTTCTGTCTGATGTCGTTGTCAAGGACTTCAAGTCTTGTGGAACACCCTGGCCTGCCCACTTGCAACTGTGATGGGTGTGGTGTCCATTGGTTCCCTTCTATCTAGGACCCTTCTATCTTGTGGTTGAACAGTGTCCGCCCAGCCAGGAGCCATTCGGATGCATGTTCTACGAGAACGAGAGGTTGAAATGAGAGAAGACCCTTCTATGATGTGGTTGAACAGTGTCCTCCCAGCCAGGAGCCATTCGGAACATCTTCTTGGGGGTGCCTGCCATCGTCTTTCTGCTCACCCTGTCTGATCCAGTGGCTGTCTGTCCCATTGTCTGCACACTTCTTAGCACTTCTTCGATGGTCATTGGAGTGACCCTACCCCTGATCACTGGTGGTCGTCTGGGTTGCTGCTTAGTTTGGATTGAGAGTCCAGTCTGTTTGTCCTTTAAAGAGTCCAGCACCTCAGACTGAGCAACACCGGTTGGGGCTGTTGGTTGGCCGCGTACGGGGCCCTGAGTGGGGTCCTTTTCAGTGCATGCACTCTATGATGAGACAATCTGTGATGTCCGTCTTGTGGCTTCTGAACTTGCGCTGCTGATCTTGCGCTGCAGTTTGAAGCAATTTTTGTAAACGTGTTGGTCTTTTTTATGCAATTTTTTTTGGTGATCGTTTTAATTTTTGCGGCCTTGACTGTTTAGCGCATTCCATATTTCTCTCTCATTCGAAATTTTAGCGGCTGAAGTCAATTGGCGGAAGTTCACTACTAAAATTCGAATGAAGAGTCGCTGAAAGTGGTATTATTTTTAATAGCCGCCCTCATCTTCTCAGCCGGCTATTATTGCGCTCGTATTTTTTTACAATTCAAAGAATTTGAATTGTATTGGGGCGCTGTCTTTTTTTTTAAGATCTGTTCACACATTTTCATGATTTTTGAAGTCAAATTGGAGTAGTGATTTTGGTCACGCCGAAACAGGAAATGGAGCGAAAAAGCGAGTGGTTTTGCGGCGTGAAATTTTTCCGCTCTAAATTTAAAGTAGAGTGAGAAAACGGTGTTTGAACAAAAATTCGATTTCTCGCTAGTGGTTTTTTTTGTTCACATGCGGCAATTTCACTTTGATTTTTACTGTTTTTTCGATTTTTTGGATTGGATTTTTTTTCTAAATGGTTTTTCCAATCCATTCATAGTCCGTTTTAGGTTTGTTTTTTTAGTCAATGAAAATTCTTTGAATTGTACGTCAGGACTTGTCCTGCTATGTTTTTTTACTTCGTCAAACTTTTTTTCGCTTTACCATTTTGCCGCTTTTTCGACATTTTGCGTGAAATCTTTTTGACTTCTCTAGGCGAGTTTCTCTCTTCTCTCATTCTGCTAAAAGTGATTTTGAACATCAGTTGCGCATCAAAGCAATTCAAAATGAACAGAGTCAGTATAAAAAGTTGAAGTCAGAAATAGAAACGGGATAAACCCATAAAGCCGAATTTTAGATGCCCGCTATTTGAACGTCGTTCCTATAAGTCTTAGTTACCACCTCTAATGCTTATTGGTGTTGATAGTAGCCCCTGTAGCCTCTCTCTAAGAAACAGAAGTATGTTCAACTACGAAATGCCATCAAAATAAATCGGACTTAAAAAATATTTTTGTACAAAAATCTTTTCTTTTTTCAATATGTTCTATTCGTTCAATCCCAATCATGCTTATTGGAATCAACGGCGGCTATTTTCCGGCAATCTGCCGGGTATGTTTTTTCACTTAAAATTTAGTCTTTTTATTGTAATATAAAAGTATATAATGACGTCATTTGAAGCCCTCTTTTGTGAATTTTGTTAACTCCCTCTACTGAACTAGGCTGCAATAGATTTGAGCTCCCAATCGCGATTTTTCCAATACATATTTTATTGAGAATATAAGCATATATCTTCTGACATGAATATGAAAAGTGAATAGCAACTCCGCGCTGATGGAATAGGTAAAGTAATCGCAGTTTCTAAAAGCAAAAATCTAACCGAAATACTTTGGTACGTTAATCGACTTTGATCGAACTACTTAGTTATTACTTTGCATCGAATTAGTTTGTTGGGAACTATTGACTTTTTATGACTTTTTTTCATTGTAACGAGATCTCAGTTCTCCTGCGTATATTTTCGACAAACTTCATCCCATATGAGGTAAGTATGCTGAGGTGCATATTTGATGGTATTGCATCATGCATCTTGTTTATTTTGTTATTTAATAGCCGTCCTCATCTCAGCCGGCTATTATAGCACTGCTATTTTTACAATCCAAAGTATTTAGATGGTATTGGTGTGCGGTCTTCTTTTAAGATCTGTTCATGCTTTTTTTCGACCTTTTGAGATCAGTTAGAAATCAAATCCGAGTGGTGATTTTAATGTTGATGGAGTAGTAAAGGGAGCGAAAAAGCGAGTAGATTGGAAGTGTGCTTTTCAAGTAACTTTAGAGTGGAGTGAGAAGTTGCTGCTTGAACAAATTTTAGGTTATTGAAAGCAATTTTTTTCACGTGTGGCAATTTGATTGCTGCTTTACGCAGTTGATCTCATGAGTGCGAAATATAGGATATATATGTGTTCTACTGGCGCCTATTTTCATTTGATTGAACTCATCGACGAGCAGTTAATGCTTTTTTTTACTCCGACAATATTTGAGGTCATAAAATATTATTGACAGTTCGATTTCTACCTTTTTTTAATTGCTCTACAAGAGAAGTAATTATTGTAAACGTGTGTTTTACGCAAAAAATTTTCCAACTTATTCCAGTGGGAACTCTATCTCAATGTTTGGAGATTGAATGCGTTTTTGTTCAAGAGAATTACTATTCTCAAGATTCATGGGTCTCAGTTAGCATTTGCGGGGAATTTATTTTCCTTTCGTTCCCTTTTTATTCTTTTTCGACTAATGAAATAGTTGTTTTCATGTGTTACTTTTGTATGTTATGTTTTGTAAAGTATCTGTAAAATAGCACTAATAGTAAAACTGAGCAGTTCCGCATAGGTACAGGGTTCCCAAATAACATTTAGTTTTCCAGATATCAGATTTCTTCGTCTAAAATTTAGTATTATAACCCTACAATGAGGCTTCGAGTAATCCTGGAAGCAGATGCAAATTAATTTTTTCTCACCATTCAAATCTGCAAAAGTAGATGACTCGTTAACTCACTGTGTGATGTCAGTTTTTAATGTAAAAAAATACTTTCGGATTGTGCATTTGTAGCTTTCTTGGATTGTGCATTTGCAAGTGTTAATTTGCAGGGTACTGGCAGTGGGCAAATATCCAATCCAAAAGATCTGATTGTGGGCTTGGAGGGCGGAGATGGAGTGTGTGGATCTTACTACTTCAAAGAAGAACCATGTGAGAATGAATAATAGATGCGGGCGTGTTTGTTTTCCATAATCTTTACGCATTGCGTGTCCAATGTGCATAATATTATTAGTCTGATATCTTTTAGTGTTAAAAAGATGCATACCAAGCATCCTCTCAGACGTGTTTGATACAACAACTGAAGTGCTCGTTCAAGATCTGGGTCCAGTCTCATCCAGTGGAGACTCAGTAGACGCTGTCACTGGCCAAACTATGGAGGCAGTTGGAAAGTAATTCCCGTTTCACACTTTTTAGTAGATTTGAAAATGAGCTTCATGCAGATTGATTAATTGCTCTCAAAGGAAGTTTTTATAGCTGCGAAGCTGTAAGCTGAGAGTAGCTATATTGCGGTGCTCTTGGTTTTTTACAATTCAAAGAATTTTACAATTCAAAGAATTTGAATTGTATTGGGGCGCTGTCTTTTTCTTTTTTTTAAGATCTGTTCACACATTTTCATGATTTTTGAAGTCAAATTGGAGTGGTGATTTTGGTCACGCCGAAACAGGAAATGGAGCGAAAAAGCGAGTGGTTTTGCTGCGTGAATTTTTTTCGCTTTAATTTTAAAGTAGAGTGAGAAAACAGTGTTTGAACAAAAGTTCGGTTTCTCGGTAGTGGTTTTTTGTTCACATGCGGCAATTTCAGTCTGATTTTTACTGTTTTTTCGATTTTTTGGATCGGATTTTTTTTCTGAATGGTTTTCCCAATCCATTCACAGCTCATTCTGGACCTAGTTTTTTGTTAGAATCAAAATTACATATCTCACTATTGGTTTTTTGTTCTTTGTTCTCCCTAGCAGCATTTTGACATTGATTTTCTGTTTTTTTTTTTGTTTTTTTCATCTGATTTTTTTAGAAATGGTTTTCCCAATTCACCCATTGTCCGTTCTAGGTCTAGTTGTTTGTTAAGTCAATGAAAATTCTTTGAATTGTACGTCAGGACTTGTCCTGCTATGTTTTTTTGTTTCGTCGTCTGACGCTCTTTTTTCGTTTTACATTTGTTCACACAGCAAAGCTGAAAAAGTCAAATTTTCTGAATGACTTCTTCCTCTCACTAACGGCATTTGCGCGCGTGACGTCATTTCTCACTCGCCTTAGCGATAATTTTTTAGGTTATTTGCGTGATTAGATTTTGATCATACGTGACTTACCTCACTCAATAAAATGACTTTTGCACTTTAAAACTTAAGTTTAATTTGAATTTGTTTAAGGTCAAAGGAACTCATATGTGCTGTAAAGGTCCCTAATAAGAGGCTTCTGTGGAATGAATTTTAACAACCTTTATTGATTTATCTCTGAATGTTTTTTAGCCTAGTTTTTTGAGCGGCGTCGATTTATTTTTCAATTTAGATCTGTATCTTTCTATCTCTATTATATGGCACGCAGGTCTATTCTTTCGCAGCTATTCCGGCAATCTGCCGGCTATGTTTGGTAATTAATAGCCGTCCTCATCTTCTCAGCCGGCTATTATAGCGCTCCTATTTTTTTGTTCAAACCGCTGTTTTTGAGAGAGCGAGAAACTGATTTGTGAAAAATTTTTCTAAGCGAGCGAAATTTTTTTGTTCACGTGCGGCATTTTGAAGCAGTTTTTTATTATAGCTGCGAAGCTGTAAGCTGAGCGAAATTATATTGCGGTGCTCTTGGTTTTTACAATTCAAAGAATTTGAATTGTATTGGGGCGCTGTCTTTTTTTTTAAGATCTGCTCACACATTTTCATGATTTTTGAAGTCAAATTGGAGGAGTGATTTTGGTCACGCCGAAACAGGAAATGGAGCGAAAAAGCGAGTGGTTTTGCGGCGTGAATTTTTTGACTCTAATTTTAAAGTAGAGTGAGAAAACGGTGTTTGAACAAAAATTCGGTTTCTCGGTAGTGGTTCTTTGTTCACATGCGGCAATTTCACTCTGATTTTTACTGTTTTTTCGATTTTTTGGATCGGATTTTTTTCTAAATGGTTTTCTCAATCCATTCACAGCTCATTCTAGGCCTAGTTTTTTGTTTGAATTAAAATTTCAATTCTCGCTAGGGTTTTTTTTTGCTCACTTGCGGCATTTTGATATTGATTTTCTGTTTTTTTTCTTATTTTTTTTTGTTCTGATTTTTTAAAATTGTTTTATGAATTCACTCATAGTCCATTCTAGGTCTAGGTTTTCTGTTTAGTCAATGAAAATTCTTTGAATTGTACGTCAGGACTTGTCCTGCTCTGTTTTTTGTTTCGTCGTCTGACGCTCTTTTTTCGTTTTACATTTGTTCACACAGCAAAGCTGAAGAAGTCAAATTTTCTGAATGATTTCTTCCTCTCACTAACGGAGTGACATTATTTATTACTCTATTTAGCCAAAGATAATAGGTTATTTGCGTGATAAGATCTTGATCATGTGTCACTTACCTCACTCAATAAAATGAATTCTGCACTTAAAAACTTAAGCTTAATTTGAGTTAGTTTAAGGTCAAAGGAACTGATATTTGCAATAAAGGTCACTACTGAAAAGGCTTCTGCAGAATTAATTTTAACAATTTTTATTAATATATCGCTAAATATTTTGAGCATAGCTTTTTGATTGGCTTCGATAACTTTTTCAACTTATATCTGTAGCTGTTTCTATATTATACGGCCCTTCAGGATATTTCTTTAGCAGCTATTCCTGTAATCTGCCGTCCATGTTGTTAGTGTTGCACGTGACGTCATTTCTCACTCGCTTTAGCAAAAGTTTTAAGGTTATTTGCGTGATTAGATTCTGATCATACGTGACTTACCTCACTCAATAAATTGACTTTTGCACTTTAAAACTTAGGTTTAATTTGAATTTGTTTAAGGTCAAAGGAATTCATTTGTGCAGTAAAGCACCCTAATGAGAGGCTTCTGCGGAATGAGTTTTAACAAGCTTTAATTCATCGCTGAATGTTTTTACCTAGTTTTTAGAGCGGCGTTGATTTTTTTTCAAGATAGATCTGTATCTGTTTTTATCTCTATTATATGGCACGCAGGTCTATTCTTTCGCAGCTATTCCGGCAATCTGCCGGCTATGTTTCATTTATTTTGGTTAAGAGGTTTGGTTTTGATTTTGTTTTAATTTTAGGTTTGTTTCGGTAGTGGTTTGAAGGTTTTTGGAAATTCATATGAATTTTATGATTATTCGGAGGTTTTTAATGTATTTTGCTGATTTTCGGGCTAATTTTTGCGTTTTTTTGATGATTATTTTGTTTTACTGGCTGAAATGGGTATTGAAGAAACCCCTTCTACTTGAGCAAATTTATTATAACAATTGGTTACAGTTTTGTGAGTAAGAATCCTTTTTTTGCTGAGAAATATGACTAAAAAATGGCGAAAATTGGAACTATTTTTCTTAATTTTTTGCAGTTTTTCGTTTTTTTCCTGTTTTTAGCCTATTATGACTTGCCTATTGTTTTGCGAGCATCTGGATACCCTATTAACTGAAGGGAATTTTTCTTTGGATTTATATGCTTTTGAAATATCAAAAAATTTAGTAACTTTTTCCAGTTTTTCAGCGAAAGTTGTTTTTAAGAGCTTTCTTTTCATAATTTAGCCTAAAGTATTTTCTCAAAATTCACGTAAATGGTTTTTTTAAGTACTAGTTGTTTTGATGAAGTTATTTTGGCAGAGATAGTTATTCGGGATCTCAATTTATAACAAAGTTTGATCAGAGTTTTTATCATATTTTAACAGATTTGATTTTATTGTTTTTACTTTTTTGTTTCATGGTTTTGTTTCAAGATAATCATAAATTAGTGAAGGCACGTTTTGTTTGATGAGTAGTTGGATGGCGTTAAATGGATTTTCACTTCGAGTCGTTTCCGGAGTTCTTTCGGCTATGTTTTTTTAAGATCTGTTCACACATTTTCATGATTTTTGAAGTCAAATTGGATTAGTGATTTTGGTCACGCCAAAACAGGAGGTGGAGCGAAAAAGCGAGTGGTTTTGCGGCGTGAAATTTTTTCGCTCTAAGTTTAAAGTGGAGTGAGAAAACGGTGTTTGAACAAAAATTCGCTTTCTCGCTAGTGGTTTTTTGTTCACATGCGGCAATATCACTTTGGTTTTTACTGTTTTTTCGATTTTTTGGATCGGATTTTTTTTCTAAATTGTTTTCCTAATCCATTAATAGTTAATTCAAGGCCTAGTTTTTTGTATGAACCAAATTTCCATTTCTCGCTAATGATTTTTTCTTGACATGCGACATTTTGACATTGATTTTTGTTTTTTTTTTAAATTTCATCTGATTTTTATGAAATGGTTTTTCCAATTCGCTCATAGTCCTTTCAAGGTCTAGTTTTTTGTTTAGTCAATGAAAGTTCTTTGAATTGTACTTCAGGACTTGTCCTGCTATGTTTTTTTTACTTCGTCGATTAAAAAAATTTTCGCTTTACCTCATTTTGCCGCTTTTTCGACATTTTGTGTGAAATCTTTTTGACTTCTCTAGGCTAGTTTCTCTCTTCTCTCATTCTGCTAAAAGTGATTTTGAACATAAGTTGCTCAGCAAAGCAATTCAAAATGAACAGAGTCAGTATAAAAAATTGAAGTCAGAAATAGAAACGGGATAAACCCATAAAGCCGTCGTTCCTATAAGTCTTAGTTACCATCTCTAATGCTTATTGGTATTGATAGTAGCCCCATGTAGCCTCTCTCTAAGAAACAGAAGTACGTTATCTTCAACTAAGAAATGCCATCAAAATAAATCGGACTTAAAAAATGTTTTGTACAAAAATCTTTTTCAATATCTTCTATTCTTTCAATCCCAATCATGCTATTTTCCGGCAATCTGCCGGGTATGTTTATATTAGTCATGCCTGTCTTTTTTATGCGATTTCTCGTCTGACCCATTTGACTTTTCGCCCTCAAAACAGGATAAACAGGTAGCGCCCAGAGGTCATTAGGTTCTCTTAGAGCCTTTCGGCTCACTATTCTCCAAGAATGCGGTTCTCAGAAACTGTCACCCCTCAATACACCCTCAAATCCCCACCCCTGCACTTTCAGGCCGTAAGGGCCCCGTGCAGCAAAGATACCCTCCCACCGTTGCCCTACACCGATGCATCCCCTCCGCTGCGGTAACCTCACTAATACGTTGCTAGCTACTGACAAAGGAAAACGATCTCTCTTTGAGAGATATTCGCCCGATGTTCGTCGGTTATGTTTGATTGCTCTCAAACGCAGTTTTTAGCTATAATATTAGTGCTGTCGGTCTTTTTTATCCAATTTTTTGTCTGACGCTTTGACTTTTCGTCCTCAAATAAGGGATAAACATTTTCCGGCATTCTACTTGGTATGTTTATTTTTTGCAGTTGATGGCCAAAGTAAATGATTAATTGCGCTCAGACGAAGTTTGTAGCAACTGTGTTAGTCCTGTTGGTCTTTTTTAATGCGATTTTTTGCTTGACCCATTTTTCGTCGGACGCTTTTGACTTTTAGTTCTCAAAAACAGGATAAACAGGTAGCGCCCAGAGGTCATTAGTTTCTCTTAGAGCCTTTGGGCTTACTATTCTCCAAGAATGGGGTTCTCAGAAACTGTCACCCCCTCATTTCAACCCCCAATCCCCACTCCTGCACATCGTTCAGGCCGTAAGGGCCCCTTGCAGCCAAAGATACCCTCCCACCGTTGCCCTACACCGATGCATCCCCTCCGCTGCGGTAACCTCACTAATACGTTGCTAGCTACTGACAAAGGAAAACGATCTCTCTTTGAGAGATATTCGCCCGATGTCCGTCGGTTATGTTTGATTGCTCTCAAACGCAGTTTTTAGCTATAATATTAGTGCTGTCGGTCTTTTTTATCCAATTTTTTGTCTGACGCTTTGACTTTTCGTCCTCAAATAAGGGATAAACATTTTCCGGCATTCTACTGGGTTTGTTTATTTTTTGCAGTTGATGGCCAAAGTGAATGATTAATTGCGCTCAGACGAAGTTTGTAGCAACTGTGTTAGTCCTGTTGGTCTTTTTTAATGCGATTTTTTGCTTGACCCATTTTTCGTCGGACGCTTTTGACTTTTAGTTCTCAAAAACAGGATAAACAGGTAGCGCCCAGAGGTCATTAGTTTCTCTTAGAGCCTTTGGGCTTACTATTCTCCAAGAATGCGGTTCTCAGAAACTGTCACCCCCTCATTTCAACCCCCAATCCCCACTCCTGCACATCGTTCAGGCCGTAAGGGCCCCGTGCAGCCAAAGATACCCTCCCACCGTTCCCCTACAGCGATGCATCGCCTCCGTTGAGGTAACCTCACACACCTGCAATTAAGCTAAAGCTAGCCTCAATAAAACGTTGCTAGCTTCTGACAAAGGAAAACGATCGCCCTTTGAGAGCAATTCGCCCGATGTTAGTCGGTTATGTATGATTGATCTCAAACGAAGTTTATAGCAATTATGTAAGTGCTGTCGGTCTTTTTATCCAATTTTTCGTCTGACGCTTTGACTTTTCATCCTCAAATAAGGGATAAACACTTTCCGGCATTCTACTGGGTATGTTTATTTTTTTGCAGTTGATAGCCCAAGTAAATGATGAATTGCGCTCAGACGAAGTTTGTAGCAACTATGTTAGTCCTGTTGGTCTTTTTTAATGCGATTTTTCGCTTGACCCATTTTTCTTCTGACGCTTTTGACTTTTAGTTCGCAAAAACAGGGTAAAGAGGTAGCTCCCAGAGGTCATTAGTTTCTCTTAGAGCCTTTGGGCTTACTATTCTCCAAGAATGGGGTTCTCAGAAACTGTCACCCCCTCAATTCAACCCCCAATCCCCACTCCTGCACATCGTTCAGGCTGTAAGGGCCCCGTGCAGCCAAAGATACCATCCCACCGTTCCCCTACAGCGATGCATCCCCTCCGTTGCGGTAACCTCACGCCCCTTCAATTAAGCTAAAGCTAGCCTCAATAAAACGTTGCTAGCTACTGACAAAGGCAAACGATCGCCCTTTGAGAGCAATTCGCCCGATGTTAGTCGGTTATGTTTGATTGCTCTCAAACAAAGTTTGTAGCAATTATATTACTACTGGCGGTCTTTTTTATCTAATTTTTCGTCTGACGCTTTGACTTTTCGTCCTCAAATAAGGGATAGACATTTACCGGCATTCTACTGGGTATGTTTATTTTCTGCAGTTGATAGCCCCAGTCAATGATTAATTGCGCTCAAACGAAGTTTGTAGCAACTATATTAGTCCTGTCGGTCTATTTTATTGCGATTTTTTGCTTGACCCATTTTTCGTCTGACGCTTTTGACTTTTAATTTTCAAAAACGGGATGAACAGGTAGCGCCCAGAGGTCATTAGGTTCTCTTAGAGCCTTTCGGCTCGCTATTCTCCAAGATTGCGTTTCTCAGAAACTGTCACCCCTCAATACACCCCCCAATCCCCACCCCTGCACATCGTTCAGGCCCTAAGGGCCCGTGCAGCCAAAGATACCCTCCCACCGTTGCCCTACACCGATGCATCCCCTCCGTTGCGGTAACCTCGCGCCCCTTCAATTGAGCTAAAGCTAGCCTCACTAAAACGTTGCTAGCTACTGACGAAGCCAAGCCATCGCCCTTTGAGAAGAATTTGCCCAATGTTAGTCGGTTATGTTTGATTGGTCTCAAACGAAGTTTGTAGCAATTATATTGGCGCTGTCGGTCTTTTTTTCCAATTTTTCGTCTGACGCTTTGACTTTTCGTCCTCAAATAAGGGATAAACATTTTCCGGCATTCTACTGGGTATGTTTCTTTTTTGCGGTTGATAGCCCTAGTGAATGATTAGTTGCGCTCAAACGAAGTTTGTAGCAACTATATTAGTCCTGTCGGTCTTTTTTTATGCGATTTTTTGCCGGACCGCTTTTTCGTCTGACGCTTTTGACTTTTAGTCCTCAAAAACGGGATAAACAGGTAGCGCCCAGCAGGCATTACGTGCCCTTAGAGCCTTTCAGCTCACTAGTCTTCAAGCATGCGATTCACAGAATTTGTTTTGGAGACCTAAAATTATGATGAGAAGGGCTGTTCTTAGACTACCCCCCACCCTCCACTGTTGTCAGCCCATCGGTGCAACCCCGTTGCGCTCACATACGCCCCTTCATTTAAGATACAGCTAGCCTCACTGAACCGTGCCAAAGCCAACCGTTCGCCGGTTATTTAAGCGCAATTCGCCGGACATTTGTCGGTTTTGTTTAATAGCCGCACAGCGATAGCTGGGGCGATTATTGGCCTTTTTTTTTATTTCGCGATTTTGTTACGACCATATGACGTCACAACCACTTCAAATCTGTTTTTTTGTTCATTCGTTCATGCAGTTTCAACTGAAGCGCGTGCGTGACGTCATTTTTCGCTCTTAGTAGAGCGAGTTTTTTTGTTCATTTGCTTGATTAATTTTTGGTCACACTTGACTTACCTCAATCACAAAAATGACTTCCTCGCTTTGAAATTGACTTTTATTTACTTTAATTCAAAGAGATTAGGTCAAATGGATGTGTGTCACTTTAAATGAAGGTTATTTGACAGCAACTTATAGAGGCAGCAAAATCTTAGAGGTTTTTAATCAAAATATAACATATTGGCCTTCAATGAAAAGACGAATTTTTGTCTGTTTTTTTACTGTTTTTTTGAGACTGTAGATCTACGAAGCTATTGCGGCTTTTTCTGGCAATCTGCCAGCTATATTTTGAATTTTGATTGTTGCTAACAAATATTGAGTACTTCGCCCATTTTTCTGTTTTTTAATTTATTTGCCTTTTTCCCCTCAAATCAACTTTGTAGCAATTACATTATGCCTCTGGTTTTCACTCAATTTTCCGCTTGATGAACTTTTTGTCCTCAAAAACACTGCAAACAGCTGGCGCTCTGAGGGCATTAAGTGGGCTTTACGCTTTGCTAGTCTCTAAGTATCCGATTCACCGAAAATGTTTCGAGATATTTTTAGGGTATGATGGTGCGGTTCTTAGTCGTAAAAGTTTGAACCCCCTCAGTCATCCCCCCTGCTCGCCCGTTGCCTGAGAGACGTTCGCCCAACGTTAGTCAATTATGTTTCTTCTGACTTGTGCTGTTTTTGGCTTTTTTTTAATTGCTTTCAAACAAAGTTTGTGGCAATTATAGTAGGCCTGCCAGTCTTTTTTATGCGATTCTTCCCTCGACCGTTTTCTCGTCTGACCCATTCGACTTTTCATCCTCGAAAACGCGATGGACAGGTAGCGCCCAATGGACATTATGTGCCCTTAGAGCTTTTCAGCTCTCTAGTGTCCAAGTATGTTATTCACAGAAACTGTTTTTGCGACTTAAACTTATGGTGTGAAGGGCGGTTCTAAGACGCGCCCACCCCTCATCAGTCCCCCTCTCAGTTCATCCAAAACTCGCCACACCTGCACATCGTTCAGGCCGTTAGGGCCCTGTGAAAGGCGCCCACCCCACATCAGCCACCCTCTCTCTTCATCCCCCAATCCCCACCCCTGCACATTGTTCAGGCCGTAAAGGCCCTGTGCAGCGACAAACCCCCCTCTATTTTAAACGTGGTTATGCAGATGTTTTGTTTGGCCGTTATTGCGATTTGCTTCTAGAATAATCTTTCAAGTGAAGTGTTTCCAACTGCTCTCACTCGAAAATAAGTTTGTTGCTCAAACAAGATAGATTGTTAAAGAGACGATGATATGGACCTGATAGCCGAGTGGTTAATGACTCATTCTAGTTGACAGAATTGGACTCCTACCTCGGGCTGAGGTTTTCCCCACCCATAGAAAATAATTTATTTAGGCTACAACCCCTGAATTAAACTGCACCGACTGCGTGAGTTTTGCGTGGGTAATTGGTTGAGTATGAAAGAGTTAAAGGGTTTTCTTAGAAAAATTGTTGGAAAGGGGAATTTATATATTTTTGTAAAATGAAAGTTTATTTTGATTTCAATAACCGCAAAGCGATATCTAAGGCTATTATTGGCCTTCACTTGGTTTTTTAATTTCGTCATCAAGATTTTTGTTACAGCCGTATGATGTCGCAACCACATCGAATCTACTTTTTATTCGTTATTGCAATTTCAACTGATTTGCTTTCGTGACGTCATTTTTCACTTAGTGGAGATAATTTTTTCATTTGCGTAATTAAGTTTTTGGGTCATTTGACTTTCCTCACTCTGAAAAATGACTTCCTCACTCTGAATTGGACTTTTTTTTCTATAATTGAAGCAGCAAAAAGACAGATTCTTAATAAAAATATAGCCTTTAATAAAATTTTTTGGTCTGTTTCTTTTGCTCTCCTTTTGAGACTGGAGATCTACGATGCTATTTTCTGGCAATCTGCCAGCTGTTTTTCTTCATTTTTCCTTTTCCTACCGTTCTTTTTGTTTTCTATCAGTTGGTAGTGTTATCTATCAGCGTGTTCAAAATTTTGTGTGAACACTTTTTTAATTCTATAGGCCAGTGTAATCCTTCGCTAATTCTGCTCAAAGTGATTTTAAACATTAGTTGCTCAGCAAAGCAATCTACATTGAGCAGAGTCAGTATGGAAGAACAAAATCAAAAGGAGAATCGGGATAAACCCTTAAATCGGGATAAACCCTTGAGTGGAAAATGACGTGCTTGAACTTTGTGCTTATAATTCTTAGTTACCATCTCTAATGCTTATTGGTATTAAAACAAGCTGATGTATCCTCTCATTAAGGAGCATGAGTTTATCTAACAACAAAACGAAATCAAAATAGTTCGCACTTATAAAATTTTCTGCATCAATCAATTTTTTCTGTTTTTCTAATACTAATCGGGTTATGGGAGTACTCAATGACGGCTATTTTCCGGCAATCTGCTGGTTATTTTTTTCTCAATACTCTCTTTTGGCTCAATTTATTTAAAGAGTAATTCATTCAGCTAAGCAATCTAATCTAAACCCAGTGAGACCCGAAAAAGAAGTCAATATAGAAACTGTGTATATTCCTATAAAGCCCGTTTAATAGCGACCTTTTGATTTGCTTAATTTATCGATGTTCAAGGCTAATTTTCATCCGACCAGAGTTGTTTATGGTTTTTGATAGCGTTAAAGAGTGAAAATTAAAGAAAATCTTGTGAATAGCTGATCAGTCGTGCGATTAGGAAATGAATCCAATTTTTAGCAGGGTCTGAAATTTTTCCAAAATTCTGCATATTTTTCTGCAGCCTAGGCATTTAATTTGCTTGCTTACATGAATCAACATTGGTACCTGTATTCTGATGTCAGAAATTGGTTTCGCCTGATATCTGAGCCCCCTTCTGAATGAAGACAAATTAGTGGTTCGCCTTTCTGACAAATTTTTCTATGTAGGGGATATAGAGGCTGTATTTTACAGGGTGCTTGAAGTGTACTACGAGGCTCAGGGAATAGCAATGCAGGTTTTGGACGATCTTGTGGACTCGTACGTGATGTTGATTGTGTTCATGATTGTGTCTTGTGTGCTTGTGTTCATCTTCATAGCAGTTATGCGACTGATTGCCTGGCTGGTTGTGTGGACGCTATTGCTCACTGTCCATGTTGCACTTGGTGCTGGTAAGTACAACTAAAGTCTTTGTTTTCTACTAATAGTGTTTTTAATACATTTCTGTTGAAGTTGGTTTTAGTATACTGATTGCTAAATATTGCGTTTTGCTTGGGTTTTTGACAAAGTCGATAGCAGGATTAAATTTGAAAGCAGCGGAAACTGAAGTAACTTTTCTCATTGCAGTTTCTACTTTTCAGCAACATACTACTGCTATATGAAATATGTGGAGCTTAAGGCTGATGAGACGGTGGCAGAGGATCCCAACAACTACAATATAAAAGCCAACTTGGACTATTATTCTGGACTGTACGAAACGTGGATGTACACTGGAATAGTGTGTGCCAGTCTGCTGGGAATTATCCTGTTGATGACTTGCTTTCTCTGCAATAGAATTCGTCTCGCTATTCGAGTAATCGGGGAAGCCAGTCGGTAAGATATCTTCGCTTTGTTGTAATACTGTGTATTGTAATTGCTCTAATAGTTGACCGCTGCGTGACGCTATGTGCATATAAAATTCATATATTGCTTGATATATTGTGACGTGTGACTTTAAATTTGTCAAGCTCTTCAAAAAACATTTAGTTCTTATTAATGTCGACTGAAGCTAGTTTTTCAGCGAAACTGAATAGCTACTTTCTACTTAGTTGAATTGTCGTCAGTATTATCAATTGATCTCCAATCGAACAACTCATTTGGATCGCCTTGACTTTTTCGACTGACTGCTTTATTTCCTAAGTCTACTAAAAAATTGGACTCATTTTGGTATTCCAGCCAGTTTTATCATGTATTTTAGGAACAGATTTTGAATGATTTAGAAAAGAAAATTGTCTCAAACAAAATTTCTACAACTTATTTGAGTAGTGTACTGTTCGTTTTCCCTATACAATTTTTCCGGCCGGTAGTCCGACGCAACTGGATAAACTGATCCAGAGGCAGCTAGTAGAAAATGATATACTTTGAGAGCTTTACTAGTCCCGGAAGGGCAGGACACTTGTCACCGAAAGTGTTGAGGAGGCACAATTGTGTAGTGTACATTTTGCAGCTTCAATATTTTTAGCCATTTCTTGCACTTAATTTGCCGGTTTCTCTCCAGTAAGTGAAGCGTAAATTGGACAATAGAGACAGAACTTACAGAGGTACGAACTGCCACATTGAACCTTAGAACTGAGTATTGGTATTCTACAGTTATTGGTTTTCTTGAGGTTTTTTAATACCGGAAGTACCATTCTTTAAGGCGGCGTTCTGACCTAAAAGTGAAAGCGAGTAAAATTGTCGTGTGAACAAATTTTTTTATGTCTAGTTATTTTTTGGCTTTTTACATTGATTTCTTGTTTTTTGATCTTTAAGTGGACTTACTTTCAAAAATCAGTTTGTTTGTGGCTGCTTGTCTTTGAGAATTCATGTATTCCTGCCTCTTCCTAACGCAAAGCCCTTAAGAAATATGCATATGCTAATCCGATTTTAGCACTTTGTGTCAAATTATTATCAGTTTCTTGTTTGTATTTCGGTTTTTTAATTACGAGCATTAGTCTATTTTAACCTTCAGGGATTTTAATTTCGGTTTTTTATTTTTGATTTTGTTCTGGGGTTGGGTTTTTGAGGTTCAGTAAAAAAAAATTATACGGGCAGTTCTGATATTTCTTTTCAGCATGTTTTATTGTTTTGAAAACTGTTTTCCGTTTTAATCTGTAGTGTTTCTGAGCAAAGAATGCTAAATAATGAAATGCTTTGGTATTCTAGTTCATTCTTTTTCAAATTGATTTTTGTCTTTTAAAAATCATGTAAGTCTTTTTTCCTATTTTTAAAAATTGCTCCACTTTTCAGCATGTATAATTCAGCATGAATTAAAACATTTTCGTTTTAAGAATTACAGCTCTGCTTTTAAAAATTTTTTAGTTTTATTATAATGCAGCCTGAAGAATTTGCTGGAATTCAGATTAAAAATTGACTAATATTTACTTTCTGCGAAAATTTGGTCCTCGAATTGGGCCTCAGTTTTGGTGGTGATAAACGATCTTTTGCTTCTGAAAATTAATATTTCTTTTGTCTTTTTCATTTTAAATATACTTTTTTGCAATAGTTTGAACTCATTTTGTCTATGGTATCTCCAATAAGAGAGAGAGAGAGAGAGACAAATATTTCATTTTTGTCTTATGGATTGCTGTGACTCAAAAATAAAAAAAATTCTTTTTTGTTACTCCTAGTAGTAGAGATTTAGTATGTTGTTTTGAAAAAATCAGTTTTTAGGATATAATCTGTCTTATGCTTTCAAAATGTGTCTTTTAGGTCGCAGTGTTAGTGTTGATTGTGACCGATATAAAGCACGCTGTTAACAATAAATACCGACACAAATCAAGTAAGCAATTCGCATTTCTGTTTTAACAAGTTTTTAAAGGGGTATTTTCTATTGCTTCAGCAACTCTTCTCTGTAACTGTTGCTTTTCATTCTACAGCGAATAAATCTTTTTCGTAGATATTCCGGCATTGTGCCGGCTATGTTCAATGGCCAAGGATACATTGGATCTTAAGGAGTCATAAACCACAAAAGAGAGATGGTTTGTTGATAGTTCTATAGAAATTGTTGCGAATGTATGAAAATCAAATTTTATTGTGCATACAATTATTAAACAATTTATTAATAGCCGCCCTCATCTTTTGAGCCGGCTATTTTAGCGTTCCTAAATTTTTTTACAATTCAAAGAATTTGAATTGTATTGGGGCTCTTTTTTTAAGACCTGTTTACACATTTTCATGATTTTTGAAGTCAAATTTGTGTTGATTTTGGTCACGCCGAAACAGGAAATGGAGCGAAAAAGCGAGTGGTTTTGCGGCGTGAAATTTATTGCTCTAATTTGAAGTAGAGTGAGAAAACGGTGTTTGAACAAAAATTCACTTTCTCGCTAGTGGATTTTTGTTCACCTGCGGCAATTTCACTTTGATTTTAACTGTTTTTTTCGATTTTTTGGATCGGATTTTTTTGTAAATGGTTTTCATAATCCATTCATATTTCGTTCTAGGCCTAGTTAATTGCTCTCAAACGAAGTTTGTAGCAATTATATTAGTCCTGTCGGTCTTTTTTATGCGATTTTTCGCTTGACCGATTTTTCGTCTGACGCTTTTGACTTTTCGTCCTCAAGAATGGGATAAACATGTAGCGCCCAGTGGGCATTAAGTGCTCTTTGAGCCTTTCAGCTCTGTTTCAGCTTAAACTGATTTAGAGACTTACACTTATGGTGTGAAGGGCGGTTCTTAGAGTTTGAGACCCCCCCCCCCCCCCCATGTTGAACCCCACCCCCACTATTGCCTCAACCCCCCAACCCAGTTTTGCCCCCCCAATCAGCCCCCGGTGACCCCCCCCCCGTGGCTAGCTACTGACAAAGCCAACCGCTCGCCGGTCGTTTGAGAGCAATTCACCCGACGTTAGTCGGTTATGTTTTTTTTGTTTCAACCAATTTTCCATTTCTCGCTAGAGGTTTTTTTCCGCACGTGGTATTTTGGCATTTATTTTGTTTTTTTTCTGAAAGGGTTTTCCCAATTCATTCATAGTCCGTTCTAGGTCTGGTTTTTTGTTTAGCAAAATTCTTTGAATTGTACGTCAGGACTTGTCCTGCTATGTTTTTTTACTTCGTCGAACAAAAAAATGTTTTCTTTACCTCATTTTGCCGCTTTTTCAACATTTTGAAATCTTTTTGATTATCTAAGCTAGTTTCTCCCTTCTCTCATTTTGCTAAATGTTATTTTGAACATCAGTTGCTCAGCAAAGCGATTCAAAATGAACAGAGTCAGTATAGAAAATTGAAGTCAGAAATAGAAACGGGATAAACCCATAAAGCCCAATTTTAGATGCCCGCTATTTGAACGTCGTTCCTATAAGTCTTAGTTACCATCTGTAATGCTTATTGTTATTGATATTAGCCCTTGTAGCCTCTCTCTATGAAACAGAAGTATGTTCAACTACGAAATGCCATCAAAATAAATCGGACTCAAAAAGTGTTTTTGTACAAAAATCCTTTTTTTTTCAATATCTGTTCTTTCAATCCCAAGCATGCTTATTGGAAGCAACGGCGGCTATTTTCCGGCAATCTGCCGAGTATATTTATTTTGGCTAAATTGCTTTTCCTGTTGTTATTAGAGCTGTCCGCAGCATGCCTCTCTCCTTCATGTTTCCCCTCATTCCCTGGATAGCACAGTCCATCGTGCTTGTATACTTCCTCCTCTTGACTGTGTATGTGGCCAGCTACGAAGGAGACCCAGTGTACAGAGTAGCGACCAATGCCTCAAACGAGTCTTCGTCAGATGATGGTGCTGGTAGCAAGTGTGACCCGACTGTGATCTACGAGAACATCACGGACAGTGTTTCTGGCAATACTCAACGAATTGCCACTGTTAGTTGCTAACCTCTTAGTTCTCTTATTACTCCATTGTTTGCATGTCTCTTAGCACCTGCATGCCCACGTTCCTGAGTTGTTCCAGGTTTACACCTTAAAGACCCTCAAGTGTCTACAAATTAGCCCTCTCCAATCTTGATGTATTCAGGGACAAAAAAATTGCTGAATCTAACGTGCTGATTGGTTGAATCCCTCGTTACTTGATGAAACAATGCGTTTTGTAACAATGGGATTTTCTTTTCCTAAGGAAAGTATCCATTAAAGGCATTAACTTTAAATGTTTATGTTAGACATTTTTTTAAACATATTTTTCTTTAAACATTTTTTTAATGTTGTAAGTTCTCTTTGTCTGCCCTAACTTGTTATGGTTACAAATTTTAAAGAACTTTTCCATTTGAGCTCAAAAACAATGTTTAACGAAGCCTTCAATGGTTCCAATTAAGTTCGATCCATTTGAAAGATGTCAACCTGTTGGCATTTGTTTCTGAAGCTGCCTTTCGTCTCCTGCAATTGCGCCATCGCTTTTGTGTCCGTTTGCAATCGGGCCATTTATCATTGCACCCATTTTCTACGCTGGCATCTCCATATTCTACTGGCAGTCGTTATCTTACAGTACATTAAGGAATGATATCGGCAACTATACGGCTGAGATCGTACAAAGTGTCAACTTCGTGTTGTCCTCGGACCTTCTGAGCGATAACCTGGGAATAAACACAACAATCTGTAAAAATAATGTTCGTTCTTAGACTAATTTGGACGTTGTTAACTCGACCTTTTCGCTCCAGTCTTTGAAAAGAATCTCCCTTTGTCCTCAGTCGGCCCTTTTCCAGTCGGCTCAGCCAATAAATAAATCAACATCAACTCAACCATTAGAAACATTTTTGCCTTCCCTTGAAATCTAATGTCATTTGCTCTCCCCTGCCGTTATCCTGCTATAATATTCTTAAACACATTGGTCCAAATGTTAAAAATTAGGAAAGACCCATATGGAAGATTGCATAAAGATGTCAATAATAAGTGATGTAACACTCGCCAGCTATTTCACTGTTTTTCCCCAACATGCTTCCTACGTTAGTGATAAATGTTTTATTATAGCTGCGAAGCTGTAAGCTGAGCGTAGCTATATTGCGGTGCTCTTGGTTTTTTACAATTCAAAGAATTTGAATTGTATTGGGGCGCTGTCTTTTTTATTACGACTCGAAGAGGAGTATTGGAGAAGTCCTTTTTTTAAATCAATTTTATTGGAGTGAATTTTGAAGCGGGAAATGAAACGCGTGAAAAAATTTGGAGTGATTTGGTTGCTGAACAAAAGTAAAGAGCGGAGCGAAAAGAGTGGTTTTTTGTTCATACAGCTGTTTTTGAGAGAGCGAGAAATTGATGTGTGAAAAAATTTTCTCTGAGCGAGCGCAATTTTTTTTGTTCACGTGCGGCTTTTAAAAGCAGTTTTTTTGCAATTTTTCTTGTTTATGTGGTTTGATTATGATATTGTATTGGATTTGGGCCCGTTCTGATAGGAATTGAAGGTTTCAAGTAGTTAAATTGAGTTTTATGCAAATTTGGAGGTTTTTGATCAGTTTTGCTGATTTTTCGACGAAATTTAATGTATTTTGGTCTTTTGTTTTGTTTTACTGCTTTAAGTGCAATTTGCATAGAAGCCCGTTACTCAAGGATAATCAGGGATACAAATTGATTACAATTTTGTTGTTATAAAACGTTTTTTCTGAAGAAAAATGGCAGAAAAATTAGGAATTTTTTAAAAATTTTTGGCTTTTTTCGTTTTTTTTTTCAATGGTAGACAATTTCTGTAGCTTGTTATGACTTGCCCATTTTTTCGCGAGCATTTCACTGCTCTATTTGCTTAAAGTAACTTTATTTGCCTGTAAAAAACACCTTACTTTTTCTCGTTTTTTATTTGTTCAATTTGGTTTTAAATGTCGTTTCTGTTCTTCCTCAACCTTTGATAGCATTTGGGGAGTTTTCTAGTGGAAGTCAAATGTTGTGGCTCTTTTGGATGTCTCTCATTCTGATTGATATTAGTTTCGAGTTGTTTTTGTTAAAGAAAATCGAGTAAATCAGAGCAAATTTTGGCCACTTTTTTTCTTTTTTCTGAGTTTCTTGCCTATTTCTTCCAATTTAATGTTTTTTGTTGGTAATTTTTTTCTCAATAAAGAGCCATTTTGTAGGTGTCGATACTATGAATTTGCACTTGAAGGCTTAGCAGGGCATTTTTCATTTAAACAAATTATTCAAATCTCTAATTCGTTAAAATGTTTTTCTTAGTCTTTTTTTAGTTTGTTGTTTAACGTTTCTCTGCAAGTACTACATGGGCAATTGATCTAGCCAATTATATTACTAATTGATTTCTATAAGTTATGGATGGGAAGCTGCATGTTGTCTTTTTGTAGAGAATTTTGTTTGGATTTTTAGAGAATATTATTTTTTGATTCGGTCCTTTGTCAAGTTTCCAGTACTCCAGTCTTTTCTTTGTGAATTGGTTACACTGCCTGTCGATTGATAATATGCTGGTGATGCATCTGATTAGTGAGAATAGTCAGATTTCTACTTCGAATCGTTTCCGGAATTCTTCCGGCTATGTTTTTTTTAAGATCTGTTCACACATTTTCATGATTTTTGAAGTAAATTTGCAGTAGTGATTTTAGTCACACCGAAACAGGAAATGGAGCGAAAAAGCGAGTGGTTTTGCGGCGTGAATTTTTTTCGCTCTAATTTTAAAGTAGAGTGAGAAAACGGTGTTTGAACAAAAATTCGGTTTCTCGGTAGTGGTTTTTTGTTCACATGCGGCAATTTCACTCTGATTTTTACTGTTTTTTTTCGAATTTTTGGATCGGATTTTTTTCTAAATGGTTTTCCCAATCCATTCACAGCTCATTGTAGGCCTAGTTTTTGTTTGAATTAAATTTTCATTTTCTCGCTAGTGGTTTTTTTGTTCACATGCGGCATTTTGACATTGATTTTCTGTTTATTTCTTATTTTTTTAATCTGATTTTTTTAAAAATGATTTTCGCAATTCACTCATAGTCCATTCTAGGTCTAGTTTTTCTGTTTAGTCAATGAAAATTCTTTGAATTGTACGTCAGGACTTGTCCTGCTATGTTTTTTGTTTCGTCGTCTGACGCGCTTTTTTCGTTTTACATTTGTTCACACAGCAAAGCTGAAAAATTCAAAATTTCTGATTGACTTCTTCCTCTCACTAACGGCATTTGCGCGCGTGACGTCATTTCTCACTCGCTTTAGCGAAAGTTTTTAGGTTATTTGAGTGATTAAATTTTGATCATACGTGACTTACCTCACTCAATAAATTGACTTTTGTACTTTAAAACTTAAGTTTAATTTGATTTTGTAGAAGGTCAAAGGAACTCCTATGTGCAGTAAAGGTCCCTAATAAGAGGCTTCTGTGGAATGAATTTTAACAAGCTTTCTTAATTTATCGCTGAATGTTTTTTAGCCTAGTTTTTTGAGCGGCGTCAATTTTTAGATCTGTATCTGTTTCTATCTCTATTATATGGCACGCAGGTCTATTCTTTCGCAGCTATTCCGGCAATCTGCCGGCTATGTTAGAGTTCAGGGGTGCATTTTCTGATCAAATTTAATGTTGTCGTTTCGTCTGGCTAATATACAACATGCTAACACGTATCGTGTAAACAGCTGAAATTGAGGCACTTGAGCGGTTAATATTCTGACAATGATGTGCTTTATCATTACTGAACTTGCACCGCTGAGCTCTATCTAATGGTAGATAGGCTGTTCTGCGAGATGTACACAGTTTGAATCTGTTTGAATCCGTTAATATCTTTGATTTTAGACGGGGAATTGTTTCTTCCAAGAGTTTGTCGGCTCAGAGTATATTTCGGCAGTGCATGCATACAACCTGTTCATGTCTCTCTGGCTGATTAACTTCATCATCGCCCTGGGACAGTGCACACTTGCGGGGGGTTTCGCGGGATGGTACTGGACCAGAGGAGAGCCAGGAGCCTTACCCGTAATCAAATCGTACTACAGATGTCTAAGGTTTGTCACTGAGCACATGAGCTGTTGATGGTACAATAATTAGTACAAATGTGAGAGACATACTTTTCTAATTAGTGTATAAGTTGCTATCAAGCAGAGATAATTGCTGGTTTTTTATCTGACAGATTTTACTAAATTGCTTTTATTTTGTGCGCTTCGATTACAAAATCAATCCTGCTACTTAATTGTACAGGTGCTTAGGCTTCATTAGCCTTAGTTCGTCTAATACCCAAATTTATAATCTGTCTGTTGCTCTGAAAACTGCTATTTTTTTAGCTGCAAACCTGAGTGTAGCTATATTGCGGTTGTCCTGGCTTCTCCCTTTCGATGTTTGACGTTTTTTTTTTTTGGTTTGAGATGATTTCGCACTACAAAGATCAATAGAGAGCTATTTTTTAGCCGTCCATGCTGCTTTTATCTGCTTGACACACTCCTCAGCATTGAGTTTAGGGTTGAACTGTAAAATATTTTTAATAGATGAGTTGCCTCACTGTCTAAGTGGCTTTCAAAGTTGAATCTTCCTCTAATATATAAAGATACTTTACCACATTGTAAAACCGTGTTAATGCTAAAAAGGGGTGCTGATGTAACTGAACTTCATCTAACTGAACTGCTAATTGATCGCAATCGATAATTAATTTATTAATAGCCGCTCTCATCTTCTCAGCCGGCTATTATAGCGCTCCTATTTTTTTACAATTCAAAGAATTTGAATTGTATTGGGGCGCTGTGTTTTTTTTTAAGATGTGTTCACACATTTTTCAATGACTTTGATCTTTCAAAACGGGATAAACAGGTAAAGCCGAGCGGGCATTAAGTTTCATTAGAGGCCCAAAGAGGGCTTTAGTAGTCATTAAGTGCTTAGAGTGGTACAGCGGCTGAGATGGCCTTAATTGAAGGTTAAAAGGTCGTTTTTAGGAGTTTTTGGGCTCAAAATGCTGCAATTTTTCATGTTTTTTTGTGATTTTTTAGTTTTTTGTTTGATTAGTCTTAGGTTGAAGTTTTTAAAAGTTGACGAAGGCCTCTTTCGAGACAAATTAACTTTTTATGTTATTTTATGATCTATATGTTTTGGTACTACAAACACAAACACGCAAAATGATACTAATTTTTGCAATTTTTTTCAAGTTTTTTGAAAATTTTTATCATTTTTTGAGTTTTTCCAGCTTGAGGGGCCAAGGAATCTCCTTTGAGGTTGGATAATTGGGCACTGCATAGTTTCTAGTAACAACGGATTGGTTTTCAACATTTTAATGTTTCAAATTTTAGCACATTTTTGATAAAATTTGCAATCTTCTTCAAGATTTTCTGAAGTTTTTCGTATTTGTCCATTCTCAAGTACCAAAAAACCTGTTCCACAGTCTGATAAAAGTTACTGCATGGTTGTTTTTTTCAGTGGATTTGTTTTCAGTTTTCAACAATTTAACCTTTCGAATGTTAGAAATTTCTTGATAAAACTTGCAATTTTTTTAAGTTTTTCCAAAACATTTGTCTTTTAGTCAGTTTTTCTCACCTCAGTAGCCAGCTTACCTCATCCAAGTTTTGATAGTATGTTATTAAATAGTTGCTAGGGGGCAAGTGAATGGTTTTTACATTTTATTTGAATTGAAAGAATTTCTTTTTTTTTTGAAATTTGAAATTTTTTCTAAAAATTATTGCCTATCGGTCTTTGAGCCCATGAATGTTTGAAGGCTCGGAATTAGGTTACGGGATGTTGTCTAATAGCCTCTAGATACACAGAAACGATTATGAAGATTTTAATATCACGATTTTCCGTAACATTTCATTAGAATTTGAAATTGATTTCTTTTTTTTTTTAATTCGGTCATTTTCGAGTTAATCGATCTTCAAGGGCCAATGAATTTCTTTCAGTTTTTGCAGATATAATACTGGACTGATTTCAGAAACAAAAAATTGGTTTTGAACATATTTTTGAAGTAGGTATAATTAAAGAGATCAAATTTTGCCTTAAGGGTAAAAGCTTCTAGAGTCTTAGCAATGAGTATTTTTTTGTTCAGTTATTTTTATTGTTTTAATTTCTCAGTTTTTTGGAGATGATTTTGTTTCTGTTTTTGCTGGCATTGTTGACGTGATCTGCTGGTCCGGTCAAGTGTTTCTAGGTTTTTCATTCAATTCTTTGAATTGTATTTCACGACTTGTCCTGCTATGTTTTTTTTATGATCTGTTTACACATTTTCATGATTTTTGAAGTCAAATTGGAGTAGTGATTTTGGTCACGCCGAAACAGAAAGTGGAGCGAAAAAGCGAGTGGTTTTGCGGCGTGCAAGTTTTTCGCTCTAAATTTAAAGTGGAGTGACAAAACGGTGTTTGAACAAAAATTCGCTTTCGCTAGTGGTTTTTTTTCACATGCGGCAATTTCGCTTTGATTTTTTCTTTTTTTTTGATTTTTTGGATCGGATTTTTATGTTATTAAATAGTTGCTAGGGGCCAAGTGAATGGTTTTTACATTTTATTTGAAAGAATTTCTTTTTTTTTGAAATTTGAAATTTTTTCTAAAAATTATTGCCTATCGGTCTTTGAGCCCATGAATGTTTGAAGGCTCGAAATTAGGTTACGGAATGTTGTCTAATAGCCTCTAGATACACAGAAACGATTCTGAAGATTTTAATATCACGATTTTCCGTAACATTTCATTAGAATTTGCAATTGATTTTTTTTTTTAATTTTTCGGTCATTTTCGAGTTAATCGATCTTCAAGGGCCAATGAATTTCTTTCAGTTTTGCAGATATAATACTGGACTGATTTCAGAAACAAAAAAATGGTTTTGAACATATTTTTGAAGTAGGTATAATTAAAGAGATCAAATTTTGCCTTAAGGGTAAAAGCTTCTAGAGTCTTAGCAATGAGTATTTTTTTGTTCAGTTTTTTTGTTTTAATTTCTGTTTTTTGGAGATGATTTTGTTTCTGTTTTCGCTGGCATTGTTAACGTGATCTGCTGGTCGGGTCAAGTGTTTCTAGGTTTTTCATTCAATTCTTTGAATTGTATTTCAGGACTTGTCCTGCAATGTTTTTTTTATGATCTGTTTACACTTTTTCATGATTTTTGAAGTCAAATTGGAGTAGTGATTTTGGTCACGCCGAAACAGGAGGAGGTGGAGCGAAAAAGCGAGTGGTTTTGCGGCGTGCAAGTTTTTCGCTCTAAATTTAAAGTGGAGTGACAAAACGGTGTTTGAACAAAAATTCGCTTTCGCTAGTGGTTTTTTGTTCACATGCGGCAATTTCGCTTTGATTTTTTCTGTTTTTTCGATTTTTTGGATCGGATTTTTATGTTATTAAATAGTTGCTAGGGGGCAAGTGAATGGTTTTTACATTTTATTTGAAAGAATTTCTTTTTTGATATTTGAAATTTTTTCCCAATCCATTCATAGTCCTTTCTAGGTCTAGTTTTCGTTTAGTCAATGAAAATTTTTTGAATTGTACGTCAGGACTTGTCCTGCTATGTTTTTTTACTTCGTCGAATAAAAAAATGTTTCGCTTTACCTCATTTTGCCGCTTTTTCAACATTTTGCGTGATATCTTCTTGACTTCTCTAGGCTAGTTTCTCTCTTCTCTCATTCTGCTAAAAGTGATTTTAAACATCAGTTGCTCAGCAAAGCAATTCAAAATGAACAGAGTCAGTATAAAAAATTGAAGTCAGAAGTAGAAATGGGATAAACCCATAAAGCCCAATTTTAGATGCCCGCTATTTGAACGCCGTTCCTATAAGTCTTAGTTACCATCTCTAATGCTTATTGGTATTGATAGTAGCCCCTGTAGCCTCTCTCTAAGAAACAGAAGTACGTTATGTTCAACTACGAAATACCATCAAAATAAATCGGACTTAAAAAGTGTTTTTGTACAAAAATCTTTTTTTTTCAATATCTTCTATTCTTTCAATCCCAATTATGCTTATTGGAATCAACGGCGGATTTTTTCCGGCAATCTGCAGGGTATGTTTTTTAATAGCCGCCCTCATCTTCTCAGCCGACTATTATAGCGCTCCTATTTTTTTGTTTACTTCGTCGAATAAAAAATTGTTTCGCTTTACCTCATTTTGCCGACTTTTAAACATTTTGCGTGAAATCTTTTTGACTTCTCTAGGCTAGTTTCACTCTTCTGTCATTCTGCTAAAAATGATTTTGAACATCAGTTGCTAAGCAAAGCAATTCAAAATGAACAGAGTTAGTACAAAAATGGATGTCAGAAATAGAAACGGGATAAACCCATAAAGCCCAATTTTAGATGCCCGCTATTTGAACGTCGTTCCTATAAGTTTTATTTACCATCTCTAATGCTTATTGTTATTGATAGTAGCCCCTGTAGCCTCTCTCTAAGAAACAGAAGTATGTTCAACTACGAAATGCCATCAAAACAAATCGGACTTAAAAAAATGTTTTTGTACAAAAATCTTTTTTTTTTCAATATCTTCTGTTATTTCAATCCCAATCATGCTTATTGGAATCAACGGCGGCTATTTTCCGGCAATCTGCCGGGTATGTTCTAATTAGTGTATAAGTTGCTATCAAGCAGAGATAATTGCTGGTTTTTTTATCTGACAGATTTTACTAAATTGCTTTTATTTTGTGCGCTTCGATTACAAAATCAATCCTGCTACTTAATTGTACAGGTGCTTGGGCTTCATTAGCCTTAGTTCGTCTAATACCCAAATTTATAATCTGCCTGTTGCTCTGAAAACTGCTATTTTTATAGCTGCAAACCTGAGTGTAGCTATATTGCGGTTGTCCTGGCTTCTCCCTTTCGATGTTTGACGTTTTTTTGGTTTGAGATGATTTCACACTACAAAGATCAATAGAGAGCTATTTTTTAGCCGTCCATGCTGCTTTTATCTGCTTGACACACTCCTCAGCATTGAGTTTAGGGTTGAACTGTAAAATATTTTTAATAGATGAGTTGCCTCACTGTCTAAGTGGCTTTCAAAGGTGAATCTTTCTCTAATATATAAAGATACTTTACCACATTGTAAAACCGTGTTAATGTTAAAAAGGGGTGCTGATGTAACTGAACTTCTTCATCTAACTGAACTGCTAATTGATCGCAATCGATAATTAATTTATTAATAGCCGCCCTCATCTTCTCAGCCGGCTATTATAGCGCTCCTATTTTTTTTTACAATTCAAAGAATTTGAATTGTATTGGGGCGCTGTGTTTTTTTTAAGATGTGTTCACACATTTTTCAATGACTTTGATCTTTCAAAACGGGATAAACAGGTAAAGCCGAGCGGGCATTAAGTTTCATTAGAGGCCCAAAGAGGGCTTTAGTAGTCATTAAGTGCTTAGAGTGGTACAGCGCCTGAGATGGCCTTAATTGAAGGTTAAAAGGTCGTTTTTAGGAGTTTTTGGGCTCAAAATGCTGCAATTTTTCATGTTTTTTTTGTGATTTTTTAGTTTTTTGTTTGATTAGTCTTAGGTTGGAGTTTTTAAAAGTTGACGAAGGCCTTTTTCGAGACAAATTAACTTTTTATGTTATTTTATGATCTATATGTTTTGGTACTACAAACACAAACACGCAAAATGATACTAATTTTTGCAATTTTTTTCAAGTTTTTTGAAAATTTTTATCATTTTTTGAGTTTTTCTAGCTTGAGGGGCCAAGGAATCTCCTTTGAGGTTGGATAATTGGGCACTGCATAGTTTCTAGTAAGAACGGATTGGTTTTCAACATTTTAATGTTTCAATTTTTAGCACATTTTTGATAAAATTTGCAATTTTCTTCAAGGTTTTCTGAAGTTTTTCGTATTTGTCCATTCTCAAGTACCAAAAAACCTGTTCCACGCTCTGATAAAAGTTACTGCATGGTTATTATTTTCAGTAGATTTGTTTTCAGTTTTCAACAATTTAACCTTTCGAATGTTAGAAATTTCTTGATAAAACTTAAAATATTTTTAAGTTTTTCCAAAACATTTGTCTTTTAGTCAGTTTTTCTCACCTCAGTGGCCAGCTTACCACATCCAAGTTTTGATAGTATGTTATTAAATAGTTGCTAGGGGGCAAGTGAATGGTTTTTACATTTTATTTGAAAGAATTTCTTTTTTGAAATTTGAAATTTTTTCTAAAAATTATTGCCTATCGGTCTTTGAGCCCATGAATGTTTGAAGGCTCGGAATTAGGTTACGCGATGTTGTCTAATAGCCTCTAGATACACAGAAACGATTCTGAAGATTTTAATATCACGATTTTCCGTAACATTTCATTAGAATTTGCAATTGATTTCTTTTTTTAGTTTTTCGGTCATTTTCGAGTTAATCGATCTTCAAGGGCCAATGAATTTCTTTCAGTTTTTGCAGATATAATACTGGACTGATTTCAGAAACAAAAAATTGGTTTGAACATATTTTTGAAGTAGGTATAATAAAAGCGATCAAATTTTGCCTTAAGGGTAAAAGCTTCTAGAGTCTTAGCAATGAGTATTTTTTGTTCAGTTTTTTTTATTGTTTTAATTTCTCAGTTTTTTGGAGATGATTTTGTTTCTGTTTTCGCTGGCATTGTTAACGTGATCTGCTGGTCGGGTCAAGTGTTTCTAGGTTTTTCATTCAATTCTTTGAATTGTATTTCAGGACTTGTCCTGCTATGTTTTTTTTTTAAGATCTGTTTACACATTTTCATGATTTTTGAAGTCAAATTGGAGTAGTGATTTTGGTCACGCCGAATCTGAATTGTACTGGGCGCCGTCTTTTTAATAGCCGCACAGAGATAGATGGGGCTATTTTTAATAGCCGCCCTCATCTTTTCAGTCGGCTATTATAGCGCTCCTATTTTTTTTACAATTCAAAGAATTTGAATTGTATTGGGGCGCTGTCTTTTTTTTAAGATCTGTTCACACATTTTCATGATTTTTGAAGTCAAATTGGAGAAGTGATTTTGGTCACGCCGAAACAGGAGGAGGTGGAGCGAAAAAGCGAGTGGTTTTGCGGCGTGCAAGTTTTTCGCTCTAAATTTAAAGTGGAGTGACAAAACGGTGTTTGAACAAAAATTCGCTTTCGCTAGTGGTTTTTTGTTCACATGCGGCAATTTGGCTTTGATTTTTTCTGTTTTTCTTCTGTTATTTTTTGATTTCTTCTGTTATTTCAATCCCAATCATGCTTATTGGAATCAACGGCGGCTATTTTCCGGCAATCTGCCGGGTATGTTCTAATTAGTGTATAAGTTGCTATCAAGCAGAGATAGTTGCTGGTTTTTTTATCTGACAGATTTTACTAAATTGCTTTTATTTTGTGCGCTTCGATTACAAAATCAATCCTGCTACTTAATTGTACAGGTGCTTGGGCTTCATTAGCCTTAGTTCGTCTAATACCCAAATTTATAATCTGCCTGTTGCTCTGAAAACTGCTATTTTTATAGCTGCAAACCTGAGTGTAGCTATATTGCGGTTGTCCTGGCTTCTCCCTTTCGATGTTTGACGTTTTTTTGGTTTGAGATGATTTCACACTACAAAGATCAATAGAGAGCTATTTTTTAGCCGTCCATGCTGCTTTTATCTGCTTGACACACTCCTCAGCATTGAGTTTAAGGTTGAACTGTAAAATATTTTTAATAGATGAGTTGCCTCACTGTCTAAGTGGCTTTCAAAGGTGAATCTTTCTCTAATATATAAAGATACTTTACCACATTGTAAAACCGTGTTAATGTTAAAAAGGGGTGCTCTGATGTAACTGAACTTCTTCATCTAACTGAACTGCTAATTGATCGCAATCGATAATTAATTTATTAATAGCCGCCCTCATCTTCTCAGCCGGCTATTATAGCGCTCCTATTTTTTTTTACAATTCAAAGAATTTGAATTGTATTGGGGCGCTGTGTTTTTTTTAAGATGTGTTCACACATTTTTCAATGACTTTGATCTTTCAAAACGGGATAAACAGGTAAAGCCGAGCGGGCATTAAGTTTCATTAGAGGCCCAAAGAGGCCTTTAGTAGTCATTAGGTGCTTAGAGTGGTACAGTGGCTGAGATGGCCTTAATTGAAGGTTAAAAGGTCGTTTTTAGGAGTTTTGGGCTCAAAATGCTGCAATTTTTCATGTTTTTTTGTGATTTTTTAGTTTTTTGTTTGATTAGTCTTAGGTTGAAGTTTTCAAAAGTTGACGAAGGCCTTTTTCGAGACAAATTAACTTTTTATGTTATTTTATGATCTATATGTTTTGGTACTACAAACACAAACACGCAAAATGATACTAATTTTTGCAATTTTTTTCAAGTTTTTTGAAAATTTTTTATCATTTTTTGAGTTTTTCCAGCTTGAGGGGCCAAGGAATCTCCTTTGAGGTTGGATAATTGGGCACTGCATAGTTTCTAGTAAGAACGGATTGGTTTTCAACATTTTAATGTTTCAATTTTTAGCACATTTTTGATAAAATTTGCAATTTTCTTCAAGGTTTTCTGAAGTTTTTCGTATTTGTCCATTCTCAAGTACCAAAAAAGCTGTTCCACGGTCTGATAAAAGTTACTGCATGGTTGTTATTTTCAGTGTACTTGTTTTTCGTTTTTCAACAATTTAACCTTTTGAATGTTAGAAATTTCTTGATAAAACTTGCAATTTTTTTTAAGTTTTTCCAAAACATTTGTCTTTTAGTCAGTTTTTCTCACCTCAGTAGCCAGCTTACCACATCCAAGTTTTGATAGTATGTTATTAAATAGTTGCTAGGGGGCAAGTGAATGGTTTTTACATTTTATTTGAAAGAATTTCTTTTTTTTTTTGAAATTTGAAATTTTTTCTAAAAATTATTGCCTATCGGTCTTTGAGCCCATGAATGTTTGAAGGCTCGGAATTAGGTTACGGGATGTTGTCTAATAGCCTCTAGATACACAGAAACGATTCTGAAGATTTTAATATCACGATTTTCCGTAACATTTCATTAGAATTTGCAATTGATTTCTTTTTTTAGTTTTTCGGTCATTTTCGAGTTAATCGATCTTCAAGGGCCAATGAATTTCTTTCAGTTTTTGCAGATATAATACTGGACTGATTTCAGAAACAAAAAATTGGTTTGAACATATTTTTGAAGTAGGTATAATAAAAGCGATCAAATTTTGCCTTAAGGGTAAAAGCTTCTAGAGTCTTAGCAATGAGTATTTTTTGTTCAGTTTTTTTTATTGTTTTAATTTCTCAGTTTTTTGGAGATGATTTTGTTTCTGTTTTCGCTGGCATTGTTAACGTGATCTGCTGGTCGGGTCAAGTGTTTCTAGGTTTTTCATTCAATTCTTTGAATTGTATTTCAGGACTTGTCCTGCTATGTTTTTTTTTTAAGATCTGTTTACACATTTTCATGATTTTTGAAGTCAAATTGGAGTAGTGATTTTGGTCACGCCGAATCTGAATTGTACTGGGCGCCGTCTTTTTAATAGCCGCACAGAGATAGATGGGGCTATTATTAATAGCCGCCCTCATCTTTTCAGTCGGCTATTATAGCGCTCCTATTTTTTTTTTACAATTCAAAGAATTTGAATTGTATTGGGGCGCTGTCTTTTTTTAAGATCTGTTCACACATTTTCATGATTTTTGAAGTCAAATTGGAGAAGTGATTTTGGTCACGCCGAAACAGGAGGAGGTGGAGCGAAAAAGCGAGTTGTTTTGCGGCGTGCAAGTTTTTCGCTCTAAATTTAAAGTGGAGTGACAAAACGGTGTTTGAACAAAAATTCGCTTTCGCTAGTGGTTTTTTGTTCATATGCGGCAATTTCGCTTTGATTTTTTCTGTTTTTTCGATTTTTTGGATGGGATTTTTTTCTAAATGGTTTTCCCAATCCATTCATAGTCCCTTCTAGGTCTAGTTTTTTGTTTAGTCAATGAAAATTTTTTGAATTGTACGTCAGGACTTGTCCTGCTATGTTTTTTTACTTCGTCGAATAAAAAAATGTTTCGCTTTACCTCATTTTGCCGCTTTTTCAACATTTTGCGTGATATCTTTTTGACTTCTCTAGGCTAGTTTCTCTCTTCTCTCATTCTGCTAAAAGTGATTTTAAACATCAGTTGCTCAGCAAAGCAATTCAAAATGAACAGAGTCAGTATAAAAAATTGAAGTCAGAAGTAGAAATGGGATAAACACATAAAGCCCAATTTTAGATGCCCGCTATTTGAACGTCGTTCCTATAAGTCTTAGTTACCATCTCTAATGCTTATTGGTATTGATAGTAGCCCCTGTAGCCTCTCTCTAAGAAACAGAAGTACGTTATGTTCAACTACGAAATACCATCAAAATAAATCGGACTTAAAAAGTGTTTTTGTACAAAAATCTTTTTTTTTCAATATCTTCTATTCTTTCAATCCCAATTATGCTTATTGGAATCAACGGCGGCTATTTTCCGGCAATCTGCAGGGTATGTTTATTAATAGCCGCCCTCATCTTCTCAGCCGGCTATTATAGCGCTCCTATTTTTTTTGTTTACTTCGTCAAATAAAAAAATGTTTCGCTTTACCTCATTTTGCCGACTTTTAAACATTTTGCGTGAAATCTTTTTGACTTCTCTAGGCTAGTTTCACTCTTCTGTCATTCTGCTAAAAATGATTTTGAACATCAGTTGCTCAGCAAAGCAATTCAAAATGAACAGAGTTAGTACAAAAATGGATGTCAGAAATAGAAACGGGATAAACCCATAAAGCCCAATTTTAGATGCCCGCTATTTGAACGTCGTTCCTATAAGTTTTATTTGCCATCTCTAATGCTTATTGTTATTGATAGTAGCCCCTGTAGCCTCTCTCTAAGAAACAGAAGTATGTTCAACTACGAAATGCCATCAAAACAAATTGGACTTAAAAAGTGTTTTTGTACAAAAATCTTTTTTTTTCAATATCTTCTGTTATTTCAATCCCAATCATGCTTATTGGAATCAACGGCGGCTATTTTCCGGCAATCTGCCGGGTATGTTCTAATTAGTGTATAAGTTGCTATCAAGCAGAGATAATTGTAGCCAAATTGGAGTAGTGATTTAACTCAAGCTGGAACATTAAAGAGTGATAAAAAGCGAATAGGTTGGATGCGCGATTTTACAAATGATTTTTAAAGTGGATTGAAATTGGTTTTAAGAAATTTTAAAGGCTACTTTTTGCGCGTCCGGCAACTTGATTGTCATCTTTGCTTTTTTTCTCGATTTTCTTAATGATTTTTAATAGCCGCACAGCGATAGCTGGGGCTATTATTGGCCTTCTCTTGGTTTTTTTATTTCGTCGTCATGATTTTTGTTACGACCATATGACGTCACAGCCACTTTTTGTCATTCGTTCATGCAATTTCAACTGAATTGCATGCGTGACGTCATTTTTCGCTCTTAGTGGAGCGAGTTTTTTTGTTCATTCGCGTGATTAAATTCTTGGTCACACTTGACTTACCTCACTCTCAAAAATGACTTCCTCACTTTGAAATTGACTTTTATTTACTTTAATTCAAAGAGATAAGGTCAAATGGGTGTGTGTCACTCTAATTGAAGGTTATTTGAGATCAGCTAATAGAGGCAGCAATAACTTATACAGATTTTTAGTTTTTCGGTCATTTTCGAGTTAATCGATCTTCAAGGGCCAATGAATTTCTTTCAGTTTTTGCAGATATAATACTGGACTGATTTCAGAAACAAAAAATTGGTTTGAACATATTTTTGAAGTAGGTATAATTAAAGCGATCAAATTTTGCCTTAAGGGTAAAAGCTTCTAGAGTCTTAGCAATGAGTATTTTTTTGTTCAGTTTTTTTTTATTGTTTTAATTTCTCAGTTTTTTGGAGATGATTTTGTTTCTGTTTTTGCTGGCATTGTTAACGTGATCTGCTGGTCCGGTCAAGTGTTTCTAGGTTTTTCATTCAATTCTTTGAATTGTATTTCAGGACTTGTCCTGCTATTTTTTTTAAGATCTGTTTACACATTTTCATGATTTTTGAAGTCAAATTGGAGTAGTGATTTTGGTCACGCCGAATCTGAATTGTACTGGGCGCCGTCTTTTTAATAGCCGCACAGAGATAGATGGGGCTATTATTAATAGCCGCCCTCATCTTTTCTTTCGGCTATTATAGCGCTCCTATTTTTTTTACAATTCAAAGAATTTGAATTGTATTGGGGCGCTGTCTTTTTAAGATCTGTTCACACATTTTTATGATTTTTGAAGTCAAATTGGAGAAGTGATTTTGGTCACGCCGAAACAGGAGGAGGTGGAGCGAAAAAGCGAGTGGTTTTGCGGCGTGCAAGTTTTTCGCTCTAAATTTAAAGTGGAGTGACAAAACGGTGTTTGAACAAATATTCGCTTTCGCTAGTGGTTTTTTGTTCACATGCGGCAATTTCGCTTTGATTTTTTCTGTTTTTTCGATTTTTTGGATGGGATTTTTTTCTAAATGGTTTTCCCAATCCATTCATAGTCCCTTCTAGGTCTAGTTTTTTGTTTAGTCAATGAAAATTTTTTGAATTTTACGTCAGGACTTGTCCTGCTATGTTTTTTTACTTCGTCGAATAAAAAAATGTTTCGCTTTACCTCATTTTGCCGCTTTTTCAACATTTTGCGTGATATCTTTTTGACTTCTCTAGGCTAGTTTCTCTCTTCTCTCATTCTGCTAAAAGTGATTTTAAACATCAGTTGCTCAGCAAAGCAATTCAAAATGAACAGAGTCAGTATAAAAAATTGAAGTCAGAAGTAGAAATGGGATAAACCCATAAAGCCCAATTTTAGATGCCCGCTATTTGAACGTCGTTCCTATAAGTCTTAGTTACCATCTCTAATGCTTATTGGTATTGATAGTAGCCCCTGTAGCCTCTCTCTAAGAAACAGAAGTACGTTATGTTCAACTACGAAATACCATCAAAATGAATCGGACTTAAAAAGTGTTTTTGTACAAAAATCTTTTTTTTTCAATATCTTCTATTCTTTCAATCCCAATTATGCTTATTGGAATCAACGGCGGCTATTTTCCGGCAATCTGCAGGGTATGTTTATTAATAGCCGCCCTCATCTTCGCAGCCGGCTATTATAGCGCTCCTTTTTTTTTTGTTTACTTCGTCGAATAAAAAAATGTTTCGCTTTACCTCATTTTGCCGACTTTTAAACATTTTGCGTGAAATCTTTTTGACTTCTCTAGGCTAGTTTCACTCTTCTGTCATTCTGCTAAAAATGATTTTGAACATCAGTTGCTCAGCAAAGCAATTCAAAATGAACAGAGTTAGTACAAAAATGGATGTCAGAAATAGAAACGGGATAAACCCATAAAGCCCAATTTTAGATGCCCGCTATTTGAACGTCGTTCCTATAAGTTTTATTTGCCATCTCTAATGCTTATTGTTATTGATAGTAGCCCCTGTAGCCTCTCTCTAAGAAACAGAAGTATGTTCAACTACGAAATGCCATCAAAACAAATCGGACTTGAAAAGTGTTTTTGTACAAAAATCTTTTTTTTTCAATATCTTCTGTTATTTCAATCCCAATCATGCTTATTGGAATCAACGGCGGCTATTTTGCGGCAATCTGCCGGGTATGTTCTAATTAGTGTATAAGTTGCTATCAAGCAGAGATAATTGTAGCCAAATTGGAGTAGTGATTTAAATCAAGCTGGAACATTAAAGAGTGATAAAAAGCGAATAGGTTTGATGCGTGATTTTACAAATGATTTTTAAAGTGGATTGAAATTGGTTTTAACAAATTTTAAAGGCTACTTTTTGCGCGTCCGGCAACTTGATTGTCATCTTTGCTTTTTTTCTCGATTTTCTTAATGATTTTTAATAGCCGCACAGCGATAGCTGGGGCTATTATTGGCCTTCTCTTGGTTTTTTTATTTCGTCGTCATGATTTTTGTTACGACCATATGACGTCACAGCCACTTTTTGTCATTCGTTCATGCAATTTCAACTGAATTGCATGCGTGACGTCATTTTTCGCTCTTAGTGGAGCGAGTTTTTTTGTTCATTCGCGTGATTAAATTCTTGGTCACACTTGACTTACCTCACTCTCAAAAATGACTTCCTCACTTTGAAATTGACTTTTATTTACTTTAATTCAAAGAGATAAGGTCAAATGGGTGTGTGTCACTCTAATTGAAGGTTATTTGAGATCAGCTAATAGAGGCAGCAATAACTTATACAGATTTTTAATCAAAATATAACAGATCAGCCTTCAATGAAAAGACAAATTTTTTTAGTCTGTCTTTTTTACTGTTTTTTTGAGACTGCCGATCTACGAATCTATTGAGGCTATTTTCTTGCAATCTGCCAGCTATGTTGTATTCTTTCCCATCTGTTCCCTTTTCTTGACTTGTTTCCTAGTTTTATCATTTGCTGGTCTGTTGTTATATATTCTTTATAATAGTTTTCATTGATACCTGAAGTACTTTGTCACAACTTGTTTTTTTTTAAAAATAGTCAGTGATTTTTTTAGTGTGCCCAGTTTTGTAGTTTTTTTTATCACTTAGCAACATTGATTACTGTTCGCATTGTTTGATATGGAGGCATAATTAGATCTAACTAATGGTTTGAGTTTATAGTTGAGTGTTTCTCATGACTTCGACGCTATAGTTTTGAAAACTATTGGCGATTTTGATTTTTGCGTGTTTGTTTTGTTTTTGTTGTCCTATCAGTCAATCTGATAAATCAATAAATCACTTATTGGTTGCTAATGAGGCTTATATAATCGAATGAATTGTTTTACTTTATAGCCAATGTTTTCCATGGCTTTGATCTAATAAGTATCCATTTTTCGTGGTTTTTGCGCTTTTGTATTCATTTTTTGTCTCATAAATTTCTATCGTTAATGACGATGGTCATGGCCTGCCAGTGAACCATAATTGAGTGTAATTAATGACTTGGCTTCTCTGTAGTGGTCTTTATGACTATTTTAAAAAAAGTGTTTGCCGCTGTTCTTGTGGACTTGTTGCGTAGTCTGAGAATAAACAGTTCTCGTTGTCCTCCAATTTAGGTGTAGTTGTTATCAATCTATTGACTTTGCTTCCCTTGACTCAGGTACCATCAATTGTTAAAAAAATTTAATGATTTTTTGAATCTTGCCTTCATTTTGTTCTTCTTGTTCCTTTTTCATCTAACTGAACTGCTAATAGTTTTTATGACTATGAAATTGTTTGTTATGCTGTGATTAAAGAGTGTAGCATGTATGTTGTTTTGAGTGTTTCTGACTGTGACACACTTAACTTATGAAAAAATTCTGATTTTTGCCAAATAGTATCTTAAGATTTGTAGTATCCTTTTCATTCTAAAGATCCGTTGTATCCTTTTTCTATGAGGTTTTGTTTTTATTGAAGTGATTTATTTGGTTTTAAGATTTTTTTCGATTTTTATGCATTAAGGATTCCTTGTTTTTTTATTGTACTAGCATGATGTTGCTTGAAAATGTTGAATGTCAGGTCTTGAGATATTTCAATTCCTTGTAATTGAGGACGAATCCTGCTGTCCTTTTCTTTCGTCTTCAAGATTTTTGTTTAAACCATACGACGTCATGCTCACTTCAAATTCGTTTTTGTTCATATACGCAATTTGACAGAATTGCATCCGTGAAATAATTTTTTATACTCTTTGTGGAAAGTTTTTGTTCATTCGCGTGATTAGGGTTATGGTCACACGTTACTTACCTCACTCTCAAAATTGATATTTCTCACTTTAAAGACATTAATTGAAGGAGAGAAGGGCAACTGAGTGATAACTGAAGGTTATCTGAGGGCAGCTAATAAAAGCTGTGATCAGTTATACAGTTTTTTGATCAAAATATATCATTTAAGAATTTAGCTAATTAAAATTTCGGGTTTGCGGTCCTGTTTCAATTATTTTTCTGAAACTGCAGATCAACCGAGCTTTTACAGCTACTTTGTCGCAACCTGCCTTTTTGTAGAATTCAAAAATTTTGATTTAAATTGGGGCGCGGTCTTTTAAGATCTGTTCACACACAAATTGTTTTAGATCTCTTGGCAGTGTTTTTGGGGTGACGACCCCTCAAGTTGTTTAGGGAATTCTTCGCCCTATGTTTTTATTGAGATCTGTTCATACATTTTTATGATTTTTGAACTCAAATTGGAGCATTGTTTTTGGTCACCCCGAAACAGGAAGTGGAACCAAAAAGCGAGTGGTTTTTCGGCGTGATTTTTTTAATGCTAATTTTTAATGCGAAATGAATTTTTTAATGCAAAGTTTATTGGGAAAACGGCGTTTAAATAAAAATTCGCTTCGTTTTTTTACTGTTTCTTCGATTTTTTTCAGCAGATTTTTTTGAAATGGTTTCCCGATTCCTTCATACTGATTCTAGTTTATTTTAGTCATTGAAAATTCGTCAAATTTTAGGTTACGACTTTTTCTGTTATGTAGTTCGTCAAGTAGGTCACATTTGGTTTTGACTTTTGAATTGCCTCACTCAAGTGTTTCAACTGAATGGATTTTTGAATTCTTTCTGAAAATGTAGGCGAATGCGTTTAAGGTCAAAAAGAGAAATCTAAAGAAACAGATAAACGAATAAAGACCTGAAGTCCTGGCACGAGGACTTGATGTTTAAAAAACTATGAGTATATTGCTAATTGGTATTAGGATTAAGCTCATTGTCCTCCATTTTAGAGGCTGAATTCACTATCTTTCTCCAGCCTTATAGAACTGTGGAACCGGATTAAATTAAATTAACTTTTTGGCTTTTAGAAAACATTGCCTTTTCGTTAATGTTTCTGTATTTTTCTCTAACTGTTTCACTCGCAAGGTCCGCCAGTGTGATCAACGGCAGCTATTTTCTGGCACTCTGCGAGCTATATTTTTTAAAGGTTAAATACTTGCTAAGACCAAAAGCAAGTTTCGATTCTTTTCCCGGGTAATCAGACTGAATCTTTTGTTTTTCGTCTAAGTCTCAAATATTACGCCGCACAGCTCGATCGGATAATTTTTTCACGCAGCTCTCGAACTTATTTTACTGCTTTTAACTCATTCTTTTTTACTAGAGCATTAAAGTTTTTATTGCCTCATCAAGAAATAATTGTTATCCGCCTTTTTATGCAAAATTTTAACAGTTTTTCTAGAATATTTTTCCTCGCTTGAGTTTGCCGTTTTCAGTGACTATTTAACTCTTGACTTCTTGATTTTCTCTGGTTCTGTTTTCTCTCATTCTGAATTATAAGCAGGTGAATTGGAAAGAATCTCAGATTGCATCCTTTTCTTCGTTTCAGTTCCGCACGTAATGATCTTCTGAGCCAGCAAATCTATTTTTAATTTTCCAGCTAGGTTCAAAGTTTTAGGCATGGGCTTTAGCATTTTTCAAGATGCTTCTCGGATTTTGAGTTCTGCTCAGCGCATAATAGCTAATTACAAGAGGAGTCACCAACGTTACCCAAATTTAAGTTTTTGGCATATCCCACTTGTGAATATATTTAACTTCATACATCGAATAATTTCAATTTTGAAAATGTCATTTTGAAATTAAACGTTGTCTTGAAATAGCATAGAAGCTATTTTGTGCTCATGTCAGTTGTAATGAAAGAGTGCAAAAAATGGCCGTATTATGTCAAAAGTTTACCCGTTCGTTTTGCTCAAATTTCCTATTCGTGAATTTTCAACAGTAACATTCGCGATGCTCAAAACAAAATTGACCCGATAAAAATCAGTCCTGGCAAACAGTAGCAATGATGATGAAGTTATGCTCAAAACAAAATTGAACCGATAAAAATCAGTCCTGGCAAACAGTAGCAATGATGATGAAGTTATGCTCAAAACAAAATTGACCCGATAAAAATCAGTCCTGGCAAATAGTAGGAATGATGATGATGATGAAGTTGTGTTTGTTATAGATATCACATGGGGTCACTTGCTTTCGGCTCTTTCATAATTGCTGTCATACAAATTATACGAATGATTCTGGAATACCTGGATCACAAGTACAAGGACAAAAAGGGGATGATTGCCACCTTTGTCATGAAGTGAGTTACTTTCTCCTTTTAACCCTTTTATGCCGTTTTCTGATGGGGTCTTTCTCTACATCCAATTGTTTGCTGTTTAGGTGCCTCAGGTGTTGTTTTTGGTGTTTCGAGAAATTTATCAAATTCATCAACAAGAACGCCTATATTGTAGTGAGTATAGAATATTCAGAAAGTATCAAGTTTCTCGCAAACAGATCTCAATCAAAAGGCATCGCATCCACTTCGGTCAATTGTACTCATAGAACGCAAATTTGAGCAACGAATCTAAATCTTGACAGAATTATTAAAGATTGGTGAACCTTAGCCTGATACTGCGTTTTTTTTCGCAGATTGCCATTTACGGGAAAAACTTCTGCATATCTGCAATGGATGCCTTCTTCTTGATTCTTCGCAATGCTGCCAGAGTTGCAATTCTGAATGGCATCACCGCCTTCCTCCTCTTCACGTGCAAATTGGCCATCACTGCACTCATGGGTTTGTAGACACATCTCACATTTACAAAATGGTTTTCAATACACCTTTAATTTAATACGTGTAGAAAAATTGAAAAGAAAACCGGCATGAAAAAAGGGTATTGCTTTTAAACAAAATCCAATTGTGAATGGGAAGTAACTTGATATGGAAAGGTGAAGAATACGATCATAATTTGATCAAAAATACTACTGAGCTAGCGAATGAGTTGATAAGTTTGTGATTTTATGGAAAGAACAGTTTCACCAATAAATGTAACTATTGTTTTATAGGGTTCTTGGCGTTTCTCTTCTTCTCTGGACAAGTGACTCAGGTGGAAGAGTGGGTGCCAGACCTGAACTATTACTTCATCCCTATCATCGTACGTATTTAATATCATCGTACGTTATTAATATCAGCCGTCAGCCTCTCAGCGGCTATAGTGTTTTCGTCGGAAGGATAAATTACTACTGTCAGTTAATGAGCTCAATTATTCATACATCTTCGCATGAGACACAAAAGGTAAAGGTAGAACGAATTTATTTTATTGTTAGGGTAGAAAGAAAGTGAAGGTAGTTTTAAGCTAAGTTAGGGTGCAATTACGGTATATAAATAGCCGCCGTCAGCATCTCAAAGGCTATTAATTAGGCGCTCTTTTTTACGAATCAAAGAATCTGAATTGTACTGGGTGCCGTCTTTTTAATAGCCGCACAGAGATAGATGGGGCTATTATTAATAGCCGCCCTCATCTTTTCAGTCGGCTATTATAGCGCTCCTATTTTTTTTACAATTCAAAGAATTTGAATTGTATTGGGGCGCTGTCTTTTTTTTAAGATCTGTTCACACATGTTCATGATTTTTGAAGTCAAATTGGAGAAGTGATTTTGGTCACGCCGAAACAGGAGGATGTGGAGCGAAAAAGCGAGTGGTTTTGCGGCGTGAAATTTTTTTCGCTCTAAATTTAAAGTAGAGTAAGAAAACGTTGTTTGAACAAAAATTCGGTTTCTGGCCGGTGGTTTTTTGTTCACATGCGGCAAGTTCAATTTGATTTTTTACTGTTTTTCGATTTTTGGATCTGATTTTTTCCAAGATCTTTTCCCAATCCATTCATGTATTCCCATTCCAAATTACGTATTCTCGCGGGTGATTAATTGTTCACATGCGGCATTTTGACATCGATTTTCAGTTTTTTTTTAAATTTTTTGGGATCCAATTTTTTTTTAATGTTTTTCCCAATTCACTCATTGTCCGATATAGAACTCGTTTTGTTTAGTCAATGAAAATTCTTTGAATTGTACGTCAGGACTTGTACTGTTATGTTTTGAATAGCCGCCTTAGCTTCTCAGCAGGCTATTATAGTGCTCCCAATTTTTTTACTTCGTCGAATAAAATTTTTTCGCTTTACCTTAGTTCACAGCTTGTTCAACATCTTGCGTTAAATTGTTTTGACTTCTCTAGGCTAGTTTCATTCTCTCTCCTTCTCCTAAAAGTGTTTTTAGACAGCAGCTGCTGAGCAAAGAAATTTAAAATAAACATAGTCATTTTTTAAAAAGCGAAACCAGAAGTACAAACAGGATAAACAGGACAAGCTCGATTTTGGATGCCGGTTACTCGAACCTTCTTCTTAGTTACCATCTCTAATGCTTATTAATTGCTCTCAAACGAAGTTTGTAGCAATCATATTAGTCCTGTCGGTCTTTTATGCGCTTTTTCGCTTGACCGATTTTTTGTATGACGCTTTTGACTTTTCGTCGTAAAAAACGGGATAAACAGGTAGCGCCCAGCGGATAATAAGTGCTCTTAGAGCCTTTTAGCTCTGTTTCAGCTCAAAATGTTTTGTAGACTTATTATTATGGTGTGATGGGCGTTTCATATAGGTTGAAGACACCACAACTGTAGACCCCCCTATAGCCCCCACCCCCCGGCACTGCGCTGTTAATACACCCTCCTCCCTCCCTATCATGCCCCGGTGCACCCATATTCCCCCCGTGCCTACGTTTGAACAACCGATCGCTGAAAACACGCAATTTTATACTAATTTTCACAATTTTTTCAAGCTTTTTGAAAATTTGTCGGTTTTTGAGTTCTTTCAGCCCTAGGTGTCAAGGAACGTCCTCTAGGGATTTGTAATAGGCTACTGCATAGTTTCAAGAAGTAGTGGAATGGTTCCAACATTTTAACATCACGAATTTTAGCATTTTTATGACGAAAGGTGCAAATTTTTTTCATTTTTTGACATTTTTTGTTTTTCACGTTTTTTCAGACGCAGGAGCCAGGAAACGTCCTTAAGGATTTGATAATAAGTTGCTAAGTTTTTTTATTTGCCATGGAATAGCTTTCAATATTTTAATATTACAACTTTTAGCAGTTTTTTAATGAAACTTGCATTTTCAAGTTTGAAAATTTTTGTCGACTTTTAAGATTTTTCCAACCTCAAGGGAAGAGGAATCTCCCCTAGGGTTTCACAATATATTACTGAATATTTTCTAAATGTAATGGAATGGTTTTCAGGATTTCAACACCACTAATTTAAGCATTTGTTTTTTACAAAACTTGCAATTTTTTTCAATTTTTTTTTACATTTTTGTCAAAATTCAGGTAATTCAGCCGGTCAGAAAATTTCCGCTGGGGTTTGATTATTTTTTACTAAAAATGTTTTTTGGCGATGGATAAGTTTTCAACTTTTATTATCACAAATTTTAGCATTTTTATGCAACTTGCAAGTTTTTTTAAAATTTTGTCATTGTTTAGTTATATTCAGCCTCAAGAGCCACATCATCTCCTCTAGGGTTTGATTTTAGGTTACTGCATGGCTTCTAGATTGTAATGGAGTGTTTTTTCAATATTTTAATGTGAGCAATTTCAAAAAATGATTGCAATTTTTCCAAGTTTCAATCTTTTTGATTTTTTTTGCATTTTTCCGGCACCAGGGTCCTAGGGACCTCCTCCAAGTTTTGATGATGAGCTGTTACATAGTTGCTAGAGTTAATGGCATGGTTATCAATATTTTAATGACTCCAGCTTTAGCAATTTTTTGCTATAATTTAATTTAATTTGTTTCGGATAATTATTACCATGTTCCAAGTTTATGGTTCTTTTTGAGCCAGGGAAACTATTTAAAGCTTGAAATAGGGATACTGGATAGTCTCTTGAGACCATGAAATGGTTTCGAAGATTTTATTATTTTGAATTTTTGGCAAGATTTTTGTTGAAATTTGCGATCGTTTTCAAAATTTTTGATTTGTTTGTCATTTTCTGATTTTATTGATCATTACTGGCCAACGAAGCTTTGTAAATCTTGCAGATGGGTTACTTGACATAGCACCAGAAACAAAGAGTAGTTTTGAACAATTTCACTGTGTAGTTTGCAGGCCTTTTTAAATTTTGCAATATTTTGCTAATTTTTTAAAATATCAGTTTTTTATTTGATTTACTTAGAAAACTAAAAGTTGTAAAGTCGAATCAAGCTAAAGCTAGCCTCACTAATCCGTGGCTAGCTACTGACAAAGCCAACCGCTCGTCGGTTGTTTGAGAGCAATTCGCCCTACGTTAGTCGGTTATGTTTGTTATTTATACTAGCCCCTGTGTGGTCTCACCCCTGTGTGGAAACAGGAGTATGTTCAGCTCAAATGACACCAAAACAGTTCGCACGTTGAAATTGTTGGTACAAAAATTATTCTACAAATTTTTGCTCTTCTCTCTATCCAAATCTTGATGTGAGCAGCTAATAGAAGCAGCAACAAATTATGCAGATTCTTGATTAAAATATAACATATCAGCATTTACTAGAAGGAATTTTATAAAGCTATTGCGGCTCTTTTCTGGAAAATCTGCCAGCTACGTTTAAGTTTTTTGGTAAAATAAAAGAGTTATATTTGTTGGTTTTCTACTAGTTTTCAAATTTAAACAATTTTTGTCATTATGTTCCGTGTTATATCACCTATTAGCAACTGAATAGACACCATATGCTTGTAGGAATTTTCAGTTCATAGCTTTTTACAGTTTTAGTGCTATAAAGCAAATGTTTGAAAGTATTAAAAAAATTAATAACATTTTGAAAATACCAACCAGTTTATCAACTTTCTGCAGGTTTTTCTCAATTTTTTCAAATTTTGGGAAGTTTGTTTTTGCGTAATAGCTGGTTAATCATTGACTGACACTTATTGCACGAAGAAAGGTTTAGTTTGTATGTGCATCTCAAAGTTTCTCAGTTGTATGTTTCTGTATGTTTGTTTTTGGCTCATTTTTTAGCTTCAAATTTATTTTAGATATCTTGTGATGTTTTTCAATGGCTGATTTTTTTTGGAGATATGACCCCTTGAACCTTTTTGAATTCAATTTGAGAAGTAGTTTTGGTCACGCCTTAACAGGAAGTTGAGCCAAAAAGAGAGTTGTTTTGCGGGATGAAATTTTCTGTTTAATTCAACAGTTGAGTACAAAAATGGTGTTTGAACAAAAATTTGCTTTCTCGATTTTTTTTGTTCACGTGTGGCACTCTGACTTTAACATTTGCTGTTTTGATCGGATACTTTTTCTAAGTTGTTTTCTAAATCCAATCCTACTCATTTTAAGTCTAGTTTTCTTGTTTATTCGATTGTTGTGCAACATTTGTCTTGCTACGTTTTTTAACATTACTTCAAACTTTCAATCTTGATTTTTGTTTTACGTAAGTCACTACTGTCACATTTGATTTCTGACTTGCCTCACTCACGGTATTAATCAAATGGATTTTAGGATTTTTCATCATATTTACTGTCTAATTTTAACTAATTTAATCCGTAACGGCGGTCAGTTGGATTAACGGTAGCTAATTTCCGGCTCTGTCGTTTATGTTGTTAAGATAGAGGGGCGCTGATTATTAAGCGAGTTAAGGGGAGTTGAGTAAAGGCCGATTTACCTCAACAGTTAGGGCGAATTAAGGTTTTTAATGAAAAACTGTATGTAGTGTCCATTAAGTTCGTCTCAGCTCTCAGATGTGATTTCAGGTTGTGGTGGTTGGGACATACATAGTGGCCACAATATTCTTTGATGTCTACGACATGGCTGTAGACACCATATTCTTCTGCGTCTGTTAGTGTTTGGTGTTCTTATATTTATTATACTGTTTGATTGACTCTGATGCACGTGCAGCTGTTGATCGTAGCAATCACAAAATAAAAGAATATCATATAGCTAGCGTTTGAGTTTTCAGATTAATATGGATGATATTAATTGACTTCAACATGAAAAATAATAGTACACTAATATAGAGTATTGCTCAGTTCTGTGAGCAAGCTACCTTGTGAGCAAGCGAGATAACTCAGCTGTTAATCACTTGAATGTCTGGAGGGACGGAGCACAAAGTGTCACAATTTAATACTGATTGCGGAGTTTGAAGTTCACAATCACGATTGGTTCTGCCTAACGATTGATAGTGTGGGTGCTGGATTGTTTGATTGTTTGATGTGAAATTTGCTTTTCAGTGGAGGACTTGGAGCGACATGACGGGTCACCGGAGAAGCCTTACTTCATGAGCAAGGATCTCCAGTCTCTTCTGGGGAAGAAGAACGACTTCTCAGAGGACGGAAAGTCACACAAGGTCTCAGCCGAACAGAAGATGCCTGAAATTGAACTGAGTGAACACTGATTGAACAAGTTCACATGCTTTACCTCTATCTAATGCATGATTTCCTTTTAAACTAGATCGGCAGGAATCGGATGCCTTGTTCCCGTTCTGTGAAAAGTGTATAGATTTATTTTTGTAAATAACCCTATCACAGTCTGTGCATTTCGAGCTGTAAACAAATCCTAGCGTAGTTTATTGTGCAGTAACATGAAATATACCTGACATGAAATATCCCGTCCCGTTTTTAATACATTTGCTGAAACTGATCACAGTGTAAGTGAAAATGGCTCAAGAGAAGAAATGAGACATTGGTGGAGTCGTAATTTAGCTATCTTGCAGACTACGTATTTTGATGAAAGAGCTATTAATGAAGACTTTTAGGTAATTATTGAGTATTAGTACATGGCGTTTAAATTTTCGGGTTTATATACGATGTTTTCGATTTCTGAATTACGGCAGCAATGAGAAAATTTTACCTTTGCTCTTGAAACTACCAGCTTGGAATTGATACGGATAACTCATTTTGAAAGTTATCAGTAATAAATCAAAATGCCCGCTGGAAACCGAAACCCGATTGTTGTTTTGAATTTGAGTTCATCTCAGGTAAATTTTATATATTTATAACAGCAACACCCTATTTTTCAAATCTGTTTGACTGCTTTTATGCAGTTCTAGTTTCAGTGGATTAGTGTGTTGAGTATTTGGCGTTCATACGATATTGGCTTACTTAAGTTTTCCCTTGTGCTCTATTAAAAATGCAATATCCATTATCCATTTGTGCAATAAAATAACTCTAGCATATCAGAAAAGCATATCTATTCCCTATTTTTCCATATTTGTTAGTTGAATTAGTCGGAATTAAAATTTAATTGGTCTCATTTTGCACACAGGACTCAGTTTTCCACCTACGGTATCTAAACAGCTTTGAAGTGAAAAATTAAGGCAATTATAATATTAGATGCAATTTCGTGCATACATACAGCATGTTTATTTTGGTAACAGTGACGTAACGCTCAAGTGGAGTATACACGAAGCTGTGTTTCAAGCGCAGCAACTGAATATTGGATTGGAAATCAAAGTGGATGTTCGTTTTGTTTATGTAACTAAGGCTGCGTGTTTGCTCTTTTCTATAGAAAAACAAGCTGAAACAAAAAACATGCTCGCAGAAGTAAAACATAATATATGCAGTTATGCTGTTAAAATTGAGATAACAGCTAATGTTCTTATAGCTAAACAAAGGACATCAAGGACGTTCAGAAATAAGATTAAATGTCAAACAGATAATGAACTAGTAAAATTAGAGAGGCTTGGACATTCAGAACTTGTCTTTTGCTGATAGAATTTGCCCATAATTGCTGTTTTAAGATTTTATAATACATAGGTAATGCCTTCGACAGTCGGTTATGATTAATGTTTAGTGCCACTGACTGCCTTTATGTGCGATAGCACGCAAACTTTTGCGCATACCTGCGAAACATTTTTGTTCGAAAGTTAGAAAAATCGTTTTGCAGTTTGCCCAGATTATCGTAATAACAATTTTTTAGACATACTTGGTAAAAGTAGGAGAGTTGAAAACTTGCAATTGAAAATTTGCTATTTTACGATAAATTTTACGAAAAATATTAGTACCATATTAATTAATAGCCGCAAAGTCATAGTTGGGGCTCTTATTGGCCGTCTCTTGGTTTTTACCACTCGATGAGGAGTATTGGAGAAGTTCTTTTCTTAATCAATTTTATTGGAGTGAATTTTGAAAATGAAAAGCGTGAAAAAATTTGGAGTGGTTTGGTTGCTAAACAAATTTGAAGAGCGGAGCGAAAAGTGGTCTTTTGTTCATACTACTGTTTTGGACAGAGCGATGAATTGAGATGCGAAAAAAAATTTCTGATCGTGATTTTTGTTCACATGCTGCTTTTCAAAAGTTTTGTTTTTCAAAATTTTTGGCTAGGTGGTTTGATTGGTATTTTTAATTGCGCTCGAATGAGAAGCAATTATTGTAAACTAGGGTCTTTTTACTTGACTCGGCGAGGAGTATTGCGATTCTACAGGTTTTTACGACTCAAACAAGAATATTGAGATTCTACAGGTTTTTAGACTCGAAGACGAGTATTGAGATTCTACAGGTTTTTACGACTCGAAGAGGAGTACTGAGATTCTACAGTTTTTAATTGCTCTCGTAGAGAAGCAATTATTGTAACGTGTGTCTTTTATGCAACTTTTTCGCCTGACCGTTTTGACTTTTCGATTGACTTTTAGGCCCTTGACTTTTTGCGTGATCTAAAATTCCCTCTCAATCACAGTTTCAAGCAGCTGAACTCAATTGGCGGCAATTTAGTATTCAAAGTCAGGATCTTCTGTTTCGGCCCCCCGCTGTTTTTATGACCCCCAGATACAAGTAAGTTAAATGTTGTTATATAGCACGTTAATATGTAAGAAAATAGCACGTGCGCCTGGGGGTCATAAAAAAATATGCTCTCTAAGCTGGGGGGGGGGGGGCAAAACAGAATAGATCCTAAAGTCAAATGAAAAGTGCGCCGAAACTGGTGCCATTCTTAATGGTGGTATATGTTGACCTATAATGAGGTTATTTGAAGCCCACTATTGAACTTCTTAGTCCCATCTCGTCCCCTCCCCCCCCCCCCCCCCCCTAAATCAGGCTACAATTGATTAGAGCTCCCACTAGTCGTTCGAGAGCAATTCTTCCGACGTTTAGTCGGTTATTTTTTTGAATTGTAGTCATGACTAGGAATTTGACTTTTGTTTTCGGACATTGACATCTATTTTAGAACGCTGACTTCTGTTTTCGAAGATTGAACTGAAAAAATTGAATAGATTGTAAATTATAGTAGTTATGAACCGATGGTAATATTCGAGTTTATAAGGTCTTTTCGAGAATTGCTGATCCCATGTGAATACCTACATCCTATCTAAACTCCCCCGCACTTTGCCAAACATCTATCCCCCCACCCTCCCTCCATCCACACACCTTTCCCCCCACAACCTACAACCCCCAACCTATAACCCCCCTATCTACCCATGTTTCTGCCATATATTTAGTTTTTCACACTATTGTTTTTCCTTTCTTGATTTTTCTGAAAAAGTTGGGGCTAGATAAGAGTTTTAATGCACGAATCTTTGAGTCATTTCCGGTTTTCTCCCCGGCTATGTTTAGCTGCTCTCAAACGAAGTTTGTAGCAATTATATTAGTCCTGTCTTTCTTTTTTATGCGATTTTGCGCTTGATTTTTCTCGATTGTTCGTCTGACGCTTTTGACTTTTCGTCCTCAAAACCGGGATAAACAGGTAGCACCCAGTGGGCAGTAAGTGCTCTTGGAGCCTTTCAGCTCTCTTTCAGCTCAAAATGTTTTGGAGTCTTATATTTATGGGATGAAGGGCGGTTCTTAGAGGTTGAAGACACCTCCACTGTTGACAACCCAATTACCCCCCCCACAACCCTTACCCGTCCCTGCGGTGTTGCCCCCATCCCAATGTTGCCCCTTCCCTATCAGCCCCGCAGTGCACCCCCCCCCCCCCCCCCCGACCATGGCTACGTTTGAACAACCCTCGCTAAAAACACGTAATTTTCAAAAAATTTTCAAGCTTTATGAAAAATTTAAGTCATTTTTTGAGTTATTTCAGCTCTAGGTGTCAAGGAACCTCCTCTAGGGTTTTATAATGGGTTATTCTATAGTTTCTAGTGGTAGTGGGTGGGTTTCAACATTTTAACATCTTGATTTTTTGCATATTTTCGACAAAACGTGCAAACTTTTTGACATTTGAAAAGTTTTTTGACATTGTTGATTATCCAATAGTTTATGGATCTAGGGGCCGGAAAACCTCCTTAAGGGTTTAACAATAGTTCTTTGAAAAATTTTTATCAGCCATTGAATAATTTCAATTCCATAATATCAGAAATGTCAGCAATTTTTTGATAAAATTTTCAATTTTTTTCAAGTTTTTTGAAAATTTTTGTCGATTTATAGGTTTACCCAGCCTCAACAACCGTGGAACCTCCTCTAGGGTTTGACAATAGGTTGCTGTAGAGCTTCTAATTGTAATGGAATTTTTCTCAAGATTTCAGCACCAAAAATTTTCGCATATTTTTTACAAAACTTGCAACTTTTATTTTTTGTAACATTGTCATTTTTCAAGTTAGCATTGTCATTTTTCAAGTCTTTCAGCCTAAAAGAAAATCTCCGTTAGGGTTTGATAATAAGTTACTGGAAAATTGTTTTTAGCCATGGATTTGTTTGCAACTTTTATCACAATTTTTAGCAGTTTTTAATGTAACTTGCACTTTTTTAAGTATTTTGAAAATTTGTCATTTTTAGGTTTCTCAAGCCTCAAGTGCCACATAACCTCCTCTAGGGCTTGATTATAGGTTACTACATACGTTCTAGATGTAATGAAGTGTTTTTCGAGATTTTAATAGCAATTTTTTTTAAAAAAATTCAATTTTTTCGAGTTTTAATCTTTTTGAATTTTTATCATTTTTTCCGGCTTCAGGGTCCTAGGGACCTCCTCCAAGGTTAAATGATAAGCTGTCGCATAGTTTATGTTGCAGAGGTAAAGGCATGGTTATCATTACCTTAATGACTCCTGCTTTAGCATTTTTTTTGATAAAATACAATTCAAATTTTTGGAAAATTATTATCATGTTGCACGTTTATGGATCTTTGAGCCGGTGAATCTATTTAAAGCTGGAAATAGAGATAGTGGATTATCTGTTGAGCCAATGAATTGGTTTTGAAGTTTTTAATATCTTGAATTCTAGCGAACTTTTGTTGAATTTTGCGATTGTTTTCAAAACTTTTGAATATTTTTGTCCCTTTCTAAGTTTAACGATCATTACTGGCCAACGAAGTTTTTCAAGTCCTTGCAAATGGGTTACTTGATATAACTTCGGAGAAGAAAAATAATTTTGAAAATTTTCATTGCAAAATCAGGAAGTTTTTCTTAAATTTTGCAGTTTTCTTTTTCTATTTTATTACTAACAAGGCTGGAAAACTAGAAGTTGCAGAGTCAAATCTCATCATGGAACTAGAGCGTGGCAAGTTTTTAAAAACCAAATTTTTATTTGATTTATTTACTAAAAAGGCTACAAATTTAAATGTTGAAGAGTCGAATCAAGCTAAAACTAGCCTCACTAAACCGTGGCTAGCTACTGACGAAGCCAGCCGCTCGCCGGTTGTTTGAGAGCAATTCGCCCGAAGTTAGTCGGTTATGCTTTTAGCTCAAGTCATGTTTTGAAATTTGACTTCTGTTTTGGAGCATTGACTTCAGATTTTGAACTTCTGTTTTTGAAAAATGGACTTTAAAAGTATCTTAGTTTGTAATGTATAGTAATTAAGAAGTGATGGTAATGCTCTAGGTGAAAAGGGGAAAAGGGCATTTTGAGAGTATCTGATCGCATTTATGTCTCTCCTAGCTATCTAAGCTACCCGTCCTCTCACCTACCCCCCCCCCCCTCCCTCGCCCCACTAACACCCCCACATCCACTTATCCCCTCCCCTCCACCCGGAGCCCCTCCCCACCACCTACCTACCCCTCCCCTTACCTACCCCTGCCCTCCACCTCCCCCCTCACCTACCCCTCACTCCGCCACCTACCCCCCCCCCTAAAAAAAACGTACCACAAGCACCTAACCAAACACTTGAGGTAAAAAATTTGGTCTGCATTTTCTCAAAGTTTTTGAGTTTCATTTGGCTACTGTTTTTTTCTTGTGTTTATTTCAATATTCAGAGCTCAGTTAGGTTAAGGTAGAGAACATAAAGAGCGACGCTTCGAGTTGTTTCCGGTATACTACCGGCTATGCTTCTTTAGTTGACCCAAATTTGATCATGACATTAATTTTGACTTCGTGCTATTTGGGCATTTACCTCAGTCTTTAATTGTTGATTTCTTTTTTCGAACATTGGACTTTAACAATAGCTGTTTCCAATGAATAGTAATTAGGAAGTACTGGTAATATTCAAGGTGAAGAGGTTGATTCCTCCCCCCCCCACCACCACCACGTAGCACGCTCACGTACCCCCTCGCATCCCCCCCCCCTTCACACGTCCAGTCCGCAAGTACCCCCCCCCCCCCACTCGTACCCCCTCCCCCCACGTATCCCAAGTATCCCACTACACGTACACTCCCCAAGACATCCCCCACGTACCCCCCCCCTACCTACGTACGCAGTCAAAAATGAAAAGGTCAATTCGAGATTTTTTGATCCCATATAAGTCCCTCCAACCTATCTAACCTAGCCCCTTCGCCGAACTAGCCCCCCCACACACATTTACCCCCCAGCAACCCCCTCCCCACCTACTTACCCGCATTTCTCACTATAAATGGATTTCTTTTTTTCACACTTCTGAAATATGTGTGGTTAGAGTTTTTATTGCAGTACTCTTCAAGTCGTTTCCGGTATTCTACCGGCTATGTTTTTAACGCAGGTTTTTTTTCTTTTGACCATTTTTGCGCTTTTCCTCTAGATTAATCTTTGATTTCTCAAGTGCTTTTTTGAAGCACTTCTTTATTTTTGTGAGATTTTAATTGCTCTCACTCCGAAATATATTTTGTCCAAGTTAAAACTGATTGTTAAACGTACAATGACAACGCCCCGAGTGATTAATGCCTCGGTCGAGGTGAAGGAAGCCGACTCAGGAATTCGAGGACTCAACCCTACCTTAGCCTGAAGTTTTTGCACTCAAATGAAAGTTTGCCTCCCGCCTGTCATTCAAGAGCATTTTTACAGAGTTGATTGGTTTATGTTTTAATTTTTGTTTTGCTTTGATATATGTTTGAAATTTTTTGGTGACTTTTTTTGTTTCATGACACTTTGCAGGCTTTTCCGCTATTTTGCTGCATTTTAGAAGAATTTACCAAATTTTAATCAATTGTATTGTTTCACTGCTTTAAAGAGGAATAAATAAGGAGCCTGTTACGTAACGAGTGTTTAGATACCAAGTCATTACATTTTCATTTGTATAAAACGTTTTTTGTTGAAAAGGATGATGAAAAAAATATGACTTAAAAATGTTTTTGTTAGTTTTTGACGTTTTTGATTGATTTTTCATATCTTAGACAGATTTGTGAGTTTTTATGTCTTGCCTTCTCTGCTGTGGTAGTATCAAAAACGTTTAGAGTTTATTTTGCTGTTTGTGTTCTTCAAGTTTTTTAGATTTTGGTGATGTCAATGTTTCAAAATTGTTGTTCTAGTTATTTTGGCTTGCTTGATATGACTGAATTGATTTCTCTTTTGAGCTAATTTTGAAGGTATTTGTTATTTTAAGCAAAGTTAGGCCAATTTTCTACTGTTTTTCAGGTTTGTTGCTTGTTTCTATTTTTTTTCTTCTTTTTGTAGTTTTCTTATTCGAGCTTCAATTTACATCTAATCTATGCCTTTTGCTACTAAAACGTGACGTTGAAGACTAGACAGAACGTTTTTTGCTGAGGTAAATTTTACAAAATTTTTAATTTGTTTTTTTTTGGTCTGAGTTTTCTATTGTTTGATAATCCCGCCAACTTTTAGATAGATAAATGCCTGTACAGAGGTAAAAGAGTTTTTTACTGTTATTTTGTAACAGAGATGTTTTTTGTAAATTAATTTGGTATTTTCTTTTGTCTTTGTTTGCTTTTTGATAATTTATTATAATTTTTCTATGTTCAATTTTTATTTAGAGTTTTTCTGCTGATGTTGCTGGAAGTGCTTGAAAGCTAGAAAGCACTCTTTCCAATGAAACAAATGATACAATTTTTTCTCTTTTTCTGGTTTCTTACTGTAATTCTGCAAGATTTTGAGTGGGTGATCCTTTACCGTAAGCAGTAATAACATCTTTTTAGTAAAATCACTGGGAATTAGCATAATGGCAGTTTCTGCAAAATTTTTAATAAAAAAAATTTTGAATTTTTTTCGGGCCGAAATAATAAGTGGATCAAAAGACGGAATGCTTTTGCGGCTTTTTTTCTCTATAATCTTACGGGAGTGAAAAAATGTTGTTTGATCAAAAATTTGCTTTCTCCCTAGTGGTTTCTTGTTCACATGCGGCGTTTTGACCTTAATTTTTACCGTTTTCTTCGGCTGACTTTTTATCTTTAAATTTTATCTCTATTTTTGTAGTATAAGTTTTTTCCAATCCACTCATAGTCCATTTTAGGTCAATTTTTTGAGCCAATGAACTAGCCCTCCACACACACTTACCCCCCAGCAACCCCCTCCCCACCTGCTTACCCACATTTCTTACAATAAAAGGATTTCTTTTTTTTTCATATTTCTGAAATATGTTTGGTTAGATAAGAGTTTTTATTGCACTTCTCTTCAAGTTGTTTCCGGTATTCTACCGGCTATGTTTTTAACGCAGGTTTTTTTTCTTTTGACCGTTTTTGCGCTTTTCCTCTAGATTAATCTGTGATTTCTCAAGTGCTTTTTTCAAGCACTTCTTTGTTTTTGTGAGATTTTAATTGCTCTCACTCCGAAATATATTTTGTCCAAGTTAAAACTGATTGTTAAAGGTACGATGACAACGCCCCGAGTGATTAATGCCTCGGTCGAGGTGAAGGAAGCGGACTCAGGAGTTCGGGGACTCAACCCTACCTTAGCCTGAAGTTTTTGCACTCAAATGAAAGTTTGCCTCCCCCATGTCATTCAAGAGCATTTTTACAGAGTTAATTGGTTTATGTTTTAATTTTTGTTTTGCTTTGATATATGTTTGAAATTTTCTGGTGACTGTTTTTGTTTTATGACAGTTTGCAGGCTTTTCAGCTATTTTGCTGCATTTTAGAAGAATTTCACAATTTTTAACCAATTTTATTGTTTCACTGCTTTAAAGAGGAATTAATAAGAAGCCTGTTACGTAACGAGTGTTTAGATACCAAGTCATTACATTTTCATTTTTATAAAACGTTTTTTGTTGAAAAAGATGATGAAAAAAATATGACTTTAGATTATTTTTCTTAGTTTTTCACGTTTTTGATTGATTTTTATATCTTAGACAAGTTTGTGAGTTTTTATGTCTTGCCTTCTCTGCTGTGGTAGTATCAAAAACGTTTAGAGTTTATTTTGCTGTTTGTGTTCCTTAAGTTTTTTAGCTTTTGGTGAGGTCAATGGTTCAAAATAGTTTTTCTAGTTAATTTGGCTTGCTTGATATGACTGAATTGATTTCTCTTTTGAGCTAATTTTGAAAGTATTTGTTATTTTAAGCAAAGTTAGGCCAATTTTCTACTGTTTTTCAGGTTTGTTGCTTGTTTCTATTTTTTTTTCTTCTTGCTGTAGTTTTCTTATTCGAGCTTCAATTTACATCTACTCTATGCCTTTTGCTACTAAAACGTGACGTTGAAGACTAGACAGAGCGTTTTTTGCTGAGGTAAAATTTACAAAATTTTTACTTTTTTTTTTGGTCTGAGTTTTCTATTGTTTGATAATCCCGCCAACTTTTAGATAGATAAATGCCTGTACAGAGGTAAAAGAGTTTTTTACTGTTATTTTGTAACAGAGATGTTTTTTGGAAATTAATTTGGTATTTTCTTTTGTCTTTTTTTGCTTTTTGCTAATATATTATAATTTTTTTATGTTCAATTTTTATTTAGAGCTTTTCTGCTGATGTTGCTGGAAGTGCTCGAAAGCTAGAAAGCACTCTTTCCAATGAAACAAATGATACAATTTTTTCTCTTTTTCTGGTTTCTTACTGTAATTCTGCAAGATTTTGAGTGGGTGATCCTTTACCGTAAGCAGTAATAACATCTTTTTAGTAAAATCACTGGGAATTAGCATAATGGCAGTTTCTGCAAAATTTTTAATAAAAAAATTTTGAATTTTTTTCGGGCCGAAATAATAAGTGGATCAAAAGACGGAATGCTTTTGCGGCTTTTTTTCTCTATAATCTTACGGGAGTGAAAAAATGTTGTTTGATCAAAAATTTGCTTTCTCCTTAGTGGTTTCTTGTTCACATGCGGCGTTTTGACCTTAATTTTTACCGTTTTCTTCGGCTGACTTTTTATCTTTAAATTTTATCTCTATTTTTGTAGTATAAGTTTTTTCCAATCCACTCATAGTCCATTTTAGGTCAATTTTTTGAGCCAATGAACTAGCCCTCCACACACACTTACCCCCCAGCAACGCCCTCCCCACCTGCTTACCCACATTTCTTACAATAAAAGGATTTCTTTTTTTTCATATTTCTGAAATATGTTTGGTTACATAAGAGTTTTTATTGCACTTCTCTTCAAGTTGTTTCCGGTATTCTACCGGCTATGTTTTTAACGCAGGTTTTTTTTCTTTTGACCGTTTTTGCGCTTTTCCTCTAGATTAATCTGTGATTTCTCAAGTGCTTTTTTCAAGCACTTCTTTGTTTTTGTGAGATTTTAATTGCTCTCACTCCGAAATATATTTTGTCCAAGTTAAAACTGATTGTTAAAGGTACGATGACAACGCCCCGAGTGATTAATGCCTCGGTCGAGGTGAAGGAAGCGGACTCAGGAGTTCGGGGACTCAACCCTACCTTAGCCTGAAGTTTTTGCACTCAAATGAAAGTTTGCCTCCCCCTGTCATTCAAGAGCATTTTTACAGAGTTAATTGGTTTATGTTTTAATTTTTGTTTTGCTTTGATATATGTTTGAAATTTTCTGGTGACTTTTTTTGTTTTATGACAGTTTGCAGGCTTTTCAGCTATTTTGCTGCATTTTAGAAGAATTTACCAATTTTTAACCAATTTTATTGTTTCACTGCTTTATAGAGGAATTAATAAGAAGCCTGTTACGTAACGAGTGTTTAGATACCAAGTCATTACATTTTCATTTGTATAAAACGTTTTTTGTTGAAAAAGATGATGAAAAAAATATGACTTTAGATTATTTTTCTTAGTTTTTCACGTTTTTGATTGATTTTTATATCTTAGACAAGTTTGTGAGTTTTTATGTCTTGCCTTCTCTGCTGTGGTAGTATCAAAAACGTTTAGAGTTTATTTTGCTGTTTGTGTTCCTTAAGTTTTTTAGCTTTTGGTGAGGTCAATGGCTCAAAATAGTTTTTCTAGTTAATTTGGCTTGCTTGATATGACTGAATTGATTTCTCTTTTGAGCTAATTTTGAAAGTATTTGTTATTTTAAGCAAAGTTAGGCCAATTTTCTACTGTTTTTCAGGTTTGTTGCTTGTTTCTATTTTTTTCTTCTTGCTGTAGTTTTCTTATTCGAGCTTCAATTTACATCTACTCTATGCCTTTTGCTACTAAAACATGACGTTGAAGACTAGACAGAGCGTTTTTTGCTGAGGTAAAATTTACAAAATTTTTACTTTGTTTTTTTTGTCTGAGTTTTCTATTGTTTGATAATCCCGCCAACTTTTAGATAGATAAATGCTTGTACAGAAGTAAAAGAGTTTTTTACTGTTATTTTGTAACAAGAGATGTTTTTTGGAAATTAATTTGGTATTTTCTTTTGTCTTTTTTTGCTTTTTGCTAATTTATTATAATTTTTTTATGTTCAATTTTTATTTAGTGCTTTTCTGCTGATGTTGCTGGAAGTGCTTGAAAGCTAGAAAGCACTCTTTCCAATGAAACAAATGATACAATTTTTTCTCTTTTTCTGGTTTCTTACTGTAATTCTGCAAGATCTTGAGTGTGTGATCCTTTACCGTAAGCAGTAATAACATCTTTTTATTAAAATCACTGGGAATTAGCATAATGGCAGTTTCTGAAAAATCTGTAATAAAAAAAATTGTTTTGAATTTTTGCGGGCCGAAATAGTGAGTGGATCAAAAGACGGAATGTTTTTGCGGCTTGTTTTCTCTATAATCTTACGGGAGTGAAAAATTGTTGTTTGATCAAAAATTTGCTTTCTCTCTAGTGGTTTCTTGTTCGCATGTGGCGTTTTGACCTTAACTTTTACCGTTTTCATCGGCTGACATTTTATCTTTATATTTTATCTCTTTTTTTGTAGTATAAGTTTTTTCCAATCCACTCATAGTCCATTTTGGGTCAATTTTTTTGAGCCAATAAAAATCATTTGAATTGTGTCGGGACTTGTCCCGCTGAGTTTTTTTTCGTCAAAATTTTTGTTACAATCTTGTGATGTCACAGTCACTTCAAATTTCCTTTTTGTTGAGGCAATCTTTTGTATTAAATGCATGACGGTTTTTAAGCCACCTTGTTTTACGAATGGTGAAAATGCATGTTTATGAAGATCTTATTAAGAGCTCTCGAGCAGCACGGTTAAGAGGACAGTTCGCGATGAGGAAGGTTGCTCTCTTTAAAATTCAATGTCCAAGAATCGAATCAAGGACCAAAATGCAAAAAGAGTCAATTAACCGAAAATGAAGATGTCAAAATTTTTTTGCGCCGATAAAAGGAGGGAAGCCAGTAGAATTAGTGACAGAAAAATGTCAAAATTTAAAATAAACGCAGAAAAGCAGTTTCCAAAAAAATGCTGCTTAAAAAAGTTTACAAAGCCAGGATTTTTCCTTATTGAATTTTTATTAATAGCAGTGACAGTGATTGCAAAGCTGAGCTATTATTGGCACCTATTTGATGTTTTGAAATCGTTGACAAAATTTCTTTGGTGACCATGCACGTTACACTCCTTTTTGTCAGCTTTTGCGAAATAGGTAATGTTGGTTTTGGGAGTTTTAAATATTTTTGCGCACGATGAAACGATTTATCTTTTAATAGCTTTGCTACAAACTTTTTCGTGCAATGGTTATGATTTGCCAATCTGTTTTTTTTTGGGTATGCTTATTTGCTCTCGATTTCTCAATTTTTGTGGGACTTAAATTGAGCTCTCCTGATCACTTTTAAGCACTTGATGCAGCCGTTTACTTACGAAAGTTAGGTAAAAATTGTTCATTAGAAGTTCTGATATTGGGTTAAGCTTAGTGGAGAATTTTATTTTACCTCCAAGACGGTTTGCATTTAGCCCCTTCTTCTCTCGAGTTTATTTCTTTGAATGCTTGTTGTCTGTTTTATTGTCATCAGAACAGAAAATTTATTTATATACTGATTTAGCACTTTTGATCAATATTTCTGGCCATTGCAAGCACTCCAATTTTTTTGAGGATTTTTTCAAAAATTAAGTCAGTATCAAATGCAAAAAATCATTTTCTGGTAAATGCACCATGGAAATCAAATTTGGGATTCGTATTCGTGCTTATGTTCCTCCAGAAGTTTTTTTAGATGTTTTTTAGAATACTTTTACGTACTTGCTAGCGTTATTTGATGCTCAATAGTGATGTTTCCCGCACCACTTCGATTAAGCAGTCTGTTTTTTTTTCTCGGGGTGAAGCTGTTTGAAAAATTGGAGCTCCGTCTGCCGTTCGGTAGCAACACTTCGGCCGTTTGTTTTTAGTTGCTGAGAAAGCAATAGCCGAACGGAGGTACTGTTGTCCTTCTTTGTTTCTTTTTGTTCTCTATCGCTATGGGGTGCTGTCTTTTTTTGAGATCTGCTCACACATTGAAAAATCAAATTAAGGTGATCAAAGCCAAATTGGAGTAGTGATTTTAGTTGCTCAGTTATTAATTAGGTTGAAATATAGAGTGGTTTTTAAGGCGTAAAATTTTCATTGTGAATTGAAATTAGAGTGAGGTAATTGTTTGTACGATGTTTTCGGTTTCGCGAGTGGGTTTTCAGAAATAAGTGATAACTGTGATCTAATAGTGTACAATTTCAAGTGTTTGGATCCTTCAATAGGAACCAATGTTTGTTATTACTTTTATACTATTTTTTATCATCGAAGATTGGTAAATTTTCAATTACTCTCAAACGAAGTATGAAACAATTGCTGTAAGCGCGTTTGGATTGTGTATGAAAAGTTTTCAATTGACTGTTTTTTCTCTTTTGTTCTAGTGCATTTTTTGCTTTCGTAATTTTTTTTCGCTTGACTTTATTTTTTTTTCGTTATATTATTAGCAGTTGGTGCAGTTGAGGTCGATTGAAAAAATTATATTCTAATTGAATGTTACATGAGGGCAGCGTTACAGCATATAAGTATAATGCAATTACAGACATCAGCACAGTGTAAAGCCTGTTGAAGTATCTTAGGTCTAGTTCTTTTCATTTGTTTTTGAAACTATCGCTGTTATTGTCTGGCAATCTGCCATCGATGTGTTTTCCACAAGCATATCGCTTCAAAGTGTCACTTCTAAGCTGCGTTTTTTGTATTTATTTTATGAGCTATTCATCGTACAACAATGGCCCAATTGCTTTGACTTTTTTTGCCTAATAAACGATACTGGGGGATGAAAATTGAAATACTTTTCTTTACATTTACCAAATTTTTTTAGTTAGCTATCATAGCCGGCTTAGACTATGAAGCATAAACCCCCTATCGTTTTTCCCCCTAAGAATTAGGAACTTTTTGATTATTAGTCAAGGTTTATGGTCGGACAAAAATTTTGTTCACTTAATGAGCCAGCTTGGAGGCTGGCATAGTTTGCACGTAGGGTGGTGGTAGGTGGAGTTAGTGTGCGCGGGGGTGATTTTGTAAGGGTAGCTGTTGTCGAGAGGGGTTAAGCTCGAACCACCGAACCTTTCCGTAAACAGCCAAACGCTCCAGCCTTTTGTTCCACAAGCGCTGATAGTTGCTGAGAACCTCGTATTTTTTCAGATAGAATATCAGCATTAAGTTGTGACCTATTGATCGGGCTATTTTTTTATCGAGGGTGGAATCTACGATCGAGCAGTTCAATAATTGCAAAATTAGGATTTTCAAAGCAAAAGAAAGATTCTTTATCTACTGCCTTTCGTCGGAAAAGCGATGCAATTGCAACTGCCCTCCTCGATTGTTTGTGTTAATTGTTGTTCCTTGTTTCAACTAAATTGCGTGCATGACGTAGTTTTTTTTACTCTCAAAGAAGCCACTTTTTTGTTCATTCGCGTGATTAAGTTTTTGTTTTGGGCACACGTGACTTAACTCATTCTCAAAAATGACTTCTTCACTCTGAAATTGACTTTTCTTTACACCCATTCGAAAAGACAAGGTCAAATGAGTGTGTGTCACTCTAATTGAAGGTTTCTTGAGAACAGCTAGTGGAAGCAGCAAAAAGTTGTACATACTCTTAATCAAATCTAACATCACAGCATTTTAAAAAAGAAGTTCCTTTTTGGTCTGTTTCTTTTACTATCGTTTTGAAACTGCAGATCTACGAAGCTATTGTGGCCTATTTTTTGGCAGTCTGCCATCTATGTTTGAAACTTGTCCCAATATTTATTAATCCATTTAAATAGCAGCATGACAAAACCGTTGACGGATGGAACAAAATCCAAAACAAATGTGAACAAAAAATGTGATTCAACCTGATAAATGAAGTTTTTACACTAAGCCGAGTCTTCATTTTTTTAATCTTTCTTTGAAACACTTAGTTCAAAATTATTTCAAACATATTGTTTTTGAGAATAACAGCAGAAAAAACTAAGAAAATGCCGTACAGCATAAACTAAATCATTATTTTGCTGGAGTATACCATCGCTGGTCAGAATCTCTTGACGTTCTGGGCAGACCGGATATGATTGAGCAAGATCATTCAGCAGACCAGGAAGCCGATTATTACTGTTTGTCTTTTCGCCATTTTTGCCTTCTTTTGCGCAGTTTTTACGAGAACAGCTCGCTCGAATATTGTTTTGCATGTTTACGTTTCTACTGTCAGCTTCAACTCATTGTTATCAGAAAAGAACTGAAGCGCTCACTTATTGCACCTAATTAATTTGATATCTATAGGCCGCAAAATCCAACTTGCACTTTTTAGCAGTCCTATCAGCACTAAATAATGAATAGCCCTAGTCTTAACACAAATAAAAAGTATTAGCACACTATCATACATCTTCATTTACATTTCTTAGTTCTTCGCTTCTGGCGTAGAGCATTTTGTTTTCGATAAATTGGAACACAAATTGATGCCATGTATTAAACGTAACCGATTCTGAGTTATGCAATTTCGGCAGCGAAACAAAAGCACTAAGCTTAAAAAACGAGTTTCTCGAAAAAAAAAAATTAAGTAGTTTTAACTGAAGGAAATTAGATATTTACAGAAGTGTTATGATTAGTAGTTGAAAACGGTGAGCAATATTTGAAGGATGAAAGAAGCCTCAAAATTTTCCCGTATATTTAAAACCGAATTTCAGAGGTTTTGTCACCATAAAAACATTTAAAGTTGGCCATGGGAAAAATGAACAACAAATAGATCAGGACTATTAATAAAAAAACTAACTAAGAGCGGATTAGCAAGTTATAGATTTTCTTAGCTTAATTAAGCGTAAATAGTTTCGGTTAATTTGGTACTTTAATTCAACTTCTTGGAACATATCACAAAAAGACAAATTTTACGCTCACTTCGACTAAAATGTCTTAGCTACAGTTTCCAATGTTGTTTTTTAAAACCCGTACTGAGACTTCGGCCGATTGCATAAATTGTGCTCTCCGCAAATCTGTTTGAACTGATTTTACATTTGAAACGAGTAACAAACAAGGCGAATCGTGATAATGTGCACAGCACATTATGTTCCGACCCCCCCCCCCCCAACCACTTCGAACGCCCTCCACGCATACATGATTGTGTGTGTGTGTGTGTGTGTGTGTGTGTGTTTGGGTATGTGTGTGTTTTTGTGTATGTATGTTTTTTTTGGGGGGGGGGGGATGATATTTAGTACTTTGGGGACACCGACTTTTTTCCCAACAATATAACTTCTGTTGACTTCTATAGATTGAGATGAGCAAAAAATTCTTTGTCGCTGCAATTTTTGACTTGGCGCGAAATCATCAGCAGCAAAACAACTCTGCCAAAAATCACAACTTTTTTGATGATTTGAACGCACGTTTGATTTCTGCAAACACAATACAATTTACTCCCATTTTAATTATCACCATCAGAATGAGGTCAAAGCTATTATTGCAACCATCAGTTTTGGAACCAATCTATCCCCCCCCAGCAAAGTGGGTATGTAACTTTGGGTCTTTCCCAATATAGCCCCCACCAGCTTAGTTGTCAGATAACCTATAGCCCCCATCATGGTAATTATACCATAATGGGGGCTAAAATTTCATGGGGGGTCTATAATGGGAACGACCCGTAACTTTTACGCCACCCCACGCCTACATGCTAATGTTTTGCACAGTAATACTCTGCATCACAACACATGAATTGTAAAACGTAGTAATAAGAAACAAGGTACGGAGGGCGGGGGAAATAGATCCCATAATTCTCCCCCCATATCTAAAAGATAGACCGACACATTTTTTTATAAATTTTTAGTTGAAACAGGCTCAATAATGGGGTCTTACCCATTATAACCCCCCCAGTTTAGTGGTTATATAACTTATAACCCCCAGTCATGGTAAATATACCATAATGGGGAGCTATAATTGCAGGGGGTTATAATGTGAAAGACCATTTATTGAATAGGTTTCAACTACATATGAACTAAAGTTGTGCAGATCTATATTTCGGTCTTTCCCATTATATCCCCCATGAAATTTTAGCCCCCATTATTGTATAATTACTATGACTGGGGGGGGCTATAGGTTATCTGACCACTAAGTTGAGGTGGGGGGGGGGTCCTATAATTGGAAGACCCCTGTTTTTTAGACAAGGGGAAAAAATTATGGGATCTGTTCTGCTCCGCCGCCCCCTATCTTTTTTTCATTACTACCATTTACAATTCAAGAGTCCTGATGCAGCGTATCACTGTGCAAAACAACAGCACGTAGGCGTGGGGCGGCGTAAAAATAGATACCCACTTTGGTGGGGGATAGACTAGATCCAAATCTGCTAGTTCTTGAAATTTAAATTTAGAAAGGTTTTGTCAATCTGATTTGGTGTTTTCGAACTTTATTGTTCAGAAACCCCAAATCAGGGTGACATAACTTTTTTAAATTTAACTTTCTAAAGCCTTTTAATAATTTTTTAATAACCTTAACTGGCAAAAACCAAAAATTTTGTTTTTGCCTTTTCCAGACAGAAATTAGAAATTTTTGAATCTATTCTGTTTCGAAGGTTTTACGAAATTGGTATCATTCTACCCTAGGCGCAGTGAATATTTTTACACGGTAATTTGCTATCCAAAAACCGAAAATCTAAAACCAACATCAGAAATACACTTTGACACCACGAAAATGTCAATATGATAACTAAAAAAATATATTACCTGATCAGGGATTTTTCAAAAAAAACTTATATAATCTATTTCAAAGGGCTTTTCAATGATATGACACATGCTTTTATCGGAAAAGTGAAAAAAAACTGTAAAAGTGAACAAAAACGCCAGAATGATCACAAAATTTTGGAGCTCGATAACTCCCTGTAAAAAATGAATTTCGAAAAAATCTTTTTAATTCTATAATCTACGCTGGACGGGCTTTTTAATGATACCACTCATAAGTTTCTACGATGAATATATCGATCGGCGAAAATTCACTGAACAAAAAAAAACCAATTTGAGTATATAGTTCCTCCCCCCCATATGATGGGGTCGGAACAATTACAGTTGAGATTGGTCCGTAGGAATACAGTGAAATGAGGTTGGGCCATCAGTTTTATCTCCCAAATCAAATATTTGGTCAACATGTTTGATTTTCTTCCGGAGAACCATTTTTTTCATCAATTGTTCTTAGATGCACCTAATGAAAACCAAAAAAATTCCGGAAATTATTTCCCGAGCTGCCACCACAATACTGTGTTGTTCTGCTTCGAATGAAAAAGTGAACTTTGCCATTGAAAACAGCAAACAGTTTCTGTTGTTTGATTTTTGATGGCAAAAAAAACAAAGCTTTGCCAGCACCGTAAAATTGTCTTACGTAAATAAAATAGGGCAAGAAAGACTTTTTCACAAAAAGGAAGAAAACTGGCCAGATTCTCAAATTAATTTCTCAACTTTTTACGAAAACACGACTGAGGAGTTGTCAAATGTTTTTGACTGCATTCATTCTTTGTTCATCTATTTTCAGCTCGTAATGTTCTTCGTGGTTGGATTAGCTAGTTGATTTTCTGACACCTCACGATAGTCTATAAAACTTTTTGTTTTAAAATTCTTCTAGAAAACCACACTTGCTTTGTTTTACCACCATATTTATCTTACTTACGTAAAACTAGCTCAAAGTAAGCGCGTGCTTTTTCAATTTTTTCTACGCAAAATTTAAAACTACGTCACTGAGTTTCAAAAAGTGATTTGAATATAATACAGAATGCGTTTAACATTTTAGAGTCAATGTACGGCGTGTTGTTGTTTGTTAAAAGCTGTTTGTTGAATGTGCCAGAAGAACTGTACCTTTAAATCTTGACTTTATTCAGACCATTGCTGATAAACCACTTGTTCGAACACTGGCTTACCTATTCTGATCAAAAAGAGGCTAATTCTTTAATATCTGATTATGGGTTGCTGTTCGGGGCCGAAGAAACCCGAGAACGGTAAGGTCACTTTTATCAGACAATATCTTAAAACAGTTTTCAAATGTTGTTGCCGAGAGGGCCCCAACTGCACAAATCCGGCCTTAGGTTGAATTTCATTCCTATTTCTTCGGAATTATTAGTATTCCACTGACAGAACGAATATGTTCGAAGAATTAGGAATAGTTTTTGAAAAGTGGTTTGCCTGGCATTCTAACATAAGCTTTACCGTGCTATAAGGACAGTAATAAAATGAAAAAAAATCAGGTTTTATTTTTACTTGAAACTTTGCTATCAAGTTTACAAAATTGTTTGGTGGATTATTATCACCCTGTTAAAAAAGAAACAACTTCTACTGGCATTCATAACTATTCTTCTACAGATTTTTGGTTTGCCTCGAAGGTTTCGCTCCAGAAGCCAGGTTGAAATCAATTGCATCATGATCATCGATTTGATAATGAAAAGCCAGACCTCAGAATCACAATTACAAGTAAACGCTTCACTAATTTTGATATTTTGAAAGAGCTAAAATTGAACAGAATTTGCCGAGCAATATGGTCTGTTTAATTCCGACATGTTCCATTTGATATTTTCTTATATTGGACAAAATCAACAAATTTTCTTTGGAAATGAAATTTAAAATTTCGGTGCAAAAAATGACAGGATTTTAATTTGACAGAGGTTTTAACGTTTCTCGTTCAACGCCCATTGCTTTCCGTGATCAAATATTTCTACAGGGTTACTCAATTGTCGGTCAGTGGTTAATTGTCACGTTCGCAGTGCAAATCAACTAGTAAAATTGCTATGAACCTTGATTTTGCCAAGATGGGAAGCAAATTCTTCACATTACATGACCAATGTCTGATTTCTAGAGCAAACTTACTCGATATTGTTTATTTTCCCCCGCTATAAGTAACTCATTTCCACGCGTGACCATTTTTTACGGTTGCAGAATATAATAACTAAGATAGTGTCAAATAGAACGAAACGAAAGAAAGCCTAATCGGTGAAAATTTTCTGAAATGCCTTCCCTGGATACTAATTGTGGATTAAGAACAGATTTAATATGATCGCCCAGATGATTGCACAAGAACAATTAAATCTTTGAGTTTTGTCTCGAGTACTTTCAAACACAATTTGGGAAAAAATGAAGCTAATTTATGCTCAATAATGTGGAATTGGGTTACGTTAATGCGTGGGTTAAATTTATGCGTGAATACTATTGACAAAATGTATGTCTTGAAATTTGCCATTTCGAACGGTGGTTAGGTAATGCCTGTATTTCGAACGGCCATGAAAAAAGTAACAATGAAAATGAGATCCACTTTGAAATGGAAATGATGCTAATGTGCACTCTAAATTGATAACAAATTTGATATATAATCTGCCCCCTTATTTAGATTATTTGGATGTCAATAAGGTCATTGGCACTCATTCTCTTTTTCTCACCTTGTCTTTTATTCGAAAAAATTATTTATTTCGTTACAATTGAAGCATTTAAATGGTTACATGACATTATGCCCAATGCCAAAATACACATTGTTCCGTATTATACCTATTGCCATTATACCCAATTTATCCCTTTTAATCTTTTCGTTCAATAGTCCGATTACAAATTAGCACTTGGTATATCTATTATTTTTTATCATACTTAAATGGATAATTTTATGTTTGATTGTGTTAATTTCATATCAAGTCACACAGGGCTCATATCAACTAATTAAATTAATTATCCAACTTTAAATTGTTATTTGTTTTGATATTGTTTTTTGTTTATATATGTTGAAAACGGATTATGTTAAGAATACAAAAAGTTGCTAAGCAGCGTTAAGGTCTTTTCTTCAAACAGCCCTCCAGGGAAGTTTACACGATTTTTTGCTGCGGCGTGATTTTGAGCGGTTATTTTTTGCTATAGTTCAAATATATCTTTCAATCATCACCGTCTCATGCCAAAACTGAACTAGTATCTACGGTTCTCACATTTATATATAAAATTTGAAAAAAGTTTGGATTTCATTATTCAGCGCAGAAATGAACAAAAAAGACGAATTGACTTTTTATCATTTTACTTTTCAGTGATAAAAACTATTTGCGTTTTATTCCTCTTTTAAACTAACATGTGGTATATTTTGTTTTTTTTTGTAATCAAAAAGTGAAATTATATTATCCTTACCATTGAACTAATGAATTAATTTACTCGACGCTTTCAAAATTTGTATTAACAACGAACGTAACTTCTGAAAATTGTTGAGTGAGATAATTTTTGGAGAATAAAATTTACGCCCGAAATTGAGATATATACAGCACTCAACACTTTCAATGTGATTCAAAAAAATAGAGATCATTAAAAATGAAGAAACAAAGCTGTTTCATTGCAAGTGAGCAAAATATTTTGCATGAAGTCAATATGTTGTGTTTCAGAGGCCCGACAAAGTGATCCCAATTTTGGTGGACCAATCAAAAACAGGTGAGATATTGACAAAAACATGTTTGTCATTTTAGTAAGAGTTTAAAATTTAGTAATTAGAAACAGAACAGGAGCATAAATTAATAGTCTAGGATAAAGAAAGTAACTAAACTCAACATTTTGATATTGATATCAATACTCTTACGTAGCTGTAACATCTCTAATCTGAAATACTTCTTTATCAATTCTTTGGTCACGATAAACTTACTTTATCAATCTGAAATACTTCTTTATCAATTCTTTGGTCACGAGAAAAGCGGATTATTTTTCTTTAATGCACATTTTTTACAGCGAAAAAAATCATGGTGCTAAAACATATTGTTATTGTGAAACTTCTATTTGATGAAAGATATATTTTTGGACAAGCTTTGGACTATTGTCGTCTCAAATTGTTGTCCTGATCTACCAAAAAAAATTCGTATTCACTTGTTTGAACTCTGGTGCCAAGAGGCTAACTACCTATAATTTTTCTCATTGCACCAATCAGATTTAAAAAATAACTTTTTTAATATTACTTCGTATAATTTTTTCTGGGCCTGTCGATTACAAATCCCAACATTTTGCAATGTTGTTTTTTGCCAGGAGTATTGGCAGACACAAAAATTAGAAGAGATGCTTATTCGCCGACAGGTTTTATCGGGATGAAGTGAAAATAAATACACCATAATTATGTAATTCAATCTGTGTTATTAGAATTTTTGACTAAACTGTTTTTGATCCTGACAATTTGTTTGGTTCAGAAAAACTCATATCAAGTGTCACGGGATCGCTGAGGCGTGGCCAATTGAGATAGTATTTACTGTTAATGTTAACTTACTGTCAATATTTTGTTTTAGAACCCAGGGACGCTACCTTACCCGCTGTATGATAGTATAATTTTTTGGACTGTTGTTTTCGAGTAGGATGGCTGCCATATTGGCCGACAGGCTGCGGTTTTAGCCGACAACCAAGAAATGAAAAAATAACTGAAAACTATAAAGGAAATTACAAAAGAATAAATAAAATGAGCGATAAAATTTATTCTGAAGCTGTGATTGGCCAATTTAAAACACTATTTCGGAAGCGGGATAATAGACAGCCGCTTTTTTATCAACTAGCGTAACAAAGGTCTATGTATCCGTGGTCGCAACCTCCCCCTTTCTTCCTGTCAGGAAGGGGGGGGGGTTGCGGCCACTGAGATGGCAAGTAGAGCGCCACCCGACCGCACATCAAAGATAGTGGTCCACCAAACTCCCAATTTATGGGCCAATGAGACTTTTTTGACCAATTATGATTAAATTTTCGTCTAAATTTCTCATTTTTCCTTGGCTAAACGCCCAGTTGGCCATTTTTCGTAGCATCTTTAAGTAGTTACTTTTGCTTAAGAGTGTCGTTTAAAGAATGTGTCGGGTAATTTGTATGTTGACTAATTGGCCGGCCACGACGTTGTTTAAATGCCATGCAATAATAAAGTATCAGTGGTTTTTATTCACACACAGCTGTTATTATGTTGGTTCTGCAAAAAAATTTGTTGATTCAGTTACATGTGCTTGCACGCAATTCAGTTTAATGAGCCTAATTATTTTAAGACTGCAACCAAAATATACAAGCTATTACCACCAAGGCCTCAAAAACATATTGCAGGAAATGCGATACGAGTTCCAACACGGACTGAACGGCAAGTCAACATCAGTACTGGGCAACCAAATTGCAAGTCTTATATCAGTACTGATTCAGAGTCACTTTTTCCACTTTTTCATCATGTCACTTTTTACACTTGTCAGTATAATGCAAGTCTTGGCCAAGACGGGCAAGTCTAAATGCAAGTCTTGGCCAAGACGTGCAAGTCTAAATGCAAGTCTTGGCCAAGACTTGGCACGTCTAAAACACGTCAAAAATAGCAAAAAAACGTCAGAAATGGCCGAAAAAACATCCAAAATAGCTCCAAAAAACGTCTAAAATAGCAAAAAAAAACGTCAGAAATGGTCGAAAAAACATCCAAAAGAGCTCCAAAAACGTCAAATATAGCCCAAAAAAACTTCAGAAATGGCCGAAAAAACATCCAAAATAGCTCCAAAAAACGTCAACTAAAAGCTTTAGAACTTTTTCGCCACTTTTTAAGGGCCGAAGAACTCTGTAATGCATTTGGAGACTGGAATCGGTCTGCAAATTTCCTATCTTTAAAAATAAGCTGAAGAACAAAACCAGGAGCTCTTTAGTATCAAATGGCGTAATTCATCTCAATCCATTATTCCAGTTTCATCATGAGGTTATTTAATCTCAGATATAGTCAAGTTTACAAAGGACAAATTCAGTGTTCCGTTTAGAATGCTGATTTCCAGATATCAGTACCACTACAAAAATAGGGAATAATATAAGTACAAGACGCGCACACAGGCTTAAAATACACACACAAACACACACACACACATTACGCACACACGCACTTACGCACGCACACACACACACACACACACACACACGCACACACACCACACACACACACACACACATACGGGTATATTCTTTTTGTTCATTTCAGGAGCTGCACTGACATCATCTGTCTGGTGATTTTCATCCTCGCCATCCTACTTTATGTAGTAGTCAGCGTAGTTGGTAAGAACAACATCAATTAGTTCACATATCATTTAATCACTTCTAAAAACTTCAATTCATATTAATTGCAAATAGTTGTAGTATTGAGGAGTGGAAGGGGAGGCGGATTAGTATAAAAAGTAGACCAACAAGAATCTAAATTTGAAATAATGTTTCTTTATTTGATACCTTTACGTACTGCGCTGTTAAAAAACCACTTGGTCGCGGTTGATTGCTCTCATGCGACTAGTTTTTTCAAAATTTAATGTCCCTCTAGGCTTTTTCTAGTGTCAAGTTTATTTTCTACTTTTGCGCAATTTGCATCCGGTTGTAGTTTCAACTCTGCAGCACGCTGCTTTATTTAAATGAATTTGTTTTTCTTTTTGGAAGGAGTAACTAAGATAAAGAAACAATGACATATGAATGCATAAGATCTACGAATAACGGTGCATGATGCACTTGTTGATGTTGCTAGCTTATCATAAGCCATTTTTTTGAGACGATAGATAACTTTTTTTGACAGAACTAATATACAATATTGCAAAGTACTGGTTAAAACATCAAAGAGTTGTGGTCATTGACATGCATGAACATACCAAGCTCGAGTCAATTCCTTAAATGATTAAAAATTTGGTAGCTAATACGGTAACCATGTTGAATTTTGTGTTCCAGCTTATTACTATGGGAACCCGTACCTGTTGCTGCTTCCCCAGGACTCCGATGGTAATACATGTGGATACGACAACACTGGCAAGAACGCACTCGGGTATGATTCACAAGTTAACGACTGATCATCTTTCAGACTTTCATGGCGATTGTTTATTCAGGCTCTCGTCAATTTGAAAAATGGCAAAGTTTTTCGTACCAAATGTTTTTTATCCCTGAAGAATTATTTTTCCAAAAGAGTCAGTGTAACTATTCCCCGCATAATTCATGTTTTTGTTTATTTTCTCTAATAATGATGAGAACAAACGTTAACTTAGTCCCACAAAAACTGCAAAACGATAAAAACTGTAAATTTTATGCATGTTCAAATTTGTGTATATGCAAATTTATGCATTTTGTATGTTAATGTTTGCCGTGGTAATTGATGTAAACATTGGGTGTTTGTGCAATCACTAAGAACATAAATGCACCGACAGTTATCAGGGAGTTTGACAATTTGGATCATTTCAGATTTTTCTTTCCTTTTGGATGTTCACCCGAGACACATGTTACTAAAACATATTGTCGAAAATTTTTCAATAAAATAGGGGTAAATGCAACTAACAAAGTTCAACCTTTGGTCCATCCAGTACTTTTGGCCCATTCTGCTCTAGTTCCTTCTCAATTTTAGCCTGGATCTGACAAATAAGCCCCACCTTCACATGTTTGACATCACAAAGTGTGCAAACCTTGCGGGTAATGTGGCCACCTCTGGAGAAATTGCCTGTCCTACAACTTCTGTCAGTCACTATCTATCTAATCGTTTATATATATATATATATATATATATATATATATATATATATATATATATATATATGCCATAATTACAGCTTAAATGAAATTGACAATTTCAATAAAGGTCAAAAAAACACTATTCTTAGCTATCTTTTTGCGCGAATTTATCGTAACTTCAAGCCAGTGCAGTTAATTTTACCTTAGTTTAGACTTTACCCTCGACTTTTTACCGCAAACTGGATTAAAAAAGACTTCATTTCATACCTAATTCGTATCCAAGATACTTAAATAATTCAGATCTATTTTGATCAATTTTTTTCTCTTCTCTGAAACCTCCGCGAATTAATCTGATAAATCAGCAAGCAGCCGTTACGACGGATTGTAAGTTTTAGTCGCACCAAGATAAAGTTGCATGGCGTGTATATTAATTTGCCCAGCTGAATTTACGATCAAGTGAAATAATGAATGTGATGAGAATGGTTGCCGCAGGTATGTCTGGAGAGATGTCCGACTAAGATGTGGCTAGGACACTGGGATCTGATCCAACAGGAGGCAGGTGTCTCGGTGACTGAAATTGACTTCACCAAATACATCTGCAAGAATGGAGTCACAGCTGTTAGTATCCACCTACATATCATCATATCATTAATGCAGGGTGGATATCTTAAAAAAACGCAAATACCAAAATAAAAGCTGATCAAATCCGAAAAATCATTTAGGGGTTAAATTCAAAGCCATAAGTCAATTTCCAATTTATTCTGGTAAATATTCTTTTCTTACAATAATTTCACTGATGAGAAAGCTCAAACCAAAAAAAAAATGAGAAGCTTCAACTCTCATTGTGAGAAATTCTCATGAGAGGTGAGAAATTTATCGAAAAAAATCTATGGTTTGTGTGCAAAAATGAAACTCTTCTTTAAAAAAGTTGCTTTGAAAATCAAGCACTTGATTAAACAATTAATTCTCCTTACTTTTAAACAAATCTTAATGTAACAAGGAGGCTCGGTAATGTGCGTTCGCACATTAAATTCCGACCCCGCTCATCTACATTTTTCACTTAAATGTCTACCAAATGAGGAAGAGATAAAAAATTTAACATATCAACATTTCGTTCAAAAAACTACTAAAAGAATAGAACAAATTACTCTAGAGGGCCTATGAGACCTGTGACTACCATAAAATGACTACCAGAAAGGACGGCAATAAAAATCAGATAATCACAAATATCAATTACGACAAAAACTCGTCCATTTTTCGAAAACCATTAATAACCCAATCAATATGGCATCCAATTTTGCTCAATGCAAGTCGGCAAGAAATGAGCAAAAGGTAGTTTTAAAAAAAATGAGAAGCTTCAACTCAATGGTATTTTAAAATAACGTTGCTTTTTTGAAAAGAATTAATTGCAAACTGATTAGAAAAACTATGCATTAAAAAAAATTAATGAGAATTTCTTTTATCCCTTCATAGAGAGCAATTGAGACCTTTCTTTATCCAGTGTATGTCATACGACTACAAAAAAACGACAAATATAGGCAAAAAGGAAAAATTTGAACAAAAACCATGTCCCAGGCAATTAAACACTAAGCAGTTTACTAAAAACTTTGAAAACATTGGGAAAAAACCGTTATAAAAAGCAAATTGTAGTTCAGTAGATAAGGGATTTGACTTTTCTATAGAAATTCTAAGCATTAAGTTAACAGAAATAAGATTGGTGAATCTCAAAAATCTGTTGCCTTTTTTTATAAACAAATAACTTCAAATTTCAGAGCCAACATAAGCTTCGGAATAAAAGAGTAGACATTTTGTTTTGCAACTTCATAGAAAAATATTTTCAATTGTTATTAGTGAGACTAAATCATAAGACTAAAAAAACATTAAAAACATTAAAATTTCACAAACAACTTTACAAAACCACAGTGTTGAAGCGGTTAAATTTTTAAAATACAAACCGCGAGAACATAAAATGTTCATTTGCGACTCCTTTGTTCATCATAAAGTCTTTTTGTAAAACGACTATCACAAAATGACAGCAATGAAATCCACAAACATTGAAAATTATCTAAATTTCACAAAATTATTCTGAAAAAAATTCTCTAAGCCCTGAAGAGATCAGTCAAAATGTTTAAACAACAAAAAATTTAATGTTCACATCTAAAAAACATTAGAAAGAACCTCCCAATACTGAGGCTAAGTTACGAAAAAGATACAACATTGTGAAATACAAATAAAAACGCTAACCAGAACAAAAAGTGATAAGTTGAAGAACACTATTACTTTTTCTGAGAGATTTAATTTGAAAGTCAGTAAAATCTTTAGCTATATATCGATATCTTTTGTCAAATTCATTTATTTATCTATAGTTGGCCACTGAGACCTTTAATTACTCAATATTTGGCGTACGACAACAAAAATTTACAGGGAATAGAGGGCAAAAATTAAAAAGTATACCAAATTCTGCAGGAGAACGGTGTCGCAGAGCTTAAAACCATATGATATAAAAACAATAAATTTTTTCAGTTCCAAATTTGTTAAAGCATTTTTGATTTAGATTGCTCAGACATGTGACAATTTACCAAACAAAAAAACAACAGAAAAAATGAACATTTATTCACAAAAATCACAAAACTTTGCATGAAAACTCGTAGTACCAAAAGCAAGAAAAATCACTGAAAGTTACTTAAAACAAATACATTCAATGACATAAGAGACATTAGATAGCAACCAAAAGCGTGGTAGATGTTCATTTACACCTCCTGAGAAAGCCATTGGGATCTTTGAATTGTTAGACTTAGTAATCAGACCGCAAAAAGAATAGCAATTGAAGGCAAAACACAGGAATTCAGTTAAGTTTTACTAAAACTCTTCCTCAAAGCCATAAAAACAAGTAGGTTCTCTGAAAACAAGCTATATCTACATTCGACCTCATGTTTAAAGATATGGGAGCCGTCATTAATGGAGCCGTGAATAAAAAATGTTGTCAGTGATTACAATTAATAAACAAGAGCATAATATTTCGAAAAAAGGCAGCACCAAAATAAAAATTAAAAATTTTGCATTGTAAGAATCCATGATATCAAACCTATGCCTGACTTTGCCACGCGAAGCTGCCGAAGTATCTTTCAGTTGCTCACAAATTAGATCAATTTTTCAGTAAAATTCTTTGTATATTAACAAAACAACGATGCATTTTGTATAATTATCGAGTTAAATCTGCAAAAAACAGCAAAACTTTAATTCCAGAAGATTTTCATAGGGCACCAAATTTCAACTAGCGCTTCATTGAGATTAGGGAGCCTCTGTCAAGGTTTCTAGGTCACTACGTCTGGCAAACTTTAACAAAGTGGTCCAAAAATCATATTTTGTGCTATTTTTGTTGAAAAAAGTTCTTATAATGAAAATTGAATCAGAAATTTTAGCCCAAAAAACTTCAATCAAACCATTCAGCACTGCTGTTTTGTCCCTAATGGCAACAATAACACTCTGCCGTTAAAAATTTTAACTTATTTCAAATTATATTAGCGAAATTGTGCCAAATTTTTGCAAAAGTTCTTAAAAATGTGATCAAAAACTGTCGAATATTCACCAAAATTTAATTTTCGATAGTTCTTGTAAAAAACGAAATTAGAAAAAATGTTTTTAATTCCATATTTTAGGATATACGTGCTTTTTAAAGATACCACTCACAACTCTCTACGATGAATATATCGATCGGCCAAAAATGTCTGAACAAAAAAACTAGTTGAATATATAGTTCCTCCCTCCCCATTAAAGTGGGGGTCGTGTCAATAATAATGCAAGACTCTTGAGCTTGAGCTTAGGAACATAACATTGAACAGTAGTGACGTAATGTGATTTCAGTGGAAAAATTTAATTGTACGCAGCTCAAAAACTCTGTTCTTCTTTTATTTATTTAAACTTTCCAATCATTCCTTCGCTCAACGCTAAAAAAACTTGATATGTTTCATTTGTTTTGGATGGGATGACAGATTGTTTCATATTTTATTCCAATTGAGAGAATAGAATCAACGTTAAGAATTTTCTTATTTTGCTCACTATAAGCTCATTTTCAACTTTTTGGTTTTAAGGCATCCTGATCATGTCTGCTCATGTTGAAGGTAGAGAATTTTTAAAACTAAACTGACAACACAAGAGATCCTATTCATAATATTTTTCAAGGAATGCAGCTCATTTGTTTTTGTTGTGTTTCCAAAAATTACTTCTCATAGTTTTTCCCAGGAATAAAAATTATTTGATTTTGTTTGCTCTTGTGTTTTATATTATTACCAGTTTAATTTCAGTTTGGGCCGTTAGAGGTAGCAATTATCTTTGAACTAAATGTGCTTTTCGGAAATTATGAAATATAACAGAAAAAATATTGGTCATTATTTTTCCGTTTCCCTTATGATAATAAAGTTCTCAATGGCATCTTGTTTTGGTGATTGAGCAGATGTTATTGTGTCAAAACCTCAGCTAGGTGATTGAATTTTTCTAAAGTTTGTAAAAGTAATCTCATATATTTTTATAGCTGAAACAAATGTAGTAGAAGTGAAAAAATGAAAAAGAATTGAATTATTATCTATGATTCTTCTTAATCTATATTGTATCAGAATAAAAAATCAGAATCAACCGTCAAAATCATAAGCGAACAGAATCGATGAGAATAGAATGACCAAAATCATAAACTAGTGAGTGCTCGATTTTTTTCAGAGGACGCAACATCTCTGCCTTGCAAAAAAAATTTTCGAAAAATTTTGGAGAGTTTGCCGAAAATTTGCTGCGCACTTTTTCTTGGAGCTTGAAATTGTAAACTTGTTTTGAAACTTATGCCAGTTTAAGAGATCTATGTGCTTTTTTTCTGTTTTCCACAGTATATTTATTTTTTTTTGTTGAGAACATTATGCTTACACAAATTCTACAGAGCCTCCTCGTTGTTCCGACCCTCTTGAGGGGGGAGGAACTATATACTCAAATGGGTTTTTTTTTGTTCCGTGAATTTTCGCCGCTCGATATATTCATCGTAGAGAGTTGAGACTGGTATCATTAGAAAGCTCGTCCAGCGTAGAAAATGGAACTAAAAAGATTTTTTTTAATTTTCGTTTTCTACATGGAGTTATCGAGGTTTAAACTTCTGAGAAAAGAAGGGTGAATTCACGTTGTTTTTATTCACATTCTCCGGAATTTTTGCCTAAATTTTCGTCAATTTTGCTAAAATTTGTTATAATTTTTAACAATAGTGTCGTTGATTTTAATTTTGAAGACAAACAAGCGTTGTTGATTGTTTTTATTTAATTTTTTTGGTCAAAAAATCTGGATAAACATTTCAAAATTTAGCCTTTTTCATCAAAAACAGCACGAAATAAGCTACTTTAGTCCACTCTGATTAAATTTGCCGACAGTACATCCCCAAACAACACTCATACAATCTTTGTAGACCCAGAGGGGGGCTATTTCTACTTCAGAATCCGCAGAGAGTGCACTGTAGTGAAAACTTTGCCGTTTTTTGGCTAACTTTACTCGTTGATTATCAAAAATGCAGAATTTATTTTGAGTTTTCAACTAACAAATTATCTATATCTACAACATTCGAAAAATCAATTGTTCCTAACGGACAATAAGTATTAGCAGGGCTAGTTTTGGGCCATTCTTGGACAGTTACAATCCAAAAAAATTGGGTTGTAGTCAGTCCGTCTTTTTTTTTTAAAAAAAAAGACTTTTTTTAATAATAAAGAACAGAACATATCAAATCAAAGCTCAGGAGTGATAAGTACAACCAATTTGCTTGCTAAACAGCTCCAAGCTAATGCATTTAGTTTTTTAATTGAAAGTTTATGGTCGTTTCTTTTTTTAAAAATAATTGACTTTTCAATAAATTATGGCTTAATTAAATTTTCCTCTATTTTTTTCTTAATTTGTTCAACTTCCAGCTTAGTGTGAGCAAAGAAAGACTGATTCTTCTTTCTACTGATTTAAAATTTGTTCTCGGATGCAGTTTTAAGCCTGAAGTTTTTGTTTTCTGGCTTTGATACTACAAGATTTCAGATTTTTGTTTGTTTTGATATTTGCCAGTTTTTCACGTTTTCTAATTTTGTTACATTATCAAATTATTGACAGTTCTCATGTAACCTTATTAGCATTCAGAATAAGGCACAATTGAACATATTAAAATTTTTCAAGATATACATCATCGTTTTAACGGCCTCGACGCCTCTTTCTTGAAGAAATCAATTGAATTTTTTAATTTTGTCTCTAACTGTCATTTATACTTTGTCGTTTCCGTCGTTTGAAATTTCCTGTATAGTGATAGCTTTCATTGGCTTTTCATGGAAAAATAGAGGAACCGATATTCTGATATTAGTAGATAGCTGATGGCTTTCATGAGTTTGAAATAAATCGTTTTCCAAAATTAAAAAAAAACTTTTTAACTTCGCAATTTTGTTCTTTTTATGTTTCTTTTTGTTACCTAATCTCGTTAGTTAATTACAGGTCAAATATGACATTATGGGTGTCAAGGGAATAAAAGGGATTGGTGTCCCAAAATCTTTTTTTAAAAGAATTTGTTATGACCTTACTGGCTTCGACACCGGTTTTTCTCAAAAAAAAAAGTAAATTAATTTGATTTTTGTCATATTTGACGTTCTTTTTGTAGATGCAAGAAATATTCTAGATAACTACATGTCTCGAGGGCTTCTTTTTCATGAATAAACGACCCTATTTAAACAGCTCTTTTTGTAATTAATGCCTTTCATGACATTGAATATAATTTTGTTTCGAAAAAAAATTAAAAGTATTACATACTTTAGCGCTTCGCTTTTTTGTCTACTTGTTACCTAGTCTTACTAATGAACGGCCACGTACTACATAATAGCTGTTTGAAGAAGGCGCAATCAAATTTGTTTTGATTGTCAAAATTTGGCTTGACGGTTTTGACAGCGTTTTCAGGCAAGTTTCATTTGAAATCTTGTTTGTTCTTTGTTGTTCTTTTTAGCCGCTTTAAAAATGAATAAGGACAGGTCCTAATGCTCTTCTATAGAAGCAGTGGTGATCGTAAATTTGTGGTAAAATTAATTGATTCCTAATGGTATTTATTACTTAGAAGTTAACTTTCAAAAAAATAAGTTACTTTTTTTACTTTACTGTTTTTGTTCTTTTTTGTATAATTGTTACCAAACCTTTTTATGGACTGGTCGCATATATTGTCTGGTGATTTATAAGTTATTTTTGTTTAGTTTTAGGTTTATCTGACGGTATGTTGACTTTGTTATTAAATTTAGTTTTTAAGAGGGACATAAATTTTTTGATGTAATTAATGTTTGTTGTTGTTCTTGTTGTTGTTGTTTGATTTTGCTGTTCGTCTTGACTCGCTTTCTTAATATTGACATATTACAGCAATCTAATGCATCAATTTTTACTCCACTGAGTTGTTTGCTTTGGAGGCTATCTTATCGTTCATACAGAATTTTTTGAAAAAGACTTGGGCTTTTTTGGGATTCGCAAAAAATAATTTTTGGGTTTTTCTATCTGTTCTTCATTTGGTAGAAAATTATGCCAAAATCGTGGATGGGCGGGGTCGGAACCTTATGTGCCATCGCGCATTACCGAGCCGCCTTGTTTGTTAGAGTCTTACAACTGAATAATCACTCAGATGTAATTTCAGGGAGACAATTTCTGTGATGAAGTAAACGAGAGTTTTATTAATGTTTTGCAGGGAACAGGAACTGGTGAGATCAGCAACGTTTCTCTCCTCATCGAGCCCTCAGTTGGTGGACCAGATGGAAATTGTGCCTCATACTATTTCGCAGAGGAATCACGTAAGATACAGTCAGAGAATTCAATAAATACATTCCATTCTAATTCCTTACTACTGCTTCGCAAACAGCTCCGTTCATATATATATATATATATATATATATATATATATATATATATATATATATATATATATATATAGTCTCATTGATTTTGCATTGCCCGTTCGCAATCTCAATCAAAAGTTTTCAATTAACTTTGGTGTCATGCAGGCATCTTCTGGATGATTATCTCCTAATAACAGCTTTCAATTATTGTGATTTCAAACAAAGATTTTTTTATAATGCTTTAAACTTTTTTCGGATTGGACACATGTAATTTCAGGAAATATAACCAAACAAACAGTTAGGTAAATATTTACATGTTCTCTGTCAATTTGATAGTATTTATTTTAGTTCAATCTATTAAGCACCAATTAATCAAATAATCAACTTGGTTATTCAAGACAGTCAGGTCACTTATATACAAAAATTCAGATCTTCCAAAAAAGTCTAAACAATAGTTTCAAGTTAGCATCCTTTGCGTCCAATTACTGTCCATTTTGCGGTACTACAAGCAAGAACGTAAATCCGTCCCTGTGTAGTTCCTCTTAAATGGACCTGCCGACAGATCAGATTGCAATTGCACTTTTTTACAATCTACTCTATCATTGGACGAGCAGAGAGTGATCTTCAAATGTTATGTTGCTTGTCATTTCTCATTGGATGACAGGAAATTATTTAGATATGATAAATACTTTCCATTTCTTCAACATCTTCAACAAACGTTGAACTGAACTTAAAGTTATGATGAGTTGCCCGATAAAACCTGCACTTTAAAAAATGTCTAGGTAAATTTACCTGAAACGTTTGCAAGTAAGCAAAAGTTTAGGAAACAAAATCTGCAAAATAATCCACTAGAAATTGATGCTGAGACAGGCCCAATGGGCTCTCTTCACAAACTTAAGAATTTTATAGAGACAGTTGCTTTTTTCTATGCGCGAAGTAGACTTGTCTGACTCCACATGACTGACTGACTAAAAAACACTGGAAAACTTCAATAATTACGACAATAAAAATATAGGTTGCAGTTGCTAGAGTCAATGGCATAAACATGGTGTATAAAATCAGTAGATTGACGAATTAAAAAAAGCGTTTACTACACAAAAGTCCTCTTAGTTTCTGACTGTTTTTCAGGATTGTTTTTAGGTGTAAACTTTTTAACCTAATAAGACACTTAAAAAATCTGATTAATATGTAGATATTTTAGTTGGTTAATTAGATTGTTTCAAAGTAATTCCAACCTGAAAACTTGAATTGCCTAGAAATCTTTTTTTCATAAGAGTTAATCCAAGAGGGTATAAGAGCAAAATCTAGGTAGCATTTAGATAGTTTTACCTAGAATTGCAGCTAATATAAAGTGCTTTTAGTTTGATTCTAGGTGAGATGCATTAATGAAAAATTTACTTGCAAAACCTTGGTAAATTTTCTTGCGTTTGATATTCAGATTATAAATCAAATTTTTTTATTTGTATGATCCGTACGTTGTCAATAAGTAATACTGAGTATTGTGGTGAAAAACGATTAATTTACAGCTCTTTTTTCACAAATTTCCATGACAGTACACTAGTCTGCAGCTCGATTGTATGTGAAAATTGTATCAGTCCGGGGGAATGGAGGTTAATATACAATGACCTCCATGCTGCAAAATTGTGGAGTCGAAGCTGATAGAAACAACCAGTGTTAAGTTAAGTAATCGCGTGGTAGCATAATTTAAGCGACAAATGTCTTGTAGATGTTTGGTATAATATCTAGGAGGCCATATATGACCATTTGTAAAATTCCCAAGCCTTTATTTGAAAATTATAGCATGTGTAGCGCATCAGGTGAGTTATAAACCTGCATATAAATTAGATTTATTAAACATATAACGTTACGGGACCTGTTATTCTCACTCAAACTCTTAATATATTGTTTATAGCTCTTTGTCTGTATAACCACTACATCACAATCCCGCAGCTACTCCTATTTATCTCCTTTTAGTTCTGGGTCGATGTCTACCAAGCATTCTGTTTGACGTAATTGATGCGGCGACTGCCTCTTATAACTTTGTGGCCAGCAATGGCAGCTCCTATCCCCTTGGTCCACTGGAGGCAACCGGAGCTGTCAGCACAATCACCGGATCAATCATGAAAGTTGTCGGAGAGTAAGTCAATATTCAATGAGAATTTACTTAAGTAGTGCCCAAGCTGATCATATACTCACCTGAGCAAAGTCTTGGGGCTATTATGCCTAGAAAACTGGGTCCCGATGTTGGATTCAACCATAAAGATATCTGAGTATTGAATCAATTAAAATAGCTCTTATGAAAATTCTCGTTAAAAAGTACACATGTTTCAAGTTTGCTAGATATTTTCCTTGTTATGAGATAAAGCTTTTCATCATCAATAAAAAAAATTTAGATCCAATGATTACTTCGGAGCAATTCTGATTATGATTTTATTCAACAAAAAGACTAGGTTGAAATCTTCGGAACCTCTTTAAGCTTAAAGAGGTCCCCAAGATTACGCAGCAATGTGCAAACGCAAACTTAATGTTAAAAACTCCAAAATTTGTCACACTGGGACAAAAAATAATGGAGCTCCAATATCTGTATTTCGTGCTTGAGAAATCACAGAAGCTAAAGAAAATAAAGTGGATTTGTCCAATTTTTTTTTCTAAACCCCTTTTCTCATCTCAATATCAAGCTTTACTAAAACTCAGGGACTAAAAATCCGAAACTAAAATAAATCAGGGACTTGTCCGGAAACTTTTCTCAGTAAAATAATTGTTAAAATAGAGCAAAAGGATCAAAAATTGAGTTAGAGTTGAATGTGATGTCTAGTTTTTATCTTTCTGCTTGTTTTTAAGTTGTTACTCAAGTATTCTGAAAAGCACCAAGTGATAAAATTTCAATTGAAACAAATATCAAAGGATTTATGAAAGGGCCCTAAACAGGCGCAACTACTGTGAAAATGGACCAGTACTATATTTGAGCCCGGATCTTTTACATGCAAGCCTAGCTTGCTGACCTTTACACAAACTGGTCTTAAGCTCTCGTAGCATCTCCTATAACCGGTTCTCGCGTTTTGTCTTGTCCCCTTCGAGGCTTCATATCTTTAACCAAGAATACGTTGAACAAGTAGAGCATCTTGTCAAGCTATATTAGGATTATATTCTGCACAACTTTGATCAACGTGTTCTCAAACCTCTAAAAAATGAGATACTAATTTCAGACTTTGCTCGAAACAAATGATTTAATAAAGAGCAACTCGAGATATCTCCATTTTTCTAACCGAAATATTTGTGTCATATTATTGATTTCTCTTCTGTTATATGCGTTATTTTTGGAATCAATAATACAACTTTATTTTTCTGTTAAGTTAAAAATTAAATGTTCTTAAAAAAATAATGCTATCGTACTTGTTCTTCAAAAAATTGTGTTCCTTGTCTTCTATCCTTGTTAAGAATACCATAGATATAGTCCTCAAAAGTAAAATACCCTTTTTTGAGTTTAATTCAAAAATTGTTTCGATGCGTTTTTTTTTCAGAAAACCAGAAAAAAACCCGCTTTTCACGCTTTTCACAGTTTTCTGTTGCTTTTTTTAATTAACAAAAAAGACTTCTGAGCACTGCCTAGATAGCATCAGTTGGAAAGTTAATTAATCCAAATTAACATCAGTTTGAAAGAAGTTTATTAAAATGTTAAGAATACTTTCCGTGTATTTCTCAAATAATTGTTTGTATGTGTTTTTTGTTTTGAAAAACTTCTAAGGTTTAATTTTCAAAATTTCGTTCAAATGATACCAATTGTATATGGTGGTGTTAGAGTTGACTTTTTACGCAACGGTTTGCAAAATTCTACAAAGATATAGATTTCATATTTTTCTGAATAAAAATGTGCACTCCGTTTTTCAATTGTGAGGGAAAAAACCGGAATTAGAGTTGAATATGATGTCTAGATTTTATCTTTTTGCTCGTTTTTAGGTTGTTTCTCAAATACTCTAAAAGGAAGACACCAACCTATAAAATTTCAATTGAAACAAATATCGAAGGAATTATGTAAGGGCTCTAAACAATCGCAATTACTGTGAAATTGTATCAGTACTATTTTTTAACCCGTACCTCTTACATGCATGCAGCCTGGCTTTTTGACCCTTACATAAACAACTCTTAAGCTCTCGTAGCATCTCCTATAACCGGTTCTCGCGTTTTTTTCTTTTTCCTCTTCGGGGCTTCATATCTTTAACCAAGTATACCTTGAACAAGTAGCGCATCTTGTCAAGCTATATTAGGTTTATATTCTGCACAACTTTGATCAACGTGTTCTCAAACCTTTAAAAAATGAAATACTAATTTCAGTTTTTATTCGAAACAAATGTTTTAAAAAGAGCAACTCGAGATATCTCCGTTTTTCAAAACAAATATTTTGTGTCATGTTATTGATCTATCTTCTGTTATATGCGTTATTTTCGGAATCAATTATACAACTTTATTTTTCTGGTCAGTTAAAATTAAATTGTTGTAAAAAAATAATGCTATCGTACTTAATCTTCGGAAATTTGTTTTTTTTGTTTCCTATCCTTGTTAAGAAACCCCATGGATATAGTCCTCTAAACTAAAATACCTTTTTCTGAGTTTATTTCAAAAACTGTTTCAATGCGTTTTGTCAGAAAATCAGAAAAAAAACGTTTTTCACATTTTTCTTTCTTAAAAACAACTTCACTTTATTTTAATTATAACAAAAGGAAGCCTTCTGTTGCTTTTTTCAATTAACAAAGGAGACTTCTGAGCACTGCCTAGGTAGCATCAGTTGGAAAGTTATTTAATCAAAAATAACATCAGTGTAAAAAAATTTATTAAATTGATAAGAATATTTTTCGTGTTTTTCTCAAATAATTGTTTGTATATGTTTTTTTATTTTCAAAAGCTCCTAAGGTTTTGTTTCCAAAAACTTCATTCAAATGAAGCCTATTGTATATGGTGGCGTTAGAGTTGACATTTTATGCAACGATTTGCAAAATTATACAAAAATATGGATTTCATTTTTTCTGAATAAAAATGTGCACTCTGTTTTTCAGTTATTATTAATGGGGTCCATATATGTATTATTTTTTTCATAACATGAATAAAATTTTTCTCATATATATGATACATTTTAGCTAAAATAACAAAAAATAACATTGTATAAAGGCAGAAACCAAAAACTTGTTTAATTGATTTGAAAAAGAATGGTTTCATAATATTAAATTTTCCAACCGGTTTCAAACTGGAGTAATTATAAGAAAAATCTTGTCACATTAAAAAATTTGAAGCTTCTGAATAGTGAGTCTAAGAACCTACAAATCACAAATATTTAAGAAATACTGTTGAAAAATAAAAAAAAACTGGATCTTTGGAAAAAATTTGTCTCTAAGCAAATAAAATCATTAGCAATTAACTTTGACATAAACATTGAAAAACTTCAAATTTCACTCTTTTTGTAAAGTTTATGACACTTGTCACTACTGAGATGAAGTTACAGGACGGTATAAACAATACGAAATAACCAAAAAACGACAAATTCAATTACAATATTTTAGAGCAGCTGCTTTGAAATTTGTTGAAATCATATATGAATTGAACCACTAAACACACCCAATTTTGCCGCAATTGGGAGCCAATGGGATCTATCCTTGCCTAGACTAATTTGCCAGCCTACAAAAACAAGCACAAATTTCAACAAATCATAACAGATTGATAAAAACAAATACCATAATAGCCAAATTCATTAATATTAAAACTGCCCATCGATGTATTCGGAAGTTACAACTGTGCAACATTAGAACACTATTAAAATATTTATTTAAAACAGATAACGCGCCAAGACGATGTAGATTTTCTAAATTTTGATAAACGAAGATCGCTGAAATATAGATATGCTCATTTTACAGATCACAGCTATAATAAATTTTAACTTAATTGTACCTCGTTAAGTACTATAATCTCCCGTGGCCGGTCAATTGGCCGACATACAAATTAGCCGACACACCTTTTAGCCGACACTTAAGCAAATATAGCTACTCGAAAACCACTATTCATGATAATTACCCGCGCATTAATTGGGTAAAGCAGCGTCCCTTAGTTTTAAAACAAACAATATTTGGCTATAACTACTAACTAATTTGGCCATGCCTCAGTGGCCCGAGGGACTTGATATGAATCTATCACAACCGAACAAATTATTCAGGCCGAACATAATTAAGTCGAAGCTTCTAATAACACTACTTAAATTATACAGTTCTGATTTCGGTCATTTTCACGTCGTCTTGATGAAATCTGTCGGCCAATTGGCGTGTGTTCTAATACCCCTAATTTGTTCTAATTTGTGTGTTCTAATTTGTCTGTTCTAATTTGTGTGTCGGCTAATACCCCTAGCCCCATATTCTCCCTCCACCCCATCTTTTTCTCTCCCACACATAAAACATATTTTCTAGTTTTCAGAGTTTGCGTCTTCTTCCCAGTTTGTCTTCCAAATTTAGTAATTGGTTCCCGTTTTTATATCGGACTAAAATTGGTAGATGGAAGTAGCTTCCAAAAGTTAAGGAATGATTTCTCTCTTTTTGCTGTGCAAATGTAAACAGAAGCTTCCTCTTGCTTGCAGAAAAAGATGCCGATTTTGCACGCACACATACACACAAACACATACACACACACACACACACTCATATACACACACATACACACACATAAACACATACACACATGCATACATACATACATATGTTGGAGCTGAGCTCGCTAAGCTTGCGTAGGCGGGAAAATAGAAACAAAACACTTTCTGTTGTCCTAGTCATTTAATAGTTATAGTTCTAGTTCTAGTTACAGTTTGTCACGTGATAAAAAAAGAGAAAAATGGGGAAATAACAAAAAAGCAACACACAGAACTCAACGTAGCAGCCGCAGAAACGGCTGAAAGTATAACTCAGCATAATATGCAAAACAAATTGTCTTGAGCAGTAAATAAAGTGTTACTATGTCTTGAACTAGAAATATTCCTGAGCAGTAAATTGTTACTGTGTCTTGTATTCAAAACATTATTCTTGAGCCGTAAATTCTGTTACTGTGTCTTGTATCAACGAATTATTGGAGCTGAAAATCATTTGTTACAACCCCAAATTCTGGTATTCTCAACTTGTGAGTACAAACAGCAAAAGCCAACCTAAGTTTAAATTTAAATATTTCTGCACAAACAGGTCTTAGACATATATCTTTGGCTTCGATTTGTTTTTTCTATCGGATTGAACTGGTATACATAAAGAGATCCCGTATTGTGTGATCTCTAGCAATCCAGTTGAAATTGATAGTTGAAAAAACTAAAATTAGCCAATATTTACGAACTGAATTTGTAATGCAACGGTAAGAACATAGCGGATATACAGTTACTAAAGCGAACTGCAAAAACAAAATATTCGGACAGATTTTGAACCGCTAAAACGAACTGGGCGGTGTAAAGCTTTCCTTGTCAATTGTGGGAGAGCAGCCGGTACAATTGCTCCGCCTAACCGGACAGTGGAATAAACTGCTGTCCAACCCAACAGTCGAAGACACAAAGTCATCGACGAACGAGAACAAAACCCAACGAGCAGTTAAACAACGCAAAGCCAATTAGGCGAAGCAAATAAGAACGTTGAAAAGCAAAACATAAGTAAAGCAAACAAACGAAGGAGCTGTAGAGATTCAAGCTGCAGTCCCAAAGTACACAAGAAGTGACTCCGTCACAGAGTCAAAGTGTTTTGGATAGACAGATCAACAACTTGCGAAACAACTGGTTAGAGAAACAAAAAGAAGGTTTTGAGCTCATTAAGAATCGAGATCGACCAAGCAAGCTCAAGACTCTTTATCAGCAGATACTGAAATTGGACGAAATTGTTTAAAAACTCGTGAATAAGAAAGCTGAGACTCTCCGAGACCCAGATATTTCATTAAAACGCAAAGTCGAGACAGAAAATTACTTTCAAATTTTGAACGCAGAGTGGCTACCGTATACCCACGGACAGACAAACATTTCAAGCCAGCAAAGCTAGTCAACTCTTCATACCAAAGAAGAGCAACCGCCTGCGAATAATTTGCATCAGATAGAACAAAACGTTGGAATTCCAGAGTTTAAGCAAAACCATGATAAGACAAGCAATGCAACTACGAATACGGTTACACGAATCAACCAGGATACATAAAACGTTTCCGAAACATCTTCAGTGAATCGTCGGGTTGAAGAATGAATGAAGAAATTTGAAATTGAATTCGAAACACAGTTGCAAATCGAACGAGCACAATTTGATCGAAAGAGGTTGGAGCTGGAAATGCAAATGAAAGAACTAGAGATGCAACATCAGCTTTGAGAAAAGGAGCGAGACCTAGAGCGCCAATTGCAAAGAACAGCATTGTAGAAAGATGACTTACGTTCTCAATCGACTAAGGCGAGTGACAAGTCACCTTTCAATTGGACCCTAAAAGGGAGAGATATCTCGGAGTGGGCGAATTCGGTGAACGACACGCGAACACCAATTCGACCAAGAGCTCGCTTCGACGTCAACCCTGAACGGAATAAGAATAGGCATTACCCATGGTATCAAACTCTTGCAAACGCTCAGCAAGTGTTGAAGAGAAGGATATATCGCCGATAGCTGGAAGGCACTACAACACTCAAGCAGTAGTTAAAGCAGTAGTTTACCAAAATTGAGGTTGAAAAAATTTGACCGAAACCCGCTGGAGTGGCCTGAGTGGTCTAGCAGGTTCATAGCAACAGTAGATAAACGCATGATTCCCGAGTCAGAGAAAATGAGCCAATTGAAGACTCTGCTAACAGGCAAAGCAAAATCTGCAATCTCGGAAATGGGCTATTCTGGACAAATTTATAGTGCTGCCTGGAACATTTTAGAAAGAAAATTTGGAGGAACGCATGTAATTATAGATGCGCAGCTTGAGAGCCCACGAAAAGCTAATCAAGTGAAAACTCATGATTCGACCAGACTAATTATTTTTTTTGTTATTGTATCTAACTTCGTGAACGTGCTCAAAGAGTACAAACATATTGGTGATTTGCAATCAAGTTCGACATTGTACATGGCCGTTGATAAGCTACCACAGGTTCCTAAAGAAAAATGGTGGTTCTACGTCGATGACAGAGACGAGGACTGGCCTGATCTAATCATGTTTGAAAGATGCCTATCACAAATGGCATTCGTGCATGAAGGGTTTTAAGAGTTAAAGGGGAACGCAAAGAAGAAGACCGACGCACCACAAATAGAGAAAAACGATTCTCGAAAACATCGAACTTCAGTGCAAGTTCAAATCTGCAAGAAACCAAGCAAACGCAAAGCGATGACTGTCCATTAGCCGATGGCACTCATAAAATTCTGAACTGTCCGTCATTCAAAAGCATGTGTGTGAATGATCGATACGTGGCAGTGAGAAAAGAACGCTTATGCTATGGATGTCTGGGAAAAAGACATGCAATCAAAGATTGCAAAGTCAAAGCGTGCGGTATAGACGGATGTACCAAAAAGCACAATCGATTGCTACACTCAGAAAACCAAATGGATGAGTGCAGTCACGCAGTCAACGTAAGCGCAGCAACAATAAATCAAAGTAACAAAAATACAAGGTTTCTTCAGATAGTTCCTGTATCAATACAGAGGGGTCACATCCGACTTAATACTTATGCTTTCCTTGATAGTGGATCAACGGTATCTTTCATCGATCAAAGCGTTCAGGAGAAGATGCAAGCTGCAGGCACCGATGTAACGCTCAACATCGCTGGCATACATGGAACAAGAGATCTGAAGACAGAAAAGGTTCCTCTAAAAATAAAGGGACACAAAGGTGCACTTGCTTGAGGCGTTTGTGCACCCGTCAATTTCATTGGGAGACACAAACTATGACTACAACAAAGTGAAACAAATGTTCAACCATTTGAGTTTACTTCCCAACAGAAGCTTTAATATGTTGGAAGTTGGCACCATTTTAGGTCAAGATGCGTACAACCTCCAAAGAGCAAAGATTTCCCAAATCTTAAAATTTGTATCAGCAGTCAATAGATGCAGATGTTGAGAAGGGATTCGTGAAAGTATTAAACGAATCAGAAATCAAGGGCACTTTTAGGGAAGAATGGTATTTGCCACACCATCCAGTCCTAAACCCGAACAAACCCGGTAAAGTCCGCCGTGTTTGCAACGCTGCATCAAAGTATAAAGAAGCATGCCTGAACGATAAGCTACTATTCGGACCTGATTTACTACATGAGTTAGATGGAACAATTTTCAGATTTCACGAAGGACTAATAGCCCTGACAGCTGATATCGAATCAATGTTTCTACAAGTGCAAGTTCCCGAGCAGGATAGAAGTTACCTGAAGTTCTTATGGCGTCCACGAACAAACGAACCTGTTCAGATATACGAATATTAGCGTCATGTATTTGAAGCCAAAAGTTCTCCAACTTGTGCAAACTAAGCTCTCACGCGAGTGATCTGGACAACGAAAAGGAGTATCCAATTGCAGCAACGGCAAAACAAAACAACTTCTACATGGACGATTTCATCAAATCGGTAGAAACCCCGGAAGAAGCAATTGAAGTCTTCAATCAACTACAATCCCTTCTCTCACAACATTGATTTGTACTGAAGAAGTGGATCAGCAACAATGATGCAGTTACCGAAACAATCGCAGAAGACTTGAACTCAATCAGCAACACGAAGCAAGTTGAAGTGGAACCTAAAACGGAATGGTCCTCAGTGCTAGGACTTTAATGGACTCTTACTAACGATAGTCTTCAAGTGTACAGAGGTACGAACAAAGAAGTTGAAACACTTATAACTCAGAGGAAAATTCTATCACTTGTATCATCAGTTTTCGACCCGATCGGATTGTTTGCTTCGTTCAGTGTTCACATGAAACGACTTCTGAAAGGCATTTTGAATAAGATTGGACAGCATTGGGAGAGTACCTGAAATGGAAGGAACAGCTTTCAATTGTAGCTGAATCAAGCATCGATAGAAAGTACTTCAACAGAGAGAGGTATAAAACCGAACTTCATGTGTTTGCTGACGCATCCGAAGACACGATATGTGCAGTGGCCTATCTGCGTTCACAACCAAAAGAATACTCAGCTGACTTATCATTTGTCATTGGGAAATGGAGAGTGGCGCCGATGAGGCATCTTTCATTACCGCGACTGGAATTACAAGAGGCAGTCATGGCAGTGAGGTTGAAGGAACAGATAGTCAAGGAACATGAAATTAAGATATATAGTTGTAGTTTTGGGTCAGACTCAACAACAGTATTGCAGTGGATACACGGCTCTCACCGCAAACAACAATTGTTTGTGGCCAACCGTGTGGCTGAGATACAGGATACAACTGATGTTTCACAGTGGAAACATGTGAGCGGAATTCACAACCCAGCAGACATTGGCACCAGAGCCATTAATGTTGCTGAACTCAGGAGAAGCGATTGGCTGACTGGGCTGGCCTGGTTGAAGCAACCAGAAAGCGAGTGGCCTGAGCAGGGCAACCTGGTCTTTGCTGCGGATGAAGCGAACATACCTACGTCAACCTTCATAACGCAGGCTGAAGAAAAGAAACCAACTGTTCAGTGAGGACGATTCAGCAAATTAAATAGACTTGTAAATACAATGGCGTACGTGCAACGAGCATTGAGGAAAAAGAAACCAGCAACGAAGACGATTGGCATTGAAGAGAATGAAGATGCCAAGGCAACTATCTTCAGATTATTACAGCAAGAACAATTCGCTGAAGAAATGAAGAATGATGTGAAAATGGCAGAAAATATTCAGTCATGGTGGGACATAGAAACCTACGCTTCCAAGATAAACGTCGTCAATCAGTCCAGGAAGGAACTGCAAGCACAAAAGATGCTTGAGAGTGCGACAAACTTTGCAGACGAGCGGTGTGAAGTGGGAATGCTGTGGAGTGAACCAGAGCAGAACCTACCAAACAACTACGGCTCAGCCTTGTGTCAGCTTCACTCATTGGAGCGAAGGTTCCAAAGGACCCAAATCTTAAAATTTGTATCAGCAGTCAATAGATGCAGATGTTGAGAAGGGATTCGTGAAGGTATTAAACGAATCAGAAATCAAGGGCACTTTTAGGAAAGAATGGTATTTGCCACACCATCCAGTCCTAAACCCGAAAAAACCCGGTAAAGTCCGCCGTGTTTGCAACGCTGCATCAAAGTATAAAGAAGCATGCCTGAACGATAAGCTACTATTCGGACCTGATTTACTACATGAGTTAGATGGAACAATTTTCAGATTTCACGAAGGACTAATAGCCCTGACAGCTGATATCGAATCAATGTTTCTACAAGTGCAAGTTCCCGAGCAGGATAGAAGTTACCTGAAGTTCTTATGGCGTCCACGAACAAACGAACCTGTTCAGATATACGAATATTAGCGTCATGTATTTGAAGCCAAAAGTTCTCCAACTTGTGCAAACTATGCTCTCAAGCGAGTGATCTGGACAACGAAAAGGAGTATCCAATTGCAGCAACGGCAAAACAAAACAACTTCTACATGGACGATTTCATCAAAAAATCGGTAGAAACCCCGGAAGAAGCAATTGAAGTCTTCAATCAACTACAATCTCTTCTCTCACAACATTGATTTGTACTGAAGAAGTGGATCAGCAACAATGATGCAGTTACCGAAACAATCTCAGAAGACTTGAACTCAATCAGCAACACGAAGCAAGTTGAAGTGGAACCTAAAACGGAATGGTCCTCAGTGCTAGGACTTTAATGGACTCTTACTAACGATAGTCTTCAAGTGTACAGAGGTACGAACAAAGAAGTTGAAAAACTTATAACTCAGAGGAAAATTCTATCACTTGTATCATCAGTTTTCGACCCGATCGGATTGTTCGCTTCGTTCAGTGTTCACATGAAACGACTTCTGAAAGGCATTTTGAAAAAGATTGGACAGCATTGGGATAGCGTAGTGGAGCCTGGTAAAGAAGAAGAGTACCTGAAATGGAAGGAACAGCTTTCAATTGTAGCTGAAACAAGCATCGATAGAAGGTACTTCAACAGAGAGAGGGATAAAACCGAACTTCATGTGTTTGCTGACGCATCCGATGACACGATGTGTGCAGTGGCCTATCTGCGTTCACAACCAAAAGAATACTCAGCTGACTTTTCATTTGTCATTGGGAAATGGAGAGTGGCACCGATGAGGCATCTTTCATTACCGCGACTGGAATTACAAGAGGCAGTCATGGCAGTGAGGTTGAAGGAACAGATAGTCAAGGAACATGAAATGAAGATAAATAGTTGTAGTTTTGGGTCAGACTCAACAACAGTATTGCAATGGATACACGGCTCTCACCGCAAACAACAATTGTTTGCGGCCAACCGTGTGGCTGAGATACAGGATACAACTGATGTTTCACAGTGGAAACATGTGAGCAGAATTCACAACCCAGCAGACATTGGCACCAGAGCCATTAATGTTGCTGAACTCAGGAGAAGCGATTGGCTTACTGGGCTGGCCTGGTTGAAGCAACCAGAAAGCGAGTGGCCTGAGCAGGGCAAACTGGTCTTTGCTGCGGATGAAGCGAACATACCTACGTCAACCTTCATAACGCAGGCCGAAGAAAAGAAACCAACTGTTCAGTGAGGACGATTCAGCAAATTAAATAGACTTGTATATACAATGGCGTACGTGCAACGAGCATTGAGGAAAAAGAAACCAGCAACGAAGACGATTGGCATTGAAGAGAATGAAGATGCCAAGGCAATTATCTTCAGATTATTACAGCAAGAACAATTCGCTGAAGAAATGAAGAATGATGTGAAAATGGCAGAAAATATTCAGTCATGGTCGGACATAGAAACCTACGCTTCCAAGATAAACGTCGTCAATCAGTCCAGGAAGGAACTGCAAGCACAAAAGATGCTTGAGAGTGCGACAAACTTTGCAGACGAGCGGTGTGAAGTGGGAATGCTGTGGAGTGAACCAGAGCAGAACCTACCAAACAACTACGGCTCAGCCTTGTGTCAGCTTCACTCATTGGAGCGAAGGTTCCAAAGGGACCCAAATCTTAAAATTTGTATCAGCAGTCAATAGATGCAGATGTTGAGAAGGGATTCGTGAAAGTATTAAACGAATCAGAAATCAAGGGCACTTTTAGGAAAGAATGGTATTTGCCACACCATCCAGTCCTAAACCCGAACAAACCCGGTAAAGTCCGCCGTGTTTGCAACGCTGCATCAAAGTATAAAGAAGCATGCCTGAACGATAAGCTACTATTCGGACCTGATTTACTACATGGGTTAGATGGAACAATTTTCAGATTTCACGAAGGACTAATAGCCCTGACAGCTGATATCGAATCAATGTTTCTACAAGTGCAAGTTCCCGAGCAGGATAGAAGTTGCCTGAAGTTCTTATGGCGTCCAAGAACAAACGAACCTGTTCAGATATACAAATATTAGCGTCATGTATTTGAAGCCAAAAGTTCTCCAACTTGTGCAAACTATGCTCTCAAGCGAGTGATCTGGACAACAAAAAGGAGTATCCAATTGCAGCAACGGCAAAACAAAACAACTTCTACATGGACGATTTCATCAAATCGGTAGAAACCCCGGAAGAAGCAATTGAAGTCTTCAATCAACTACAATCTCTTCTCTCACAACATTGATTTGTACTGAAGAAGTGGATCAGCAACAATGATGCAGTTACCGAAACAATCGCAGAAGACTTGAACTCAATCAGCAACACGAAGCAAGTTGAAGTGGAACCTAAAACGGAATGGTCCTCAGTGCTAGGACTTTAATGGACTCTTACTAACGATAGTCTTCAAGTGTACAGAGGTACGAACAAAGAAGTTGAAAAACTTATAACTCAGAGGAAAATTCTATCACTTGTATCATCAGTTTTCGACCCGATCGGATTGTTTGCTTCGTTCAGTGTTCACATGAAACGACTTCTGAAAGGCATTTTGAATAAGATTGGACAGCATTGGGATAGCGTAGTGGAGCCTGGTAAAGAAGAAGAGTACCTGAAATGGAAGGAACAGCTTTCAATTGTAGCTGAAACAAGCATCGATAGAAAGTACTTCAACAGAGAGAGGTATAAAACCGAACTTCATGTGTTTGCTGACGCATCCGAAGACACGATATGTGCAGTGGCCTATCTGCGTTCACAACCAAAAGAATACTCAGCTGACTTATCATTTGTCATTGGGAAATGGAGAGTGGCGCCGATGAGGCATCTTTCATTACCGCGACTGGAATTACAAGAGGCAGTCATGGCAGTGAGGTTGAAGGAACAGATAGTCAAGGAACATGAAATTAAGATATATAGTTGTAGTTTTGGGTCAGACTCAACAACAGTATTGCAGTGGATACACGGCTCTCACCGCAAACAACAATTGTTTGTGGCCAACCGTGTGGCTGAGATACAGGATACAACTGATGTTTCACAGTGGAAACATGTGAGCGGAATTCACAACCCAGCAGACATTGGCACCAGAGCCATTAATGTTGCTGAACTCAGGAGAAGCGATTGGCTTACTGGGCTGGCCTGGTTGAAGCAACCAGAAAGCGAGTGGCCTGAGCAGGGCAACCTGGTCTTTGCTGCGGATGAAGCCAACATACCTACGTCAACCTTCATAACGCAGGCCGAAGAAAAGAAACCAACTGTTCAGTGAGGACGATTCAGCAAATTAAATAGACTTGTATATACAATGGCGTACGTGCAACGAGCATTGAGGAAAAAGAAACCAGCAACGAAGACGATTGGCATTGAAGAGAATGAAGATGCCAAGGCAATTATCTTCAGATTATTACAGCAAGAACAATTCGCTGAAGAAATGAAATCTCTAAAAGCTGAAAAAAAAATCACAAAGAGTAGCAAAATATTACAGTTTTCGCCTTTCATTGACCAAAGGAGCCTTTTTCGCGCCAAAGGCGGAATAGGCAAAAGCCAAATGGACTTCAACGCAAAGCATCCAATATTGTTTTATTAGAAACACCATGTTGTGGATTTATTCTTGCGTAACGAGCACAAGAACAATTCCCATGAAGGGACTGAGCATGTTAAAAACATAGTTCAGCAACGATTCTGGATTATTGGCGTAAGGAACGCCTTGAGTTCAATAAAGAACAAATGCATCACCTGCCGAAGAGGCAGAGCACAAACAATGACTCCAGTGATGGCCGAGCTACCGACAAAAGGCTTGATGCTTCAACCGCTTTCGCAAATGTTGGAGTAGAGTACTTTGGCCCATTTAAAGTTTAAATTGGGCGCAGAAATGAAAAACGATGGTGTTGTTTGTTCACATTTCTAACAGTACGAGCCGTACATATAGAGAGTTCCAAAGTTGGACACTGACAGTTGTCTAAATGCAATTATGCGGTCCATAGCTCGAAAAGGTAAACCCATAAAAATGATCAGTGACAACGGGACAAACTTCGTTGGAGCAGACCGGGAGTTCAAAGAGTGTGTCGCAGCATGGATCAAAGAAAGAATTGAAGAACATTTGGTTCAACAAGGAGTCAGATGGAAGTTCAACCCGCCTGCCGCACCTCAATTTGGAGGAGTGTGGGAAAGACTGGTCAGAAGTTGCAAGAAAGCAATGTACGCAGTGTTGGGAACCGATCAATTTCGGAAGATGTTCTTTCAACAACAATGTGTCTGGTTGAGCAGACGTTGAATGCAAGACCCTTTACACCAGTCAGTTCGGATATAAATGATTTGGATTCTATTACTCCAAACCCCTTCCTGCTTGGCAACAAAAATGTTTAACTTACCTACCATGCGCAGAAGAGTTTGTTAATCATAGAAAGTTCTTCCGACAAACACAAGCGTACTCCGATCTCATATGGGACAGATTCAGAAAAGAGTATCTGCCAACATTGAACAATCGACAAAAATGGAATTGTGAACCAAACAGAATTATGAACAAGAGTGATCTGGTTTGGTTGTCGAAGACAGTGACAAACGAGGATATTACAAACTCGGTCGAGTAACAAACTATGGAGGGTTCTGACCGCACAGTTCGATCAGCAACGATTCAAACAAAACACGGAGTCTACAAGAGGCCTGTGGTGAAGCTCGCTCTAGTACTATCAATGGACGAAGATGTTTTCACGAAGGAAAACAGAGCCGACGATGTTGGAGTTGAACTCGCTAAGCTTGCGTAGGCGGGAAAATAGAAACAAAACACTTTCTGTTGTCCTAGTCATTTAATAGTTATAGTTCTAGTTCTAGTTACAGTTTGTCACGTGATAAAAAAGAGAAAAATGGGGAAATAACAAAAAAGCAACACACAGAACTCAACGTAGCAGCCGCAGAAACGGCTGAAAGTATAACTCAGCATAATATGCAAAACAAATTGTCTTGAGCAGTAAATAAAGTGTTACTATGTCTTGAACTAGAAATATTCCTGAGCAGTAAATTGTTAATGTGTCTTGTATTCAAAACATTATTCTTGAGCCGTAAATTCTGTTACTGTGTCTTGTATCAACGAATTATTGGAGCTGAAAATCATTTGTTACAACCCCAACTTCTGGTATTCTCAACTTGTGGGAACAAACAGCAAAAGCCAACTTAAGTTTAAATATAAATATTTCTGCACAAACTGGTCTTAGACATATATCTTTGGCTTCGATTTGTTTTTTCTATCGGATTGAACTGGTATACATAAAGAGATCCCGTATTGTGTGATCTGCAGCAATCCAGTTCAAATTGATAGTTGAAAAAACTAAATTTAGCCAATAGTTACGAACTGAATTTGTAATGCAACGGTAAGAACATAGCGGATATACAGTTACTAAAGCGAACTTCAAAAACAAAATATCAGGACAGATTTTAAACCGCTAAAACGAACTGGTTGGTGTAAAGCTTTCCTTGTCAATTGTGGGAGAGCAGCCGTTACAATATACCCTCATTTTCGAATAAAAATATCGGAACTATAAGCATTGTTGACTACTACTATCACGGTGTCCCACCACCTAGCTTTCAATTTATTGATAAGAAGCCTTAGTATTGTGGAATGGATTTGCTTGATAAACTTTTGAGATGTGCAAGTATAACAAGATATAACAAAGATCGCATATGATATCATCGGCATGTAACGATCGATCCTTGAAATACGTTAAGATTACATCATAAATGATCCTTGTATGTGGCCACCAGTGTTCAAATTTAAATTATACTCTTATTCAGAGTGGTGGCAGTGTACTACGCGGGACAGAGTTATGCGATGCAGATCTTGGATGACTTGGTGGACTGCTGGGTGATGATGGTTGTGTTCATGGTAATCTCCTGTTTCGTCATAATTCTCACCATCATTGTCATGGGATACATTGCTAAAATCGTCATCTACTCACTCCTACTGATCGTCCACGTGGCGCTTGTCGCAGGTAATGTATTTTGTTAACAAAGGCAACCTCTCGGCACATGTAGCTTCTTAGAATAGGTACAATTTCTTAACACAGGCAACATAGTCTTAGCGTAGGCAACAACGTCTTAACATAGGTAATAACGTCTTAAATTAGACAACAGCGTCTTAACGTTGTTAAGATTCACAATTTTTTTCAGCTTCAAGTGCGGGCAAAAATGTTGCATTCAAAAATGAGCATTACAAGTTTTTAGCTGAGCGTAACACTGTCGTCAGCTTCTCGCATTCTCAGTTCTTGACAGTTGCTCTAACTGAGTTAACTTTTAGCTCGAATTCAAAAATGTGGAAAATTCTGGGTATTATCAATTAGGGTATTATTTAGTTCAACTTAATGTATTTTTTTAGTGTAAGGTCTTAGTTTATGGTTTAAGAAGTAAGGAGGTTTTACAGATTTCCCTGTTTTAGGTATTTTCTACTGCTACTTGAAATACACTGAGTTGAAATCGGATAAGAACACTTCTGAGGACCCCAACAACTACAACTTGGAGGCCAATTTGGACTACTACACAAGCCTGTACAGAACCTGGTTCTATCTCGGAATCACTCTGGCTGCCATCCTGGGAATCATCCTCCTGCTCACCTGTTTCCTCTGCAGTCGAATAAGACTGGCTATCGCTATCATCGGTGAAGCTAGCGGGTCAGCTCATTTAAAACTCACAGCAAAAAGTATTGTATCTATCACTCACTGACAGATCCTAGATTGTCAGATTTTTCCTATACACAGTGGTGGATTTTAAAATTTGAGTATTTCACGTTGATAGAGTCACTTTGAGATTCCGACTTCACAGTGATTATTGATATTTTCATGGCAAGTACCATGTCAAGATCATGGCAAGATATACCAAAATTTAGTATGTTTCTCATCAGGGTTATTAAGTTTCAGTCCACTGGATTGTATTTCGAACTACGCTGTACACAACGAATGCCAACTGTTTCCAAAATTAACCAAAATTATCTGCAACATGAAAACCAGAGCAATCTGTGGCAATCACTGAAAGAAACATTAGACCCACAATAGATCACCTTGTTACGCTAACCAATTTTTGTGTACAAAACTTAATTTACAAGCGTGCGTGACTTTTTTTGTCTGTCGATGAAAAATACGAGCAAAACTGTCCAAATTATACTGTCCAACAACTCAATTTTACAACAACTGTTATCCTAACCAGTTATTCAATTATCCAGTAATGGATCAGAACTGACTCAAACAAGACATTGAGATAGTAACGTAGGATTGTGAATCAAGCTCGCCATTGACGCCTTTCGACAATAGAAATGTTGATGAAACTTAACTTAGGTGGTTTTGAAGCATTCGGGTGGTGTGGCTTATGTCATAAAGTATCTCTGGGTTCTTCAACGGGTTTTCTTTATTGTTTCTTACGAACTTGGTTTGCAAAGATTCGCAAATTAGACCTTGAGCAGAGAAAAGTTGCAAATACCTACAAATTCGACATTTTTTCAGAAAAATGTAAAAATGTTTGGACTATGGCATGAATATGATGTAATGTAATAACTTGAGTTTTCTGCAGAGCTGTCCGGAGTATGTTGTGCTCTCTAGTCACAACTCTGATCCCGTGGGTGTGTCAGCTGATAGTCGTTGCATACTTCTTGGTACTGACAGCATTCATCGCCAGCTACGAGGGCAGTGCCGACTACGCAGTGGGAACTAACAGCTCTAACTCTTCGACTGAGAACACAGACGCAGGAGACTCTTGCACTCCAACAATCTCATACGACAATTTCACTTACGACGGGACCGCGTACAGTGTCGCTACGGTAAGCGAACTCTTAATTTTGCATTGAATCTTGTGGGTTTGGGTGAATAAAGTGTAAGAATATGACACATAATATGCAAAGCAAATGTATAAAAAGTTATCCCTAATATGCAGTTGCCCTAAGAATTCTGAGCCGAAGAAAACTGAATGAGCTTTCTTACGTCCCAGATTAAAAAAACTACATTTTCTACGTTTGAAGCGGAACAAACCGAACAAGCCAAACATACCGACAATTTTTTACTTGGAAAACCGAAAATACCGAACATCTCCAACGTCGTTTTTGTTCGGTTCTTTTTTCACAATTTTTTGTAATAGTGCGATCCAGTTTGTGAAAATTATTGGGCAGGTTATTAACGAGACCTTTGAACTATTCTTCAAGTTTGTTGAACTGAAACGGAACTAAAAAGAAAGCAAATTTGAAACCAGAAGTTTCTGTTGGCAGCAGCATCTTTAAGCATAGAACCGTCATTATTTATCGTCCATATAAAAGCTATCAAAAAATCAGCTATCAAAAACAATTTCGGAATAGTTTTTTACTATCTAAACCCCCTCCAATATTCTTTTCATAACTTTTAGGCCCGTAATGGTCTATTCATACCCTTTACCATTTTTTGGTCAAGCATGGTCTTTCCAAAGGTCAAGGTTTAGACTAGGGCATTACCAATTTGGGTATTAAAAAAGTAAAATAAAGTTTTATAATGACGACATAAAAACCCGATAATGTTTTTCTAGACGGGAAACTGCTACTTCCAAAAATACGTGGGGCAAGACAAGATCAACTATATCCATGCGTATAATGTGTTCATGATGCTCTGGTTGGTTAATTTCGTGGATGCTGTGGGACAGTGTACCCTTGCAGGGGGGTTTGCAGACTGGTACTGGAGTAGAGGCAACGCCGGTCAGCTCTCCTCATTCTTCGCATTCTATAGAGTTTGTCGGTTCGTATCGAATTTTTGCAACAGAAAATTCTAGAACTCGTTTAAAAAATGAAACTATGGAGTTTAAATTAAAAAAAAACTGAGCTTTTTTTTCGTTATTTTCCGGTTTGTCAGCCATTTGTTATTTTTAGTTCCCAGCAAATGTTATTTGACCTGCTTAAGAATAGCACCCACGACTAGGTTAGCACAATTGATGAATTTATTTAATGCGATTTAAGGGTCAGATGGGGCCAGTTAGATGCTTAGAGGCTTCGAGTCAAAAATTTTAAGTATATCACC